>NC_091495.1:32635208-33239106 GCF_947461875.1 Haliaeetus albicilla
TCCGTATTAGTAGATGTAGGCTAAGTTGCAGAAGCTGTCTGAATTCAAACTGATCAGGGAATACAGAGATGTGATAGTTCATCATTAAAGCACTGAAGATTTCTTTTTTGTGCTTTCTCCCTAAACATTTGAATCCCATTCTTATTCACATACATGAGGACTGTGATCAAGTCACCTCTTAACCTTCAACTGCAGTAAGCGAAAAAAATTCAATTTTATATCCTTTTCCTCCCATTTTAAAATCTTTCTTGAATACTTTTGCACAAGGCATGCTAAGAAAGAGTATTAGCCCTAGAGCAGGTTGTTACATTCCTACAGCGGTGGTATTATTATTCTATACAGAAACAACATACTCTTTCTGCTCATGTGATATTCCCCTGCTTATATATCCTTTGACGACAGAGTACCAGCCAGATTCTTTATTGTCACAAATAGGTATTTGAATAGTGCTGCAGTGCCCATCAGAGCAGCGCACTGCATGATTCCCTTTCGCTCAGGAGGCAAAATACAAATCCATTAATTAACCAGATTTCAATCCCTGTCTTTGTCTTTAATATTGATTGACCATAGACTGTTGTTTTTTTTTAAATTAAATACTGTTTACAAATATGAGACAGGTCCATACCTGTACCTGTCAGTTTAATACCTTGACTAAATACTCCCTCTGTTCATGCTTCCATTATGCAAATGTCTTTAAAATGGAAGTAAAAAGTAGCAATGACATATATATTCATACACATATACAAAATATATATGTTAATAGGTTTCTTAATATATGTTAAATATGTACTTGTAGGCATAACATTAATCTGAAATAATTACACTTTTTAGATATCAAAAGAATGATTTTAAAAATCTTTATCAACACGGATATTTTGTGACACAATCCTCCCCCCCTCAGTTTCCCTGAAGCACATTTGCCTTTTGAGCATTACCCTGAGCTTTTCTTATTTGTTCCAGAACCACATTCTTTTCCTCCATGAAGATGTACTGTGATCATGCCTTGCTTATAGGTAGCCGTAGGAATTAATCATGAAACTAGAAATGTTTTTTAGAGATAATTCTGTCCAGCAGACACAGAATAATCCTGAGCCAGTGGCAATACCTGTTTTGGAAAAATCATATTTAAAAACTTGACAGATATTTTGCCATTGGCAGGGATAGCCCTATGGCATGTGTCTTTAGACTTGAAATTACCCATGATAATGCAGATCCTTTCTGCATATGAAGGAGCTGCTTATCTAGGTCCTTCCCCTGATTTGGCCACAGTTGCAGACTCCCTGGCAGCAGGTCCCATCATGGAACCAGGGGTACTCTATGCCTCCCCTTTCAATTTGTCAATAATGACAGCAGATAACATCACACCCTGTGCAAAGAGCCCATCCTTTCTGCCTTTCACCAGCTGGTGCTTCACTGGAGGCCCATCTTTTTCCTTTTTTGCTTGGAGAGTGTATATTAAAAAAAAAAAAAAAAAAGAAATCCCAACACTTTAATAGATCCAGATTTATGTCAAACTGAAGGTGATATACCAGCACGTTAGGACTTTATGGAAAATGTTTGCATGCAATTTTTACTGGATTTCTTTTTCTATACAAGTGGAAGGGAGGCTTATGAAAGAGTTTCCACATATTATTATACAGAGCAACTTGTTTATCAGAGTTTGTTATTCAAAATCTTCATTAGACACTCAACAGCTAATTTAGACTCCTAGCTAATTTAGACCACTCCACAAGTGGTCTGCAGCTTTTGAACCTCAGGCTGCTTTCTCACTTGAAGCACTTGTTTATGTGATACATATAATGAAGTTTGCAATGGAAGCTACAATCCCAGAAGATCTTCCTTCCAAGAGCTAATGGGATTTATAATTCCTATTTTCACATGCCACGTTTATACACTAGATGCACATGAGCACGGTTTCTAGCTCTTTATTTCCAGCTTTTTACATCAGCTGTATGTTTTCACCTCCGTTTTTTTTCCCCAGTAGGAGAACTTCTCTGTGCTTATTAAGTAGATGCATCTCATCTGTGAATATAAAGTAAGGCAGAAAACAATTAGAGATAATAAATGACTTCCACTGGTCTCCATCAAATCTAGTGCCTTACAGTACATCCATATTCCATAGAATTTGAGCCATGCTCTTCTGGAAAAAGAAAATTAAGGCGGCTGCTCAGCTTGCCTATAAGGAACGGGGCGGGGGGGGTTGTTGTGTGTGTGCCAGAAAGTCTCAACCTGAGAAGGAGAGTCTCTTAGCTGCGACTAAAAGATGGAAATATCTGCTAGCAGGTCAAACTGAATGCGAAATCCTGTTAAAACTCAAAAGGAGCACTGAGATACACGACCCAAGCAGCAGAAGGACAGGGGCCTGTGATGGTGAAACCAGGACAGCGCTGGCCCGGGGATGATCTTGCAGTGGTTTTTAGGGCAAACAGTGAGCAGACAGCCATCATTTTGCCAAGAATCATCCTGAAGTTTAAACTAAAAGGGAACATTCTTGACTGGTGAAGAGAACAGGATAAGAGCATCTGAAAACTTCAGCCTATCAATTACTTGAAGAGAAAAACACATTTGTATAAGAAAATGTGTACAACACTTGGGCTAAGTGAAGGTGGACACACACCTTCCCTCCAAAGTGGTGAGGACAGCATAACTAATTTTTTTCATAAATAAGTCAAAACCTCTGCCTGGGAAGCAAGTTATGGCATCATATATGCTCAGCTAACTGAGAGAAGTCAAGGTGTGAAGGCACTGGTCCCAGACTAGTGCTGAGGACCTGCTGGAGACCGAAAGCATTGAGGCAAGATGCAGAAACAAGCCTCTCCCCACTGCACGTGTCACCTTTTGAGGACAAGGGAAGGGAACAGCGAAGTGCCCCAAGTGATCAGGTGAGACATGGTTCGTATTTGCTAACACTGGTGCAGCGGAAAGCTGGAAGAAGAGATGAGAATGGTGACACCACCCTCCCTCAAGAGTGTGGCCCTGCCAGATTTATGTGCTTCCTTGCTCCTATTGCAAAGATGGAAAAAGAAGTCTCTATATCCAGGGAAGAGGCACTCATACTCATTTTTTGAGTCAGGTGGGCTAGTACCGTAGGAACAGAAGCTGCAACTGCTATTTGCTATCGCCCATATCCCTCCCTGTGTTCAAAGAAGCTCCAGGAGAACTTCATCTATGAATTTTGGTCAAATTAAGTGGCTAGTTTCGAACACATTAAAAAAATATAAATTGGATTAAGAACATGATTTTGTTTCAGAAATGGTTAGTTTTTAAAAGTATGTTTTTAAAAAAAGCCCTTCCGTTAATTTTAAAAAATCAAATTTATAACTGTCCTAATATGTACTAACACTCAATAAAGGATGATTAAGAACTCCCCCTCACAACAGCATTAGTTTTCATACCAAACAGTCTTGTCAAGGACCCACAAACCTGAACTTTTCCTTTCAGATTCAGGTACTTTTTTTCTTCTTTTTCTTGTTCAGTCATCAAACCAGGAGGAAGAGCCCCAATCCATTATCAATTCCACCCAGACAGTAGGCAGCAGATGATGACCCATGGTATGAGAGACTCTGCCCTGTGTGAGGCTGACTGTGCAGAGGAGGCGAGTGATGAATAGACAAACCAGACCCACATCCAACTTTTCCTTGCTTCTTCCCCTACCCCTTCTGTTGATCAGGTCCTGTCACTCAAATCATATGCTTTCCCACACCAAAAGCAGTTTCCAAAATACTGTTTAGCTGTTGCTTCAGCTGTATCGCTTTTATTTACAGCCTTTCTTTTAATCGTCATGCCAAATACGTAGCATACTGCATGGCACAGCCAGTGCAGTCACTCACCATTTGGTCCTACAGTCCTAGGGGAAGTGCTATAAATTTAAGACAGGCACCTCCCAGCACGTCAGCCATTTACCTTTGTAGAGAATTTCTACCGAACACGCCTTTGACAAACCTCTGTTCTCCTTCCCTTTTCTTGGATTATGAGTATAATAAAACACACCCTGTGACGTTAATGGTCTTGCAATATTGGTCGAACTATTTGGATGCTAGGAGACACCCCAACAGGGATCATTTGTTCAAACAATGTATTGGATTACAGGATTCTTGTTGCTTTTTGTTTTGTTTTTCTCTGCATGACCCATTTGTACACTGAACGAAGTAGGACCTTCCTTAATACAGCTATTCAGTGTTTTATCTCACCTTCATTGCTTTGTCTAACCACACTGTATCTCTGTTCTTTCGTGACAGGAGACAGGAGAATTATTGCTTCTCCTGCACTTTTCTGCACCCTCACACTAGAACGTCTGGTGTTAGGGGATCTTCCCTTTTTACAGGTGGAGGATCAAGAGAAATTGAAATGTCAGACCATCCATTCATTGCATGGTCAGCTTCAGACAGGTAGGATTGCTCCTTTTAGAGCACTTACATTATACAAACTTGATATAATTATATAGTTCTATAGCAACAGATGTACTGGGGACATGGTGACATTTGAACTAATTCAGATATTCTAGGCAAACTAGTAGTGCTGGGAGAGCCACAAAGGATTGCAGTATTTGCATTATGCAAGTGAGTGCCATCCCTCTTGTAGCCCAGTGCCACACCATCTAGGCATGACCTCTAGCTTTGAAGCCCAGTTCCTAGCTATTTAAAAGTGGTGGGTTTAAGCGTTAAGTGCTTTTGTAAGTCTTACATCAGAAAATAGGGGGTATAAATTAAAGGATTTCTCTGCACAGCAAAATGAGGTGTGTCAGCTTTTGCACAAACAAGTTAGTACAGCTAAAGCCATGGATGAAGGAGACTCAAGCAGGCTTTGCAATATGTTGCCCAGGGAAGGGCCCAGGTGACCGTGGATGCTGACTGGTTATGGCCCATGCACGCAGGCAAAGCTTTTTATTTATAGTTCTGTTTATGGCTTGCAGGAGCAAATACGCCACATTTACTAAGCAGTTATGCATGGTGATTCTGAAATGAGGCCACTCTTTGTCAGTTCCTAAGAGCCAGCACAATCTCAAAGCAGTGATTCAGATGGGAGCTCAGTGCGTGGAGGCAGCTGCTTGCCTGATGTCAGTGTTTCACTGCCATCAAGCTCCCTCTCAGAGAGGCTTAGAATGTGGCTTTTGAGAGATTTCCCCCTCAAAACTGCATCTTCCCACTAAGAAAGGCAACATGGTTTATGGACTTTTCTTCCAGAAGCTGTCACTAGCAACAGTAAATTGTAGAGGATGAAAGTCTTTCTCTCCATGTCAGCTACAAAAGGTCAAATCAATGCCCCTTCTCTACGTGTCTTACTTCTCCTTTGTGGCCCCTTTTGGCATGGTCCCTCTCTCTAGTCTTTCTTTCCTTGGTGCCCCATCCTGTCCCATCCTTTTCCTCTCCTGCTTCCCTCGGCCGCATGCCCAGCCTTCGAAGGCTCCTGCTCCTCTGGATGCTCCCGCAGGACCTCACCGCGGCTCTGCCAACACTTCGTACAACACTTGTGCCCAAACACATTAGAAAGTAAATCAACATTTCAAGTTGCTACAGACTTGGGCATAAAGTCCAGAGAGAGTGGTTTCTCTCTTGCTGTCTCCAAGATCAAAAATCAAAACGATTGATTCTCCTGCAAACAGAGCCCGAGAGCCCCGGCAATCTCTCTGATAAGGCAAAGTACGATTAGTCCCACAGCAAACACAGGGCATGGAGACCAAGTGAGGCCACACAGGGCACGAAAAGCAAATAGTCCAACTGCTGACATGATAAAAGCTTACAGTTGATAGCACCTGAAAAGGCCTTACTTCTTCCAGTGAACACCAGATATTTATTAGGAAGTCTGATCTGGGTTTGAAGGCAACTATTTTTTAGCCCCCAAAATTACAGATGTGTGAAGCCTTGAAGCCGGGTGTGCTGTTTATGCCAGCTGAACAGCTTGGGAGAGACTGGTGTCATACACGTGAAATTCAGAGGATTCAGAATTTCTTTGCCTTTTTTCCTTCCATTCAGCCTTACTTTTTGGTAGAACAGAGAATGGAAAGCACCATTTTTGAAAGCAACGAACCCGAATACAGCCATAAAGGGTTTATACTCTGCAGTCTTTAGAAGGAAGTATTGGCTGTTAAGGTCTGAATACAGGTGGCCAGCCCTGAACTAATAGGCAAACAATGTGGAAAAAAGCCAAACATTGCAGAGGGTGGAAGGAGAAAAGCAGCTGGCCAGCCACACCTGGGACTGCACTAATCAAACAGGAACTGGAAAAAACTACCAGGCATTTCAGGGAGTGAAATAGGAGCATTGGGAACTGCCTTTAGGTGAAGCCTCAAGAGATAGGGAGATGCTGGTTTATTGGCTGTCATGGAGGCCAAATCAGCAAAGCTGGGGCCCATGGGGAAAGACTAAATAGAGGCGGGTTGGTTATTTGGGAAAGGAAAAGGTGAAAAAGGATTGCTGTGTAAAACAACTCATGTGACTGGGGCTCTGTGGGTTACCTGTCAAACATCCATGCAGCTGATAACAGCCTGGAACAGGACAATAAACCTGGTTTTGTAACCATACTGTGCACATCTGGCTTGCTTCCCTTGTCAGAGGGTGTCCTTGAATGTCAAGCTGGAAGGTGCTGGAGGATGGACTGAACACCACTTGAACATCAGTGGTCCTAATCAAGCTTCCTAACATACACCCAACTTTATTTTGTTTATTTATTTTCATTTTGATGAACATTTAGTGCAAGAAGTCTGTAGAAGTAGTTGATGTTATTGCAGACTACTGGTCTAAGCCTGTTTACACTCTTCTGCCACATTGCCCTTTGTAGCAGCCCTTTGCAGCAGCCCTTTGCTGAGCATAGCCACGAGGGCAATGTTCATGCTCCAGCAACACCTTGGTGTTCCAGCCATACCCTGTCCCACTTGTTTTCCTTCATTAATATACATTAATATACTGCTCACAGAAGGTTGAGGGACTTGCCAAAACTGGGCACATTCTGGAGCTGTTTCCCTCAGTAAAGCGATACACAGGAGCTTGTGTCAGTCTGTCTTGTGTCTGCACCCTTGTCCTCTTTCCACACTCATGTGCTCCTCTCCACAGTATTCCCTGTCAAATACTTTCCCTGGTTAGCAGACCAGAAATGAAACTTCAGCAATACAGAGAACTCCTGGGGGTGCAGGAAGCGATCAGTCTCTACTTGAGCCAGTGGATCCCTCTGTTAATTCACCCATGAAGAAGGTTTGGGAGAGAAAAAAGAAAAAATCTATTAGATGGAAAAAAAAAAAAATTGATGCGTTTGTAGCTGACAACCAGCTAAGGATAAAATCAGAAGCAAAAGCTCTGGCAGACTGCAGCCATGCAGTGCAATCCTTCCCAATCCAGTTATGCAAAGGGTGGTTTGGCACATCAAACACACAAAAGCTGCAGTTCTGCATGTCTCAGGCAATTCCCTCAGAGAAGTTTGGTACGACAGTAAAAAAAAAAAAAAGACGATAACTCCCTGACTGCTCTGCCAGGCGTGCTTGGTGCAAGGCGCCGCACGGGGCCTTGTGGGCAGAGAGGAGAGCCTTGCCAACATCACGGCTTCCTTCGAGCCGCAGCTGCCCTCAGCTGAGGCCATGCGAGATGTAGGCAGGGCATGAGCCCCCCTTAAGGAAAACGTACCAAAGAGAAGGGCTACAGGCAGGTGGAGGCCTGTAATTGCAACTACAGGTCCCCAAACCCTACTTGTGTACCGGGCACCTCCAAAAAGGCTCAAACCCCTATTCCAATTGGATTTTTCCATCGTGCCCTGTGTTGGGCCCTCAGGAGCAGCACCAGAGCCTGGGCTCGGCGCTTTCCCATGAGAGAACACCCTCAGCCAGGCTGTTGTGACAGGCCGTGGGCCAAAAGACATACACTTTCTCCAAAAAACAAGAGAAGGGTCCTGTCCACAGCTCTTGCTTCTCTGGTGTGCTCAGGTCCTGTGCCCCCCTGTCCATAGCTATAGCTCCTGCCTGGCTGGGGGGTCAAGCAGAGCCTCAGCACACATCCACACACTCCACAAGCCACTGCATGGGCAAGGTTTTCATACCGGTTCAGACACAACCTGGCCAGGGTGTCTGCTCTTTTGTCCCATCCCTAGACGATCACCTTCTTCTCACAGGCTCTGCACATGTATCATGGCTTCTCATGTCCTACGTTTATGGATTAGCACCAAGCAGGAAATACATTTCCTATGGGAGATTTTGTTCGACGTAAATTGAGCCAAGCACTGGCATTATGAGGAGATCAAATCATTACAGGTGTGTTTTAGGGTATCGACATATACCTCCACCTCCCCACAGGCTTGAGGGGATGTCCTCTTGCAAAAATCTCTTCCAAATAAGCATAGTAGGGTCATATCAGACTTCCAGTCTCGGACAGCCTACATTTTACTGAAGGTTGCTTCATTTTTTTGGAACTTCATCAGCATTCATCCCTAACCTCTGACACCCCACAGCAGTCAGCTGTTTGGCATTTGCTTGGCATCACAGCGGGGTAATTCCTTCCCCGGAGAAGTGTCCCCAGCAGCTGGGTGCCTAAAGGTGCCAGAGACTCACCACGAAGACACTTTTGCATGCTGATGGGTTTTAGAGCAGCCATTCACTCGGTGTACTGAGCAGGGAGAGAGGAAACAAGAGCCCAGGGGTCCCTGGAAAGGGGATGGAGCGGCAGGAGGTGGCCAGAGGAAAGTGAGGACAAGGGTGAAGGAAAGACTGGGAGGAGAAAGGAGTGGGCAGTCAAGTGGAAAGTAAGGAGGACTCATGGCAGTTATGGACTTAGGGCAGTGATATGGGCGACAGCTGGGATTTCATGAAGCATATGAAAGAATGACATGCTTTTTAGGCATTTTCAGTCTTTTCCGCTGCTGTGTGATAAGGGAAATGCAGCTGCAAGAAGGCTTGTGGCTCAGATAAGAGGAGGCTAATAAACATATGGATGAGGTTTAAGCCCAGCTAGATCAAAGGAATATATTTGGCTATTCTCATAACAAGGGTTTTATCCTTGCCTTGCTATTTCACCTCAGACAGGAAACTCATCCTTTAGTCCAGGGTGGTTCAGCCTTTTTTCTAGGTCTCCAAACAGCACTTGTGAGAATCTAAACAGAAAACTGATTTCCTGGCTTATACTTGCTCCTGGCACAGCCCTCTAATTTCTCTCTAGTCTCAGCTTCTCGCTCCCCAGCATCACCCTCAGTCCTTTACAGCTGCACCCACCCCAAGCAGCAGTTACAGCTCTCCCCCAGCCCCTGCACCCCCAGATCAGGCCAGGATGGTCCAGAGCTCTGGCCCTGGGCTGGGGAAAGGTGCAGCGAGCAGGAGATGCACGCTCGGGTCTTACCTTTCTCCAGGAGCGAGGCCAGAGCTGTTGCACGTACATGGACGCACTGACCTAGATAGGCTGCCTGCAAGGCTGCTAACACCTCCTGCACCCGCCAGCACCGACAAAAGCCACCATCATTCTCTGCTGCAAGTCTTCACTCCATAGCTAAAGCTGCCAGCACTTGTTTTACCAGGTGTTTTTCCTGTGCACGCTGCTTAGATTTTTGCAATATCCCTTTTTAGCTAGCCTGACCCTCTGCAGAGGAGAAGTTCTTGCCCTTCGAACCACAGACCTTTCCCCACCCAGCCACTGATTGCCATTACCTACAGCTGCCTGGCCTCGGTTACAGGGAGAGCTGCCTGAACACCAGAGGATACACTTTTTTCTTTAAGGAGCTCAGCAGATGACTCTGTGCCTGTTCACTCACATTTAATCCAGTAAAGTTAGCAAACATGTTTAACTAAAAGAAAATGACAACATCTTAAATATAGCATTGAGTGTGATTTAGGGGCGTGATTTGGTCCATTGAGGAATAACTCCCCCTTTCGGGTAATATCTACTTTATCTGTTGCAAAAAAATACAGCTATGTTTACTCTCCATTGGTATTTGCCCAACAGACAATATTGTCTAGTTTTGAAAACCCATCGGGCTGTACAAAAGAGCTGCCAGATTCTTACTGAGCTGA
Source organism: Haliaeetus albicilla (assembly GCF_947461875.1). Classification (NCBI taxonomy): domain Eukaryota; kingdom Metazoa; phylum Chordata; class Aves; order Accipitriformes; family Accipitridae; genus Haliaeetus; species Haliaeetus albicilla. The sequence goes on from NC_091495.1 coordinate 32,645,188, forward strand.
TGATTCCTTTTGTATCCTTGTTTTCCTTATCTTGGGATCCAAGCTGTCATCTTCAATTATTTTAAAATGAACTGCCGCATCTTATCTCTTTTAGAATATTTTATTCTCTGTTCACTCTTGTATTTCTTCCTTATTCACAACATTAAAAGGAATGAACTGTGGTTCTTCTTTGCTTATTAGTGGTTTAGCTCATTGCTTCTTAAATTGGAGAAGCTTCTAAAAAAACAGTTTATATTCAGCTTTGTTATTCTGGTTCTCTGGTGTGAGTGTCCTTCCTGGCTGCTCAGGTCTTTCCAGCAGACTTTTCTCCTCTGCTGGATGATGAAACGCCACGTCCTCCAGTTTGCCTGGAATGTAACAGCTATGTGATGCTGGAGAAGAAGGACTCCTAGAGACCAGAATAGGTGATTGATAGACGAAGCCACCTGCTCTGTCTGCATTACTCCACTTCTCCTGCCACATTAACCACAGGTCTAACATCGTGACCACTATGCCAGCCCAACCACCATGACCCTTTCCACCCTGCTTGACACAGTTTTGGGTAATAACTGCAGTCTAGCTAGGCACAATAAATTTGTGCGTGGAGTTTGCAGTCTCCAGGCTATACTTCATTCCAAAGAAAATACGGTATTGTCTCAGGTGCACCCTGCTCTGCAAGAAGGAGTGAATGTGCCTATCAGTGTACATGAGTATACCCATCAGCGTACATCACTGTCACAGGGCTTGGATATGGTCTGGGGAGTCAGGACAAACACCAAAGGGAGTGGCATTTAGGATAAAATTCCAAGACCCCTTGCTGTGAGTGGCATGAAGGGACTGAGGCTCTTTTTTAGCTCTCTAAAGTGTTTGTGAGATGTACGTACAAGCCTTCCTAGCCCCTTGGCATCTGAATATTCTTAGATTTCGAGGGCTTTCCCCTGCTATCCCCATCCGTGACAGGGTGGGCCCCATGTCACGGCTGCAGTACGGCCGGCCAGCATCAGCAGCCGCTCGCCGGTCACAGTTGCAGCCTGGGAGAGGGGAAAGGTGCTGCAGGTCGTGGAGCTCTCTGTGGGGATTGAGGGACGTTTTCGAAGGTGACTTTGGCATGTAGGTGCTTCTTTAGAAAACAGGCAGGTGCTCTAAAAAGGTGACTGACAGAGCTCTGAGTGGGAGCGGGGGAATTGTGACACTTAGAAACTGGCTTTTCTTTAAGATTATTTTAATCGTGGCCTCTTATTCACAAAAATCAAAACATGGTCTATGCAATTTAGTCCCACCATAGCATGGACAATATGTAGATGAATGCCTAGGTAGCTACATTTCTATTTGTTTGGTACAACACATGCTTCTAGTGATCAATAAAATACAAATTTGGAAACCTGCAGATTGAGTGAAATAATAGGTTTTTAGCATTTTGATTATCACAGGCAGAATGTAATGAAGTAGCTCCATGCCAAAACACTCAATCTGACATTTTATAATGTATGAGTGCTCCTGTCAGGAAGCATTTATTTAATATTTTATCATATTAGGCTTAAAATTAAGAAATATTCTGTACAGAATTACATTCACATGAACTTGCGAATACAAGAGGGTAGGTAAAAGCTGGGACATACAGATACAGAGTAGAAGTGGACCAAGTATACAGATTAGTAAGAAGCGAGGATGTGACACTGGGCAAGAAGCTGCACCGATACAGACATGGAATTAATTAGAAGCGACCCAAAGAGTGGTGTACAGCACCCAGCAAAGCAACCAGAGCTCCACACCGGAGAGCAGAACGGTAACTGGCATCAGAGCAGAAGCTGAAATGAAAGCTGACAGTGGAACAAATGTTGGTCGGTAAAACACAGGCTGATTATATACCAGTTAGCATTGATTCGGATGCCAAGAATAACAGCAGGCACTGGAACAGAGTGGGGGAGTGCGAGGCACTGAGAAAGAGCTCAGCACAACAGAGCAGGAGATGATTAAACAAACAAACAAACAAACAACCCCCCACCCCGAGGAGGACATGATTAAAGCGGCACGAACAGGGAGCTGCAGCCGCCTTCTGCGGGAAGCAAATTCTGCGGCGAGCTGGCAGACCTGGAAAGCCAGCAAATGGCAGCTTGAAATTACTGGGGGAAAACGAATCGGTGGTAGCCGTTAGCCAGCATATGCTTGACCTTTCTGAGAAAACTGGCATAAGTGTTTTTATTAATGACGATGGCAGGGAGATGGGCTGGCGTGGAAGGAGGTTTGATTTCCGGACCATCTGCGATCCCGCCTGCCGAGCGATGGTGAGGCCGGTGGCCACTGGCCAGCCCTGGCCCAGGACAGCATCCCTTCTCACAGGCAAGGGAAGGGAAGGTGAGACCGGCTCATCCGCACTTCTCTTATGCCGCGGATCTCATTTAACTCTTGAGCACTGGCATTTGGATTTGGGGACCTCTTGGAAGTTGTCGCACGAACGAAAGGCACTGTTTGCCTGGGGAGCAGCACGTCCAGGCTCTGTGTGACCACCTCTTACTGGGAGAATGGGGAGGATAACGAGCAGAAACACCCAATAGCTTAAACCATGTCAGAGCTTGTATTTCATGATACATAAAGCCAGTGTTTCTGTATCCATCAAGCCATTTCCTTTTTTTCTTTCAAGCATACGCGGCAAGTATTTTTCATCTCCTTCATCTTTTTCATTAGGCAGATAACAAACCCCATCTTGTTCACTGAAAAGAATTGGAAAATGTGATCATAGAAATAGCTGGTTATTATGTACAAATGCATACAGACAGAGAGTGCTGCGAAAAGGGTTATTCCGGTCAATAGCATAGATTGGTTGGCCCCATCTCTACAGAAATATTTAGTACAGTGACTCACAAGGATTTGTTTGCAAAGATCGGATGTACTGCAAGAATTATAAACAGTGTAAGGACTTGGGTGAAAAGGAGAGTATAAGAAGATTAATTGGTAGGGATATTACCAGCACATAGAGGTATCTCAAATTGCAAATTAGCCCATTTCCCTTCATGCCTACAGTGCAAAACAAGGCCTGTGTTTATAATAGATGACTGGATTATTTTGTAGGAAGGATTAGGTAGCCCTGGGGCTAGTAAAAGTATGAAATGTGATGGCAAGAAAAAAGTGTGGCATAATTCAGCTGGGGTCAAAGAATAAGGCCTGTTGCCGTGTGATGAGATGTTATCGAGGGATGCTGGGGAGGAGGGTGATGCGGGTGCACTGCAAAACGATACTATGCTGTTTAGCCTCCTGCGCTCGACAGCTGGGGAAGAGGTGGATCCAGGAGGTGTCAGGTGAAATGTTTTTCCACAGTAGCAGGGAAGGCCCTGGCGGAATTATTTCCATTCAGATAAAAGCTGCTACAAGATCGACTGGGTATACACTGACCCTGAAAGAATTTGGGTTGGAAAGAAGAAGAAGATATTTAATTTTAAGAAATAAAGTGCCAGAGCAGCCTTTGAGCAGGGATGCTGGGAGAAGGTATCTGACTGATACAGGATAATGTCGGATTAGGTTACCGAAGAGATTGTGTGAACACTGGGATGGTTCTCAGTTTTGGAAATGATGGTGTAAGATGTGGGGTTTCAATTCCTTTCACATGAGTGAGTGTTCCACTTGAAAGGAGGCTTAGTCCCATGCGTTTGGGACACTAGACTTAGCCATTCAGTCCCATACTAGGCCAGTTGCCTGGTTATCCCCAGGCTCCAGGACAGATTTTCTCTTTCTTGCTTGATGCTGTTCATTTTGATTTTAGTTTCTACTCTTCTCTGGGGCACCAGAGCCGTTGCAGGCAGCAACAGGGTGTTGGTCCGGGTGTGTGGATGCCTCAGCGGTACAGAGACCCATTTTAGGCAGCCGACCGGTTTGTCCCCTCCCCGACCCCAGAGTGGCCCAGGTCAGCTGAGACTACGCTACCATTTTGCTTGCTCTTTTCCATGAGATTTTAAGTTGCATGAGATGTGATGGGGGGAGACTCATGTTTGGCAGCTGACAGGATGAAACTGAAGAAGGCATTGCCATCTGCAATTGAGAAGTCCTTGCAACTGACGGACTTTTTTCCTCTGACCTGGACTGAGTCCAGTCCTGCAAACGTTTCCACACATCAGTACATCTGGTTTGGGAGAGACCCTCTGCTTTTGGGGGAAATTTACCTACAAACCCACAAGTATTTGTAAACTGGGGCTTTTAGCCTGTACCCTTCCCAAGCTGAAAGTTCATCCAGGCTTTCTTATTTTATTGCAACAGAACAAAATCCTATTAAGTGACAACAAATAGAAAACATTGCATATAAATACCCTAAGAGGTAACAACCCATTTAAACGTAACCAAAGGAGCTGTTATTTAAAGTGCATATTTTTTACCCAGGAATATTTCCCAGCTGCTAATCCGCAGCATAAATGGGCATGAAGTCTTTTTTCCGCAGCAGGAGCACTGTTTACCCAAAACCTCCTTCAGAACCAGTCTTGCCCAGCCATTGAACACACTGGATGTATTTAGACTAAACCATTTGGCAGCAGCATCTCTCAGAGGACTGATAACGGAGTAAGACTTAAGCCTGTTAAAAACATATACAGCTCTGCTGTGGCTTTAATACATACCTATAGCCAATATGAAGCCTAAGTCTCTATTTGTTTTGAGTTTGTCCCTCTAGATGACAAATATTTGCCCAGCACCTCCCAGCCTGTCACAAACATTTTCCTGTTATCCATTTAGCTGGGCTTCAGATGAAATAGTATCATACAGGAGAAGAGCTGTTACTGACACGGCTTGTGTGCAGCATTAAAGTTTGGGTGCAAAATAGGCCAAATTTATGTTAAAATTGCTAAGCTCCCATGGGAGCATGTACCGTGGCTGCTGCGTGGGGGCGAGAATATGAATTGAATCTAAGCAAGAGAGGAACAGAAATTCACATTCCAGCTCACTGCCTGTTCTTGCTTCTTCATAGTCTTTCAGAGACCAGTTTGTCATTAAGGAGCTGAATATGGGCTCTTGGGATTGAGGGAGAAATCTGAGGTCTCATACACGCTTCTGATTCTCAGATAAATTGTGTGTGTCAATACTTTCATCTCTAGTAAAGTAGTAGCACAAATATGAAGGGGACATAATCTGGCTGCATTTCTAGAGCATGATAGAGCCATGGTCTATCAGCAGCAGGGTTTATAAAATCAATAGACAAGATAAACTTGATTCCTTTTGAGACAGGTGCAAAACTACTGGCTGAAATTGGAGCGGTAATTCCTTGTATTATTCAACACATGGGTTTTCTACTGATTTTATATCTCACACCTCCTGACAAGCAAGGGGTTATTAAAATGCCAAATTGACCACATGGCCTCAGGGAATGCCCCACAGATCTGCCAACCTGATGGCGTTAGGACACCATCATCTTGCTGCTGCAACGCCTCTAAAAATCATTTAAAAATAAGCTTGGATTGCACTCAAGAAGGGTGGTACCCCCTGGATTACAGGATGACTGCAAAGTGTAACAGTGATAGAAAGGTAGAAAAATAGCAGAAGCAAATGGTTGTGTTTGGCCATCCCACTCGGTCAGTTTGGTGCATACACATCCTCTTTTTTCTTGGGATGCAGCTAAATGACCTTCCTGGGGTCTTGCTGTACTGGGATTCTATGTTTTCCATTTATTCCTGCTTCTCTGCTCTGGCTATTCTCTCTGGGAGTTTCACCCAGGCTTACATTTTGCAGCTGGGAAAGAAAGTCCTGGGTAACTATTTGCCCAGTAGATCTACTTTTGTTCAAGCATTCAGTGTCAGTCTCCCATCTGTGTACAGATCAATACATTATTCTGTTTAGTCACCAAACTCACATTTAAGGGCATTCAGGACTAAAACCTTTGGAAAAACTATTGACATTTTGAGATTAGTTTTTGTTTCAATGCATAACATGCAAAGAAAAGATGTAAACCTTATTAGCCTCCTTTGTGAGAAGATGAGATAGCAATACTTGCACCATAAAAATTAGCAGTAACTTGGCAGATACTCACAGGTTTTTTGATTGTTCAGAGGTGGGTCCTCTGTGCCTGACTCAGGACATTGCCTTACCCACCTCGGTATCCTGGAGTTAGTCTCTTGCCTCATCTCTAAAGGAAATTGCAGCCTCAGCTGCATTTTAATCAAAGCCAGACCTCACTGAGGGGGTCACAGCACGAGTGTCCCCAGTGCACATAACAGGGGCACTGTCTGTCACAGGGGGACAGTACAGCCCTAGAGCAACTCCAGTGAAAGCAACAGATTTTTTTTTGGTTTGTTTTTTTGAGCTGCACCCTTAAGTTAATAAAAATGCATCTCCCCTCTCTCTGCAATGTCCTCCCTGCAAGGTACTTCACTGCCGTCCAAGAGTGCATTTATCCTCCCAGACATTCGCTCAGCACCTTGTCAACGCCTGAGGAGCTGCCAGGAGGGCAGGAGGATTGATGAGTTACCCCTATTGCCTAAAATTAGTGCTCTGAGATTGCCTCAGGTAAATGTGTAACTGTCCCTTCTGGCGGGTCAGCCCATGTTTCTCTGAGCTCTGACAACCTCTTGCATCCTGAGGGTCAACACCAGATGCAAACAGCTCCTACCCAGCAGGCTGTGCAGACGGGCTGGAAGGGGCTTATAAAGCTCCTGGCTCTCGTAGGGCGCAGCAGATCATGTTTAGATCAATCTCTCCGTTTCAGACACTTTGGACCATCTGGGGCAGAGAGGACTTGGTGCTCTCCCCTGTCCCCATGCATCTCCCCCAGGGTTAGCAGGGGTACGGACAAGTACGTGTGTGCTGCAGCCCCAGCTGTGGCACCATGTGTGCTCCATGGAGCTGGGTGAGAAGAGGGATGAAGGGAAACCTGGGGGTCCCCAGGGAGATGGAAAGCACAGTGGCGGAGGCACGGTGGCTAACACCATCTCCCCTTTCTGCCCCATGGCCACAGCCCAGCCCCTCTGCAGTGGTAGCACCCTGGGTACTGGCACCCTGGTTTCAGTGCTGTCCTGAGAAATGCATGTTGAAAAACCGAACCAGGAATGAGCCAAGCTTTTGACACGATGCTTGCATACAGGGCCCAGAGGAGCTCAGCCTGCTTCGCCTATTAAAGAGGACATTGAGGGATGCTCATCTTCTCAGGGCAAGCTGATAGCTAATGTAATATGGTCCGTCACCTAGCAGACAAAAACATAACAAAGCCCTGTAGAAATGCTGCTTTTGGAACACTTCATTAGAAATTGTGCAGCCAGACAAAGGAAACAGGAAATTTTTAACAGAGAAGGTAATTAGGAGCTGGGGCAGAGTCTCTGACAGACTTGGAAATCCTATCTGTTTTAATACAGCTACTGCTGATGTGTCCTGGGTCCTGTAAGAGGTCTGGGAAGAGCATCACAAGGGTCGTTTCTGCCTTTTAAAAGACAGAAATGCACCTTTTCTCGCAACACCTCCTGATTTTTACAGATTCACTAGTTCCTACTTCTCTGTGTTTCTTTGCAATACGCCTCAAAGCCCTCCACAACTCAGTGCGGAAGATTAAAAGTTAAGTAGCTTCAAAAACCAACACCCCCCCCTCTTTGATAACCCCGATACCAAACTATTTCAATCCTTTCTTCATGCTGCAGCAGGCGCAGGTCCTTCCCCAGGGGCTGGAGCAGGCTGTCTGCCCCCGTCCCCTCCAAGTCCCGCCGTGTCCCCTCCTTTACTGGCCATCTTTGCTATTTACCTTCGGCCTCAGAGCAGCTGTGGTCTCTCCTCTTGCATCTCAGGGAGGCTGCTCTCCCGTCGCCGCTCCCCCAGGCAGGCCAGGGATGTTGCTTGCAAGCCTTCCTGGGGCAAAGACTGCCTGCCTCCATGCTCTGCGTGGGTCTGGACAGCCAGGGGATTTTCTCAGCTCTGAGCATGGGTCAGCAGTACCGGGACAAGCTCTCTGGGAGGTGGGGTATGAAATAATGTCCATCTTCTTCTTTTGTATTGATTTTTTTCTTTTCTCTGAACGTGCAGTAGGAATTTGAGTTAAATGGAGTGTGGAGTTTAATTTTTGCATACTAAATTTCAAACAAGGCCTTATTACCCCATGCAAATAGGATTAGCCTGCCAAAGCAGCTAACTAAACATCTGGGGGACTTACTCCCAAAGGTGATATTGTACTTTATTACTGGACATCAATATTTTTTGCATTTCTGTTCAGAAAGCATGCCTTGAATCACAGCTGCCAATTGCTAAACAAATTGAACAGATCTTTGCCCATAATCAGGAAACCAGCCCAGGAATGCAGAACTAGGATTTGCTAATTCCCATTTAAACTGATACTACAGTTTGCTGTCTCCTGTTTATGCGAGCATGCTAATTAATTTTTGCCCATGCATGGCTGAGACGGAAGCTTTACAGTTGTAGGATAATGTGGCATTGCAGGCCAGAATAAAATCAGAGTCTAATGCCCAGAAGCACAGCAATGATGCACTTAAAAAGAAAAATGAAATAATTTAATTCCTGTAGATGAGCTATTAGTTTTTATAGTCATGACATTACCAGCAGCATGAACTTTGGCCGACGTACAGAGCGCAGCTGGGTGAATCATACAGTCATATGCCAGACGTTAGAACTAGTTTTAGAAATGAACTGCTACGCTTCGTGGTGGCTGCAGCTGAAGTTAATGTATACTCACGGGCAGGGATGGGGCTTCCCAGTGACTACCTGTCCCCTCCTTAGGGCAGAGGGTATAAAAGTCCCTTCTGTTCTCTCAATCTCACCTCGCTGCCTGCTGAACTAGCTCAGCTAGGTACCGGTGAGCGCTCAGGGATGGCCAGTGAATATTGAGATTCACATTCTTAAATGGTGAAGAGAAATAGAAATTCAGAAAGTTGAGTTGGTTGACCAGTCTCAAAAACTTAGGCATAGAGAAACTGAGTCACAGATCTATGTGCTACTCCAGATACTTGCATATATATACTACATGCTCAAGACTACAAGACCTCTGTGATTAGCACAACACGGGTTTGAGGAGCTTTGAGCCTCCCAGGAGAGCGGGTTTCTCATTTTTTAAGGCAGAGGGTTTGCTTTTCTCTTTCTGGACAGCCTGGACTCTAAAAAGACAGGCAGCCCCAGGGCCAGGCAGTGCCCTGAGCCACATTTTCCCCTGGAAAGTTTCGGCAGTGACACCGAGTTACACTCCTGCTCATGGGTCTGAACACTCAGTGAACTTAATACAGAAAAACTTGTTACGGTAACAAGCATTAACTTGCTTCAGGGACCACAGGGATCATCTACACTGGGGAAATGCCAAACCATTTTCCTGATTCATAGTATACATGGTGCAACTGAAGTAACGGAGAGCCGCAGACTACAGACAAATTGCGAAAAAGCTAATGCCACTGAACTTGTTTCAGAGGACTTTTGGCAATGTCCTTCCTCCCTCCTTTCTCTGGAAGTGTTTTCCTCTTACTCCTAGTGACAGGCAATGAAGCCTGGTGAAAGCTATGTGGTCATGTAGCAGTCTGCCAGGATGATTTTGTCCTGACATTGGCTGTCAGCCCGTGCACCTGCTCCCAGCCACGCTGTCCTTCCTCATTACCAAAAATCTATCATTTGGCCCCAACTGCCACACGTGAGGTAGTCTCCTTGTCAGCTGAGGCAACAGCTCTGACAAACCCGCATCGTCACCGGCAAAATGCATCACAACGCTCACGATCAGTGGCAACATGATGACCTTTGAAGATGATTGGGACAAGAAATCCGTTATAAAAAGCAGGTAGAATGGTAAAATAAGAAGTGATGAGACTAACACTGTAGGCATTAAAAATGACACACACCAAGTACCTAATATGAATTAGCAAGCATGTGAATTTGCAGAGCTAGTCACCATGATTTCAAAAATTACTGTTTCCGTTTGAAACAAGCAACATGAAGATAGCAAAAATAAAGTGTGTATCTAGGAGCTTCTTGATACACACTACAATAACAACAGTTACTAGTGCAGAGCAGAGAAACCCCATTCTTTTGTATTGGTGCACATCTGGAATAACACTGCTTCCAGTTATAGTAACTTTATTTTGCTTCAGTAGAAAGCAGAATCCAGAAGAATGAATAATAATGGAATACCAATAGGGCAGTAATGTTTTTAGCAACTTATGGTTCATCTCAGTACATTTCTGACTACTATTTACAAAGCAAATGTTAATGTGGAGTTACAAGATTTAGCATCAGCAAACAGGTTCTGTGTATGATCCTATCTACCCACAGGACAGCAATGTCCAAGTAAGAGTGTGTAAAAGGCCTTCCCCTGCCTTTCTTCCTCTTTTCAAGAGACCATCCCATGCAGTCACCGGTGTTAGTGCTACCCCACCTGGTTACTGCAAAGCACTTAACTTGAAACTGCTTTGTGGGAAAGTAATAGGTAATCTTCATTTGATCCTGCGCGGGACAGTCTCTTACTGACCAAAACAGAGAGCATGTACGTCAGTGTAGCACGTCTTGTACACATCCTGCCTTCACTGACTTTCCACACCTCCTAGGTAGATACTATCATAGATGCAGAGCTGCACACTGCTGGGAGCTAGAATATTCTGGGGAACTGTTGCTACACGCTTGCCCTCTCCTTACACATGTTCACATGTCTGCTCTTGGCCATTGTCAGAGACAAAATAATGGGCTAGACAAACATTTCATGTAATCCAGAACTGCTGCTCTTATGCAATTACGCTGACATAAATACCTGACTAGGTAACTTTCGTAGCGCTGGCATTAAAGCTGCAAACCACTCAAGTCTCTGAAGTTACCTTCTTAGAAAATTACTCATTTCAGCCTTCAGCAAGTCTTGCGTTCACCCACAGTAGGTGCCATTTGTGAACTTTGGGAAGAAACTCTTAGGGAAGAGGACATGTTCTCAAAGGGACAAATATGGCTGTCACTCAGCTCCAAGATCGAAACTCAAGTGAGTTCTTCCATTTTCTTTCCCCCAACACAAATTAATGGCCTGCCAGTCCTTTCCCTTGAAGTAATAATAAACCACATTTATTTATATTTAATGACTGAAAGACAAAGAGAAGATGGCAAATGTCAGCTGTAGCGTGGGAATAAAGCTATTAATGGGATATATGCCTGGATCAGTTGAAGACAAGAGAGTGAGGACAGGACCCAGACAATTCTCTTCTCTGTGTAAGTAATTTGCTCGCATTTAGTTTCAGCGCCGTTGTTTTATGACCCGTGCTCTCCATTTGGGTTTACATGCACCTGCTTCACAGTTTGCCCCTAGGAAAGATATGCGCTTTATACTAAGGTTCTTGCACGATAATCTTTCTCCTTCTAACCTGGATTCCAGTTTTAACTACTCTGATCTTGTGTGTTGGCTTCACATGAAGATGTAAAAGCTGTAGAAAATGAAGGCCATTATTTTCATCAGTGGTACTGATAACCTGCAATGACAGTTTTTCAGATTTCCTCAAATATTGGAGTAGTTAGGTTATAAAGACAAGATAAATGTTATGCCACTATTTTTTATTTGCTAAAATCAGTCAGCATCTGAAACAAAACCAAACACACTTTGGAATGCTTTTTTTCATAGGAATAATCAACACAATGCTAAGCTACAATTAATATCAAGGTTAGGTAACACACTCTGGCATTAGTGGTCCCTTCCTGGAGTTGAGGAAGGCTAACTAAAGGATGCATAATCTTGACAAACGCAGACAGGATTTTTGCACAGTATGTGCACATACACACACCACTAAAGAAAATACTCCCCACTTCACAGTGCAGGCAGGCAAAAGCCAGAATTTTATTTAAGTTTAAAATAACAAATACTCACCTACATCACAGTATACTGCTTAGTTTTTCGCTTCTGCTTTGAATTCTGTGCTTTCATTTCATGTGTCTACATTTTGCAACTGTGTACACGCTGCAAAATTAACTTTGTATATCGTTTAGCATCTGTGCATATCCTTTAGAGCTTAATGTTACATGAAATTAAAAGTAATCTTGAGTTTTAAGGTACTGAAAACAATCAATAAAATTCCACTGAAAAAAACTGTATAAATGTTTCTTGTAGTACAGTACTCTTAATTTTATGTCAGTATCATTTTAATGCCATAGTTTTCAATTATTGACTGTATAAAGAGAAGCCCAGGGAAAAAAAAAAAATCTAAAATGCCATTCCTAAGTCTGTTAAACTCTGGTGACTTATGATATATGTACAGTATATAAATATATTTATGTATATATGTACATATATATTGGTTAACATTCATTATAAATAGAACTGTGTTAACTTAAGCAGTATAAAAATAGCCACTTTCCTGGGAACATGCAAACACAGTATGCTCTCATCTAATCTATAAAACCCAAAACAACCAAAGCCTTTAGCTCTGGTTTTCTATAAATATAAATTTTAATTGAAGACTTTCAGCTGATTTAACCATAAAGTAAGTTTTTCCAGTAAAGATATAAAATCTGTTTGATGCTAGCTATAATTAAGCTCAAACACAGTATATTTTGGGTTATTTACTTTCAAGTATTTTTCCCACGTGCGCTAAATCTAGACACACTGCATTTTTTTCTTTTACAGTAAAATACTATTCAGCTCTAAACACTAAAAGCCAAATTACAGGCAATCTGGCATGCTTGCACTGCAGAGAAAAAGCTCTCCTCTACACTATTCCTATGTAGGAGGCTGTCCTAATATGGCTATTTGTGCTCCAGATCTTTTGTTCATTGCAAAGCATTATCAAGATTCCCATATCATAGATTCTTAAGGCCAGAAGAGAAAGTACTACAACCACTGAAGTCTCATCTCCTGCTCACTGAAATTCACTTCCGAGATCCCTGCATTCAGCACAGTGTCTGGTAGCTGGACTAAAACACCTCTCCTGTTACAGCCAAAGAGGTTCCAGCTTCAGAAGTTGAGCGAGATCTTGACTTTTTAGTGACTTTTCCCAAGGGGAAAAAATTTCGGTTCCATCCGAACCAAATGTGACATTTTTCCTTTTTTCTTGCCATATGAAAAACTGAAAAATTGTTTTGCCCTGAAACATTCCCTTCTCCTCCAAAGTGCTCTGAGTACTAGTTAGAAAAGCAAAAGACAAAGGGGCTACGTTCAAATTCACTGTTTCTGTTCCTTTGCTCACCTATCAGCTCTGCAGAGAGCACACAGTGGGCTGCACTGTGGAAGAAATAGCGCTGAGTCCTTCTGCTGCTGAACAGATTTCAACCATCTACTAGGAGAAAGCCATAAGCACATCACAATGCCAGCTGTGGCATTCGCTGACTCTATTCCATTCCCCATAGCTAAAAACCCACTCCTGCCCATTTCAGAGGGCTGAGGACTGAAATGCAGCCATCTCCCTTCCCTACAACCCCATCTTGCTCAGCACTTTGAATTAGTCTTGCTATCTCTCAGAGTTTACAAAAGTATTTCACACAAAGACAAACAGCGTGGAAGACTCAAGGCACACTCTCTTCAGGACAACATTTTTCTTGTGATTAGGGGACCTTTTAAGGAAGTAGGAAATTTGAATGTAAATGGCATGGGCAAAGGAAGGACCATAGCCTTGTTTCTTCATTCCTAGAATTATTATTTGCACCTGCAAGTTACTGGGTAATAGAGGGACAATCTAGATACTCCCCTCTCCAGCAGATCTATAGATATTGCTCTGGAAATGTTTTCCAGATTAAGATATTTGGTGTGTTTAGATTAAATCTGTGACTACACTGCTGACAAAAGTGCACATCCCAGAATTTGCTATGTCACCCAGTTGTAAGATGGGGTGTGCCACTAGATGAGTTGGATGTCAGTGAAGGCCTACTCTCCTAAAGATGTTGGATGAAGTTGCTTGTGCAAGCCTTTCTCTCTGGCACCTCTGAAAGCAGTACACCTAACTCCTTATCCCTCAAGCAAAATGGCCTAATGTTCCCAGCCACATCGTACATTTTTTCCCTATTCCCAAGGAACAGGGAAAAACATTTTTCCCCCATTTTTCCCCAGAAGTCTTTTCTGTGTCAGAAGTGATGAATCCTTGTTAAAGCAGCACAGTCTTCCAGCTTTTTTATTTTCAGAAAAAGAATATGAGGCGTTCTATTTCTTATGGTAAGTAGCATAAATGCACCAAAACAATGGCATGGGTACCCCTGTATTAATTGTTTAGAGAGCTGTCATTGGAAGTTGGGGACTGGGAAGTCACAAAAGGCTCATTGGCCTTCTGATCGTCCTTCATGGAGGCTGCTTGGTCTGAGATGGAAGAGAAGGAGAGCTGGTCGTGTTCCATTATATGCACTTGGTCCTCTTCCTTGTCCTTCTTCACATAAAACAACTTCCTAAACTTTTTGAGCTCATGGAGTTCACAGAAAGTCTCGAGAACTACCAACATTGCAATAAGGCCCAGCAACAGATAACCTGGGTACAAAAAAAAAAAAAGAAAAAAAAAGTATTTTAATTATTAGCATATTAAGTAGGGCTGGAAGAGTTTTAACCCTGTAACTTTTCCCACCCCCATCACATCTGAATACTATGTTAATTTTCTTTATGACCCAGTTTCAGAGCTCTGTAACTCACTTTAGACTGTCAAATCATTTTTTTCCTTTTTCATTCTACAATCAACAAGACCCCATACAATGAAAAAAAGTAACACTAGTGGCTTTAATTACTGTAAAATTACTGCTGATACTTTACAAACCTGACAAAGTTGCTATATCTCATGACACCTTGAAGACTATTTGCAATGTTTTACTAACATACATAAACTATCCAAACTTGGAAGTGTCACTTAAATAGCATTACTGATGACTTTGGTGGTGTACTGACTCTGATTTTTAAAGGTAATAGTCAGCTCTCATAGCCTGAGACTTCTGGAAATGGAGCTTCACATGGTTAACGGGCCACTGTGCTCTTTTTTCTTTTTCTTCTCCAAAAATATGCATCTAGAATTTGAGGGAAGGTGTTAAAATGAGCATTTCTTAATCTCAGTGTTCCATTAGATCCCTGCTACTCATCATTACAATTTAATGAGGAGAATGACTACTTGAATATTTTATCATTTCAATGAGTAAATCAAGCAGAAGCTAAGTGTATAATTATTAGTACAACATGCTCATCCAAAGGCTGAACATTAAATGTGCTGAAAGATCAACACAGATTAATTATTATAATCTACATATGGTCACTGTTCTGTTACCTAAAGGCATAAATATTTCACCTGTAGTTACTGATTATTCACTGGCAATAACACTCTCCTTTTCCTTCCAGGAGCACAATTAAATCAATATTGCAATACCAGGTACTTATCTAAATCAGCACTACAGCTAAAATTTATGAATTGTTTTTAAGCTTAATCTCATGACATCAAATGGGAGCTATGCATTAACACAAGGAAGAAGTGACAAAGCTACGACAATTAAAAGCCATCTATAAATCTGCACCGAGAATTTTGTAATTATCTCTGAAATTCAGTCCAGCTGATCACCACTTGATTTAGAACAGGACTTGTGTTCTCCTAAAAATTCTTGAAAAGCCTGTAGCACTCATTAAGCATTTTCTGATGTAGAACTCCAAAACTTTTCTTGAAGAAAATTTAGGTTCAGCAAGAGAAAACATTTTATACGTTGTTTGGTTCCTTGAATTGTTCACATGAAAGGAAAGAGAATAATTTAAAAGTTATGACCTTAAAAACTGTTGAAATTAAATATTCTAAGGTCATAGCTTTGCCTAAAAGCTACTTTTTCCTTTTAGTATTTCCTGCAATCTATTTCCTAGGTTTTCTAAAGTTTGAAGAAGAATAATCTGAGCCATAATGTTTTCTTCTGATTTTAAGTTTTCAGAATGGCTAGAATTTTTTTACAAGGTCTTTACTATGCATGACTTTCTCCATTCACTTCATCATTTAGCATCCCCAAATCAACTCTGCAGATCAGCAGGGTAATCATTAAAAGCTACTGCTGCTAAAGAGAAACACAATGGGCAGAGGGGGAAATCTCCTGCAATGAGAACAGGCCTGGCAGGAGGACAAAATAAAGTGTTCTGTTGGCTAGTTCAAGACCCTGCTTCAAGGAATGAAAATTCAAGGCCCAATCTTTTTTTAGGTAAAACACAAAACCAAATTTATGGACACTTTGCCTACATTAAGATTGCTGGATCATGCACAGGAGCACAGACAAATGCATACTAGCTAAGAAAAGGACCTGACAGGAAAGGTTTGGTTTGGCCATTCAGATCTTTTAGCTGGTGGTGTCTGATGACCCAGGACTGTGCAGACTGAAGCTGTATCAGAAACTGGGATGCTTCAAAACACTGTCACTGGAGAATATTGCCCTCAGCATATGTTCATTCAGAATGCCAACACAAAGATAATTTTCTTAGCTCTATTTTGATCAAATCACTGATCACTGTGCCTCTCTTCTGTGTCAAACATAATTTAACAATTTGAATTTAACATTCATGGTCTTGCTTTGCGGTTACCTCAGTCTGCTTGTCTCTCTTTGACAGCTGGTATGTACCAGTGCCAGCTTCAGCTATCTTATCTTACAACTGGAGTCAGAAACTTTGCTATTCTGCCTCATTTCCTCGATTTGTCTCTGTCCTCCTGTCATCTCACCTTACAAGATGGCCTTAGGTTAAAAGGATCATCTTCCTGGCTCTTCCTGTGAGCACTGAAATCTTAGCCCAAGATGCCCATAAACATTTTTGTAACAGTAACGTGAGCATTTTTTTCTACTATTAATAAAGAGAGTAAGCAGCTATGGTTTAGCACAATGGAATTCTGATTTTAGCGTTTTCCTTCATAACTAAGGAAACTGACCTTATTTAAAGGTTTCCTCTTTGCACAGCTACCTACAATGCCCAGTTTGCTAGCTGACAGCTCACAAAACAATCACCATCCACAGAACGGGGAGGGAAAGTCTGATTTTTTTTTTTTTTTTAATACAATGCCTTTTATTTAGCTAGTTAGTTTGACACTTACATGTAATTCCGATTTTATACAGCTCTCGGAATTTTTGATTGTAGCCTTCTCCTGGCACATAGTCTCCAAGGCCAATGGTGCTCAGAGAAATGAAACAGAAGTAAAAAGATTCCAAAAAATTCCAGTCATCTTCCAGAACAGAAAATATTGCTGCTGGGATTAAGAAGAAGCACGAGACAGTGATGAACCCAAGGACTATAGCGTGGATGATTGCAACAACCTGCTTGGAGAAGCCCCAGCGAATGTGGAAATACAGTACAGGCCGCCTGGTGACATATACAATGATGCGCTGTACCACTGCTGTCAGGAAAAGCAGTGTGAACGGGATCCCGATGACTGAGTAGATGATGCAGAAGGCCTTTCCTCCATCAGATAAAGGCACTGTGTGTCCATAGCCTGGAAAAAAGCAGAGAAGGCATAGGTTAAGCTAAAGCTGGGAGCTCAGGTACCAATTTGACATTGGCTACGTTGTGTGAGGAACAAAAAATGCTTCACTATTGCTAATTCTGAATTCTGCTATTTTTGACAAATGCTGTTCAAAGTTTTAAGCAGGCAAACAAAGCTTAAGTACTAGCAATAAGCAAGTAAGAAAAAAAAGAATTATATTTCAAAATTGTGAATGTAATTGTATAAATGCTTATTTTGGGGAAGGAAGTAATGCCTAGTCAGGAGTGGGAAACTATGCCAGGAAATTTCTGTTTTATTCTGGGTTTTCCTGCTGACCTTTCTGTTTAGTTTTACAAAGTGATATAACTTCTTTTACCTACCTTGTCAAGTGGAATAGTCTATACTTCAGAAAAATGTTCCTACATCTACTTTGTAGTAAAACACTCCAAGACCTTTTGTGAAAATCATTTAAATTACATGTAAGTATTATAATCAGCATTCCACACTATATACTTCCATGCTTCCTCAAGGCGTTCAGATGATAATCCAAAGAGATCCAAAAGCAGAACAAACATTTTCACAGCAAGACTCCTGGGATCTAACCACTGTGGCTGTATTTTTGCCTAGTCATTTATACACCCAAAGTATCAATAGTTATCTGTTCAGAGTGCAGGAATGTATCCACTGGTGTACAGGCTGATCGTGGCCAGCAATCTCAATTCCACAAACATGTGCAATTACACTTGTACCCAGCGCAAGCAGCTATGCTGCCAAAGCACACTATGCCAGACAGCCTGGTTCTCAATGCAAATCACAGGCACAGAAAAGAACAGTAAATCCAGCATAAACCAGGAATGCTTTCTTCTGCTTGCCAACCAAAAAATTAGTATTTTCTTTTCATTGCAGCAAGGAAGAGGAAATCTCTTGAAATCTAGTTTGGGCAGTCTTTACACTGATATCAAACCAAGCAAGTGCAGACAGGCCCTAGTAATTCTGCAGCCCCAGATCTGCCAGCTCATTCAGGTCACGTTAGTGCTGTACAATGAGGCATTTTCCAGAGCAACTAGCTATCTCGAGGAACCCAGGCAGACCCCAGTGCGTACCAGGTTAACCTGCTTCTGATCTCTGAACTGGGCTCACTCTGCACTCACCCTGTCTGCCCAGTGCAGGACTGGACCGGGCAGACATTCCCTGAGGGCTCCTGGGAACCCCCTGCCTGCCCCCCTGCGAAACCAGGTGCTCTGCAAGCCCCTTCAGGTTTTACGTGAACATGAGAGATTTCCCCTCTACATTAATGAATTTAATAGTAGAAGCATTGCTCTTTTAAGTTTTCCAGCAGAGTAAGAACAGGAAATGTTCTTTTTATTTAAGATGCAGAGACACTTCCAGAAAATTAAAGACAGGCAAAACATCTTATCATTACAACGTACAAAGTTTCAGAGAAGAAACGCATGAGGTGTGGTTTCTCAGTGTTAGCTAACCCGACAGGAAACTTCAGTTGTATTTGAATTTTAATGACATTATGAATAATTCACCCAAGCTCAGTCTTTCAAGCCCCAGAAAATCGTATTAATTAATGGCTTTTTTTTCTTGCTCACCTTCTGTTTGCTTTACCCGCTTTGAGATAAGAGAACCGGAATGGCTCAGAGCACGCCAGACACAGCTGAATCATATTTCCGAAGTTGCAGAGAAGGTTTCTCACCTTGTATTCTACTCTGTCCCTAATAATGCTGGACATTTGACTGGCATTTCTGACTACCACTGAGCTGATATTTTCTTGGGGCTGTCTATCCAAACCCCAGGATCTTGCTCCTCAGAAGTATCTGGGGATCCATCAGTGCAGATTCCATCTCTTCATATGTGAAACTGTGACTTAACATTTTATCCGCACTCATTTTCAAGTGCCATTTTATTGCCCAGTTGCCCTGCAGCTCTTCCATGATCCTTACTGCCTCAAATAATTTTGTGTCTTTAGCATAGAAACTTTGTTACGTCCCTCTTCCAGGTCATTTACGAATACGTTGAACAGCATAAGCCCCAACACAGGCCTCCAAGGAACAATCCTTGTGACATCCCCCTACTTCAAGAACTAACCATTTTCTCCTACTCTGTTTTCTATCTTTCCTTATCTCACATTCATATGAGGACCAGCCCCCATTGCTTAGTTTTCCTAAAAGCATTTTGTTAGAGGCAATCAACTCCAAGTTTGGAAGAGAATAAAGATGTGTGTTTTGAGTAGATCCTAGGGGATCTAAAACTGACCCCATGTGACGCAAACACAAAAAAAGACAACTGCAATGCTCCATCACATCAAGGTGTCTTCAGTAAAGCAGAACTAGAGGTGTGTTATTCGAGTAAGACACAGATCAGACCTCATCTGGACTAATCTTCGTCATTCTGTATATCCACGCTTAAAGAATGAATTCACACTGGAAGAAGAGCAGAGAAAGGTTACTGAAACCATCAGGGGAATAGAGACTATTTTATGAGAGGAAGATAAAAGTGGTTGGCTTCCTCAGCACAGCTGAATGGAGGCTGAAAAGTGATATACTATCTCCCTGTTAATGCATCAGCATGCAAGTACTACCAAGGGAAAAAGAAATGCTTTAGATGAAGAATAATATTGCCACACAAACAAATAGCTTTGATGTAGCATGAATAAATTTAGTCTAGAAATTAGAAAAAGGTTTTTAAGCTTCAGAGAAGAGTTTTGGAGCAGCCATCCACTTTCAGTACCAGGGAGAGAACTCAGCTATGTTTAAAATGGAGCCTGATGAAGCTTGGTAACTTTATGGATGGTGCAATATCCAGAGGCCATACATGACAAGCAGAAATTGAACATGCAGACCTAGAAAGTCCCTTGCAAGCTCCAGGTTCCTAAATTTGATATATGTTTGCACTATACAATTAATCCAAGCTTTCGTTAATTTGAACCCAAACAACTGTATCATGCATACAAAAAAATCTGACACATCTGTAGGTTCATTATGCACAGAGCTGGTTGATGGTGATTTAATTCCAGCCCCTGCACTGACCCAGGCAGCAAATCAGCTCACTTCTTGGTGAGGAGGGGTTCTGGTACCTCTCCAATACTTCTCTCATAATTCCTTCTGAAGGACAGACATTATACTTCCAGGTGCTACACAGCATGCACCCAGACTCAGAGGAAAGTGTAGAATGAGAAAGACTGTACTACAGGAAAGTTTGCAACAAGGTTATATTAAACTGGGCGCTCAGACTAGCCTGCCTGATTAACCCTTCCAGAAATTTTCCCAATTCACAGAATTAGGTGAGATGCTGGAAGCAGGTGCTACCTTCGAAGGTCTGCTCTGCTGTTCTGGTGAGGTTGTCACATCACTTAAGGGATAGCTGAGGGGATTGTGTATCTGCTCCTCAGCTGCTAACAATTACAAGAACTATAATACTAAAGAGCATTGAGAGTTTCAGACGGAGGAGAAAATACATGCTCCACTAAACCAGCAGCAGTAAGAGGATGACATCTTCTAAAAACAATGGATGAGTGATCAATGTTTGCTTGCTACTCGGGACACAGAGTCACTGCTTGGGAATGATTATATTGAAAAACTTGAACTAAACCAGTCACAATTTATGAGGCTATGGCAAGCGGGGAGGAAAAAGATCCATACTTTTTCCCAGTATGAAACTGCTTTTATGTGACTTTTCCTAACAATGACTATAATCTTAGTCATCACTGTACAAAAGTAATTAAAAAAACCCCCAACACAGCCATACATTAAAAGAGAGGAAATTACAGATCCGAGGCAGGAGATACTCCATGTCAGCTTTCAGACACTTGCACTCTATTGCCTCCCATCTCTGCTCCTGCACCTGTTTGTAGCTTCTTTGTACTGTAACCTCTTCAAGGAAATTCCCTTCTGTAATCCCTCTGTAAAGTACCTAGGACATGCTAGTTCTAGATAAATAATAGATAATAAAATGTATGCTGATTTGCCTTTTTCAGTGGAAACTACCATGTTCAGAAGCATTACAACTGCAATCCTAAGATATTCTTTTTGTTATGAGAAAAGGATGCTCACAAAAAGGGGACTACTTATGAAGACATTTCTTTATTCTATCAAGGAGACTTGCTACTGGTGACTAGAATTCAATTGCCTATGTAGCATATCTGAACACGTGTATTACTGATTATGAAGACAGACAAGATTTACTGAATGCTGTATTTTCATATGTATAATGCAAATATCAGATAATAATCACCCATTTAAAAGCACTGACCTTTGAAAAACCAAACCCTCAGATAACCTGCCCAAACTCAAAAGCAAAGTAACACCAGAGATAAAAGGATATTACTCACATATAATCCCTTCTATTGTCTATTCATAGTTTAGAGGTACCATTCCTTCAAAAAAGCTCACAGGAAAAAAACACATGGGCAAGACCAGCAGGATTTGCCAAATTAAGTAAGATCAATGCTCCATCTAGCTCAGTGTCTTGAGACAGACCATATTTGATTGATCACACAAAGAGCAAAACCCCACAAGATACAAACAGTAGGGTTTCAGTTCTGTTCACATAAGGGGATTTTTTCCTTGAAAGTCATTTACTCTCTTATGACTTGGAGGACTTCTACTATTATAAGTTTACATAAATATACAAAATGTCTTTATCTGTTCCGATGTAATTTTGAATGTCATCATAGTCTACAAAAGTGCTTATTTTAAAAAATAATTTAAAATGCTTAAATCTTCTTAAATTGATCTTAGTGCTGTGAGTTATACAGGTCAATTATGTGTTCCATAAAATATTTATTCTTCCATTTGCTGTCTTTCAAGTTAGTCTTTTGCTCTTACACCTTTCTAAAAAGGCTTGGTCATGACTTTTCTATACTTTTCAGTGGTTTGTATCCCTCTTGCGCAAGTTCCTCTTTTAGTTATTTTTTCTTCTGTCACCTGTGTCTAATTGTTCCTGTTAGATCACTTTGTAGAGAAATATGCAGAATTGATCATTGTATTCCAGGTAAGATATATTTTATTTTCTCCCACCATTTTTATATACCATCACACTTCGTTTTCCAGAGTCTCTAGGTAGCTTACAACAATGTCCAACTCGTAACCCAGCATTGCATACGAGCATTTCACACTACCCTTCCAACCTGTGTTCGCATGACACTTGTTGGCACTGGGTGTTTTCTCCTTTCATCCTTCGCAGATACTGCTTTGACCAATGTAAGCAGTTCTGTATCATCACTGCTTTTTCTTTTCACAGTTCAGTCCCTCCTGTAGCTCATTAATTAGTCCTCTCTCTGTTACGAAACAGTGGCCTTATTACAGGTCTTTCAGGACCCTGAATTGAGCATTTAGTGCCAGAGTGCAGAGGTGCTGCAATTCTGTGTTGTGATAACCCAACCTGGACTTCCACACAGAATTCCCCAGAGGCTGCCCTGAAGGGCAGATGTTTGAATGTTGTAAATGGATCTGACATTGGGTGAGCCAAGCAACAGGCAAACAGAAGTGCCACAGCCCTCGGAAAGTTTCCCTCAGCCTCTCCCAGGCTATGGTGGTGAAGGCTGGAAGATGCGTTGTATGCAGGCTGCAGCACTGGCTCTTCCTCTTGCCCCTGTGTTACAGTCCCAGGGCATCAACTCTCCGTGACTGCTCTCATGGGCTGGGGTCCCACGAATGGGGACCACCGTCCACAGCATTAAAGCTCACTCCTCTCCCATCAAGAATTAAACAGTTAATGGTTTTGTGTCATCTCTTTTCTCCTGCCAGGCGCTCTTCTCCCTCTTTCCTACCACGGGTTTTGTCAAGCCGCTGCTCCCTCAGGTCCCCTCGCCCCAGGTGAGCTGTTGCAATACCACCAGCCCTATGTGGCACCACTGAGCTTCTCGGGGCACAGAGGGGGTCATCTTCAGCACATCCAGTGTCCTCCCCAACACACCCATTCAGATGGCAGAGTCATAAGATGCAACCTCAACATGGTGGCACAACACAACAAGCACCCTCATCCCTTTACTGGTTTGAGTCAGTGTCCCTGAAGACAAGTCAGCCCTTTAAGTCTGCTTGTCATCTCAAAAAGCCCCAATAGATGAAGTGAATCATGTCCCATGTAATAAAGTTATGCAAAAATCTTTCATTCATCCCAAGCGTAACATGACTCACTGGAATATGATGATGATGAAGGTCAATGATAATATTTACATAATTTCTACACTGTTATTTTATAAACCTTTGATATTTTCCACTGTGTTTAACAGTGAAAGATATCCTTCTTCATAGCTGGTCTATTATCTTCTAAGATAAAAAGGAAATGTTAGCTGACAATAGATCTGTGTGGTAAGAGAGATCACAAGCAAGTCTCAAGTATTTTTTCTATTGCAAGGAAGAACATAGCAGCAACCAAAGTGATCAGAAACTTGCCCTGCAGAGTTCAGACCAACAACATTATGATTGAAGTAGCTGATTAGGAAGTTTGTGTGAAGTACAGCCACTGACGGGGCCATAAATTTGCAGGCAAAAGGTCACCTATCATGCAGAATGAAAGAAATGAGAAGATATGCTATACTATGCAGCATATCTACACGTGCCAAAGCATCTGCTCAGAATCAAATTCTTTCAGAAAAGGTATTTTGCTTTTTCTACTTCTATAGGGTGTGTACTGGGAAGGACCAGCTTTAAAGATGACTGATAGGCAGGTAGTTAACCAGCCTTTTAGCACACCGTTGCACATGAGCCTTTCTTCCCTGCCATACAGATAGAAGAATGAATGTAAAGGACTGTAAACAGACATGAAAACTGGTCCATAGCTAAAAACGTGCAAAACAGTAGCATTGTGCTGCTAGAAGAAACTTTTCAGAACTCTTAGAGGTTTGAGACACAGCAATACCATTAAAACAAGACATAAAACCAGAGTTGTACGTTAAAAAGGGGTACAAATTAAAAGTTCACCAACACAGTTTTGTAAAACAAACCAGAGAATTTGATTTCCAGCCAGGCTGAGATATGCTACCCTATATGGCAGAAAGGAGGAGGAAAAATTCCACTATAATAGGCATTTTTAAGCAGAGGAAATCCATTTGGATGTTACATTTTGCTACCTCCTCGGTTGAGCTAATGGAACTGGTTTTTTGTGCATTGGAGGAGAGTAGAGGAAGAGGTGCTGTAAACTGAATTGATGAAATTATCTGGGTTTAAAAAAAATAAAGAGGGAAAGTGAGGAGGAGGAGATTTGTTTGAAACCTAGTTCATTTCACTAATAAAAGCTTGCAGTGCAGCCCTCAAAGAGTTGCACCGGCATAATTACGGAGGTGAAGAAGGGTGTGGTAGAAACCTCTTAAACCAGTTTTGCCACTAAAGAAAACATTCATTAGGTTCATCCTCACACAGCAGCACCAGTAAGGGTGATTTAAACTTCCAGCTGAATTGATTTAGTATGGTGCTATTGCAGCTCCCCTTCAATAATAATATAACCCTCAAACCTCACTAGAATAAAAATGGTAAAACATATTTAAACAATTAAATTAACCATGAGGATTAGATCTTCTCCATAATGATTTCTCACCTAATCACTTCTCAGAGTAGAATTGTTTTATTTTACCGATTTCTACTGTCAGAGGACTTCTTAAAAAACAAAAACAAAACACAAAACACAAACAGGATTCCAACACACTGATTTGCATATATCTACTAATGGTACATGGTTTCAACTCCTTCCGAGACTATCCTTTGCTGCCATTAGTTATCAAAGCCAAAGACTGCTAATTCCTCAGAATCAATGTCCTGCTAGCTAGGTTTGGAGTTGCCTTGGAAAGGACCAGGTTCATATAATCAGCCCACAAATGTCACCTGCTGCACCAAAAAAGGCTGAAATAGCTTTGAACATAGTCAGTTTAGTAATAAGGCTGTATGAGTAATCTGGCTGGCTGTCAGCAACATCTGAACCCAAGAAACAAGCCAATGACATGGATATATTGGCTTCTATGATTAAAGTCAGTTTCAAAACCAATTTCTACCAGAACAGCTGTACATCAGAACATTTATATCTTGCAAAGCCTGTAAAGTCTGCCACATCTGTTCCTGTACAGGAAGCAATATTTCACCTGCCCAAAGAAACCAAGCTAGAAACTCCATCCACAGATGCTGGGAAAAGGGGACACTGATGAATGAAACTGGGGAAAATGTCTGTATGAGGACAAGGGATACTTCCACACTATTTATGTGAATACATTGAGATAAACAGCTTGCTTTATGGTCTTGTATTTGGTATTGTTTAAACTGCCCAAGGATTTGTACCAGCACTAGCAAAACACTGATGTTCAGTCCCTGTTCTGACTAATACGATCTGGGTCAGCCTAAATAACCGGTGTGACAGTGGATATAGCTACATATCAACATGTAATACATTCACATTCAGAAAGCATGGCGACTGTTAATCAAAAATAAATAAATAAATAAACCCAGCAGCTCATGCCAGGAGCAGAAGTACTAATGATTCCAATTTCCTACTGAGCATGTTCTCAGCCCTCTGAAAAGTTATCCCCTTTCCTGCAATAAACCCAATCCCAACTCCATGCCTTCTCTGGGAGTCCCACATGAAGAGACAGCAAAAGCTCTTACTGACCTGGACCTATGCACAGGGTGGTACTTTTGGTGGAAAATCATTTCAATAGAAATGAAATAATTACCCATATAAAAATACATTAAAAAAATCAGTATTTAACAAATAATTTGTGTATATATTATATTTTTAAATAAATGTTATAAGCCATTAGAACTTAATACATAAATAAATATTTAAAACTAAACTGAAACTCATATGAAAGTATTTAATATATCCCACAATAAATATCACTGCTGTTTATATCGTTTTCAGTTATTGTATACTTATTGTGCTACCAAAACAGAATAAAAGTATTTCCTTGCCCTCAAAACATGAAACTTCCGTATAAAATATAAGGCAGCCAGTGAACACAAATGGAAAGTTGGAAAAGAATGAGATGATACTGGGCAGTGTGCGACACAACAGCATCCATATGCCACCTGCATCATCACTACTTAAACTACCCCTTCAGGTATTTATATACATTGATGAGCTCCCCCCCTGAGCCTTCTCTTCTCTAGGCTGAACAGTCTCAGTCTCTCCCACCCCTTGTAGGAGACACACTCCAGTCCCTTCATCACCTTAGTGGCCCTTTGCTGGACTCTCCAGTAGCTCCTTATCTTTTTTTGTACTGGGGAACCCAGACCTAGACTCAGTACTCCAGGTGTGGCCTCCCCAGTGCTGAGGGGAAGGATCACCCCCCTCGACCTGCTGGCAATACTCCTAATGCAGCCCAGGATACCATCAGTCCTCTTTGCCGTCGGGGCATGTTACTGGCTCTCCTTTAGCCATTAGTTATGCAAGGAAAATTGAAAGTGCACTAGGTCTTTTCATGATGAGTTCAACAACTGGGACCAGAATAAAACCATATACTGTGTATCTGTTTTAACTACAGAAAAATTACTATACCATTTGTTTATAACAAGAACTCCTGTATCTTTTTTGAAATTGTAAGTCAACTTACAATTTTCAAGAGCAATACATGCTGTCCTCCTTCTGCAGCTTAGCAGTCCTGGGAACTCCCGAGTTCCAAAAAACATTTTATAATTCCAAAATTATGGCACGGAAATCCTTATGTTATTCATGTTTACCATTAACCCGCTTCTATGATCTCCAAGGAATATTCTTTTTCTTTCTAGCTAGGAAATGTGTTAAGATGGTTGTTGCCTTTGTTCCAACCTAGCTGCCAATGCTGGAGAATCGTCTGTTTGAGAAGAAATTTCTGTACCCTGTAGCATATTAAGGTTGCTATGCACCTCTCTACATAAACGTAAGATATAGGAGCTGGGAATATTGACCTTGTGGCCTGGGCATGTCTTCCCAAGGCAATTTTTTTTTCTGTACCAATTATGCAGCAGGAGGAACTGTTGTCACCTTAATATTCAGGACAAATGACAATAAAGCACAAATAATCTTTTCTTTCTTCAAATTCTGACATACTTTCCTATGAATTATTATAAATATTTTCTCTCACGTAAAGATTAAAATATAGACATCTTTTCATACTATGAAAAAAACCCATGTTCTTGTGATGAAAAACAGCTTTGCTTTGCTCAACCTGTGAGTTAGCTGCTCTTATGATCCACAAACACTAATAGAAAAATGCATGTTAAAAACATTTTTCAATCAAATTCAAGTGACAAAACAAGTACCCTGTTGTCATTTCAACCAGCAAGAGAATAGCTGCAGTCAGTGCTGAGGGACCCCTGGTAATGATATATTTATAGATCGTAATTTTCCATTTAAAAAATTGTGATCATTTTTGATACTCTTCATGTCCCACAGAGGTGTTAGGAGAAACTGCAAGAGGTCATGATGAAGAAAATATTTTTGTGTTGTTGGGCTTGTCAGCAAAACTAGTCTTTTAAAACATGAAAATAGTTCGGCTGCAACAGAAGCTGAGATCTTATTCTAAAAATCTCATCTGAATGTAATGAAAAAAAGCAACATTTGATCATATTACTTAAAGGATCAAGTTTCTGCCAATTCCTGCCCAGAATCAATTATTTTGACTATTAGAATGTAAAGTATAGCAACAGAGAAAATAAATGGGGGGGGGGGGGAGAGAATGAAAAAAAAAAAAGACTTGCATAGTCACTTTGTTTACATTAGTATTACAGCACAGTAAATGTGGATCCATAGAGTGGAATACCTGGTAGCATGGACCTAAATTCATCCTAAATTCATCATTATATTTAGGGAAGCCAGGGTTTACTTCAGATTTGCTCTACTCTGTTCGCAGAGACTGGATGCCCAGTAACAGCTGAGTGTGAACCAAAAGGGGGATGTGGCAACTACCTGGAGATTTGTTTCAGCAGTGCACTCTTACCTGAACCAAAACACTACTGCAGTGCCAAGAAATCTGGCAGACTTCAGCTGCCTTCAGCATTTTAACAGCACTTCTCTAGCACCAATCAGCTCCTGCACTCATGTTCAGCAGGGCCATGCCAGAGTGCTCAAAAAAGCACAGTTCCCCATACATGAAGTGTTTCCACTTCACTGACAGGCTCCAGATATTTTTGTAGGAAGACTTTCACTTATAGTTTCTGAATTGCCGTCATGACTCAGTAAGATGAATGATGACAGTATTAACTGTCTGTGAGGCTACCTGAGCCACAGGTCACTCAAGAACATACAAGGATGCTCCATGAAGTGAAGGGAAACTAGATGTAACTCTGGGCCAGACCAAACAAATGCTAATATTTTCTAATTCTGACCCAGATATTCTATGCTTCCTTTCATCAGAAAGTTCATCCATGTCTCGCTCACGCCACCATGCAAGGCAATGCACACTAGATGCAAAGACTACAATCTGATGGGCATACTGAATGGCTAGCAAGCAGTAACGTTTTGACCATTTACAGTGACTGCTGTTTTATACAGTATTTACCCATAGTTACTATTTAATGAAGTGAAAAACATTACAACCATATGGCAGTGATGCTAATGATTAAGTCATTCCCATACCAGCAGTTAAGATCCAGGGGGGGCGGTTATAAGGAAGTGATCAGTACAGATATTGCAGAGTAGAAGGATGCGTTGTACTGGAGCAGCACAACAGTAGATGTAATCCACTGCACAGGAACCAAATGCAGACAAAAGAGTAAGTACAGAAATTAGTATGTCCCTCCCACATCCGAGATGATCATTAGTGAGTGTTTGGTGCAATACTATCTCTTCTCAACAAAAGTATCAGAGAGAAATACAACTCAACAGATAATAACTAAGTGGAAGATGATAGCATCCTTTCATGCCACCACCTGACATTGGATCTTGCTAATCCTGCCTGGATACATTATGCATGAGTAAAACAGTCATTATCAACTCAAGGGAACCTTTAGACCCTTCCTACACAAAAGCACGCATTGCTCACCACCAAAAAGGGACCTACCACGTGTGAGACAAGAGTGGCAGGACTCCGGGTGAGGCACATACTCCATTCCAGGGCTAGTAAACATGTCTTTAGAAAGGACACGCTTTCAGCAGGAAGAGCTTGGGTTCTCCAGGCACTCAGCTGGCAAAGCTTTCCTACTCACCCTGCAAGAGCAGATTTTTCAGGTCTGCTAAACCTCTCTGGCAAAGCAT
Organism: Haliaeetus albicilla; assembly: GCF_947461875.1. Lineage (NCBI taxonomy): Eukaryota > Metazoa > Chordata > Aves > Accipitriformes > Accipitridae > Haliaeetus > Haliaeetus albicilla. Next base: position 32,674,641 of record NC_091495.1, read on the forward strand.
TCAAGCTTTTCTTCTATCACAGACAATAGTCAAGAGATATGCATGCATTTCTGGGTTTGCTGTTTGGATTTGGGTTTTTTTGTTGTTGTTTTTTGAAGTTAACAGCACATTTTTTTTAAACCCCAAAGTTGTTATACTAGAAATGGATTCCTCTTAGTATTATCCTGGATTTAAGACCCTATAAAGGTTAAACTGCAATCAAACCAGGGTCCATCTGGTGTTGGGATATTCTGTGCCCCCCCCCTTCCATCCCCAGATGTCTCAACAACAGCACATTTCTAGAAATACCTATCCAAAACATGAACATCACATTAGAACTGCCTCTAGCAAAGATTTAGCATAAGTAAAGAAACTTGTATATTGTTTCAACAGTTATTTTCCCTGTTATCACAGGTTCATTTTTCAATGGAGGAAAAAAAAAGGGAGAAAAAAAATGAAAATGACAGAAGTCTGCTGAATAAAATCCAACCAACAGGTCAAAAGCAAGGTGAGACTTCCTGAGGGCTCCTCTGAGAATTCAGCCAGGAAAATTCCAATTAGTCTTTTATTGGTTTACTTGCCCACTAGGCAACAGATGGTCAAAAATCTGTATCAAAGTAGGGGCCCCACCAACAGACTACTTTATTATGAATGTTTGTTTCCTGATAGAACAAATTCTGTGAGTCTCAGAAACTTAAATTTTATAGAAGAGAAATATGAATGAACTTTATTTGGAAAGCTTTAGCTGTAGTCCTCAGAAACATTAGAAAACAAGACGAAGTTTTGTGCTGGTCTTTTGTTAAGGGTTTTTGCACTGTTTTGTTCAGTAACACGTGTGCAGCAGCATTCCCCACAATAATGGATTTTTAAAGCCCCTGATCACCAAGATTAACATGTAATCAAAGAAACAGGTTCATTAAAAACCTTCTTAAGAACTTCAACACCAACTTCAAGGTATTGAAAGGGGTACAAGCCTTTCTGCAGTTCTTCCTGGGATTCGCATTCTGAAACATTCAAAGTAGGAAAAAAATCTTAACATGGACAATGTTTTAGCAGAGAAACCAAGAAAGAGAAAATGACACTATCAACTACATTTAGTCAGTAGCTTGTCTGTGATAGTGATCTTCTCATTTCTCATGTTAATTTGGTAAAAAGCATGTTGAGACTTTCACCTCAACTACAGCACAAAGGTGGTATGTCTTATACAACAGTTAATACTTCCAGATGTTGTCTTTAGATATGTCAGCCTGCACCTATGGAAAAAACTTATTTTAGCAGCTAAGACACATTTAACATCTAACTAGCAGTGAAGCTGAGAGGATACACACTTTCTGAAGAGACTGGCAGAAGATGGAGCTTTTTCTTTCCAGGAAAGGTCTGGAACCATGGTTTCATTTCATGCTGCGATTTTCTTTTTCCCCACCCCCTCTAATTTTCCTGTAACAGGTTTAAAGTGCTGTCAATTACTTCAGCCTTCCACTACTTGAAAGACCTCATTTATGCATGGTGTACCATAGGGATGTGCCAGTTGCCACCTGTGCAGGACGGTACTCCACATGAAGTCTGCTGCAGTTTACTGGGAAGAGGTTTCTAAAAACTGATAATTGGCACCTGTTACCATCCCAAATGCACCTTGGGATGTGCCAAAAAGCTTTGAATGTATTGCAGTGGCACTTACTGCAGTGCTTTAATCACGTATCCAGTTAGTGAAGAATACCTATCTAGTCTTGCTAAATTATCATTTCTTGCACTGAAATGAGCCACAGTTGTTCTTATTACCATCTGGGAATAAAAAGAAACAGCCAGCTGCAAATTAGTATGCTTCCCACCTCCACTTCTGAAACAAAAATTGCGTTATTGCACCATCAGAAAGAACAGAGCATGAAACAGTGAATGAAACCGGTATTGTGGGGAGTAAGGAATTATCACACAACATTAAAAAATTAGGCCATTTCATGCTGTGGAGTTAAAATCAAATCTGTAAGCAGCATCTTTGCATTAAAATGCAACCTCACATGGAAGAAAGTGTTATCTACTAGATACAGCAGGGGAATAGGAATTTATACTTCTAATCTTGTTATCGATTTAACATGTGGAACTCAGGGAAATTACTAGCATCAGCTCCCTTGTTTGGCAGAGGAAGACAAATAGTCCTTACCTATCTTTGTAAGATACTTCAATATTTCATACGTAAATCAACCAGACATCATAATGCATTTGCATACAAATAAATCCTATTTCTGTCTCCTATTTTAATAGCTATTTCTCAGAAACATGAAGAATTCAACAGCACATAAAGCAAAACAGAAGCAAATCAATTTAACACAAATAGCAAAAATCACTAAAGCAACTAACAAAACCACACAGAACTGAAGTGCATCAGTCTCCACTTTTACACGCGGCATATTCCATCTGGAATACACAAGGGCCAAAGTGAGATACTTTTTCAGATGAGATGGGTTATTCTAAACTCTAAATCACAGTCCTAAATATGATGCTCGACGCTATTCTGCCATCTGAATGTAGCCTAGCTGAATATACTCACAGCTTCACGCTCAAAATAGAACATTAATTTGCAAGGCCCAATGTGGAAATACTTCAACTGCTGTGAGAACCAGCTTACTGAACCATAAGCAAATTTTATACATACAGTAGCCCTACTGAATCATTCACATGTTTAGGACATCCCGCATAGCAAACACTAATTGTGGGAACCATAAATTTGATTAGTTACACTGGCATCAGGATACCCAGGATAATCACAACTGTATGTCCTTCCAATAAATAAAGGGAAAGGAAAAGAAAAGAACAGCATTGTGGTTGCACACACTATTTATGTTCATAAAAGGATGAAATGTAGATGGTTTTGCTTATCTAGAAGAAGTTATTTAGAAATAAATAGCGATGTAGTATTTAGAAAGGCAAACTACAGATACAAGACACGTAGCCAGCAATGTAAAGATACAGACAGAGCAACTTAAATGCTGTGTCATTTTCAAACACTATGTTGTCTATTTAGATTAATGGCAATTTATTTTAAAACAGTGAACCTCTCTTCGGTTTGTTAGAGAAGTGTCTCTTGGTGGGATATCTGATGTTTCCAGAAATTCCTACAACTATAGGATGATTTTCCTAGTGAAGATACATCATTCTGACCTCTCAGGGACAGAATAATATAGCCCTGCATATAATGAAAGCAGGCAACGTTAAATCAGTAGGATGATTCACCAAAAATGCTCCAACTGCCTAATCACAATCCCAGACCCACCATGTCAGTCAAAGACTGTCAACACTGACTAATGATTTTGAGTCCCATTTCCTTAAATCCCATTACAATAAGGTAGCACACATACCAGAAATGCTTAGTGATCATCCAGGCTGAAGACTGAATCATACTGAAGGTTTCTCACATTCAGTACCCTCCTGCCAGTGCTTGCAGTTGCAAACCGTGGCCAACACGAAAAAGGCTGGATCGATGCAACCTATGACTCTCTAAGGGAAGTGGGATGCTGGAAATGGCATCTCTCAGACCTTAATATAAAGGGAGGAGGAATGTAAAAGGGTTGGTAATTCCAAAATAAAGGCCTAGCATTGAAGAGCCTGGGCAGCAATGTGTAAATTGATAGTCAACACATCTTTTCAAGGGAGGAATTTCTTTCCAAGTGTCTGGACCTATGAATGCACCCAGTTTCTTGTAATTATCAATGATCAAAAACTGTAAACTAGTTACACTAACTAAACACAACAGTATGACTGCATTACTTCCTTACTAGTTTCAAAGATGATGCAATTTATCACATAACACTAGTTACCAAGTGGGAAAAAATAAAGTTCCACTTGAGATGCATGTACCTGAGGTATACCAGATAGAAATATTTTAGTGGTGGCATCTGTATTAACAAAGAGGAGTCCTGTTAAGTTCCGTCAGCTTTGTTAGCTGTCATTTTAATTCTGCTTGAAATAATGCTCCTTTACAAGGGGCAGCCAGCAATTGTCAGATACATTATCATTACAGGAAACATGTTCTTGGGTTGCCAGCTCCTTTCTTAGATCTGTTGTTAATTTGGCCGTGCATTTTTGATTCTTTCTGTGCTTTCACCAAGCTGTTACATGAAATGTCTAATCTAATCCCAGAGTTGCTGCTGAGACAGAAGATCCTTTTCTTTATGTGAGTCTACCCCCTCCTGCATTGGTTGTAATTTACCTGACTGCAGTAACTCAGAGCAAACTAATTCCAGCAGAAAGTGAATACGTTTCTCCCAGTCTGATAAACTGACTTGGTTTACTGTTGTGGTCCACTAGGCAACAGTCCTACACAGGGAATAAGGCTGGACCACAGGGTGGGAATCAGGAGTCCAAGACATCTTCCTTCTGCTGGCAGAACAGTTAGGTAGGCTCAGCCCGTTTTGTTTTACATCACCCTGAGCAAACATTTTACTAGGTGTAAGGAGAGGCAACTAGCATGCTAAAGCAGAGCAAACACTGCCTCCTTCTCACACAGGCTACTCACGCACTGGGTAGGTTATGTGGGCTGTATTAACTGATGTTTAGTTTGTTTTCTACACACAGTACGCAACTGAACAATTTCCTAGAAGGGAGTGGCAATACTTCTGGAGTCTCCACTGAAGGAAAGATACAGAAATGTGTACTGCACACTTTGATACGACTTCTCTAAGTCCCTATCCAAGTAGCTGCAATTTCCTCTAATATTACTGAGCAGAAAAGCTATTGCTAAAGGAAAAGAGAAAAAAATATCCACTGCAAGAAAATGAAAGCATGCTGAAGTGCATCCACAGGATGGCAAATCAGCTTACTGTATGGGAACGCAGCCTAGCAGCACAAGTGAAGAACTGCAAGATGAAATTCAGAGGCTCCTATTCTCAACGACAGCGATGGCTCTTACATGATCTTTCACAACCGTTTTTCCTCTTTGTCTTAGTTCATCCTTTTGCAAAATACATACGGAAATATCACTCTAATCTCACAAGATGCTGAACATAATAAAAGTGCTCTAATCAGTAAAGCAGTTCCTAGTATGCGCATGCTTCAGATCTACTGATAAAGGCTGGTTCAGAAATTTGAAAGATTATCACCATCTCCCTCATGGCATCTAAGGACGTGGTATAACGTAAAGCTAAAATCTGGAACTCAAACTTCTGTTTGAGATGTTGACAGAGTTTCTATTTCTTCCTTTGGTTGAGATTCATGGCTAACAATTACTTCTAGTGTAAGTGACATTTTCCTCAACGCATCATACAAAATTCTGTCAGGTGGCAATTACCCCCAGAAAGCATGACCTGAACATTCAGCTGGCTTCAGTTAGTACGAACAGCTGCACTAGAAGATATGACTGAAAGATTAAGATTTATCTTTGCAGTATAGATAGGCAGAATGTAAATGCATTAACAACTCCAATAATGAACTAAGGCTGGAATTTGCACTTAGATTTACTCTTTTCTTATCAACATGAATTGTTGATTCATGCAATGCAATATCATTTAGTGTTCACGGTTCTTTGCTTGCCCAACCGGAGTTGCAGCAGTGGACCAGAAGCCAGGATGGGGGCCTGGATTTCTCAACAGATGTGCAAATGCACTTAGGTAAATTAAACAATCTCTTACCCTCACATAAGAGAGCTTCATTGCTAACTATTAACCATTCAAATGATTTACAGCATTTTGCATTCATTTCTGTACATCTCTTACAGTTTACAGTAGCTAGGACTTTCAAATAGTAACACGATACATTTGAGCATTAGTAATTTTTGCTATTCTGCTGAGTTAGCATTCCAATAGTAAATAAAAATATATCCATGAAAATAAGTAACAAGGCATGCTGTGAAGTGTTTAAAATTTGATTGCCCATTAGTAAATCATACAGCCTAGAGCTTCCAAAACTCTACAAGAGATGGAAGTTCTCTGGTTTGCTTTAGGGTTTTCTCATTTCCTTTAGGATGTAGGCTTCAAAGGGAAAGGTCTATGCCATTCTTGTACTGAACGCAGTTGGGTAAATATCTACTTAAATAATATACAGAGGAGAGATTTCATGGCCTTCTCACATTAATCTTAAATACAACAAGCAATTTTTAGGGTTTTTCTTCCCCTTTTATGAATTGAGATGTATAGGACTGTCCAATGAAGTCCCCAAGAGTTAAACATCCAAGCTACGTATTTTTTAGCAGATCGCTGAACACATTGCTACTGAACACAAGGTTGTTTTTTTCATTATAGCTTTCTTTAAAGCTGTGTATAGTATGATCCCAGCCTATTGGGGTGGAGGCGAAATCAGAATCTTCGCCTTGCCTTTGCATTTGGTGACTGAAGTAACAAACTCCTTTTCAAACTACGTTGTAAACAATGAAGGATACCTACTCTAGCTTGCCTCTGGACTTTGGCACTACTACTGCACGTCGCAATGTCTAAGCCTGCCAATCACATTTTAAAAGCTCAACCGAGCAAAGTATGAGTTCATAGTGTGTCATGTAGGTCTAAAATAACAAAGAAAGTAAAAGACCGAGTGTCTCATAAGAGACAATTCAGCGCAGGCTTTAAAATAAAAGCATGCGTAAGCTCCATGCCAGCCAGTGCTGCCATCATTTGAGGTCTTCTGAAGGATCACTTTTGCCTCTTACTGCTGCAAAATCTTCTCACATTTTGAAATAATTATAGTTTTAGTATATGTTTAACCTTTGTGTGTAACAAAAAGGGAGAAGAACTTTCTGAAACAATAGTAAATTTTACAATCCTTGAGCTGACTGCCTTTTTCCTTAATGCTGGAGATCTTTTCCCTGCAATTCTGTGTTTAGCTTAGCTTCAGAATACTCACGTGTTACCTTTAGGCACATTACTACAGAAAAGAAGATGCAAAAGCAGATGTGCACTCATGACAGAATTCCCAGCAGGCTTTGTAGTTGTATAATTTTCTGTTGAGCAGACTATTTTTCTTTCCCCAACAGACCATGCATTCATACTTTCAGTCTCACTCCATATTTCTAAACGAAAAGCTTTTACCAACATTGCAGGAAACACACTGAAGCAAATGTGTAACTTATTTGCTATTTTAATGGCACAGTCATACCAACTAAATGCAGTGCCTTTACTGTAAACACTGAATGAAGAATATTTAACCTCTAAATAAAATATTTTCAGAAAAGTTGGGAAAAGGATTCATTTTATGGTCATTTCAGCATACTACAAACTAGCAATATTATACAGCCAGTACTACAAAGAATGAAGTCCCAAAATATAAGTGCTGCCTGAAATGAATATTCTTTTGCAAAACCCAGAATTCTGAAGCTAGATTCATCTATCATTAGAATTAAACTTCTCCTTATTAAAAAAAAGTAACGAACAGTACAATCTATGTCTTAATCATATCATTTCAATATCTAATTCTGGTTGGTTCCCTTCTCCCCCTTAAACCAACTCATATTTCTACTCTTAGAAACCATTTGTGAGGCAGCTACTGTTAAAGAACTTAAGGTTATTTAGCCGATTTGATTTAAACAGCCTTTAAATAATTGAAATACACGGAGGTACTCAGATACTACAGGTAGAATGAAGTTCAGCGGTACATTTTAACCCTTTAATTTTAGTTTCTGCAATTATTTTTAACATCTTCAGAAAATACATTCAGTGTGTGGAACATGAAATGCACAAGGAACAAAAGAGATGACAAAATCCCATTCTCACGGTACCAGTTCTCTCAAAAGCTGCACTTGCAATAGTATTAAATTATGCTTGAAAACATTCTGTATAGAAGTTCTAGTTACTCCACAAGTTTTCACTTCGTAGTAGAGGACAGTAAAAAGATGCAGAAAGCCTCTACTCCCCATTAGCATAACAACAGTCTGGACTCACAGTTTTCAGGAGAAAGATGGAAAGCTGCTGTTAAAGTCTCTACTGGTAAATAGCATGCAACTTTGTCAGACAGCACAGCCTCACTTTCTCTAACACAAGCGGAGGGGTACACAGAAGACTACTGGCTTGGCTTGTTCCACTGGCAAAACCTGTTTCCCAGCCTAACCTCCTCCCTGAGCTGCTGCCAGTGAATACTGCCTAAGTGATCTTGCTTCTGCACCTGCATTCCCCCAGTTCCTCAATGATGCTGTGACACCTTCTGAAGCTTCCTAAGCTACTGGCACAGAATCAGTTTACAGTACAGACTACAGTAATACCTAGGAAGCATTAGTTAGTAAACGTTTGGGCTCTGGTGACAGCTGGCATACCGCTTCGATACATATGCGCTTTTTCTGCAAGGAAGTTATCATACTCTGTTTTCAGACATGGATACGTATCTTTTTCTTTCCAGGAGAGAGGAAATCTGCATGTTCTTGCAAAAGCCACTCCGATACTTTTCTGAAGCACACTTGAAAAGCTTTGCTCCATTCATTCCTTTCAGTCCTGGTCTTAACCAGGACCACGTCGCTGGTTTGTCCTCATAAGAAATGCAATCTGTTTAAGGTTTCTGCTAGGTTCTTAACTGAAAAATCAAACTGACACATGGCTTTTAGGGTCTTCTGGGTCACTATCAATAACTACTCTAGGACTTCAGTTGAATTTTGTACAAATATCATAGCCTTCAAGCAGCTGAGGTCAGATCCAGAGAGACAGTAGGAATTTAGGTAGCTAATTCCCAAGAAATTTTTTATTGCAATTCTTTAATCACGAAGGCATCTAAACTCTTGTAGGTATCCTAATTTTTCTCAAATTGCTATAATTGTACTTCTGCACATGCCAAGAAATATCCTGGCCTTCATATGGTTTAGCAGCTTGTGGCCTACTTTATAATTAATCTGGAGCAGTGGCTAAGGCAGACTTTTCTCCATAGATTATTATGTTCTTCTATCTAAAAACCCCATAGATTATTAAAATGATGAGGTAGTGGGCCAAAGTGAAACAAAGAAAGAACAAAAAAAATGGCCAACAAATAAATGAAAACAGGAGAAATTACAGATTTGAAAGAAGACTTACTTTAAATTGCATTCACATAAAAGTGAAAATCTTACTCGGCAATGGTGAGAAGCTACAGGATTTGATTGTTAAGTTTTAGAAATCCTCCTCTGAAAGTGTACATAACTTTCAGCTTCGGATTTGATTTGAAGATGTCAGTAGAATGGTAATAAAAATTGCAGCTTTGCAAAAGGATTACAAATAGAAACTTTTTAATGAAAGGCAATTTTGGGGAGATTACTCTCTTCCTTTCAATAAAGATGTAAATATCACAGAACAAAATAAAGCCAGAGTAATAATTAGAAATAATAATAGAGCAACAGGAGGCCATGTAATCCATCTCTGACAAACAGCAAATAATTTTAACATAGCTAAATTAGGAAAACCAGAGAAATAGCAAAGGTAACATTTACAAAAAATGAGTCAATTACTAAGCTCAGGGCAGAACACCAGTAACTCAGTCCTGACCCCAGTTACACTCTGTGTATCATACTAAGTTCAACAGACTTGTTTTGTGATTTTTTTTTTTTTTCTTTTTTCTTTTTATTTCAGCAGAGGAAGAATGACCCTAGACCTGACATAGCAGGACTACAGAGGCAGCAGTTGCAGTCCTTCACCTGTGAAGAGCTGCTAGGCTGGCTCGTCATCACTGAGAATTTAGCAAGGCAGGTGGAACAAAGGGACACAGAAGTGAGGACAGAGCTTGTAAGAGAGACACTCCATCCATCAGCAGCCAGCACTGCTCCAAACAATAATACAGTCATACTACTCCATGGCTTCTCCGATTTCTGCCAGGAGATGGGTTTTACTACTCATTGGCCTGTAAAGCATAAACATTGGATTAGAGCTACTCTTGCCACCCTTTGTTTCAGCGAGCGTAAGCAGGAGTCTGACACAACTGATTGCTGTACTTGCATGAGAAACCAGAACAGCCATCCTGCCTGGAACACAAGACAGGACAGACCCGGATTTCCTCTCCACTACTGCCTACTTCAGTAGAGAAAACAAGAACTTTGTCCCTTTGTCCTGGACACGCAAGAGAGGATTTTGACAAATAGAGGTATTTTGGAGATATTCATACAAGAGATTTTTGGTGGGTTTGCTTAGGTTTTTATTTTTTAAACTTGTTAAGTCCCTTATTTTCTGGTTTTAAATTTGATTTTTTTTTTTTAAATGTCATTGAAAGTTCCCATGTTTTTGTGTTGTAAGACGGGGAGCCCAGAAGCATCCAATCTCCTTTCTCAGTACCAGTCTATACATACTCACCTTACCTCCTCTTACAGCTTCCCTAGATGGTAGTCTTTTTGTCTCCTCTTCCTAGAGACAGCTAGAAAACCTTAGTTCAAATCTTTGTCCTGAGAACAGCACTAAGCAGAACTCAACTGAAAACCTCCCATGATCCTGGAGACAGCATTTTAACCCTGGGGCCAGGCTAGAATATGACAGCAGCAAGCCTGGAGCTGCTCTACAGTGCATAAAATACAGGAATTTTCCCTGAGAGGAAAGCAGACACACAGGCAGACAAGAGGACTCTTTCACTTTGCGTTTATACTACTTAATCCAAGAGGTAGGACGCCTGGTTCCAAGACAGTCTACTGATCTATCTGGAAGGGGACAGCAGCTATGACTACTCTGTCCCAGAACACCCTGTAGCATTCAACCACTCTGCTGGGGCATGGGTTCAAATCCCTCCAGGCAAAGGAGGGAAAAGAATGTGGTTTCTCACATCCTAAGTCAGTGCCCAAATAGTTGGCCTATTGAATATAAAGCTCCTCTGGCATCTTTCTCAACCTACTTCTTCATTTCCTTTGCTTTTCTTAGAAGCACTCCAGTATAAAACCTACTCTGTTGCAGGGCGCAGCACAATCTCACTTTGTCTCCTAGATCAACCCCAGCAAATTACCTTTTCCCGTAGATGTCGTTGCTAAGTAACAAACAACTCTTTTAAGAGAAAGTTCCTTCCCAAAGTTTGGCATTCCCACACTGGTGAACAGCTGCAATTTATCACAGGTATTTAAAATATCTATGAGTGCTACAGTCAGAGCCGTAGTACAATGAAGCTTCAGTCTTCTGCTGGAGTCAGAGGTGACTACCAGTGAGACTGATCTGAGTTTAAACTGCCACAAAGTTTTTACCTTTTCATACAAGAGGCAACAGAGAATCTTATGACAGGTCTCTAGACATACCTTTGGTACAAACTGTGAAATGTGTTTACTTGGTATGTATTAATGAGCTAATACAGTGTACTGGGTTTGTGTGGCAAGGTTTTGGTAGCAGGGAGGGTTACAGGGGTGGCTTCTGTGAGAAGCTGCTAGAAGCTTCCCCTGTGTCCAACAGAGCCAATACCAGCCAGCTCTAAGATGGACCCGCTGCTGGCCAAGGCCAAGGCCAAGCCCAAGCCCATCAGTGATAGTGGTAGAGCCTCTGGGATAACATATTTAAGAAGGAAAAAAAGTTGGCAGGGCACACAGAAACGGCAGCCAGAGAGAGGAGTGAGAACATGTAAGAGAAACAACCCTGCAGACCCCCAGGTCAGTGCAGAAGGAGGGGAGGAGGTGCTCCAGGCGCCGGAGCAGAGATTCCCCTGCAGCCCGTGGGGAAGACCACGGTGAGGCAGGCTGTCCCCCCGCAGCCCATGGAGGTCCACGGTGGAGCAGATCTCCACCTGCAGCCCGGGGAGGACCCCACGCCGGAGCAGGGGGATGCCCGAAGGAGGCTGTGACCCCGTGGGAACCCCACGCTGGAGCAGGCTCCTGGCAGGACCTGCGGCCCCGTGGAGAGAGGAGCCCACGCTGGAGCAGGTCTTCTGGCAGGACTTGTGACCCCACGGGGGACCCACGCTGGAGCAGTCTGTGCCTGAAGGACTCCATGCTGTGGAAGGGACCCACGCTGGAACAGTTCATGAAGAACTGCAGCCCGTGGGAAGGACCCATGTTGGAGAAGTTCATTGAGGACTGTCTCCCATGGGAGGGACTCCATGCTGGAGCAGGGGAAGAGCGTGAGGAGTCCTGCCCCTGAAGAGGATGAAGTGGCAGAAATAACATGTGATGAACTGACCGTAACCCCCATTCTCCATCCCCCTGCACAGCCGGGAGGGTAGGGAGAGAATCCAAGAGTGAAGCTGTGCCCCGGAAGGGAGGGAAGGTGTTTTGAGATTTGGTTTTATTTCTCATTACCCTACTCTGGTTGATGGGGAAAATTAATTTATTGCCAAGGTTGAGTCTGTTTTGCCCGTGACAGTAATTGGTTGAGTGATCTCTCCCTGTCCTTATCTCGACTCACGAGCCCCTTGTTATATTTTCTCTCCCCTGTCCAGCTGAGGGGGGGACTGATAGAATGGCTTTGGTGGGCACCTGACATCCAGCCAGGGTCAACCTACCACAGACAGGCATCCTCAGGGACACAGGCCACATATTCTGACACCAGCAAAACAGAATACGCATTTTACATTAAAGTCAAGTATGGGACAAAAAATTCTGCTTTCCCTAAAGCCTCTGTGAGCCATCATCTTCTAAGTTAAATTCACATTCTTCCGTAAGACCCAAGTAGCCTCTTCTACCCGAGGGCTCTACTGTAAGAGCATACAAATCTTACAATGGAGCGTTATGAAGACATCATGATGCTTTCATGGCATTCCCTCATCTTTCATGGATTTCTTAAGATCTGTACTGCACTGGATGTGGGGTCTGTTCCCCTGAGGGGGAAGAAAAGCAAGAAAGACCACTTATTGACAGAAGAATGTGGAGAAAATGATGGAGACGGACGGGTTTCTCTCTCCCTGGTCTTTTCATATGGACTGCACCTTCTTTCGCAGTACATCCACTGACTCCAGCACAACCTCCCAGCCTGCTACCTTTCATAAAGGCATAGTGTCCTGGTTTCAGCTGGGATAAAGTTAATTGTCTTCCTAGTAGCTGGTACAGTGCTATGTTTTGAGTTCAGTTTGAGAAGAATGTTGATAACACTGATGTTTTCAGTTGTTGCTAAGTAATGTTTAGTCTAAAGTCAAGAATTTTTCAGCTTCTCATGCCCAGCCAGCAAGAAAGCTGGAGGGGCACAAGAAGTTGGCACAGGACACTGCCAGGGCACCTGACCCAAAGTGGCCAACAGTGTATTCCATACCATGGGATGTCCCATCTAGTATAGGAACTGGGGAGTGGGGGCAGGGAATCCCTGCTCGGGGACTAGCTGGGTGTTGGTCGGCTGGTGATGAGCAATTGCACTGCGCATCATTTGTACATTCCAATCCTTTTATTACTACTGTTGCCATTTTATTAGTGTTATCATTATTAGTTTCTTCTTTTCTGTTCTATTAAACCATTCTTATCTCAACCCACAAGTTTTACGTCTTTTCCCGATTTTCTCCCCTATCCCACGGGGGGGGGGGGGGGGGGGGGGGGGGGGCAGCAAGTGAGCAGCTGCGTGGTGCTTAGCTGCTGGCTAGGGTTAAACCATGACACATAGTTTAGTTTCTCTTCTAAGTCATCAACAGCAATGCTTATGAGAATCAGACCTAACAGAGAACACCATTATGAATCAAATGATATATGCATTAATATTAACTCCTCATACTGCTTGCAGTAAGACTCATATCAGCTATTTAACTTGAATGCAAAACTTTCCCTGAAAGCCATGTTATTTCTTTACTAGTCCTTCAACCAAGTTAACAGCCACTGTCAGCATTTAGCTACAACTACTGCATAGATGTTCTTTACTCGCTTCAGAATACAACAAGCGGAAACCTGAATCCAGTACATCATGGATTGTGGGTGCCATTCCTTGCAATGCAGCATCATACACCCATCCTCAGCGCCAACACTGGAACCGGTACAGACTAAATTCTGGACAAGATGCTGATAATGCAGTAACCACCTCGCAGACAACCACATTACAGGCTTCAGAAGTGGTTGAACACTAACAGCCCTCTCCTCCCTTCTCTCACTGCCTTGACTCCTGTGGCTCAGATGACAGTCCAGCCTGATCGTAACCAAAAAAATGAAAAACGTGCATTGCCATCACAGAAGATGCAACTTCTCCTCACCCACCCTTCCTCTGCAAATCCCTAGATCAAGACAAGGTTATGCTAGCTTCCTTGTAATGTGTATCTTGCCAACCCTATCACAACAGAGAAGGATCCAAAGAAGCTGTTTCTCAGCATCCCTTTGGTATCCAAATGTTAAATGAAATCTACAGTCACATTTGTGATGGAGACAAAACCACTCAAAGCTGAGCAGTCAGAATAAGACTTGTGGTCCTTTTGCATAAAATGCCATGGGATTCCAAAAACAAACATAAAAATACGGGCCCCAAGTTCCTAAATTGGCATGTCCTTTCCTTCCCTATCTGTTTTCCTTCAACAAACAGAAGCCACTTTGCTCTTCATGTCTAGCAACACAACCAATATCAATTTCTTTTTTTACTCCATTCTGCTTACAATTCATGTCGTGCAGTATTCCCATACTGCACCAATATGGGGTAAGATCTTACAGCCTAGCAGCATGCCAAGAACAGCGAAAACACGCTTCCTGGGAGAGCAAGCACAAAAAATTACTTCATTTTTATTGTTAGAAATAAAACACATATTCGTACAGATGGCCCCACAACAAAGCCAACCAGAAACAACTGCTTCAGCAAGATTATTCATGACATCTAGCCATGAGACAAGCGATGACCATAGATGTGCATAAGGTCATAATTACAGAGAGCTTCCAAGACAGATGCTATCTAAATGAACACAATTGTATATTCTTAGTGTTCATGTTGTCAATGATTAATGACCAAATTGCTTCCTCTTGCACACTGCTCATATGGCATTCTGCATGACTGCTTAAGTTGCACAGGGAGGAATAAAGTTGTTAGAAGAGAAACCTGCTGCCAGTCACTGCTGTAATCTGCAGAAACCTCGTCCCCAGTCCATTTCACTGCCCTTTGTTTGCCCGACCTTCAGGCAGCTTGTGACAGTCCTGTGACAGTCCATGTGTGCAGCAATATAAATTGCTTTCAAGTAACAATTTGCCTTACTGTGTTTGTTCTGCAGACTCCTTCCACTTAAGATTTTTTCCAAATTCTTAACTGGCTTTATCATTTTCTCCAGCAAGTAAGAAGCAAAAGAATATAATAAGGATGGGAGGGAACAAGAAGTGGAGTTGGGGATGCTAAAATTAAGCACTTTCCCTACATGCTTTATATAGAAAGCTAAAAGGCTGTGAAATAAGCCTTGTCCTCTGTACAAGGGGTAGGTGTGCATTTATTTACATGATGAATGACAAATTCAGTCAGCTGAACATAAGGAACATCCCAGTGCTCCCTGCAATTTCACTTATGCATAGTTGGTACCATCAGTACCAGGGTTCTCTTTTTTGCATTTGTCCTTACTGTACTCGGCAAAGAGCGGGCGTTTCAGGTGTACAATTTGTAATAATACAGCATTTTTTGAACGTTCAAACACTTCCGAACAGCTGTCTGAGATGACCAGGAAGGTTCTGCTTCTTGTTTGTCTTTCATTTTAATGACCATTTCAAAAGACTTGAAATATTTCTTGCACAGGTGCAGAGCAAATTGGGAGGTGAAAAAACAAATGCACCTCATGAGAAGTCTGTGCGCTCTGGGAAGAAGTTGAGCAAGCGTTGGACATACTATATTAGTCTGGATTTATACTTGTCTACTCATACAAGTTCTTATTTACATTAAATAGGAAACAGGTAAAGCTAAAGGCCACTGCATAAAACAAGAAACAGACGGATTTTGTTAAAAGGGGCCCAACCCAAAGGAATATTGGACATAGAAGGAAGTACCACCATTTGATGCCTCGTCTGTCAATGATGACTAGATGAACTTCAGTTTCTGAAATTCAAAGAAATAATGATAACATGCATTTCAGACCTCTGTATTTTTCTAAGCATATGCCATCCAAGTAGAGTTTTCTAAAAGGTTTTCAATTTGGACAATGGTACCTTGTATTTTCAATACTTGCCGTGTAGGGCCTCTATGATCAAATCAGCGAAACATGCAGGGCCAGGTTATGCCTTGCCTTTAAGCAGATGGGGAAGCAGTGGGAAAGAGATATCTCTGCCTGAACCGCACTACCAAATCCAAACATCCTGTAGCTATGTCTTGCCAGGCAGCACTAAAGTGTTACCAACTCAGTCCCATTCCCACTGTCCTGACTGTGAACATTTTTTGATTGATTCATCTCTGAAATCAATATTGCCAGAGTTAAAAATAATAAACTGCAGGGATTGTGGATTAGATTTTTGTCTAATCAAAAATAATGAGAACTTACATACACTACACTATATAAGAACAAATAGAAAAGCAGGACCTTTTTTAATATCCTTTTTTTGAAGGTATGGGTAATTATTTTAGAGAAAATATGATTTGAATACAAAAATAGCTCTTGGACAAAATAATTTACATTTTGTAGTAACAGACAGTGTAATTAATTAGGAATAGAAACAGGCATCATAAGGTCAATTCAGCACCTTAAGTTTAAAGTGCTTTATGGTTTTACTGAAAGAAAAAAAAAAAGAAAAAAATTTAAGTGCTGAAGTACTACCACAATTCCATGCTTTTCTCACCAATAGTATTACTATACATTGATTAATGCTTAGAAATTTATTCACTGTAAGCATTTAATTGTCACAAGGATGTCACTTTCTCTCTTCTTACAAACTCTAACTCTAGCTACTAAGATGGGGCAGGGGGATGTGTTACGGGGACACCCATAACCCTATTTTACTTTTTAAAAAAAACAACCTCCTTATAACAAGCAGACAACCTGATCTGTATATTCAATGACAACTATTTTTAGGACAAGAATTGCCTGTTTGAAATCAGTCAGGAAGCACCAAAATAACATCAATTAAGTAAATTATTAAGTGTCATTATAGATATCAGCTGATTATATTTCCCATAATAGAAAGGGTGCTCACTTGGGGGCAGAGGGGGAAAAAAAACAAAAAAGAAAAAAAAACAAACCCAAAAAGAAAAAAAGCACTGCGTCTTTTACAGCAGTATCAACATACTGCCAAGACTCAAAGCCCTCTGGTTGGTCTCATTTTAAGATGATTTTTTTTACAGCTTTTCTTATTCGAGAAGCCTTTGTTATTTACTTCAGTGAGCCACATTCAAATCGCCACAGCTCAGCTTCCCAGCACAAATGCCTGCACTCATCCTTGACAAGAAGGCTGTCCACCACAGCCTTTATGTGAGACTGCTGTAAAAATAAGTGCTTATAAAAACTATGGCCAAAGGAATGTTTCCTCGAGCTTCTCAAAATAACAATGAAGATTGCTATTTGGAAGCAAGTAAGCGTTATCTTTTAGTCTTTTGCATGCAAATATTAACCCGAAATTGACGGTAAAACATGAAACTGAAATTTAACTTCATTATTATACCCAGTTTAGCAGTCGACCCCCCCCAAACCAGACTGAAAAAAACGCAAAGGAGACCAAGAGCTTACGGAGACACCCCTAAAAGCATTTAAAAGTTCCGAGAAGGAGACGGGCACCTGGACGGATTTTCAAAAGCACCGAGTTTTTCGGGGGGGGGGGGGGGGGGGGCAATCTGGCTCTTAAGACTAAATAGGGTGGGTTTAAGATAAAGGATGATGCTTCTTACAGAAAACATTCCTCTCTCAGAAAAGAGTTTTGGGGAAGTAACGATTACTCCGCAGCCCAACAGTCGTCGTCGCCGTCCCCCCCCCGCCTCACGCCCAGGGCCGCGGGGCCGAACGGCCCCGCACCAGCCCCGCGGCCCTGGGCGTGAGGCGGGGGGGGGGGGGGAGAACGGGACAGGGGAGGCCCCCTACCCCCCCCAGGCCCGGCTGCCCTCACGCAGCGGGGGAGGGCGGCCCCACACCAACCCCTCCAGCCCCGCGGCGGCCCTGAGGGGGGTCCGGGCCTCCCCGGAAGGCCTCCGGTGGCGGCTGGACCGCCGTTGCCTTACCCGTGGTGGAGAGGACGGTGCTGGCGAAGAAGAGGGAGGAGGTGAAGTCCCAATTCCAGTTGCCCGAAGCGTTGCTGAGCACCGAGACGCCGTAGTTGCTGGCCTCCAGCACCCGCATCAAAAACTGCTCCAGCTGCTGCTCCGAGAGGCAGGCGTGCTCCTCCAGGAAGCGTTGCTTCAGCTTGCCCAGCTCCTGGCGCAGCAGGTCTTCGTAGGGCAGCTCCACCGAGGAGAAGACCACGGCGCCGAACACCAGGTAGAGCAGGTAACCCAGCACCAGCAGAGCGAAGCACCAAGCGGAGCGGTGCTGCTCCACCAACCGCACGCAGGAACTGCCCGCCAACGACTGCAACATCTTCCCGCAGCCGGGGACGGGCCGCCGAGGGGGAGCAGGGGGTTGAGGGGTTGGGGAAGGGGGTGAGGGGAGGGGGGGGGGAACGCGGCCGGTGCGTTCTGCCCTCTCTGCGGCCGCTGACTTTGAAGGCGCGGAGCGGCGCTGATGTGGCGCTCACGTGGCCGAGCGGCGCAGGTACCGCGGCTGAGGGGACGGCCTGCTGCCGCCGACCGCCCGGCCCGCCCCCGCCCCGCCGCCTCGCCTCACGCCTCAGCGAACCCGGCGCTTCCTCTCTTTCTGTTTCTCGTCCCAGCTAGCGTTCGGAGAAACCGACCCACGCTCCCCCCCCCCGCGTTTGGCTGCGGCGGGGTGGCGTGAGGCCGGGCGCCTCGGGGAGATTCCTTCCCCTTTTCACACAGAAGTGTCTGGAGACTTCCTCGCCCCCCAGCCCCTACAGTGAGAAACACCCAAACCAGCAATTCTTTCCGCTGGTTTTGTGGTGGGGTTTGTTGTTTGGGTTTTTTTCTTCTCGCGGGCTTCCAAAGGCGCTGGGCAAAGCGGAAGGAGGTAACGCCGGGGGTGCAGCAGAGCGAAGCGGGAGGCTGAGTTTCGGTTCGAGGAGGAACCCTGATGGCAGGCAGGAATGTCCTCCCTCCGGTCCACGGGGACGGAGCTTCAAAACGGGGCCTGTTCGGGGCTGCGGCTTGAAGCAGGTGACCTCCAGAAGACCCGTCCAAGCTAAATGAATCTTTACCTCTGTGCTGCGCTCCTGGAGGTACTTTTTAATGGTCCAAAGTACCCGGCTAGTGCTGGGAGCAGCATCCACGGGGAATACAGATGGACCAGCCAGCCAGCCCTTTGTGTGGTCCGAACCAGTGATCTTCTCAAGTCTCACTTCAAACGCTCCTTTCTTCGTCCATCTCACACTCTGGCCAGCAAGCACACAGTTAACCTGCAAAGGAGTTCCCCACCACGTGAAGAGGAGCAGTGAAAATTGTAGCTTCCCAAAGTGTCCCTTCAGGTGACTAAAGGCAGCTCCCAGTAAATGAGGGAGAGGACATTCCCTGGTCGCATCCTGCAGGGCTCTGCCACTTCTCTTTCACGTCTCGGCTGATGGCAGCTTGTATGGACAGAGGCAAAGTAGTAGTTTGCAAATTAG
This sequence comes from Haliaeetus albicilla, assembly GCF_947461875.1. Taxonomy (NCBI): domain Eukaryota; kingdom Metazoa; phylum Chordata; class Aves; order Accipitriformes; family Accipitridae; genus Haliaeetus; species Haliaeetus albicilla. The sequence goes on from NC_091495.1 coordinate 32,694,010, forward strand.
AAACTTACTTACTGGGGCTGAGCCCGTCAGTTCAGACAGAGTACATCAAATCCAGCAACGTATCCTAAGCCGTGAGGTACCCCTCTAAGCTGTAAGGACTAAAATGGGAAAAGAATACAAAAATGAAAGGCACAAAACAATTTTTCATGCTAGAAACTTAAAACCATGTGTCAACATTTTGTTTTATACAACAGCTACACTAGGCTGTGGGATCAATCTGGCCTGGCAGAATCCAGTTGCTGGCCCATTCCCCACTGCTAGCTACAGCTGAGTTGTTCCAGGGGCTTAACGCCTCCTCTCTTGTTTCACGATCAAAATGTAAGTATGTTCAGGCATGCAAAAAGCAGCTGCTTGAATGCTTGGTCAAATAGCGCACTTGGGGGATGTGGTGGGTACATACGAGACAGGCCGAGCAAGCAGACTCTCAATGCTGTACCAGGAGCGCAGACATGCTCTGGCCCACAAATGTGCGTCCGTCATGTGCATGCATGTGCAACTTTTGCATGCACATTCAATCATACAATTGTGGGACAGGGCACTTGGATGTTTTGGTAGGAAGATAAACTTTTCCCCCATGGCTGGAGTCCTGAACTGTTGCAAGGTAAATGGTTCAAAAGTGCCTTCTTCATATGTATAAATTGTAGCACCGAACAGAGATGCAGCACAATTAAATTAGGGGAGGGGTTTGAAATGAGGAACTGAAGAAAATCTATGCTGTATATCCAGAGGTTAATTGACAGAAGAACAAACAAGACGTCCCTACACCACCACTTCAGCACCTTTCATCAGCATCAGTCTGTCTTTAAAATGTATTTTTTTGCTGTAAACCAGTGATGTGTAGGAAAAAGGCGATCTAAATCAATAGCAATGACAATTAATAATGGATACTGTCTGAAAGAATGTAAGGCAGACAAGCTTTTGAAGGGAGTATTCCAAGCAAATGTTTTATTGCATCGCACTAAGACAGCATGCATTTAGGCATCGTTACAGAAAAAGAGGTCAAGGAACCTCACTGACCAATTTGGTATGCTTGGCTAACTCCATCCAATTACTTAATCACTTGCCCCCTCAAATTCCAAATGACTGAGTACCTCCATCTATCATAGAAAAGCCATTTAGAACAATATGTGTGACATACTGGGCTCCATTTTGATCAAGTGTCCTCGGTTTGCCAGTTACAATAGGTTTCATAATACAATCTAATTTATGCCAACATCTGGTAGGTACAGTTGCATTTGTGATAGGCAATGGGCATGGCTTTGCTATAAAACAATATTTTCCCAACCTTCAAGCCAAATATTTGTTTAAAGGTTAGAACATGTTTGCCTAAGAACACACCCCTCTTCAGTGGTGATAGGAAACTGTAACTGGGTAGCTGAACAGTTTTATTTACTGGCCGCCTTCAGTTTTCCATTTTTATGAATCACTCATTCTCCATTTTTAGAAGTCTCTGACGCTTGGAGGCTTGCTGGGCTAGAGAGAAAAGGAGGACTCTGCTGAACAGAACCTGCACTGCTCTTATAACTCAGTTTCTCCCCCACAGGTTTTTGGAGGCATGGCCCAGAGGGAACAACAGCAGAGCAGCACAGCAGTGTCACCAAAGTGTTCACAATCTTGCTTCCAAAGCAAATGTCTGGACAGTCTAAGTTTGAGCCACCATTGTTCATGTTTGTGTTTTATCTCAAAGTCCTTAATATGCCTGATAATTTAATTACAGATTTCATTGGGATAGATGTGCAGAAAGGTGTCAGTCATAATGTTCAGTTTTCTGACTTCAAGTGATCGTATTTACCATGATGATATTATATGTGAATGCAATTATGTCATTCCAGTTTCATTCCAGATTATGCTATGTCCATTTTCACATTGTTTTGCTAGTCAAGGATCAAGCTAGTCAAGGATCCAGTGTACTGAATTCAGTGTTATGTACTGTATAATACAAAGTCACAACATGCTTCAGCAAGGAGCGACTGAAATTTTGGAGCAGGCTGTTACAGAACAGCCTTCTTCAGCAGAAGTTTCGTTCTACTGTGATCATCCCTCTCAATAAAACATGAATCCAGTTAATAAAGCATACCACATCATCACATCACTCATCCACTGGCTACACTTAGTGGTGACTGGGCTCCTTACTGCTGGAGAAATCCAGCTGCTAGCAGAGTGAAGAAACCCACTATTGGTAGATACTGCTGCTCTCTATCACACCAAACTCCCCTCTGGGGTACAGAAAATACAAGTACAAGCTGCCTGTCTACAAGGGTGGAAGAGAAGACAGACACTCTAAATTCACCCACAGAACTGAGACAGAAACCATGTTTGTGTCCTGGGGTGGTAGAAAACCATAGAGTAAGTTAGTAGTCTCTCTGACTCTGCTGCCTGGGGAGACAGGACAACTCGCCTATCACATCACTGGGCTAGCAGCTTCTCTAGCGTAGTCCAGAGGCTGAGAAAATCCTCTTGTACATAAGAAATGCAAGGCCCTCTCAGAGCTGTGTGAAGCACTGACATTTTCTGTAAGGAGAAGTGAAATTGAAATAAAGAGGGTTTGAGCCTGTTTTTCCCTGAGCTTTTTGGTTAACTAAAAAAATCTTTTATTACTCACATGTTTCTGATGAAATGCTAAAGTGCTCCAACCACCAGAAGACTCAAGGAGATGGTGGCAGGCTGGAGGGAGATGACAGCCTGGTGGCAGACAGTGACCGGAGAGGGGGACAACTGTACTCTAGTCTTTTGTCCAGTGAATGTAAATGACATTAGACAAAAACAGTAGCTTCAGTGAAAAGCAAGAACAGCTCACAACAGTGCCCCAGTGCCCAGAGACTGGCCTATGCTGAATGGCATATGGCAAAGAGGAGATTTGAGCTGGGGCTCTGGTGCTCTAATCGCTGAGCTCTAGACCCTGAGGGGAGGATGAGTCTGGGGAAAGGGAAACACCCACGTTTGGCACTGTTACTAATATCAAGACTATAAAATATTTTCATCACCAAAAAGAAATAACTGAAGGTAACTCATATACACAGAGTTTCAAGTTGACTGAAAGGATTTTTTTTTCCCCCCAAAAGAGTAATCTCAAGGGAAGATCACAAACATTTCGACATCAGTTAGATAAAAAGATTGTTCCTCTCAAAGTATAAATAATTACGCTGAAGAACCTTAAGTCGTGAGAAGCAGGGTAAATAAAATCAGTTACTAGACAATAATTGTCCTGACAAACCTGTTCTGCTCTGGCATACCTATAGCATGAGCTCACAGTATAGTGGACAGAGGAGGTAGTGGTGGGGAAGAGTGGGATGAACCAGGACAGCATGGGAGCCAGTAAACAGTTACGTGCAAAGAACATGAAATATTATCAAAGCTGTGGCACCCAGACGGCTGAATATTGAATAGCAATAGGGAACTGATTTGTCCTTCAGGATTTTTCTTCAAATTTGGCATGAGTATAAATTCAGTGGTTATAGCAAGTCTAAAGTCTGACTGATCTGTTCTAAATTATGCATCCATGAAGAAAGATAGCCGTAAGTGTAAGATTCTCTGAATTCACTTCCATTAAGGATTCTGCCACATTTAACTGTTCCCATGAATATTTTTTTTAATGAAGCTGCGAAGAAGTAGAATCCTTCATAATTTGCTGTATCTGTTAAATGGAGGCTGGAACAGAATACATTTCCCATTGTAGAAGAAAATATATCTGAATGATTGTTTCTGAACACTCAATTTGTGGGCTTTTGCAAAAGTTAATATAAGGTCATCCAGTGGCTCTGATTGAATGCCATGCCCCCATGGGCAGGCAGGCTGTGGAGTTTTAAGAATCACATCCTCACAGGCACCAACACAGACGTAGTTAAGTTGAGAAGCAGTCAGATGGGTTGCCATGTGTTCTGTTTCGGATGGGTAAGGTGTTCTATTTTGGCTAAAGGGAATCATCTAGATTTGGGTCAAATAACTTGAATCTTATAAAAATTGAAACAGCACAGCCTGACTTTATAGAAAAAAGTAATCTTTGAAGAGGGGATTCATTCCCATCTTAATGTGGCAGGAGGATGGAGATGCAGTAGGAGAGTACAGACATATTTAGGTCTTTAAAATTTATCACCAGGCAAACTGGTGACAGTAGAAATATTGCCGTGGAAGAAAAAGAGTCAGCGAAGTCTGTGTCCGTGCCATTTCCAATATCCTGCCTGGCTGCATTCTGCTTGAGAGGGAGGGGAGAAGGCTTGAGATTTAGCGGCTTCCTCAAAAAAATCATTTTATGCCGTTAACTTAATGGTGCAACACTGTCCACAAAGGTTAAGACCACTGATCTGTGATAGCAGAAGAATGAATGTACCTGGTTTGAGGGCTATATTTAGGGGAAGATTTACGTCACGGAGTAGTAGTATTTAGAATCAAGAAAGTTTATATGCGTGGTCAGGCACAATTTCTTTCTCGAGTGAGTCATGCCTTGTGCAGTGTAAATGTAATTTTCCTTAGAGTCGCAATTAGTATTCATATTTAACCAACGATCTCGGTGTCTGAGTGGAATAACTGATAGATAACTGTTTTAATGAGATAAGCATTTTATGTCATGAAAAAAGTAATTTCATGTATACTTGCCATCAGGTTTACCCAATAGCATTATCCAAAAAGGAACTTGGTCACCCTAAGAGGTATAGGTCCAATGGGGATGAGGGCTGCATATATGTACATAAATACATGCATTCATGTATATACATATATGTTTTTATATAATGATATATATAGTGTGTATTTCCTCAAGCTTTTCACTGTTATATTCTAAGTTGTGCCATATCTTGGAAGAAAGGTAATTACCCGTGATTTGTAGGATTGTGTTAACGCTGAAGGAATGTAATAGTTCAGAGAATTCAGGATGTCAGCCTTATTAGAGCATTACATTAAATAAAATTCAGTGTTTTAAATAAAGTGACCTTGTCCTTTTAAGTCCTGTGGCAGTCAGCCAGCAGAATCAGTCTTTTTAACCTCTTGTTCAAGATGCTGAAAAGAGGAAAACCAGTTAAGATACTTCATACTTTGTACTGAAAATAAGGGTTCACGAAATACTTGGTATCTCTTCCTTCTACCTGTACAGTTTTTAGTACTTCTTCCCCCTTCTTGGCAGCCTGGTGTTAAAGACGGTTATGGGGGAAAATAAAAGAATGCAGTAGCTGAGGCGGACTCGAAGAGCTGTGGGTGTCCAAGCCTCCCTCCTGATCTCATCACCTCTGGGACAGATCTTGGATTTGTCTCAGAGACGTTGTGCTGGTTCTTGGGCACCCAGGAAATGATGGTGCCAGCAAAGCCCACCAGCTTTCTCTGGGTCACTTTCAAAACACACAGGCCCAGAAAGGGTTACGTACTAAATGGCCTGTCTGTAGTTACTTTTTTCAGTAGTTACACCGTATTTCCATGATTTCTAGTTTTGGTTAATTGAGGCCCAGTCCCAGCCTCTTAGTTTAGTGCTGCCATTGGGGTGTATTGGTAGGTCCCTTTGCCTGTTTTAATTCAGTCTGCATTGCCTTAGAATTTGTGTACTCATACAATCAATTTTATGCAACAGGCTGTGTTGGACTTGTGTTACAGCGGGATACGTAGAAGTAAACTTGGACCCGGCAGTGGTGACATTTTCACTGACAGCTAACGCGCCCTCTCGCCCATTCACGGAAAGGTCACACTAACTTGCCAAAACAACTTTCAGCTTCAGCTCCATTTGACCCTTTTTTCCTGGGCCCCAGCACGTGTACATAGCACAGCACAGCTCTCCAAGGCCTCCCTGACCTGAGTAATTAGTTCAGACTGAACAGTGTGTGCACTTGGACTTCTTCATGCACCCCAGTTGGCGTGCTGAAGCCTGGTCCTGACACTGACTGCTCTTTGACTCTGCGTTCGGCAATTGGGCTCAGGTGGATGGAGATGTTTTTGAAGCTGTTGTAGTTTGTAACAGTGAACTTCTGGATGCCAGCAACCATCCTGGCCCATAGGAGACCTTGTGGTAACTGCACATCACCTCCAGGCCAAGTTACTTTGCTAAAGTAGGGAAGTACGGTGCTGGATGTGGCTGCCTGTGTGTGGATCAAGGCAGGTTCTTAGGATGACTTTCAGATGCTGCCTAGATGCAGCCCAAGAAGTAAGGGACCCTGGCAGGAGTAGGGTTGCAGCTGTGGGAAAGGATCTCTCTTTCCTGCTGCAGCCATAGCTGATAGCTGGGATGTACAGCAGCTTGGCTTTTCAGGGCTCTAGACTGCTAGAGAATTTAAATTCTGAAGAGACACCCATCTTGCAGATTGTTGCCGGTGTCTAATACATCAAACTCACTCTAACCCAGATCCTCAGCTATACCTGAAAACAACCCTTGTGTCTGACCTTGGATATTTCCTGTGCTGGATGGATCCTACAACGTGAAGGAGCTTAACGTTTATCTGTAGGCTGGCACAACCTCCAATCTTTCCTACAACTCTCCTAGCGGGATGGAGAACCCGGGCAACCCTCTTCCCTGGGCACATGCTCTACAGCCAGCCCATGCTGGGGGCGAGCGTTGAAGCAGGCACCCTTCCCTCGTCATTGCTGCAGAGCAGATCCGTCTCTTTCTGCGGTCAGTCCTGAGAGCTCTGAGGCCCAATGCCTCTTCACTGGGAGTGCAGCACAAACCAACACACTGTGCCAGAAACCCTCAGCTGTGGCGTTTATTCCTCATCGCCGAAGGCTCACATTACCACAATGAAGCAAGCAGGAGTTACTATTCACAGATGAGGAAACGCAAGCAAAACCATCTGATTTGTGGTACTCCCACCTAGCCATCCTATTTGGACAGGTTCATTTTCTTCTAGCAACCCTTCTGCCTCAGCAGAGTTAAATTTTAGTAAGTGCAATCCATTGCCTTGCTGAACCAACGTCTGGAACAGCCCATGGGTACTGTTGCCACATGCACCTGCTATAATGAATACCAAAGCCTACTTCAGTGACCTGAATCTTTTGAAAATTTAGTCCTTTATTTTTATCCACTTAGAGGGAACACAAGCTGCAATGTCCTACTTTTGCTCAACTGTGTCATCTGACTCATCAATCAAAATTGAATTTGAGTCCTATTTTCACCCACTGACTCTCAATCAACCTAACAAACCTATCAGAAGTACAAAAGGACAATTTTGTCACTCAGCCCAAGATACCTTTACAAATCTTGAGTCATGTGAGATATTTTAAGGTTTAAGAAAATGACAATTTCAGCAAGGCCAAATTCTACACTTTCCCCTGAAAAGATACACTTAGAAAGAATATCACAGGGCAAGAGAAAAAGTTCTGCAAAGTAAGACAACTTTAATATGACATTTTATGCTAGTGGGTTGATTAATTTTTAATATAATACAATAGCATTATTGTTTTATCCACTGCTGTCAGAGTGCACAGTACACTCTTGTAACATTAACCAGATGTTCATGAGGGCATGTGTGCTGAGAAAGAAATATAAAAGCTGTCTGGCCTACAGTCTGTTAAAGAAATGGCTTAAAATGTAGGTCTATCCAGAAAAACCTCAGTTAAAAACCTGACAGGGTTTTTCCCCTGTGCTTTCAGAAATGCATGAAGCGATTAAAAACCACCCCACCCCCCCACCCCCCAAGATCTGTTTTTCTTGCTGTTACAGCAAAACAAGTATCAGTGACCTGATCCTATTCTGTCTGGCTCATGAGACATATATGGGGAACAATTACAACATATGCTAGAAGATCATTCCTTCCTTCCTCTTGAAATCTCTTTCCCAGAATTCAGCCTGCTATCCTTCAAACAAGTCTTTAACCTTGCCAGGAATAAAGAATAGAAGACTGAAACCCCCAATTTCCAGGGGAAAAACATTTTTCACAGTGCCACCATTTCTCTTCTGATCTCTCTCACCTGATTTTAAGACAGATCTACAAAATACTTCAAGAAGATGAGATGGGGAACTAACATTTGCAACCCTTTTGAACATTGTGAATGATGTATTCTGATTTTATATGCTCCATTATGATTTTCTCTACCTCCCCCACTTTGTTTAAATTAATGACACCTCTGCCTGTTCTTGCTGCTAGCTAAACTCCTCTTCTCCTACACACCCCATAAAGTGAATTTAGCACTATATTTTCATAGATAAGAAAATGAGATAAAATTAACACTATGTATATTTTTCAAGCTGTCCTGTCATTAATGAAGTCCTATGCATTACCTCAGTGCAAATAACTAATGATAAAATCTTACACCAGGCTGCAAAATTGACCATTAGCATGTGTTTTCCAATGAAATTGAATTGATGTGAAATTAATTTGGGGACAGTATATATATAATTCAGTGTTAGGAACAATCTTCCTGGCAGGCTTGTTGCTTTAGATGGACCTCTGTTTTCTCTTTGAGTCAACATCAGATGTCTCATCAACATAAAGAAATTTAAAATATTAATAATTGATATTAAAGTTATAATTAATAGTAATCAGATATATTGCCACAATGACAATTACTCTTATTTGTGTTTACTAAGTAAAGGGAAGTATTTTTCTAGGCAGTGCACAGAGAAGGAAAGAGGAAGAAGAAAACCCTAATATTACTGGGTATTGGAATAACTTTAGTGTTACTAGTCAATAGGGAGAAATAAATTGTATTCACATTGTACCGATGTCTTCTATTTCACTACAGTTAAATTCTTACCGTGTCTAGTTTGACTATAAAATACAAGGCTTTCATATGCTGTGCAGGTACCACACCACATGAAATGTTTCTTTTTGAAAAAACTTTATCAGTAGAGTACAATTTACCTACAAGAGTGCAAAGCAGTGTTGGTGAGCAAGAGTGAATCTGCTGATGAAATTCAGTACATCCAAAATCCATTATTGAATTGAAAGGGAAAGTATTGTTTATAGAAGTAGCAGCTCATGGGCTGTATACTCTTTTTTAGTTAGTTTGAGGTTTGATTACAATAATGAAACATAAGGCACAGTATGTTCCAAGGAGCCAGAACAGAGAAAAATCAGACTGTAATAAAAGAAAGTTTCAGCAAGATTCTTGTAAGAATGATGCATGGTGATCTGTATTAAATATTAAGTTTCACTGATATTAAGCATTTAGGTTAGTGCTGAATAGACCCCTCAGTCCTCAAAGGTTTCTCAGTCCAGTTGCACAAAGGAAACAAGCATGAGAAGAGAAGAAGAATATACATCCAGCAGCTAGAGGCTGAATGTTCTCCTCTCAGAATACCAGTAAAGACAAGTCTCCCCTAGCCAAAACCAGTGAAATGATCTTGTGGAGTAGCCTTAAACTGTTTAAGGCACCTAGAAGAGAAGGACGACTTCTCAGCTAATAAGAATCACAGATGGGTGAGGTTGGAAGGGATTATGTTGATGATGAAGATGACGATGGTTATTCCTACTATGCAAAACCATAGCAATAAGGTCCAGGGTTGCAAAGACCTTTCTCCTCAGTATGTTATTGCATAATTATAGCCTTGTGCTATTATCAAATCTATTCAGCCACCAAATTTATGTAAATTATTATATGATATTATTTTGCCATAATTACTGAGCAACTTAATGATTCTGAGCACTGAAAAGAGAGAAAGTTTAGTGCTTTTAATCTCCCAACAGCCTTTGAGTGAGGAAATTCTGTCTTCCTCATTTTATATCTGGAAAACGAAGTCATAGAAACAGAAGATCACTTTTTGAACCCCAGTCACCATAAGATGCAGACAGGCATTTAATACCATAGTCAAGAGTGCCAGCAAAACCCTACTGAAATCATTAGGAAGTTGACATGTGCAGTTCCTAACAGTACTTTTCTGCGATCTCATGAAGGACTTGCCTGCCTCCTAAACCTCTAATCCCCAGTGAGCGAAGTCACTGCTTGGAGGAGAAGACGATGATGGAATCAGGTGTTTGCTGCCAGCAAAAAAGTCTGTGTACAAAGCACAGGCAAAGTATTTTTCTACAGCATGTAGAAGGGATATCCAATTTCCAGCAAGTTTTGTCCCCTTGTGGGCTCGCACCTTGCTCCTTTTCTGGGCCACGCTCTTTATCTGTTAGTATTTCCTGCAGGCTTTTCTGGATGTTCGTATGCATACAGGCATGTCCAAAACTCATCCGTGTCCCAGCTGCTCTACTGCCAGTCACCAATGGCCCTTTGTCCTTGACACCCTCCCCTGCTAATGCTGCAGTGTCTCCCACCATATCCCCCTCTAAGAAACAGCAGTTGTTTTCAGTTTAGATATCAATGGATGAAAAACCCTTCTGGTGTGCAGTTCTTGCCTTCCGGTGTTAACACCTCTGGCAGAGCTGGCCTTAGTGACTTACCGTGGCGTCCAGGCTGTGGTGGAAATGTGCGAGGTACGCCGGGACAGCCCAGCTGCTGGCATGCTGCCTCCTCCTGGACGGCAATATGGGGCCCACGTATGACTTTGCACAGGCAAAGGGGACGACAGACCCCAAGGAGCACTACCATGGAGCACACAAAAGGACCTGTAACAGCTTAGGAAAGCCAAGTGGCTTGTGGTTAGTTCCCTAACACCAATTTAGAAACATGAAGGTAGGTGCTCCAAAATATTTAGCCACAGGCTGCTGTCTGCTTAGGCATTCCCATTCATATTCTGTGATAGATAGACAGACATTATTTTGGGAGAACAAAATGTGCTATTACCACAGGATAGTATAAATCTGCCTGTCTTCTGGGAAGTTCAGACTGAAAGAAAAGCTGGATGTAACTATCCTAAAGCATTAAATATTTATGAAATATATATATCACAGCATTTTACGTACAATTGTGCAATATACTTTTGTGTCTCTGCTCCCAAGGTACTTCTTTAATATCTTAAGTTCTTGACAAATGGCATGATGCTTTGCAGCAGGAAAGGATCTCCCCTCCAGACCCCCAAATGAACTCCCTAAGACATATTTCTTCTGCTTGATGTTAAGGCAGAAAACTGAATTTTAACCTCATCATTTTGTATTGAAATGGTTTTTGTTATGAAAGTAGAAAACTATTTTAAATATGGCTTCACTAAGCTACAGAGGAAATTACATTGTCTGCTGAGTTTGAAAATGTGTCTATAATTAGATTTAAATGCGACTCCTTTCAGTGCATTTTAGCATTTCTGTAGACTGTAGTCCTTATGAAGCATACAGTTTCAATGTACTGCCTTCCTCTTCTGAAAATTACAACCCTGTGGCATGTTTTCAGGAGAGTATGTCTTTATATTAGCTATAAAGGATAATCTAATAGTTGATGCAGTTGTTGACTAGTTTCCTCCCATTCCTGTAGCATAATTTGTTATCATTTGCTTTTCTCTACGTATTGTTGTGTGCTCTAAGTTTGGGAGGAAAATTATTCACCTGTAGCTAAGGATAGTAGAGAATTTTACTATAAATGTCTCTATTTCATATTTTACAAATTATTCTTGTATATATGAAGTGCTATTTACTCCATATAAACAGTAGTGGAATTTCAGGAATTGTAATATTTTCTTTCATTCTGTGGTCTTACTATATAAATAAAGAAAAAAGATTATTAGTATTAAAGGTATTTATATGGCTGTGCTTTTGCAGAAAAGATGCTAACTGACCAGGTCATGTTGGGTTTTTTCATTGTCTGTAATACCACAATAATGCCATCACTTATAAGGTTAGGTTTTTTACTCTTCTACTTGTGATGGTTGTTTCCAAATTGAGGCTTGTTTTTTGAAAAAGAAGCAGAAGAGTAAAAAGGGACTCCTAAAGAAGCTGTAGACATCATATTGATATTTCATCTAGTTATCAAGACATTGCTGTGCTTTAATGCCCTCTGGGTACACCTACAGCACAGAGTGTGTGAGCAGGGTGGATAGCTGGGGACAGGGGAGGGACACGAGGGACCTGTTGTGTCCCCCTGGCCACCTCGGCTCTCTGCCTTGTATCCTGGTGATGTCCACTCCCGTAGTAGCAGCCACAGTGCTGGGAAGCCTCCGTGATCCTTTCCTCCTCATCTTCCAGTCCACTTCTAACATTTGACCAGCTCAGACACGGCCCCCAAACTGGTCTCGGAGCAGTGACAGGGAGTGGAGGGAATGAGGAGTAGAGATGCACAAGGTCAGGTCATTAGCCAGCATTGATCAGAGTAAACAAGATCAATGTAGAGAGCTTATCCCATCTGCATTTTAGATGTGGGTGCCTCCATCTCTGGCAAGAGCAGAGTTGCACCCCCCCTCTCCATCATGTACTGCTCATTCTCAGGTGTTCAGCCACTGCTGGATTTGCATTTAAACCAATTGAAATACAATGCAGTGGAAATATTTTCCCTTCAGGAGCTCTGGTTTTCAGAAGAAATAGTACCCCTTGTTAGCCAGGAATGAACTGTAAAAATCACACCTCAGCCCAAATGAATACTGACCACACTTGAAACTTTAACCGAATTAAGCTGTTAACTTCAAAATCTGGCATAAAAAGAAAAAAAGAACATTTTTTACATAAGGTAGGTAAGGCAGCATCTCCCATTTTAGCACATTTTGTACCATACAATGGTGAGTTCAGGTATTTCAAATTTAATTAGGACATATACAGTGGACTTTCACTAAATTGTCATGTAAGTAGAGCCATCCTTTCCAGCATGAGCTACTCAGGTGATCTGGCCCACCTGGCCCTCCTGGCTTCCAGACAATGTGGCTGGATAAAACAATGCAATTTCTTTTATGAAGAACTCCTGGCTCCAAAGATCTGTCACTGCAAACAGCCATGGGAGCAAATCATATGTCAGCCTGAAAAATCAATATTGAAGAACAAATTGAACTATAGTAGTGTGTCTGTCTGGTTATTTAAAAATAGATGAACAAAGAAAATGCAAAGGACAGGAAGCAGCCACGAGAGGTTTACAGAGATTACTCAAAGGTGGAAGAATTGAAAAGAAAGTTCTCCTTCCGGAAACAGCCTGGCTCAACACCCACTGAAACCAAAGAAGTGCTTCCTTCCCTTGACTTTGAAAGTCTCATCTGTGTATCTTCTCAGACACATCATTTGTGTCCTCTCAAACACAAACAGATAGTACCTAATCTCCTTTTTTGCCTATACGCTCCTACTAAGGCCCATTAGTATTGCCCAGGAAGGGTCTTGGACATGTAACAATCTAGCCTTCAGACCATAAACTTTCAAGGAAATGGAGCACAACAAATCTATCAACAGACAGAGTGAGCTAAGGTTGTCCCAAGAGGCCTTATTAAAGTTACAAGAGAATTGCAGACACATTCAAAAGGTTCTACTGAAAATTACTATCAAAACCTCTGAACTGTTATGAATATCCTTTGGTGATACTCTTGAGACTTCCTGTAACATTCTACAGAAGACGCAATTCTCCTTTAAACTCCACAGGGTGCCTCAAAAGCCTGCAAGTGTTATCGTTTTCTAATAAATATTGTTGTATTGAACGGTTCTTTTAAAATGCTCTTTCAAAGAAAAAAGGAATGAAAAGAAAAAAAGAAAAAACACTTAGAAAGCAAAGTTTTCACTATCAAGAAAAAGTAGAAGGGAGACAGCTGAAAAAATTTAGTATGCATGTATCAGTAAGTGTGAATATTGTGAAACTCAAGGGTTGATAAAGAAATTAATGACATTAATGAATCACTAACAGGGATCTACAAATAATTACACATTAAAAGCTTCTAAAAGTGGCTTGGTGAAGTTCTAAGAAACATCACTAAGCCTGGCTATCTCAATTACCTCCCAAAGCTACGGAGGCCAAAAATTTTACTTACAAATGCTGCTGTCTTCTATCTGTCCCAGCAGCTCAGAAGGCAGAAATATTCTTTACAACCATAACTAAAGCTCTTTGTCAGTCATCTGGATTTGCCATCTTGGACAATGTCATGATGATTAATTTGTGATTCCTGCAGAACAGCATGTATGTAGGTGTTAAGCTTGGGTGTAGAAGCAATGTAGTGATTTTCAGAGGGCTTTGTGCCTGAGCTGGTAAGACCTGCAAGTGCAGTTATAAGATGTTAAGTCTCCCTGTGAAACCAGCTCAACTCACATGTTTCTGCTCTGCAGCACCAAGTCTGATGAGCCAAAATACTATGAACATCTGTTGCTTTATAGTCACTGAGCCTTATTCATTGCTTAGCATAGAGCTAAGCTTAGCTTCTGGTGAGAGGGCAGCTTGCCTATAATTATATATTCCTCATCCTTTCCCAGAGCACCTACTTTTTTTTTTTTTTTTTTTTTTTTTTGGCTAACTAAGGAAAGTTTAAGTGTTGTACTTCAGTAGTGATTCTCAGTGAGGAACGTAGGGAGCTTGGCAGTAGCTTCTGTAAGTTCTTACAAAGCATGATTGTATAAGGTATGATAAAACACCCACTGTCTACACAATCTGAGAAAACCTAGCTGTGATGAAGGCATAAGCCTCACTTACTAACATTTTGTATCCTGGTATTCTGCTGCCTGGAAGAAAGTCTGTTTGGGCTTTGAAACTCTTGCTATCTGATCCTGTGTGCATTTAAGGGAAAGAGAAAGAACTGATATTACAGTTATTTATATAACATTAGCCTGTGATTATTTCTTGCTTGGAGAAAAATGTCCCTTTATTCATGGGAATACCTGTGAATATGGATGGCTCCAGGGGATAACAAGAGCCACTGAAAAGTTGGTATTAGGGACTTGTCTAATTCGTGACACTTTTGCTGGATAAACATCTGAGAGCTAGACTCACAGGCATAAACCTTGCTGGGTGCCTTATCAGAGTGGGTAGGTTTTCTCGGGAAACTAACTTTGAAATGCTAATAATTTTTTGAAAGTTATTTATGAATTATTCCTAGAATTATTTTCTGCAGCTGCTCCATTCCTCATCATTGGGATTGTCCCCATCAGGCAGGGGGAACCTGCGGGTGTCCAGCCTGTGACCAGTTGTTCCTCAGAGCCTGGCCAGGGGATTCCCTATGGGAAGGGCTGATCCGATACCAGTGCCCCGAACGCTGTGCTTGAGTCAGCTCCTGGCTCGGTGGTTGTCAGAAGCTCCTGGCTGCCAGCGAGAAACTTAAGTAATGAATTTCTTCCTGAAGAGATTTTCCTGAAGAAGCTGAAATAAATGAAGTATATTAGCTTGTTTTACAAGAAGTCCATCTTGCTTTTACTGAACTAATTACCCTGCAGTCATATAGCCGGTTATGTTTTCCTAACGCATTGTGAAATCTGTTGAATCTGGAGCCAGAGTAATTGCGACACCTCAGGTTCATTTGTGATTAAAAGCAGGGACTGTTCTTACAGCTCACATTCCATCAGAGAAACTCAGAGCATTTTATAAACACCAGTATGTCTCATAACACTTGGAGGAATGTATAAATTGCTAATAAGAAATATTCTTATATTTGAACATTACACACTGTCTTCTCAAAATGTTTTTCAAATGTATAAATACACTAAAAGCTCCATTCCATGTGGCACTATATACCGTATATGAGCAACCCAGTAGGGTTTAGGGTAGCAAGTGAAACTGTAGTTCTCAGTAAAAATGATAGAAACCATTCTGTGATGCAAAAAGTAAATACTCAAGTTAGAATTTGGCTAGGATTTGAAAGCTGAAATCTGTGCGCTCTTGGAAATGAAATAATGCCATTTTGAATGACCGCAGTGTCAAGGGTGTTCACCTACAACTGTTTAAACACAACTCCTATTAACACAAATCTGGACTTTATGTTAACACAGGGTCAGACAGCTGAGTCATGTACAGCGAAGTAACAGTGAGTCACTGAACCCACCTATAATAGGTGTCCTTTAGTCTAGCTTGGCATTAATGGCGTATGACTGCTCTGCTTAAGGTGGTGCAACTGCAACAGTCAGCAGGGACAGGACGGGTTTTCTCTCTATTTGCAGCAGAGAGCAGGTACTCCCGCCCTGGGTCACACGAAGGATGTACAAACACGTGTAGAGGAAGGGGAAGGTTTAGGTACGGACAGGCAGCCCCATTGCTCCGTCTGTTCTCAGGCTCGGTGCAGTAGATAAGGGTTTCGGGTTCGGGCAGGCAGCTGGTGTGGGTCTGTGGCATGCACCTGAGGGAAGGAGGCCATCCTGGCATCCTGCAAATGCCAGAAGTGCTGGTGCTGGGGCAGGGGAGGGCTGTTTGGTGCCTGCGTGAGGGCACATGGCAAAGAACCTGCTCATTAACGGCGGGGTGAATAAACCAGGGCACAAGGATTTTGGTAAATCACGCAACCAGCTGATAAGAGAGAGAGGATATTTTACAGGCAGAGAACTGAGACGGTGATGAGGGGACTAAATTAAACCCAAACATGTGAGACAGCTAAGAAATTAACTACCATCTCCTTATTCCCTGCCCAGGTTCTTAAAGCAGACAGCGTTACGTGCTCCGCTCTGTCCCGACAGCCTCTGTGAGAGGCTGTCCCTGCCGACCAGCGTGCACTGCATTGCATGCTAAAATATACTGTGCATGATGAAAGGCTCGGAGCCAATAGGGTTGTAGCAGCCTTAATTAAAAATGCAATTAAAACCCCAGAATGAGTTACCATTAGCCAAAGGGGCTAGGAGAAACCAGGATGTTGGTTTGGTTTGGTTTTTTTTTCTGAATATATTGGAGTGGGAATGGACTTAGAGAGATAACAGGGCAATTAAAAATAAGAAATGGATGAAAGTAGTGGTGACTCAAAATGACTGGGGAGAGGCTGACTTTTTTTTTTACATCTGTCTATACTGCATTAAGTAAAGAAGTTTGAATAATCAGGAAGTCAGAATGATGCTGTAAAATCAATTGCTGATTAAGAACACAGAAAGAGTAATTGGAAAATGTCAAATATATGATGTAATGGCTCCAGTAATACGTATCTCGAAGGAGCTAGAAGAATTGTGGAGTCTGAATGGATTTGATGTTGCACTGTAGGGTGTTTGCAACATCTGGCTTTATGTACCTAATGGCAGTGCTAAGTTACAAGACTCATCCTTCCGTAGTCATGGGGAAGGAGTCACCTCCAGAAGACAATAGTATAAATGAAGATCCAGGAGTCTCTGAGGGAAGCCAACCCGTTCATCTGGGCATCTGAACTAGTGCCTCGATGCAGGTGATGTGAAAGTCCCCCTTTGTTACACACCGCAACGCTCCATGGAGGGACCAGGGGAAATAAATTGTTTTCCATCAGAGATGGATGTGATGAAACCTACCACTGCTGATGCTACCGCTCCACTCAGGTTATTACAGTGTTCTTATTACCAGGACGTTAGAGCCTTGCTGATATTGAGTTCACGCTGGCTCTGTATTCCCTTAACTCAGTCAGCTTCCAAGGGAAGAAATGAAGGAAACTCTGAGACAGAAATGAGGCATCTTCAAAGGGCAAAGCTGCCACTTCAGTTGCTTGTACCAGCACTAAGCTCAGAAGGGTAAACTTCAAAGGGAGTGAAGCCTCTTTTCTTCAGCAGCTGGATGAAGCAAACATAACGTGTCTCAGCACAGTTACGGTTTTCCTGACTCCAGAGCTACGAAAACATCTTTCATGCATCTAAAGGCTAGGAAATCAAAAGTGATTCCCTCTCGATTTTGTCCTTGTGCCTTAGTCCTTTTGTCAGAAATGATCCCTGGCAAGAATATATTTTGTTAACAGGAACCAGGAGAGACCTGTGGAATTGGTATACCTCAAAAAGATCCTAAAATAGGATCAATCTGCTAAAATAGCCAGTGGGAGGACAAGAGAGTAAGATATCCGGAGAGCAGTGGTTCATCCTTCCATTGCGAACCAGCCTTGCCTTCTTCCCTCACTGCTGAAGATTTATGCGTCCTTGATCATCTGCATCTGCTGCCTGGGCTCTGAAAGCAGTGCGGCGTGGCTGTACACAGAGTAGACTAGAGGGAGTGTTCCAGTCGTCACATAAGGAAAGCCCTGGTGTACTGGTGTGAAAAGAGAGAAAACAGCTCTGACAAGTAGACCATGTATGAAATACTAAAACGCTACCTACCCTGCCTACTGTGGGCTTGTATCCAGCATTAGTACACCATGTGCTATCTATCAACAGGTGCCACCAGGGAGTTTAAGAAAGCAAGGGAAAAACTATTTTGCATACAGGTTTTTCCTACAGACTTCAAATTAAAAACAAACAAACCAAAAAACCCAAAGAAAGTATTTTCTTCTCTGCCCTGCCCCTCCTAAGCAGCCCAGCTGGGACAGAGCTCTCTGTGCTGCTGTTCCCAGCAGCACACCGTGTCCACTCTTCCAGCTCCCCAGAAACACCCCAGAAAAGGGCAGAGGGCTGAGCAGCACACAGACAGCATGTTTCCCTCACTGTTTTGAACTGGAGTACGTGTAGACATCTCAAGCTCCCTGTTCAGTCTGGAAACAGGCATACAGCCTCATCAGCCTCCATCTCAGAGATCAGCAAAAGCCGTCAGTGGGTACAATGGGACAACAGAAGACCCCGAGCCACTGAATGGGCAAATAATCTTTATTAACTTCTGCTTCCAGACCCTGCTCCCACTGGCCTCCACCCTACCCTTTAAATCAGCTGGAATCAGGCTAGGAGCATCAAATCCCAGTGGCTTCCCCTGGTTGATTCTTCTTAATGCATGCGTGCAGAAGGCGGCAGGAGAACCTTGAGTGGCAGTTTTAACAGCTTTAGCCTCTCCGGAAAAATCTGTGGCAGCCATCGGTGGCAGAATTTTTCCTTAGCCTGTTTGCAGTCTTGAACTCCCATGTACTTTCCACTTGTTATTTTACAGGCGGCATTTTGGCATTTAGTCAGAAGGGAAGACCTACTGCAGGCGAACAAAAGCTGAGCAAAATATTTCCATCTAATTCTGCCATGAACACCGGCTGGTCAGCTACATCTTTCTTGTTCAGAAACCCTGGGGATAAATTTGCATGAAACTGTATATATGCACACTGAGAGCAAGCAGTGCAGCTGGGAAAAGCAAGGGCCACAGCAGAAAGACAGACTGGAATCTCTTGGTCAGTTCTGGTTTAATACCTTGTACTGCTTTAGATAGATCCACACAGTGTCCCATTAGCTCCTCTGATCTGGTCTCAGTTTTGATTCCTGTGACTTTGCTGGCTTTGGCTCTTGTGTTAGCAGAGGATGTGGGAAAAGAGGTGTAGTTTCTTCCTCCACAGGACGTGAAATGCATCACTGTCTGCCCTAACGAGGATGCTTTCCCTGATATGATCCCTCTTCCATGTTTTCAGGGATCAGACCCACTTTTTAATGATTGCAACAACCTTTGAGATTCAGAGAACTCTCCCACTCAACTTCCCCCATTTACTTTTCACTATTGAGAGAGAGATTCAGGAAAAAACACAGGTAACTAACATTCCTTGGTACATTCTCCTGTGCTTTTCTGACAGGAGACATTAGAGTGGATACACTCTTGCATTGTTACAGAGAAGGTCAAATACAACCCCAAGACTTCTACCGCCTATAAATAGAAATCATCAGCACTGAACTCATGCACGAGTTTATCACTTGCAGTCCTCATCGTGCCTTCAGGTGTAGGTGGCGTTGAAGCATATGAAAATAAAATTCCACATGAAATCCATGCTACTAATCCATGCCTTAGTTTAATACCACTTAATAACCCCTTAGTGCATATTACAATCCTTAGTTGTTTACCAGTGATGCCTACTATAAAGGAATCAGATACACTGGTACACTCAGGTTCCTTTACCCTAATCCAGTAACACAAAATAAATGAGAAAATGTTAAGAAGAGCTGATAGCTTTGCATTGCCTGATTATCACAAAATCATGGCTTCAATGCACTAAAACATCCACTCCATAATCAGTATAATTAAAACCTTATGTACATTTTCCTGTTTCCCCTGAAAAATGGTCATTTGTTAAATTGCCAGATAAGGTTGCTGCATTGGCTTTGCATTTGAACCTGGTTTCGTGGTGTAATGAGGTTCTCACAATCACTCTCTGTGCCTGCTTGCACGTAGGTGTGTCAGCCCTTGTCCAATAACTATTGTACTAAACAGCCAATTTCAATCAAATCTTTGGAGGTCTCAGAGGTGTTCTGGTCCTATGAGATTTCCAACAACAGAAAACTATCTGGAGGGAGAATTTTCTGTACGTGGTTTTTCTGAACTGTAAGCACCATTCACTTTATTACATGTAAGGGAATCCACACAGGAGTCCAATTAAGCTTTATTGGTCCTCTGGTTTACCAAACTATTTGTAGGTAACGTGATCATCCCACATGGACAGAATCATTGCAAAATAAGGAAAACAGGGACCTCCAGAGGGCTTCTGAACTAACCAACTGGATAAATGATACTGTGTCATACCTGATAAACATCTGTCTAACCTGTTAAAGATTTCCAATCCTGAAGTCTCCCCAGGCAATTATATGAGCATACATCTTTATTGCCCACCATCTTGTACTACAGCTGAAACACTGTAATATATTAGTGAAGCTCTGTAAAATATGGTTCAAAGCCTGCTGTTTGTGGCTGTGTTTGCATTTCTATTTACAGAAGTCTAGGGAAGGCAAGGAAGGTAAAACAATGCTGCAGCATTGATTTCTCTCAGGGACGTGATAGTTGCATAAAGGGCTCTGCTAATTATAGCCACCAGCTATCAACAGACTCAACAAAAGCCGCAGCAGCATTGCAGCAATTTGGTGCCTACCATAGCTCTTTAAGCTGAAAGCATTTGTCATGCGTAAGAATTGATTTTCAAAGGTAATGCCCCAGCAAATAAAACATGGGTGGACTTGACTCCAAAAGGTCCTTTAGATGATGAGTCGCTGCCAGAGCACTTTCCTCCAGCGTACCTTGTTTTTAATTGACGGGACTTCTCAGAAGGTGTATCCATTATACATGACTCGCTCAACTTCAGGACCTTGATCCCAGGGAAGCTACCAGGAAAGCTCCCTTAAATTTGTCTTGGAAAAGATGTGGACCATCGTTAAGAGCAGAAAATGCAGTATTTGGGCAGAAATATGCTGTTTCAGTAAAAGACTCAAGAATGTAATTTCTTCTCGAAACACCAGTATCTATGTTCCTAGTTAAAGGGAACGGATCAGGCTAGGTAAAATTACTGTCTTCACATGGATTTTTTCACTGCCTAAATCTGAGGTTACATTTGGAGGGTTATGCAATAATTAATTATACACTTGAAAGTAGTGCCTCGAGGAGGGCTGGGAAGACTGGGAAATGCAGTCCTGTCTCTTTTCTCTGGCTTGAGGGAGTCCCAACTGCTCGTTCTTCCACTTCCTTCCGAGCCGACACCAAACTTCTGCTCACAGTCCATCTTGGTCCCTAGATTGTGTGAACGTACACTGTAAGGTTTGACAACAGAACTAGATCAAGCAATGTCTACGAAAACCAAAGTCTAAGAACTTTTTCTTGACCAGACCTTAGCTCCGTACCTCTCCCAACCCTTCCCTGGGAGTGAAAAGTTTAGTATGAAATTCTCTTTGGTGAAAATCCTTGTTTCTGTTTTCAGCATCACGTGGCTTAAGATCTAAAAGCTTCTGCTGCTGCAACTTGGCACAACTCCCTCTGCTTCAGGGTGGTCGTGTTCGTTTCTATCAGGTTTGGAGCTGCCATCAACCCGGCAACGCAGATGACTTTATAGAACAAGTGAGTGATGGCATTCATACTCTGCTCTCCCTCAGCCTGCCTTCTTGCCAAAACCCGACAAAATATTTAAGCATAACATAACTTTTAAATTGTTTGTGGCATTTGCAGTTGAAACTCTAAGCAATAATTATGCTAATGAGAAATAAAGTATTTTCTTGGCAGCAGGATACTTTTTTGTTGGCATTGTTGTGGACTTGTTTATTAGTTTCTTTCTTGTCATCATTGCTGGCCTCTATTTGTATGCAGTAAGTGCCATTCACAACTGTCCTTGAGAAAACTGCTGCAGCTTCCAAAAATTGCTTTCCCGTTTCTTTTTTTCTTCTTTCAAAAGTGACAGCTTTTTGTCTTTTCAGGCCTTTGACAACTGCACGCCACGTAGCTATTCCCTGAGAAGGGTAATGACTTTGTCACCAGCACAGTACAGCAGTGCACCAGGGGAATAGATGTGGGGACTTGCCATTACAACAGATATGAGAGAAATGAAGTGCCTGTCCACAGAGGCCTCAGTATTGGGTTAAACGATCACATCCCCATTTCAGTTCTTAATTGCACAATGAGCAGGAGGAAATGGAGTAAATCCAGGGGGATCTGCAAAGGAAGAAAGTAAATTCTCAGCCAGAGCTTGCTGCAGAGAAATGCTCTTCTTCAGCATATACATTTTGAGCATAAGCAGCAGCTGTATGTAAACAAAGCCTTTTTCATAGGGAAGTCCCTTGAAAAACTGAAAAACTTCATGTACTTAAGTGGACCAGCCCCAGTGACCTCCTCTGAAGATGGGTTTTTGCTGAGGTGAACACAGGGAGAGGTGAACTGGGGTGGGAAGCAGAGGAGGAGAAGCCGAGCAGTCCCACAGTGCTTCCCTGCAATGGGGTGTGCAGGGGCTGCTGCTGCCAACACTGGCAGCAGAAAGGCTGCAGTCCTCAGAGCTTCTGCCCTGCCCCGTTTAGGGCTGCGTATAGATGCTCTCTGCCTTTCGAGGAGTCCCACCTACTCATGGAGGATATTCAGCCTCCCAGCATACCACGAGAAAGGGAAGCGTCAGTTCAGCCGCAGTGGAATTGATGCCTCCGTTCACTTAAGTGATGGGTCAGAGGATTGACCCACTCATTAGTGTGATCTGCACGAGCCAGAAAACGCGTTGCTGTGGGAGCAGGGTCGCGAGCTGTGTGGAGGAGCACTGGTGTACAGTGACTGTGACATGGACCAGATCAGGGGAATCTTTACGCAGGGCCTTTAAAATGGATGTGAGACTGGTTTCTCAGCTTCTGCTGTCACACCTGTGGATAAATCACAGCGGGGTTTTGGCATTTCATATTAAGATACAAGTGACTCTATCCAGTGACTGAGTTATACTGTGACACTTGTTTGAAATAATGTAAATAGAAAGTGAAATCTGTTTTACTTTTTTTCAATTTATATGAGTTCCTGAGATTTTGATCATATTTTAATGGAAGGTCTAATTAGTGGGTAACTGAGTTAAAGGTGAGATACTGCAAATGTAATTCATTAAAGCTTGAATTTTAAACTACTAATACATGTGTAGCTGTTAGAAATGAGAAACAGAGACACAGAATAAAGTCTGCTGGATCTACTGTCTCCATGTTGCATCTCTAGCATGCAATAAATGACATTCTTCTTTTTCTCTTCAGGGATATTGGCCAAGAAATTTATTGCTTACCAGATCAGTGAATCAATAGATGTTATTTTTCTCCTTGTGCTAGATCTGCACTAAGCACAACAAGGAAAACCTGCCTCTCAGTGCACGGAAGTTGGAGATCGTTAATATACAAGATGGTCACTATATAAAAACTGTATGTTCCAATACTTTGTGTTCCACGTCACCATTTCTACACCTTTCTGTATAGTTGGTGAACAGTTGTGGGGTTTTTTAATAAAGAGGACATCTGATTTCCAAAATTACAGAATCATCTGTAATTACAAGAGCGACAGACTGACCAAAATAAACCTTGTTGCTTGCTTCAGGTTATATTAGAAGCAGCTTTCTCAGGGGTTGGCACTGAGCAGGTGTTTCTGAGAGCTGCCCTGCTGCATTATGAGCAGTTGCTGATAACAATCCTACCACCCCAGCATGTCGGCTGCTATATTGACACAGCCCCACTGCCTCTAATTCTGCTCCTTGTCAGAGGATCAGACCTACCCAGGGCACACTGCTGCAGGGAAAACAATGTCTTTGTACAGACACATAAAATAAAACCAACCGGGAATCATGCAGATGCATGTAAGAACACACGCTTCGCGCTGACAAATGTCAATGCAAGCACAACCTGGAGATAAAGATTAAGGCTGTGCTCCCTGGCAGATGCATTTCCTACTTTGACATGTTAGCTGATTCTCTCCTGCCTTATTGCTTTTCTCAGTAGTTATACTGTGCAACACACCTGTAATGCTCCAAACGTGAAAAACAAAAACCAAAATATAGATCGAGGAGCAGGTCACCAGCTCCATAATACAGCATCGCATGTACAAGATGGAAGACATTTCCATGGGACTTGGGGTGAGCCACTGATGTATCCCAATTTGTTCCTTGATACCCAGGTGAGCAGAAAGGAAGGGAGGAGTTAAGAAATTGCTGCCATGTCAGGATCTGTTTCCTGCTAACACCCAGCCCTGGTAATCGCTTACACCCATACTCAGTGTTTGTAAAACGGGTTTTTCCTGAGCTGCACTGCAAATCCATTTTGTGCTCTTAAGGAACAAGCAGATGAAAGCTTAAGAGCAATGCATTTCTATCTGCCTTCATGTATCATTCATCAGTAGCCCCACACTTCAGAAACCTCAGGATTTTTGTTTTCAGCTACCTGCAAGAGGTAGCTTTTGGGTTTAACTGTAGGTTACTCAAGAGATTAGCCTCATGGAGAAATGGTGCCCCTGTGCCAGCCTTCTGAATCCTAAAGGTGACCGAAAAGCCCACCACCAATGATATACCAGGATTGAGATTTCCTCAAATGTGTGCCTTGAAATATATCCCAATTCCAGAACAGGAAGGTTACTATTAATTACTTTAAGGTAAATGAGGACATCACATTGCTTTCAGAAAAGCAAAGAAGAAAACAGCGATGTGGGACTTTATCCCAAAGTCTGAATTAATTTTTAGTTTGTTGCTGGATGAACATTTGGATGATTGGTTTTACTGCACTAGGGAGTTTTCTTTCTGTTTCAGCAGTTTTGAGAATCAATTTTCCATAAGCAAGTAGCATGATATCTGTTGAAGATCTAGGAAGGATTTTACCAGGTTCCTTGAATGTATTAGTAGTTATGTTTTCTATTAGTTTAGAAGAAGGATAAGGAGGCAGGTGGCAGTCACTGGACAAATAACCTTCATAATGTGGAAAATACTAAGCAGTGTAAAAGATGCTGGCTGTAGCAAGATTTTTCCAGGTGTTGCTGACTAGCTAGGAGATAATTCACACTCGGTTGGATGAAGCTGCCCTTGATTTGTGCAAGACGAGGAAAGGGAAATAAGGCAAGGCAGTATGACCTGGTTTTTTGTTTTGTTCTTTTTTAAACCAGAAACACCAAGGTTAAGTCTATCAAGTGTTGTCTCCAGAGCGGAGAAACTGCCTGAAGGATGCCTACCTGCTCCAGGTGGCCAGGACTAAGCACCTCTGGGAACAAAGTCAGGGCACTCACGCGTGGGCCACCCCACTCCTCACTGCCCGGTTTCTGCCCGCACATGGGAGCAAGGACAAAGCCAGCAGAGCATCACTCTTCGGGTGCCTGTCTGCGTTTGCACATCCCATTTTTCCATATGGAAAGCTGCAAGATCTGAACGTTCATTAGTCCTCAGGGTTTATAAATGGCACACTGTCAATTGTTGCTTATTTGGGCTATCTTTGCCTGTTGTCTTTCTTTACATAGCTGAGTGTTCAGCTTGCGTTTTCTTTCTTTTTAAGTTACCACATGTCCATCCAGGAATTTCCCTCCATCTCCCTTACACAGCCCGGACAACACTCATATTCCAAATCTAAAAGTCTTCTGAAACTTTGGGACTTATCACAGAACTTAAATCTCTAGTTTGCAAAGGTTATTAAATTTCTGCACATCATAAAATGCTCAGCTGAAGTTTGCCTCATAATTAGAGCTGAGTAAAGATAGACAGTTTTATTTCACAGAAGATTTAGATGTTTCAAAATCTGGTTTTCCTCCAGTTCCAAATAGTCCCCTAGTATTTCCAAATTTTCTACAGACTGAAAGGAAACAGCCTACACTGAGGTGGAGCAGGAGCCCAAAAGGCCAAAGAGCCACTGCCTTGTGAGTGCCCAGAGCAACCCAAACTCCTGGCTCCCCAACAGCCACCTGGGAAGTGAAAACACAGTTTGTGTGTATGGAAGGTGGGAGACAACTTACTGTCAGATGGAAAATTGGCTTCTGAACAGAAGCTCAGACACTGATCAGGTTTTGCCCAGAATTTTATACATAATATTGATGAAAGGGTGTTGTGGCTGCTGAGATTATTTTGACTATATAATACCTTGCAGTGCTAAAAAAAGTCCACTTCACTTGAAAGCTATACAGAATATTTCAGCAGGCTTGGAGCTTCATGACTGCAGAGTCCATTTATACTCAGCACAATATCATTCTTAATTTGGTTTATGAAACCATAAATTGATTTTAAAGTGCATATACACTAAGTTATGCCTGCCTCTTTTTTACATACTGTAATGGATGTGCACATTAAAAAATTAGTTTGCAAAGAACATATACTGTAACATGGAGAAGAATATAATGAAAGGACAGAACACTCTTCCTTGTGATTTAGGCAAAACCAGGTTGGACTTTGATATGCATCTAGTTCAAATGAAGCATATCTAAACCATTCATTCTGCTATCCGTGTTTCATTTACTAATATGATTTTATATAATCTCGACAGCTTTAAATTATATTCAGGTACTTGTGAATGCCTTTCAAAGCATCTTAGCTCTTGAGGTATGATGACCTAATCCGTTCCTCGGCAGCTCGATTTAACCATGTCCAAAAAACAACAGACCACCACAGAACTCCCACTGTTGAACTTTGCTAATTAAAGGTCTGTCTCTCCTGATTTTTCCCCTTCTGCAGAAATCAGAATTGAAGCATAACTTATTTGACATCTTCTCAGGCATTTCTGGGCCAGATGTGAGTTTCCTGGATACACAAAAGCACCCGATCTTTACCAGAACATTGTTTCGCATTATAGCTGATGAGAAGTGACATTATGTGAAAAAATGTGACACATTTATTGTTTTATCATTCTGCTCTGAGTACTCCGTACATGCCCTTTGCGTTCATAGCAGGTCTTACAAAGATGTCCAGTGGTTTTATAAGTAGCACAATAACCTCCAAAGGTTTGTAGGGATGATTTGGACAAGTGTGCTAGGATTGCACTTGGCAATTATTTTGAGCTGGATTTCAGCCTTGCTGAAATAAGGACGGACTAATTAGACTTGTACTCTTCAGCTGAAAAGAAGAGACAGCTGAGAGGGGAGATAATAGAGGTTTATAATGATAACTGAAGTAAACAGGGAACAATTACTCCATCTTCCACCCACTATGAGAATTAGAAGGCACCCCAATTATCAGGCAGCGGGTTTAAAACAAAGAGAAAGAAATACCTTTTCTCATAACATCTAATTAAACTGTGAATCTAACTGCTTATGGAAGTTGCAGAGGACAAACGTACAAATGAATTAAAAAAGGGGCCAGACAAATTCATGTAACCATGAATGTCCACCAGTAGTGAGGGAACGTGACTGTCTGGACGCAACCTCTGGCTCAGGAAGCCCCTAAAAAAAAATCAGTAGCTGGAAAGGTACCAATTTGCATTTGCCCTGCTTTTTATGCTCTTTCCTAAGGACCTGTTGCTGGCCACATCTGGAGCTGGACCTTTGGACTCACCCAATAGACTTGCTTTTATATTCTAATTACGGTCTTCACTATGCTGCCAGGGGATGATTTCAGTTATTGTGAGCAATACGGTAACAGAAGAGCTGTGGGCGATGCTGAGCTCCCTGAGATGCTGAGGAGCAACCAGATGAGTCCATCGTGCCCTCCGCAGTGCAGCTACCCTGAGCTGGGTACCAGGGTGCCCAAACCCTGGCCCAGGGACAGCCCCTCTGGGGCCTGACCTGCTTCTGCACAGCAAAGTCACTGCACTAGGACATGCATTCAAGTGTCCACCACGGCAGGAGGGTCACCACGTCCTCCTGCCACAAGCAGGATGAGCTCTGCGGCCTCAGCCAGGACAGTGACGTGGAGAAGCACATCCCCGCTCAGCCTCCTCAGGACTTTTACTATAATAAAAGACCATAAAGGCAAACTATAGGATTGATCTCTTGGTGGAGAATAATACCACTTAGACATTGGGCGCACTGCAGTTACTGTCTCAGTCCTTACTTTTCAAACTCTTGTACAGTTTTCAACTCCTCCAAATTTTGGCATATTGTAAACCGGAAGAGGCACATATACACACACAAAGGCACAGCATTCAACACACATAACACATTTGCTTTCTTCTCAAATATCACCAACTGGGAGGAAACAGGGAGTGTTTAACCAGTGTTACTGTTTTGTACCTTCTGCTGCCTTCGACTTTTTCCCTCCCGAGAAGTGTAGCCCCAGGGCACAGTCTTCTATTTGGTAGAAATAAAGTTGTGAGAGAATCAAGAAGATCATCTCACATTAAAATAAAATTTGTTTCATTAAAGGAATGAAAGAATCTCTCTAGACAAAACAAAAGCCTATTTCTGATTTAATACTTCAAGAAAAACCAAATTCTTCTAAGCCATGGAAATCACTGAGGAACCGAAATGGCACAAACTTCAAATATGGGACACATCACCTCATGAAGTGACAGAAAGTGCCCTTTTAAGAGCTCACAAATCAGAGGGGAGAAAAAGTTGAAAGACAGGAAACTCAATCAATATACTTTCCTCCTGAATCAAGGTTGGTTTCACTCTAGTATTCTCTTTACAAAAAAGAAGGGGAAAAAATGGCAACCGAAAAACTCAAAGAAATAATGTAGTTGCTTTCCATCACAGTTCTTTCAAGGCTGATTTCAGATGGTAATTTGCCTGGAATTGCTTCTTGAACAGTCCCTTGGTTTCCTGTCTGCTGTTCCAGGTTGAATGAAAGACACAGTTGCTGCTGGTAAAATAAGCTTTCTCTTTTGTAAGTGTGCCAGCTTGCACTCTCTGCCATCGGCAGACAAGCCAAATGGTTCTTCTGGGGAAATATGAATTTCCAGGCAACTCAGCTGTTCGAAGCCTCAGCATAATAATACCAAGGCCAAAAAAAAAAGTGCAAAAAAGAAAATAGTCCTTCTGTAGCATCCACAAAGACAAAACAAAGAGGTCACAATTATATCATCATCCACCTAATCTAAATCTATGTGAGGAAAGTGTGCAAGGGGGTTTCATAAAATTACAAAATTGCTAATGCTACAGTTTTTCTGTACAGAAAAGGTTTACCTTTCGATCCAGTGTAATTCTATCAATAGATAGGTTGCAGGTGATACAACTTTCTGTGTGGCAATCCAGATTACCCCTCACCCCTCCACCCCCCTTCCCCCCCCCCAAAATAAAAGGAGATCAGAGAGCCAGGCTGCGCCGACTCTACCCACCTTCTGCCATTTGCTTCCCGGGAGAAGCTCCAGCCCAGCTTGCTGCTCATGGAGCTGGCCCAAGCCAGATGGGGACGGAAGCATCTCCGCAGGAGCAAACACGGCAGGCGAGGCCGCAGCACCGCTCTCCGGAGCAGGCTGCGGAGGGCTTGGCGTGATCCCTGCCTCAGCTGCATGTTTGACCTCCCTGCCAGAGAGTATTGCCCATGCAGCGGGGCTGGGAGAGCAAGGCGTATCCCCAAACCGCCTTGAAGTCTTAAATGAGCACTCCTTCATTGTCATTTTTAGCTAAACAGCCAGATTTTGTGTGGAAGCAACTGAGAGGCAAATGCATTTAGTTCCCCTTTGCCTATTCCCCTGTAGCGGGCAGTAACCTCCAGCAGAAGGGCAGCTGCCTACAGCTGGGGGATGGAGAGGCGACACCAGCTTACGGCACGGCAGGCATCTGCTGGATGGCCACGTACCAGTGCCTGGAGGCTGCTCTCTGTGCCTGCACCTGAGCAACCGCGCCGGTGGCAGAGATTAATCATCAGGCTGGTTTTCTTCTGCTGAAAGAGATGTTCTTTCCCTTTTGTTGTGTCTTGTTGAGACATCATTTCATTTTGTCAAGGAATATGAGAAAACTCTCTTGGAGCCTACGGCATCAAGTGAGGGAGAAAAAAATCCCCCCAGCCACAAAGCCCTAATTAAAACTCTACACAGCTCTAGGAATAGAAGGCATGTTTTGATCTTAATAGTGCTAGTGGAAGAGGCTTTACGCTGGTGATTTTTGAGGCTTTCTGGCTGCCCCTTGCCGGGCAGAGCTGCAGAAAGCTGAGGCTGGTATCGATCACACAGCGGTGCTTGCGTTCTCTGCCAGCCTGCCGGGCAGGAGTTGTTTTCCAATCTGTACACCACGTACAATGTGCTCCTGCGTTTCCACGAAAGCTGGAGCGTTTCGTCAGTAAAGCCTTATTTCATAACAAAGTGAGCCATGTGATAAGAAAAGTCAGATCTGAGCCCTATCTGGCCATCGGACTGACCCAGCAGTAAGGTCTGTCCAACGTCGGGAAGCCTGTAGCCCTGCAGCCCAGTGCGGTGTCACCGGGGGAAAAGCTGGGGCCAGGATGAGTGGAGGAACATGGGCAGGATCAGCAGTTACCTCAATCCATCTTTCTTGGCCCCTGGCAAGCAGATCCTCGATCTGCATTCAAGGCTCTTGGCAAATGCAAGGTTCATTAGGATTTTCTACAAAAGTCCTTCCAAAAGCACTACACTGTAGTGTTAATGGATTGCTACTGTTACAATATAATACTGATATGCTGCATTACAGAGAGAAAAATCATCATAAACGTGAGAAGCTATGTTCTTGCCCAGGCAACTGTTCAGACAGGGGGAACTTTCTCAGACATTTCCTGCATAAGCGGGCTGCAGAAAGTGTGATAAAAGGGTAAAACCCATGTCACGCCTCACCTGGCAAATTCAGAAGCACTCTGCTCTAAATCAGAGGGTGACAGCACAAACCAGTCGTTCCAGTTCACTGTAGTTTGTACGTTGCAGAGGTTTTTCAAATAGCAAAGCCTATCTGAACTTAGCCAGCAACACTAGACGAGAACTGGCCATATATTTCAGTCTGGAAACTCATGCCCAGGTCTGTCAACATGCCTGACCCACCTGAACGTGAGGTCGTTAGTCAGGGAGAGATGTTGAGAATAAACAGGGGGAAATGGTCTCATAAAAGAGGAGAGACTTGATGGCACAGATCCAGACTGCTGGATTTTTAGGAATAGCCAGTGGAAAGCAGGGTTGTAAAGTTTATTCTACAAGGTAACAGCAGCTGATACTACCAAGGCAATGACATTCCCAGAAGTTATTGTTTCCTGCTGCTGCAAGCAGTGTTCAGGATCTAGGGCTATTTGCATTGAAGATTTACAACCAGGACCTAAGGCATAGAGAGGGGTTAGCTTAGAGTGGAACACAGAAGAAATGAGGAGGGTCTGAGCTGAGAGGAAGAAAGAGGCATCAAGAGGGGAGAAATAAGTGAGTTGCTGAGCGAAGCTTCTGACACTTCAATGAGAATAATCCTTTCTCAGACCACAAAAGCATTTAGAGAGGAAATGTTGCAATAAACCTCAAAGAGGCACTGATGAGAGACTGTAAATTCAGTTCCAAATGTTTGAGAGGTTGTTAAGTGGACTAATATTAAGTGGGATTATAAATGTAATAGCATGTAATATACCTTTTAAGTAACTAGGGAAGGATTATATGAACTGACAATGGTGATCTGTGGCTGTGGGACCTTAATAAATTTATGAGAGTTTATTACTGAATTTCATTTATTGCCATCATAGGGAATGCTTACGCATGAGAACATTACATGAATTGAGATAATTGATCATCCAGGGAAATGTCTAAATGCATTTAAAAGAAACTTTCAAATACCAATTTTAAATGAATAAGAAAAAAAATATGTTAAAATCTATTCAGGGAATATTGTTATTAGCAGGACACAGTCAAGCGCCTTAGGCAAGAAATGTTCCCTGTTACAAGATATTTGATCTCGACTGCAGGAGAAGAAAAGTTTTAAATCAGCCCTCCCAGTACAGATCCTCTCCCTGAAGACACAATAGTACCCGTGAGCAGATGCAACATCCCACAGCACCCTTTGGCACTGAAATCAATTCACTGGAGGTCTAAGTATCGGCTCGGGTTGCCCACATGCCCTAGTTGCAGCTTCATATTATAGCAAGTTGCTGCTGTGCCCTATATGCTGTACCCTATATCCAAGGACAAAGCAATGAGGGTTTCTTCAACGTGAGTATTGCTCGGGCTGGAAGGAGACCCTGGGGGCACCTAGCCCAGCTTCTGCTCAGCTTTCCCCAAGGAGAAGCGATGGGAGGAGATGGGAACATGAAGGTTTTCTGTCCTCAGGCTGAGCTGCTGGGGGGAGCACAGGGAGAGGTCCCCTCCCTGCAAGGCTGTAAGCCACTTGGAGATCTGCCGTAGAGTCACCGACGGCCACAGCTGAGCCCCAAGAGTGGTGAGGGAAGGGAAGAAAAAGGTGTGGGCAAAAATTGTAAAAGGTAGAGAAAGGGTAGGGGAAAAAAGGAAAGAGAAAAACTGTGCTGAGAAGCAGCAGAAGGAAGGTTTCTTACACGTGGAAAAGGAAGGAACAGAAATAAAGAGACTGAGAAATCAATCAAAGAGAAACCGTACTTGAGGGATGGATGAAGGACAGTACAAATGAAGGAACAGAAAGAGGAACTGAAGGACGGAAGTTGGGGCCTCAGACCCAATTACAGTATTATTGAAGTCCAGTGTCAGATCTCACTGAACAGAAATTGGTTCTTTTTATGTTTGAATGAGATTTTTTGATGGATTTTGTGGATTTCCACAGTAGTCCAAAAAGCTCCTGCTTCAGTGCAGTTGCAGTTGTACAAGAGTAGCTGATGTCAAAGCAGATATGAAAAAATAAAGGGAGATAAGATTAAAAGGCTGCAGGGTATCCAGGCAGCACTATGAATTACATATTGGTCAAACCAGCCTTTGGCTAGGGTCCTGAGCAAATAAGAAACAAATCACGTGGTCTGGAGCCACATAACTCAGCTGGGACTTAAATGACACCAGTCCAGGATCGGAGGAGAGAAAGCTACAGCTTCGCAGCAGAACCTCTTTCTCTCTCTTTCCCTGACCTTCCTCTGCTTCTCTACTAAGATCTCACCCATCTTCCCAACTTTCAAACCCTACATTTTGTTCCTTATTGCTTATTCACTTCTAGGCCTCAGTGCATCAATTTGCCTGACCTTTCTCGCAGGCATTTTTTATTTGAAAGCTTTTTAATATATATATTCAGTGCCAGTGAGTGCTTGTTAAATGAATTTGTTTGAAGGTCTTCAGCCAATTAAGCTGTTAAATGATGTGAGATAGTTTTCCACAGGACAGCACTGAAACAGGCAATCAGGTCCAGGAACAGTGTTGATTTTTACTGCAGCAGAAGCACTGTTAAAACTCTGAAGAAAGCATCTGGCAAATTAACAGAATATTAAATACAATCAAATAATGTAAAGTCAAGAGACATCTCCCACGTAGCTTTGATGGGGATTTACTGAATTAATGTGTTCATTTATTAAAGACAGCTGGTGACCTTTGGAGCCTCTCTGCTGTACAAGCGTGCACGTGCCGTGGCTGGGAACCAGCTGGGAGCCAAAATCAGAAGAGTTTTCCTGCACGAGGGCATCTGCAAAAAGTGAGCAGTGAGAGAGCAGGTCTGCTTAAACCTCCACTACATTAGAAGCAGGCAGTGAGACACTGCCATTTTAAACTTACGTTCGTGCTTGGCCAAGTCTCTTTTTGGGTGATACGTTTCCAATCGCAGAAGTGTGTGTCTAATTGGCCCTGCATCATCAGGATGCAAACACAGGTCATCTCCGCTGAGCCACATGGGCACAGGTGGTCAGAAAACGAATGGGGGGAACGAGAGACTAGAATCTCTCTTGATCACTTGTCCTCTTTGCCTTTCCCTTTTCTTTTCAACTATGTGCCTTCCCCTGTCCCTTCCTAGCCATTGGCCCATAAAAAAAAATAATCTTAATTGTCTGGCATTTGCCCAACTTGTATTTGTGAAGAAGTGTTGCAAGTCAGCAAAGTGATGTCCTAGCGCCACAGCGTGGGTTAAGGTTGGTCTGTACACTGGATCTGCTTCTCCTTCATGCCTTTGAAGTGCAGATGTAAACATCCCTGGCCATGAGTCATCATGAACCAGTTTTGAACAAAGGCTGGGCAGCTCAGTGAACCAATACGTGTCTAATGAAACCCTGCTTTAATGGAAAAAATTCAATGGGCACATTGACGGTGTATTTTTCCCTTTCTTTCCATGTACCTGTTAGGGAACGGAGACCTAGGGCAAATAAGGTCAGAAGAATAAACTCTGACTGGAGAGATACTAACTGCAGCTCTACTTCTGGAATTAATTTCTTGTCTTTCTTGCTCCAAAATGGGAGAGCAGGCATGCTGTGTCTTGTGTCCTAACCCCGGTGACAAGACTTCTGAAGCCTTTGATTGGGTTTCTCAGCACTCAAAAAGTTGAGTGGTGGCTGTAGGAGTCTCAATCACTGGGATGTTCCCATGGTGGCACCTAGGAGGCTCAGAGGGCAGACTTAGCAATACTGCAGTTCTTGTCACACACCTCTCCCTCTCCCCAGCCCCGTGCTATCCCACAGTAGCATCCCTCACTGCTCTCTCCTGTCTGGATGCAGGTGTGGACCAGGGACACATGATGAAGAGAGCAGGCTGGCTCCATCCCATTCCTTGTTGGGTTCCTGGCAGCACCTGGCACTACGTGTTCGACTGCCACTAGAAAATCAGCACATACTAATTGCATTCATTTTAATTAAAAGCCTCCCTCTCCTTCTTTACCCCTGTACCCTCTTTCTCATGTCTGGAAGCTGTAATAATCCCAGCTTGCCTCTGAAACTTTTGCATCTGCTAGTCTGAAATCCTCTTTTTAGACTACATATATGCACGTTTGGGAACTCAAGCCCTTTAGAAATCAGAAATCAGCTTTTATGAACTGATAGGCTTGTGGGACCATGTGGCAGTGACTTCTTTTTGAATCTCAGCATCAAAGGAAGGAGTTCCCCTGAGATTTCATTTGAAGCTCTATTAATACTTCATATTTTCATTTTAAAATGCAAATTCTTGTGTATTTTCAAACTGAAATGAAACTTCTGAAGATCTCGAAAAGGTCTCCTTTCTCCAAGGAAATCCAAGGTGCATGGTGAGGTACACAGTATGCAAAAAAGTCCCAAATGATGCAGAGAATGTGATATAGAAAGAAGTTAATTCCTTAGTACAGGTCAGACATCAAGGTCACAATCAACAGATCCAGAAAAGATCTTGCAGGGAGAAAGTTTCCTGTACCAAAGAGAATCCCTGGACTACAGTAGGTGACTCTTGCTACCCACTCAGTTTTCATCATTATTGCCATGTAAATAATTCTAAAGAGCAAAGATGAAGAGCAAAATAAATTCTGAGGAGCACAGGCAGCTCCAGGATTAAAATGATTGATGCACCTTGCACTGAAGGACATTTGAGAGTGAAGGCTGAATGAGCTCTGGATATAGCTCTAAGTCCTGTAATGAGTCATCCAACATTAAATCTTTTTGTTGCAGTTAAATAAATTGCATAAGAAATAAGAAATTAGTTGAATGCTTTCAACACGGATTAGATCTCGAACAAAGAAAAAAGGCTTTTTCTCATAAAAAGGCATTTTCTTACACAGCTCTGAGCATGATTCTGAACTCCAGACGAGTCACTTGAACAGCAAGCTCAGCAGGAACCAAAGGCCTGGAGCTGCTGCGTCACCCAGGAAAAAGTCCTTTTTTTTGAGAGGTGAAGAGGTTCCTGCTGAGGGGAGTGTAGCAGGAGCCGTGAAACACAGACTCTCTCACCAAACCTTTGCCTGTGGTGAGGAGAAGCCCCAGCTCTTGGTTGGTGCTGAAATCAGGTGGGATGGATGACCCCACCACATCTCAACCCTCGCGAGCAGCTGCTGGAGGAGCTCAGGGTACCACATACGCCGCTACCTCCCACGTATCAGCTCGCCAGAGAGCAAGCCCAGGGTAAGGGGACAGCCGCCATCATGAACTGGTCTCTCCCTCCACCTTCTCCCTCCAAAAAGCAAGTTGAGGTGCATCACCACTCCCTGTGGAGCCCAGTGCTGACAGTGGAATCTCAGCAGAAGGCTCTCTCGGCTCCTTCACAGCCAGCCGAGGGGGATGTTTAAGGTCTATAGAAGAAACGGGACTTGTCTGACTCTATGGGAGGGTCTGAAATCCCTTTCCTTGGGAAAACTGGGAGCACTGGAAGGATCAGCTTGAAGAAAGGAAGCCAGTGTTGCCTCAGAGCGGTGTCACTCAGGCAGATGTCTCACAGGCTGGTTCATGCCTCCCTACACCTACCGAATTATTCACTGAAGGAAATGGTGCCATTCAGTACCACGAGGTTCAGTGCATTTAAGATCAAACCTTTGCGAGCCTAGGAAACACTTAGTTTTCTTTAATCAGATCCTTGCCAAAGTGAAGAAGAGCGAGTCTGCCTGAGGCCCGCTCGGTGGATTCATCCCTTTAAAGGACTTGTCCCTTGAGAAGAGTAGGTGATGCAGGAGGGAACATTTTTTCTTGCACTTCTTTCCGAAAGCCCAACTGGAAGGTCTGAAATTGTCGCTTCCACCAGTTTCCAGCTCTGGCAAACAAATCAATCCCAGACTGGACACTGGTGACAGAAAACAGCCTCACACAGCCACACACCCTGGCACAGCCTGTCTTTTTGGGGGTGCTCTGGAAAGGTGCAATAGTGCAACCCCCCCTTTGCCCCTAATGCTTCGCCCTTGCACAGCGCCGAGGTCCTACGATGTGCTCTCACCGCCACCCTCACTCACCCCAGACGGGGTTGCATTTCAGAGCTTCATCCTTCACCTGAGAAGAAAACAAACCTGACAGCATTTGTCAGAGGGGTCAGGTGGATAGCTGTTTGCTTATGGAGCTGTGAACCAAACAGGAGTTTGAGAGTGTGGGTATAGATCACATACGGTTATACTTTTCTTACTTATTTCCTGCACTGCAGACTAGTTTCAAGGGAACTAAAATTGCTGGGCTTTTACTTTTCTCTGAGCTAAATAAATTAAGGCCCTCAGATTACTGTCATCAACTCTTCTTATTGCCGAGTATTCCCGAAACCCCTCACCCCAGCTCCTAAGGCTTCTTCCTCTCACCTTTCAGTTTCAGTCAGAATTACAGCACAGTTGAGCAGCACCTTGATGGTATGGTTATAAGAGACACACACTAGGAGACAACTATCTTGAACAGCACCATCTTACTCAATGGCACAAAATAGCGTTGTTGAATGCAGTAACGATTTGCTATTTGGGAGGATGCCTGTTCCTCTTGGCCTTCATCTCAAACACTGAAAACTCGAACGATGCCCTAATTCAGCCCTGGCAGCATCTGTCTACTGTGCAGCTCAGGGGACCAGAAGGTCATAGGCAGCATAAGCTAGTGCTTCTGGCCAAACACTTTGAAAGAGTAAAATTTACTTCAGCTAACACCAGTTTTTATCGCTAACCAGTAAGCATATCAAGACCTTGAAAAGCAAGGAGACATAAAAACAAGGAAGGAAACAATGAAAAAGAAGACTTCCCATAAGCAAAAAAGTTTTTATTGGGGCCACGGGCGCATTTCGAATTGTAACTCTAGTTCTCAGTGCTCACAGAATAGACTTTCTTTATGTAAGCATCTGCTGTTACTCCAATACCTTTTCTTTACAACTTTAGATAAACATATAGAAACTTCTGGCACTCATGGGCAAAGCATGAAGCCCAGTGGTGTTTACACAGTCTAAAATAATAGTCTGTTCACCAGCATGGCAACATCATATTTACATTTATGAGGGTAGCCTCATTGGTACCTGCCACACATTAGTTAAAGTGCACTTGAGGAAGTCTGTGACTGTGGCTTCTTCATTCTTTGAAAGCTATTTCAGAACAGTTGGTAGAGCTAAATGATTGAAATGACTGATAATGCTTGGTTGTTGGGTAAATGATTAAATAGCACAAGTATGGAGGAAGAAATAACACAAAATGTTATTCATGTGCACTTGAGTTTGTAGAAATATCTCAGAAAATATACTGTATAGTTTGAGAAACAGCATTTAATGGAGTATGATTACCACTGATATTCAATGACATCTTCTCAGTTAATGCTATGTATTATAATCTAATCTTTTCTACCATTTGTAGCACTTTATAATATTTTCCCCATTTTTTTCCTTGAGATTAAACCAAATGTAGATCTGACATTCTGTACAGTGGAGCCTACAGCAACTAAGACCTCAACAAACTCTTTTGCTTCTATTTTTTATACAGAAATAATGAAATCCACTGAAAGATAAAAACAAGTTAGGTGTTTCATAGAGCTAGAGAAAATGTATTATTCGCGCCCCTGCTTGTTTCAAAGAACATCAGGCATAATTTAGAACAATTGCTAGTCAACGTAAAACAATGTATAATCCTACACCTAACTTTGCTATGAACTGTAGGCTTGAAAGGTGATGAAATTTCTGCAATTACAGTCTCCCACAAGGGACTCATTAAAAAAAAATTACAGTAGATGATCTGAACAATATGGCCAAGAAATTCACACTAACCAGCTGGTATGTTTGTATGGTCATAATGTTACGTCTAATACGACAGGTGGGAAAACATGCTATGCATCTGAATGATAGTATTCATGATGCAGACAGTGCCAGAGATACCACTTAAAGGAAAAACACGATGTAGAAATGTTGCCCTTTTTCCATTAAGAAACTTCGCATGATCAGTCACTAATAGTCTGATCCATGATGATGCCACATTTGCCGTTCAAGGCTTAGGTATTTAAAAGATTTCAAGAAACAAGTGAGTGTAGAAAGCATCTTTCCTTCCTCCTCCCAACAGAATCTTGGCACAGAGTTAAATTAAAATTACCACATTTGAAACATTAATGAAGAAGGAAAGGAAGGAAACATGGTTGTGCTACTTTAAACCTCAGACACTCCTGTGCGGTGCCATTAGCTTCAAAGAGTGCATCACTCTGAAAGGGAAAAGATAGTTCAAAACCAGATTCAGATGCTGATAGAAAGCCTCCCACAATCTAAAAGAATGTAATAAAGATGACAGATGATGACAGCAGCGGAAGTAAAATCTAAATGGTCAAAAGAACAGCTACTTAATTTTTAAACATAACGAGACAACTTAAGTCTCAAAATAATAAGAAGAATAAAGAAGCTGATCCCTGTTTTATAAAGGACGGCTAAAAATAGGACTAACTAAACTAAATTAAAAATAGGGCAAAGAACAAGAAAGGTTTTATTAAATAAGACAGGAACGAGGGAGATCTCCAAATGAACAACAGCAAGAAAACATTTCTAATTTCTTGAAGAGGTACAAGAAAAGGTGTAACAAACGCTAAGGGGAACAATTTATCTGCAGTCTGCTTTGAAGAATCGTTGCAAAGACGATTGAGAACATTTCCAAAAGCACAACTATCATAATATGTTGTGAAAGGGTGGAACGCTTCTAAGGAGAAGCACGAACAGAACAGAAGAGAAAAAGCTGTGAGGACTGTCAAAATTCAATCCCTTCCACTTGTGAAAACAAGGAACATTGATTTCTTCTGTGATCTGAACTGCAGGGTTTAGTGCTTAATGCTGACCAGGGAATTTTACCAGTGACTTTAGAATGAGATTAAACCATTGTGAAAAAACACTGAAAAATACAGCAAAGTTAGTACTGAATTTCAAATGCTGGTCACCAGCAGTGGGAACTTTTCTTGAGAGAACTTAAGGTCCTCTGGTAAATCAACTGAAATGAAAAATACTGCCAGGTTCTATAAAGTCCCTGCTTTAAATCTTAGCCACATCACAATCCAGATTTAAGGGGCAAAATACAGTTATCCATGAGGATGGTTGAATGTAGAGCACAACTGCAAGCAAGCCAAGGTCTCTCACTGAGCTACCAACAATGTTTTGGAGACCCTTCTCTGCACTGAAAATGTGATTCTACAGTTATGTCTCTGTATTAGAGCTCTATCTTATTCTACCATTTACTACAGAGACATCAGGAAGGAATGCCTGGTTCCTGCCATGTAGCTTCCTGTTAATATTTTCCATGCCAAACGTCTGGTTCAGCCTGAATTATTTGTACATGGCAGTTCTTAGTATTTTCTTAAACCAAGAATAGCTGCCCTGTACTCTGAATAGTTTGTAGTTTAAG
Organism: Haliaeetus albicilla; assembly: GCF_947461875.1. Lineage (NCBI taxonomy): Eukaryota > Metazoa > Chordata > Aves > Accipitriformes > Accipitridae > Haliaeetus > Haliaeetus albicilla. The sequence goes on from NC_091495.1 coordinate 32,733,955, forward strand.
CGTGAGACCTCAAACTCCATATCTAGAGGTGAAAGTATATTATGGACTTCAGTCTAGAAATTACTAAGATTTGGATCTGGAAGTGGACCCACTCTTTCCCACATGTCACTGGCAAAAGACTGAAGTGGAGGAGTTCATGCATCCATAAGCTCTAGGATTGCCAGACTGGTACCTCTCATCAGCACAATGTGTATTTTAGGAAAAAAAATATTTTGCAGCACTGAAGCAATTTACAATAGTTCTAGACCTGAGCAAGCTTGAAATCAGTCCCCTAAGACTGATCTTGATAACTCCAGGTAAGTCTGTTCCACTTTTTTATGGTGATGATGCAGTCTTCATTTCACAAGTGTGAAATCAGATTAGGAAAAAGGTGAGATATTTTTATAGATAAGTAATGACTAAAACTAGAAAGGCCCTTGGCAGACAGAAACAAAAGTAAATGAAAAAAAAGTGAGCAAGGTGCCAGAAGTCTCTACTAGTGACACTGATTTGGCAACTTGCTCACCCTGCGATGAAATAGGACACAGTGTGAGGACAGAAGAGCTGGCTTGAACAGCTCTCTGGTTTAACAATATTTGGTGGCAACTTGGGGCAAGAATGTGCCTCAGTCACTTCTGAAGTTATTAACAGATTCCCAGTGGGCAATAGGATTAAGAGGCTTTTTAAATGTAAAGCCTATGCCATGCAGATTTAAGCAGAGGAAATGGAGTGCTGGAGGAAGAAATGCCTATTTATACTTTAAATAAAGTTCTGTGAGTGTGGATTAGCCATTACAAGCATCCCGAGAAGCTGAGACTGTACTGGCTTTCAGGTTCATCCATGTTGATTCTTGCTTCTAGAAAAATGAAAGGCTGCCTCTCATTTACACTAGCATGGCAAAAAAAAAATAATCTTCTATTGTTCATACCTTGATTTATGCAACCTTGTTATTTCTGAAATAATACAAAATTACTTAGAGTGCGCTGAGAATCCCAGGTCATTGGGTGATTTGAGAGTACAATTGCAACAGTGATTTTAAAGTTACTCCTATGCCAGTGAAAGGAGTGTGATTGAGACCAGAAGATGACCAGGAATGTGTTGGGGTGGAATAAGCTTCGTTGAAGCAGTAATGGGACCGGGAAATGGGAAAAGAAGGTTAAGTCAGGTGTGTTATTGAAGATAAATAGGCTCATTTCACTCCAACCTTTCATGGAGCAATTTTCATTAGCTTAGTAAGAATCTGCTTGGTGTCATGTCTGTTGAAGATCTCCTTTCTGCTTTGTATACTGCACTGTCCTCACTGGGTCAGGGAGTGGGGACCATGGTTTCTTCTGCCTAGAAAGACCTTCTATATAGAAGATCTCTACAGATCTGTAAATATAGATTTATTTTAAATAAGAGAAGATAGATAGATCTGATTTTATTTCTCTCTTAGAAAATATAATTGCTATGTTTAAATTCCTAAGCGCTTAATTGGTTAGGACAAATGCTCCTCATTCAGCATCAAAGAGCCTTGAGAAAGTAATAAGCATTTTCTGTAGCCTGAGAGTTTTGGGCTACAGGTATTTTATTTGATTATAGAAATTTTAAATAGCATAAGCTAATCAAATTTAAACAGCAAAAGAAATTACTAATACTCTGAACATTAGAAGACACATGGGTATAAGCCAATAAAATGGAGACACTTAGCTAAATAAATGTCTGGTGAATATTAGCTAAATGTTTTTCCCCTTAGGAACGTTGCTAAGCTTGATTCAATTTATTAATATAGTTTAGTAGATGGGATTTCAATTATGAAGAAATAGTAATACTATGAAGCAAGCAAGTAGCATCTTTTTCTAGGTGATGCCTTGCTGATTTTGTTGCACATTAGGTTCACAAAAAATATTGCCATGCCTGCGTACGCAGGAAAAGTAATTCAGCATACTGGACTTTCTGCCAACATTATGCGTGCCACCCAGGGACTTGGCCAAATCACCTTAACAGGATTATTTCCATTGGTTTTAAGTGCTGAAACATATTCTTCAGTGCATTTAATACCTCATTCAGAGCACATTGAACACATTAAGCCTAATTAGTCAGCAGTGTAAGATCAAGAAATGCAAGCAAATTTGTTGCAGGCTTGACACAGTAGTTTTCAACAATACCGCATCATGGTCCTTGATTTCATTTCAGTCTATTATAGAGGTCTTCTCTGTATGTTTTCCTCTCAGCTCTGTGCGTTCCCTTCTTTTCCCTATGGCTGAACATCCATGCAACATTTTGAAATTCTTGGATGAAAGATACTCATCAAAGGTGGGGATCCTATCTCACATTGCCCAGCCAAATAGTCAGCAACCTACAGCAGTTCGATTCCTTCTCCGCAGGTTCAGAACTGACGCAGTTGTCATTATAACCTTGCCAATTCTCTGAATTATCCAGTATTCTCCTTCCTCAAACACTGCTTATAAACTTCAGTGTGTGAGTCACCCTGCCTTTCGAACAAGCGTACTGAGGCACATTGAAGAGATTTCATTAGAATTCTCTACAGGCTGGAATAGATTATAATAAGATTACTGTCACCAGCAGAGGGAAAACTGCAAAGGTAGATAAGAAATTCTGAAGGTTGCTGGAGGTATAAGGGATGCTAGAAAAATAAGATTCATTCAAAATAAACAAACCAATCAAATCCCCTTAGGAAACTGTTAGCAGTCAAGGTGCAGAAATAGTTGAAGAACTGCATGGTAGAAACCTTCCCCGTTCTCTAAAAATGCCAGTGGAAAAGAACTGGCAGATCCACATGAATATATGAAGAAAAACTTTGAGGTTAATCACTTAAAACAAGCTTCTCTAACTCTCCAAAGAAAACTATAGGAGTCTCCAAACATGGTAACATGATTTACTTTTAAAAAACAGCTGGGGTAACATGCTGCTTAGAGCTGATGAAGTATCCTGCAGCCGGATCCAAAACTTTTCCCAGGCACAGGAGCAGAGTCACTGGGTAGCAAGAACCAGGAGATTGCAAGAGAAAGCACCATTTCTAGCTCAGTTATGTGCAGACTTACTGATAAACAGTGCCAAAAAATACTGATCTCCACCCCAGGTCAACCCATAACATCTTCATCTTCATCCCCTTGTAACATTTTGAAGGAGCCTCATTCTAAAGCCCCTTGTGTGCCCCCCATGCTTGGAGGGACAAATTCAAAACATAGGCAATGCCAATTGATTGCCTCCTTTAAATCCTTCCTTTGCTATTTTTCTAGTTTAACAGCAACAACTAAGAAATTTAACAGCAATTAAGATGCAGGTCTGCTGGGAATTGCTGGCTGTCACAGCAGCCAATATTGTCTTACTGTTTCATTTTAGCCCCTCATCTGACTTCATCCATCTGCTGTCTTTTGTCTGCCTTTATGTTTCTGCTCTTTGAGAGATGAATCACTTTTTCTGTCTTTCTGATTATAGAGCGTGGTGCAAACTCTGACTGAGCTGCCACCACGCCACAGCACAGCAACAACAGAAAAGCATTTCCAGGAGCCAAGATTAGGCAAAAAAAAAGAAGAGCAGGAAAACTTTGTTCCATCCATCCTTTCCCTTTGAGATGGGAGACTCAGCAGGAACACAAATCTCCTTTGTGCTTTATTTGCTGATTGGGCAACAATGCGAGTCTGTGATTTTAGTTCCAACATGCATTTTATTGTAAAGAATGTTTTATATTCAAGATTTCTCCCAAAAGAAATGCATATACCCCTCTCTCATCTCTCCCAATCTCCTCTTTCCACAAATGAGTGACATTTGTCAAACCTAACAAAATAAGGAACCCTCTACTCACGGGAAAGTTTTTATCCTGAGCAGTAAAGAGAAGTGGCAAAGACCGGGAAAGACAACAGAAACATGTTTAGTGCATTCTCTCTTGCAGGGTGCCACTGCAAAGTCCACTTCCATAATAAAACACCCTGTCTTTTTAGTCATTATAAATATTACAAATGTTGTTACAACTAGCGGTTCCCTGCCTCTTATTTTTCAAATATAAGAAATACAGTATGGCCTGTATATTTATGGCACTTTTCCTGAGATTATATTCCTGGGACCAAAAGTATGGTAGAGACAGAAGTGTGAGCCTGCAATATCCAGCCTGGCTAGTTACAATGAATTTCCTAACATTTAGTGATGTTCTAGTACATCTTCAATGTAAGCACTTCAATTAAAAAAAAAAACTATCAAGCAAACAGTTCATACAGTTCTGACCTACCTTCACAATACCTTCTCCCTGTTCTATACATCACGGCAACATGGGGCTTAGTGCAAACTAACCAATGCAAAAAATCTTGAAGACAATCCTACCTCCGAACACATAAGTTTTATTTCAAGACGAACATATTTCATTCATCCATGTACCCATCAACACCCTTCTAGTCTTTACAACCTTCACTTACGCACATTTGAACTCTGGTGAAACAGAATGCACAACTTACCTTGCTTTCTAATTGAAAAGTCTCGTTCATGTTTTTGTAACTGCAGCTCAAAATAGTGATCTCCCAAGGTCATGTATTATTTCCTAGAAATTCGGTAACTTAAATAAGTCTGAGCTATGCTGCTATGTGAATACTTGGACCGATGGATGACATTTGATTTATAAGTGAAGATGTAGGACAGAAACACTGCTGAAGAGTATGCAAGTTTTGGTATGGACTTATCTCTACTGAAATGCCATCATTTTCTTGAGTGCAGGGTACAAATTTGGTTTTCACACATATTCACTTTCACATATATCAAAGGGCACTTTAATCCGTATTCAGCAAGTGAATGTACTCAAGTGAACTTCTGTACCTGCAGTGAATGTCATGGTTTTCAAGAACCTGCTTCATTAATTACAGGATTAAGACTCTGGACTACAATTTGCACTTCTCCTCTTCTCCAGAGTCATTGCTGACACTTGCATAATATTACAATTGCAGTAGATCTGTTTTAATCACAATGTTAGTTTAAGAAAAAGAGTTGTTAAGGACCTGAGCATTCGGGTAGATCTCAGGGAACCCACAGCGCAATTATGAACACTCTTAATCCCGTTTCTGCAGGACACTGTACGTCGGATCCTCCGGTAACAAGAGGCTACAGCTGCATCAGATGCATCCGTATTGAAACTGCAGCACATAATTCAGTCTACATGCCCATTTAGTCCTTGGGACTGCCAAAGGCACTAATTACTGCCAGGGTTATTTTGCTATCTGTGTGCTTGTTCACTAGGAGTGCAAATAACATCATTGCCTGTATTCACAGAGAGCAAAAAAATGACTTTAACTCACTAGAAAGGCAGGATTTGGTGCAGTGATTTGAATAATGATGTTCCATTTTGCTTTAGCAGTCCATTCACTCAGTTGCTTCTATGCAGACCAAGGATGTTTCATCATTCACTGAAGAATATTAGCTTTATAAATAAGATCAAAGACACAAACTTTTTCAAAGCAAGGATAGGGTAATGGTCAGAGCTTTCTAACCCTCAAAAATTATGTTTTATTCATTGAGTAGACCCTTCTTTCAGGGAACTTCATTTCAAAGCATATTCTTTTTGGTACATCAACCATTGCTAAATATGTAAATGGAGCTTTCTTTACTCTTAAAACAGTCAATTTGGCAAATGCAGATCAGGCCTATAGGGCTTGGTTTACAAGTACTCAGGTTATGCATTTACATCTATAGTGCTGGACTGGCTTTCCGCTTCCTAATCCTTGAGGCATGGCTCTCGAGAAGACCTTATAAGAGATTCTATGTTCTTCTTCCATCACAGACTCAGGGAAAATGGAGCTGAAAGGGGAAATCACTTTGTCTATCACCTAACTAACAAGTTCAGATTAGCTGTGCATAAGACATTCCTGACAGATTGGCATTTTATTTGAAATTTCCAGTGATGGAGAGCCCACACTGAGACAGAACGCCAGTTTCACAGTCTTTACTATTAGAAAGCTTTTCCCCAATGATCAACGTACTCCTCTCCCGCTACATCCATAACGAACCCACAGAAAAGTCTGTTCCTCTCTTCTTTCCAGCTATCTTCTAAGTGTTTGACAAACATTTCCATGCACCTCACGTACCTCTTACTCGACCAAGACATGTTCTGACTGCTGTGCTGTTATGGGATAAAAAGCTTTCTATCCCCTCTCTCTCTTTAGCACGTCAATCGTAATTTGGTCCTGTCATTATCTCAGTGCATACAATTATCTTACTCCCTTTTGTTTGTCTGTGTGTTTTTTCCCTCACCCTCCTGAGCTTTGTGTTCTCTAAACTGAATCATTGTAGGGATGGTGGGATCACTATCTTTGGAGATAATAAGAATTTGACTGGACAAGACCCTGAGCAACCTGTTCTAATGACAAAGCCCTGCTTTTGAGCAGGCGCTTGGACCAGATGACCTCCAGATGTCCCTTTCAGACTAAATTATTCCATGATTAATATTTATAGCTTGGAACATTTAGGATGAATGAATGTCCAGATTAGCCTTTACAGAAGTATCAGCTGCTCCACATTAATTGCCAAGCAATGGATTACATGTAATACCCTTCTCCTCTCCCTGTGATCGATGAATCATTATTTCATTTCGAGAGAAAGGTGTGACACTTTAGAAAACCTAGTGCAGTGGCACTTGTTTCTGCATACGACTGTCCTGAGGTTTAATTGGGTGAGGGAATTACACCTCCTTTTTCCTCATTTGGACCTGGTCACAAAGTCTCTGCTTCTGATTACCTATTCTGATTGATCGCCACTGGGTTTTTCCATTCCAGATTTTAAACAGATTTTCCTTCCTCTTCACAGAGGCTGCTCTGCTCACAAATATTCATATATTTAAGCATTCTCATCTACAGTGCTGGACTGGTCTCAGCATTAGCCAGCACGAGTTTTCTCCTCTTGGCTTTGTGCTTTCCAGATGCTGAGAACACAGCAGGAATGATGGCTCTCGCTCTCCTGGGTGAGTGAGTCACTGGTTCAAATAAATGAAACTCCATTAATTATGAAAGAGTTAGCAATAAATAAACAAACTCTCATCTGTGAAGATTTGCTTTAATCAGGTTTAACCGTAACCAATTGCTTCTTAAAAACTGTTGGAATAAATGAACAAAATTTTATGTTGCAAGAACTGTACTGGAGTGCCTTTTTAAGAAACAGCTTTTTATTGCTGATTGCATTTTAGTGGGTGAATACACGAATAAGAAGCCTACTATCTAAGAGCTCTTGTCCCTTGCTCCCCAAATATCATTATTTTAGTTCAAACTCTTCCCTTTTTTCCCAGTAAACAACATAACTCAGGATTTTAATGCACAATCCTCTCTTTTCCCACCCATCAAGGGCATTGTAATGCAACAGAGGTGAGTGTTCTGCCAAAAAAATCTGCACTTCTTTCTTGTATTCACCCAGCTGGGACCAATCAACTATTAGTTAGAAAATTAGATCGGGAGTCTTATAGAATATGCTTCACTTTTTCAGATCACTAGAACAGGAATTAAATGGGTACAGGCACAAATGGATCAAGACAGCATCTTTCTGCCAGTCATGCCTATAGAAAAGTCACTTTTCTGAAATGTATGGCACAGTCTCACCACAGATTGCTGGAAAAATATACAGGCCCAAGGTGTTTTCTGTAGGAATGGATTGGTATAAAGTATTTAGTGCACCGGGAAAAGCAATGAAATGTAATGATTGCAATATTGTGAAAGTTATGTATGAGATCTCCCCTGCACTCTTAAGCCAGTAATCTCATCACGTAGGCATTTTCCTGCTGAAGGAAGCATAGGACAATGAGGAAGCATCTCCCCCTGCTTTACTATGTGTATGAAGCTGAGCTTAGCAAAGCACCATCCTTAACCGCTAGCTTTCTATGTTTTCTGTGCCCTATTCACTAATTTCTAGTGGGTTTAGAGCTGATTAATCATAGAGAAGCACATCTCCTGCTGCTAAATTAGAATTAAAAAACCACTAAATATCTCAAAGTACAATTATCCTTTCCACTGTCCTGGTCTCTGTATATGTACCAGCAGATCAAAATATTTATAATTTTTTGTTTGGGATTTCTCTTGGGTGAGAAATTCTTTAAAGAAGTCCATTTTCCATTGTAAGGAAGTCTTAGGAGTGAGAGGATGAAGATAATCCTATACTGCTCAGTAGAAGATAGAGTTATTTTGAAAATATCTGCACTGGAGGTTGATTTATCCCAACATTTTCACTCCCCTCCCTGTTGGGGCCTTTTATGCAACCACTAAGTATTTGAAAACATCTCCAGCAAAAAAAATCTCCCAGACTTTCTTTTTTTTTTTTTAAGCTAATTAGAGTTTGGAAATATTTGTACAATCAGCCACCTATCAGAGCGAAACTGAAGAATGGCAAAGTTGTCAACACTTTGAAAACCTGTGTATCATCTGGCCACATCGCTCCCTTTTTTTTCCTTGGTGGGCAGAGTCTGTCAAGAATAAGTTATTATTCAGATATGAGGGAAGGAAAGTGCTGAATGATGGTGCAGACAGTGGCATTTCATGCTAGTCAAAACCCCAGTATCACGTGATTATTTTTGTGAACGGGTGGTGGTCCTGGAGCAGAGCACAGGGCTCAAAATACACTCTCAAACTCGGTGGCAGCAGCCCATCACCGGCCCTGGTAGTCACATGAGGAAAAAGTCCTGGTCTCAAGCTTGAACTGTAACAACTCACATTTGTTATTAAAATGGTACTTCTCAGAGCTGCTAGGTACATCTTACAGCAGGAACCTCGGAGAAGGTCATTTATTACTGATGTATTTTTAATAGAACAACTGTCTCTGAGGAAATCATTGATCATTGTGGCTAATGACTAGAATATGATACAGTTTAATTAATAATTGCATCAGCACCAGCTAGCCATGTGAAAAAAGAGGATTTCCCTGACCTTTAAAGGATTTCTAATCCATTTAGAAACTACCTATGTTAGAAGCTGGACAAAGAAAAAGCCAAGTTCCAGGGCTCAGAAAACTTTTAATGAGAACTCATTTGGATACAAAGTGAAAAATTATCACAGAACCATTATATGTAATCCATCATTATTTCTGCATGCAACTGCAGTCAGTGAAACCCCCTGCATACAATGAATATATATTTGCAAAGGGGGACAATTATCTCTATGGCCTGTATTTGCAATATGTTCTCGTTCTGTTGCCTGTCTTATTTTGAGCCTTTAAATAATCTGTTTGCGTAGCCCCCCTGAATGGACGAAAGGATAAGTACATGTCACACTGACATTGAGCCAGCAAGAGACCAAAACCAGGAGAAGAGAAGGATGCCAATAAAAACAAAAAGACCTGTTGGTCTCAATGTAAAAGAACCTCGCTGGAACAAACACGGCTGAAAGATGATCTCATACGTTTACTGATTGGGTAGTTAGCTGGTGGGAAGAGCTAATTAGCTGATATTTCCTTTGAGCATAACAGTGAAGATTTGGAGAATGCAAAATGAAAACGTTGCATATATCTTTAGAAAAACGAAGCAACAGGTTGAGGACAATGAGGTAGAGCAGAAGAAACTAGAGATATATAAGCTCTGAGGATTACAGAAGTTTAAAGCCCAGTAAAGCAAAAAGGCAACACAATGATACACTAGAGAGCAATGGAAATGTTACTTCATACAAGCAGCAGAAATACTGTAAATCTGAGATAATTGCAGGTACATTAAATAATCAAGAGAGAACAAACAAACATCACCTCACACAGGCTACTTGCAACAGTAATCGTCTCTGCGCATGGGACAATGTAAGAACACAATGGGTTTATTTATAGGTGTCTACTCTAAATTATAATGGTCCTTATGTAGCCTTGGTTTATTATCTGTCATACTTTCCCAGCTACGTTTTTTCCATATTAGTATGGTACCTTAAATTCCCATAGAGTGTTTTGAGAGCCGGCTGGAAAGACTACACCAGGAGAGACCAGCAGGGTCTACCCAATGCTACTTCCACACTGCCAGTGCTGAGGCTGTGCCCATGGGCAGGCAACAGCTCTACACTGGTAAGTTAAGGAACACACGTTTCACAGAGTATTTCTACTGGGTACTCAAAACTAAAAAATAAGAAACCATGTTGTAGAGAGCCTGGAAGTGAGTGTTTCCAGCTCTAAGAATGACCTCTGGGTCTGAGGTTGACTAAGCCTCCTCATTTCTTCTCCCTGCGAGGCAACATTTATCCAGCTGCCACAAGCAGCTGCCCCCACCTGACTCCCAGGCTGCCCCCACCACCAGAACCAAAACCATGGCTTGATCCTACGGTGAAAGGAGACCCAGAGGCAGGACAAGGCCAGAGGGGAACCCTGGAAAAAACAGTTACTGGTTCCTGCTGTTTATGGCATCATGACAACTGTCCCTTACAGCCCCTGTGGAGCCACCAGACCATGCACATCTGCCCTGGCAAGAGCCTACGGAGCTTGGGACAGGTCTTTGGCATCTCTCCCCTCAGGCTCCAAGATGCAGGCTGACATCTCTTGCAGGCTGCCACCTCTTGCAGGCTGCCACCCAAAGCAGCTGCCTAGGCAAAGAGCCAGCCTTCCTATAAAGTGAACTTTAAGAGCACGTGATTGTAGGTTCGTTTCACATCATTGCACTTCACACACTTAAAAGCAACAACAAAAAGAAGTGGTGAGAACGTGCATGTCCTGGGAGAACCTACTACTTTCCCAAAACTTTTCACTGTCCTGCCTCCTCACCCCAAAATGGCTTTGCCCATTTGTAGATACAAAGACCAGAGGCAGGGCTGGCTGGCTGCCTCTTCCTGTGAGCATAAGTTCCATAACATTCCACAGGGAGAGAGAGAGACAAGAGACCTTCCAATGTGGATCAGTAAGAAAGATGTTAAAGAAACTACTACAATCTGTGGATAAAATAGCAAATCACAAGTAGAAAAGAAGTAATCAAACTAAAGGCTCCTCCAAACACAGCCTCCTCCTTCAGTGCAGAAAATCTGGCCAAGGAAAGTATTTGAAATTTTTAAGTGCATTATTAAGACAGAAAGAAAAAAGGAATCAAATGAGGCACCTTCCCTGACAGGTCTTGCCTTTGAATCATAGATTTGAAATGTATCCTTTGCTCCCCTACTGCTCACAATTTTCTAGACACTAAATCTCCCTTTGTTTTCACCATCGCCCCCATAGGATCATGAACCAGCACTGTCTTCCTCTTTGTCTGACCTTTAATTGGGCTCCCCATCTGCAATAGCATACCTGTCCTCGTGGCCTGGTTTCTTCAGCACAAAAAAACCCATGAAGGGTGCTGCTATGGTGAGTTTAACTCTCTTGGAGGAGCAGGATTTTGATCTCTTTTCCTACCCACTCTTTAGAGACTTGCATCAAGGTGAGATTTCTCCTGCTCAGAGCTGCAGTGCTGACAACCTGGACTGCACATGATCCTGCCCCTGTGCAACTCAGATGCTTCTAGGGAGGGGACCAAAAAAAGAATAAAATTATTAAAGCCATACAGAGACATTGCAAGGCTGTTCTATCTCATAATATCACCTCTTTGCCTAGGAGGAGTTGTGCAGAGAGCACCCGGAGCAGGAAGCCTTGGGGAAGCATTTGCAAGATGACTCTGGCTCTGACAACCCAAGGATGTTCTGACTGGAGCAGATGGTGCTGTGCTTGCCTTTGGTATGTTTTAGCCAATCCTTGGAGGGCAATCGCCCTTTAAAATGATTTGCACAATATGGTCTGGACAGATACTTTCTCCCATTTTCCAGCCAAGAGGCCCTGCGAGGCCAATGAAGAAGGGAAACTAACTTCTTGCAAGCTTTTTTAATCACATACTTAAGACGAGATAAGCCAGGCCTGCGAAGAGAGGAATCTAAACGAGCCCAACAGTGACATCCAGAGGGCAGAGACCAGCAAGCAGGAGTCTGCCAAACAGCAATCAGAAAATGAAACAAAAACCCCACTTGAGGCGGGTTTTGAGCCCACTTGATGGTAGGCTTCTCAGCCCCCTCAGGTGCTGCTTTATCCACATATCTGACTCCCTGGGGAAAGCAAGGGATAGGGGACACTTCTTAGATGTAAAGGACTAACGCAGCCCTCCTTTTGTAGGGCAAATGGAGATGCATCTTCCTACAAGAGAGGAGGAGAGCACACAAGACAGCACTACACAAATTGCGTTGTTTCTGGAGTGGTCTCAGCCTTCTGAGGTGACTCAAGAGACCTGGAGCAACACCATCAGTCCGTGCAGACTTGCCGCCACTGTGCCAGGTGAACATCCCCTGCTCTTTTGTCTGCGGTGCTGTGCATGTTGTGAGCTTTTCCAGCAGCTTTGGCTGCCTGAAATGGCTTTTTGGTTTCTCCCCATTGCATGAGTGCTCTCTCTGTCTCGCAATCTCTTAAGCTATTCCCCCCGTCTTGCCAAGTCCTCTCTCTCCCTCTCTTCCGAGTCTGTGATTCTACATGCTTTAAAAAAATACAACTCCAAATTGTACAGAAGCAGGTTTCTGGTTTCTGCAGTTTTCACCAGGAGTAAGTAAACTTGTTTGTGCTAAGGAAACCTCAACACCACGGGATCCCTACCATCGTGCACATAACACGTGGAGTTCCTGCTACTGCAGGAGCAGGGATTTCAGACTCCTTCTACATACGAGACAAAGAATGCTTTACGTGGGATAGAGGTGCAGTATGTGTTTGAACCATCCAGATCAAACTGGGATGGTATTAGGTCAGGTTAGACTTACTGTACGTGGCAGCAGGTGGAAAGGTTTGGGTACAGTCCTCCTGCAGGGCAGGCTTAGCAGGCTGGGTTTCACTCGTCTGCAGGCTTAGCAAGGCTTCTATTTACTCAGGCAGGAATAGAAATCCCAGAGGGGGAGACCATTATCCTATTTACTGAGTCACGATGATTCACTTAGCATTCAGCTTCCATCAGATACAGCAGCTCCTGGAGTTTAAATCTGTTTCCATCCTGCTGTGATTTCAGTTTCTCATTGGTTTAGCCAACTTCCCAGCAACTTCCACTTTCTGAGGCAAGAAAGCAAGTCTGGATGTTTATTTATTTATTGTAGATAAATTTGGAGAAGCTTGTTTTAAGTGTAAAGTACAAGCAGACTGGGAGGGGGGCAGGGATAAAGCATGCTGTATGGTTAAAATCTGTAAGAACTACTTGTCTTGTTTAGAAAAGAGCTCTTACATCATTGAAGGAAATGTTCTAACCTACCAGGAAAACAACTTCAATGAAAGATACCTTGAAAATGCGCTTTTTAAAAAATTCAGGCTGGTAGCTAGTTACAGAGAGGGTCTTCCTGATGAGGGGACCAAGCAGACAGCTGTAACCCAGGGTTAGTAAAGGGCAAACGTAAAGTTACAACACGAGTGTCAGAGGTAGCAGAGGTGACCAACTCTGTGAGAGTAACCAAACAGCTGGGAGAAGAGGGTGTGAAGATTGACACCGGAGTGACAGAGCCAAGCCCCCCTTAGACTGACCTGGAACAAGAAATCATGCCAAGGAGAGGCTGCTTCTCTCCCCAAAGACCAGCGCTACAAAAACCGCCCCGTGCTGTGCCCAGGATCAGGTGGAGCCTGCAGCAGAACCGTGGCTCTTTCCCTCCATCCTGGAGGTTGCCTCGTGCTCCATAAATTCTCAGCGGGCATCTCACTGCTGCCGTGCACCTCAGATGGACACAAGCATGTTCAGAGCACATTACTTGCAAACGTTTAGGAGGACCTCCACTTTCAGCTGCATACCAAACCCTGCCCCTTTTGAAGTCAATGAAAGTTCCCACAGATATCAATGGGATTTGGATTTCAATCCATAAATCCATCTCTCCCCCATTCAACTTGGAAAGCGTGGCTTGAGCTTGAAGACGCATGATGAATTATGATTTCTGCTGAGCAAGACAGCCGTTTAAAAGGATTAAAATGCTATACATCTGAGCTGTGTTCCAGCTACACTCCTTTGAAATACATACTACTGGCCCACTTTGATATACTCTTTCAGGTTGTCCTTGCTGTCTCCGAGGAAAGAGGTTGCCCAGGAGCCCTTTAAACAGTATCAAACATTGTAAGCTACAAGAACGTGTTTTCTGTAACATACTCTACAGTGAGTATAGCTAATTCCAGGAGGAGGCAGGTTAGCACTGATAACATATTTTCAAAATACATTTTGACAGCTCGAGTGGCTGGTGCTTCAGTGCTCCTCCAAGGCTATGGATCCTGCAGGCTCCCGTGCCTCAGAGCTGGGACAGGCTCACCGGCTGGGATTTAAGGTGTTTCAGTCCTGGCATGGGAACGTTAGTTTTGTGAGTGATTTAAGAGCAAAAACCTAAGCCAAAGCTCCCAGGCTTCTTAAAGCAGACTTGGGACCAAGATAGTCACAAGATCAGCAAGAGGTTCAGCTCTGCCTCAGGACCTCCAGGCACTGTGTCCAGCTCCAGCATGGTGACGCACAGATGATCTGAAGTCTCCTCTGGGAGCTTTCGAGCATCCCTGTGTGATTGATGAGGGACAGGAGACATACGCCTTACTGCTCAATGAACCTGGCATTTTCTTGTGCTGCTATATTTGTCCATTCCAAAGGCCACTTGACTGCAACTGTTCAAGGAAGAAGAACCTTGCATGAATTAATAATTTTTTTGCCTTGGGATGTATCAGAACAAGTTCTTTTCTTCAGCCAGCTTTAGTCCCTAATATTCCTTCTTCCAGTTGTACCACTTTCTGTTTTGTTTGTACTGTTTCAGAAAAGAAAATTTAGGGAGTGCAACATCACTGCATTTTGCTAAAGTAGGAGAGATTTTGGCATCTCTTCCTATGGCGAGGTTTCTTGTAAAGGGCTACTGCCGTGGCTAGTGAGTGGAAGGAGAGAAGCAGAGAGAGAAGGTTGTCTGACAGTTTGCAGACTGTTGAGTGCTTTCCAAAAGTCAGAAGCTGTCTGCTGCAAGTGTCAGCAAGTTCCCTGAATGGCAACTGTTCTGGATTTGACTGTGACTAATAGGAATGTTCTGTGGCAAATTGGATTGCAAAAGCCGCTTAAGTAAAAGTAAGTGCCAAACTGGGAAACTTCACAGAAACCAAGGAGCGATGTTGGTAGTTCTGCTCTTATTTATTCACCCTCAGGAAAGCCGATACAACTTAAACCAATAAAGAGGAAAGTATAACCACACACTCCATCTAGCTGCACAAGGAACTCTTTAAATGAGATTTAAAAAGTTAAACAGAATTAAGCGGAAAATATAAAATACAGGACATATTAATGACAGCTTAAAAATATTCACATAGGCACAGGTACCATGGGGACAAATCATTAAAAGTCACAGGAGGAGCTGACAGTATTAGGGAGCAAAAGTGCGCTGAAGTAAGTTCAATAACATTGTAAATTTGCAAAAGGGAGGAAATAAGTCCAGAAAAAGGCTGAATTTATCATATCCTCTTTGCTCCAGTTTTCACAAGAAAGCAGAATACTGGCCAGATACCTACACATTGTTTAACATCTCCTTTTTCCATCTGGCCTGTGCTCCCTCCTCTGATTACTTGAGGTGCCAGACGGCATTCACCCAGGAGTTACTCTGAAGACAGCTAACACGCTCTGTGAACAGTCTTGAAGAGCTCTGGAGGATGGGGAAGGTCCCACAGCAATGGTTATGGTGCTTGCTCTTCCTATCAAGTTATAGTAAATAAATCTAAAAAAAGAAGGTCTTGTAAAATTATGCATTAGTCACATTAACTGTGACAGGAGAAAAGCCAAAGGCAGATCTATTAAAACTACTAGATGCTACTGACTTTAGTGAGGGACTAGCAAATAAGCTTCTAAAAAGTGCAGAGCAAATCTTAATCCTGCTTAAGGGCAGGATTAAAATTCATAGTGCTTCTCCTATTTATCAAGCTCAATCTCAAGTCAACAAACTGGAACTGATTTCGAGAAGTGCAGAATACCACACCAGAGTGAGAAGGAAAGGGGATGAACTGGGCTCAAAAGGAAGGGGAGGACTCCTCTGGGCTGCAGTGTTACAGTGTGTGGGCACAGGAGCTATACCAAGCATATATATATATATATAATATATACCAACCAAAAAGGCATCAACAAAAATGATGTTGTTGGAAGAAAAAGGTAGATTCATTTTAGGTACATGAGATGAAAAAATAATTTACAAGGGAGGTGATTATTCCTCTGCCCAGCACTGGCTGGGCACAGACAATAACACGTCCAGTCTTGGAGAAATTGCACTTAATGAAGTGTGGGGAGAAATGGAAGAGTCTGGAGTGGAGCAACAGAAATGATCAAAGGTGCAGAAATATGATTTGTAAGGAAAGGATGAAAGAGCTGGATTTGTTTAACATCCAGAGGAAGAACAAGAGGGGAACAGAAGAACAGTCTCCAAACATAAAGAGGGGTTTTATTAAGAGAGACAGCAATCAATAAATTATACTCCATGTCCATCTGGGAAAGGAAGGCATTTAGTTGAATTTCTTAACCACCACTACTGCTGTAAAAATGATGGACATCCGTCAGGGATTATACAGGTAAAGCTAGTGGCATCTCAAAGGAGGGCAGCAGGCCTCTCAACGTCTCTTTTGGAGACTGATTTCTGTGACTTCAGTAATTTTGATTACATTATTTTACCTGTCCTCAGAAGGTTATTTCTTCTAAGTGCCCGCACTACAACTGCTAATAACAAAAGCAGAGCTCCCTTCCCTTTGAAACCACTTTTCTCCACTGTAGTGCTGTGCATAATGACCGTATCATTAAGTGTCAGCAGGACTAAAGGTTTTCTGTATTTTAGTTCCCAAGAATTGAAGCAACAGACTTACAGTTGATAAATGTAGCACAGTTGTTGCTTCTGCTAATGAGGGGGAAGAAAAAGGTCAGCATCAATACAGAGGAAAAATGCTCCATATGAAGTGTGAGGATAAAAGCAAATGTTAAAGGCAGAAATGTAGATAACCAAAGTTCCTTAGCAACCCAGAGTGACAACCACTACAGAGACATACTGTAGCTCAGCGGGAAAGATGTTTCTGTTTCACTGAAATTCATGACACTGTCTATCCAGGCTTAATAGTTATTTTAGTTTCTTCACATTAAATACACATTCACATTCCCTTGATTCTTCTACTAACCAATGTATTTGTGGACCCAGGTTAAAATATTCAAAACTATTTAACCTGATGAAGAAGTTATGGTGAATATAACACAGAACAGTCCGTCATCGTTTCCTACAGCACAGAGAATCTTGTACGACCTTTGCAGTCCCACTCCAAACCTGTCCTTGCTTCCTCCGCCCTCTCTCAGCAGCTGGATACCCTCTAAACATGACACCTCTCCCTCTTCTCCGAGAATCTGTGAGTTTTCTCCATTGAATAGAAGAAACCCTTATTTCAAGATGAATATCAGGGCTGGTATCTCACGATGATTTATTCACTCAGACATATGCCAGGAGCCTTAGCCAGATGGGAGGTATTAAGCTCTGGAGGACCATTTGAACAATTTTTCTGCTCAAAACATGACCCCAGCACCAAAACCAGTACAGACCCATCCTTCCTCTCACCACTTGGCAGACACTAAGCAGTTGGGTAAGATGTGAGAAAGGGAGGGTTGTCTGCCCTGGGAGAAGGGCAATGCTGTGCTCCAGCCAGCCCCTGCTGAGAATAAAAGGCTGCAAAGCAACCCATGAAAATCTCCAGTTCTGCTCTTTCAAGAGGGCCGTGGAACAACCAAGAGGCAGATCTCCTTTCTCAGGCAAATCCACTCACATTCACCATTGGATTGTTAAGTCCTAGCTATTTATTTAAGGGGGATGCCATATATTTCCAAGAGGCAGCAGAACCAGTAATTGTTGAGCTTCAGGAATGAATAAAGGAACAAATCAGCCCCTGCTATCTCAGCTTCTTACCCTTAAAGGAGCACCTAGACAAAGGCAGAGCTGGGCAAGGCTCTACCTTTTCCCAGGGTGAAATCTCTTCCCAAGTCCCATAAGGAAAGAGGTTAGGAAAAGTCAGGAGAGAGGCATGCAGGCCAGCCATTTCTACTCTCTACATGTTTTACATCCCATCCAAATGCTGTCCGAGAAAAAATTTTCTGATTCTCCAAGAGAATATTCCCCTCGCAGTTTGCCCCTGCACAAAGTTTCACCCGAGCCCACTCATTACTCAAGAGCTGAGAACAATCTTGACTGAGTCAGCTTCAACCCCATCCTTTCCTACCGCTCTAACACCCTGTCTCCAAGGGGTATAACATGCCTCCCAATCTCAGCCCCTCTGTCCCTTTTCAGCCTTTCACACTCAATCTATCCCTTTCCTCCAAGGCCACCAGCCCTTGTAATGCTTCCAACTGAAAGACTATTTTTTCTCAGTACTTGAAGAACAAGTAAGAGCACAAACTATATAGAGTATGATCTGTATCTAAAATCTAAGTGTTGAAATGGGAGGGAATAACTTCTGGGAGGATGCCACACAACCAAATAGACCCCAATGGTGATCCAAATGTGCTTAAACCAATGCTCATTAATTGACTGAAGCAGTTTAGCTGAAGTCTTGCCTCGGCTGGAGCTAGCTTGGTTTTTTGCATAAAGCACAAGCTCCTTGACACTCAAGAACTTGCATGATCAGAGAGTCTGATTTTCTATGATCAGAGAATCAGATCTTGGTTTGCAGCGCATGTCATCCTCCACGGTGACACGCTAGTGATAAAAAGGAAGGACAGACAGAGAACCGCCCAAAGGGGACATTTCTCATGTGCTTGGGAATGAAGTAGGGAACTGCCAAACCTAGCTCTGTTCTGCTCTGGGAAAGAACAGGCTCAGTGATACTTTGAAATTGAACCAATAAAATGTTCAGGATGTTGCTGAGCCCAAAGTGGACAAGGTTCAGAAAAGGTCCTGAAAGGATTCAGTTAAGGAGTTCCTGAAGAGAGAAAGCTGGATTGGAAAGAAGAAGGGAGCTACCAGGAGGATGCTGAGCCAAGTGAGAACAGAGTAGGTCAGCAGGAGTGAGTGACTCCCTGCCATGTATACTGGTACCAGACAGTGAGGGCAGTATGGATGGGTAGCAGGCTGTCTCAGTTCATCCCCCTACAAACACTGTATTTTTCTTGATGGACAGAGTGAGGAGGTCAGGGTAGGAAAGAGCTGGCTTTGCCCTTCACTGACCTCCCCAGGCACCTCACATTAAGAGTAAATAACAGTGGATTTACTATCAAGCCTGCACAGACAGAGTCCAATTTTGTGCTGTCAAATGTGCTATAGAGAAATGAGCACTGACCTTTAGTCCCATCCCACTGCCATCCCAAATCTGACCCAGATGATTAAAGCCAAGAGAGAGTTATTTGTGAGCTGAAGGTCAGAATACAGACGCATCTGTCAGTGGCCAGAAATCACTGC
Organism: Haliaeetus albicilla; assembly: GCF_947461875.1. NCBI lineage: Eukaryota > Metazoa > Chordata > Aves > Accipitriformes > Accipitridae > Haliaeetus > Haliaeetus albicilla. The sequence goes on from NC_091495.1 coordinate 32,753,247, forward strand.
TTAACAAGTGTCCTGTGATGCTGTTCTCTGAAGAGTTCCCGATACAGCCCTGCATCGGCTGCTGACACTGATCCACTACCAGGAGCATTTCAACGCCCTTGACTTCAGAGGCAGACGTGACTTCTCTGAGCATGAAAAAGAGCAGTGTCATTTCTCAGTTGAAGTTACGTCTTCCCCCAGGACTCTCCTAAGCGATTACAATGCAGAACAGTGGCTTACATCGCATAGTGTGGATTTGGCAGGTTACCAAATCCCAGGACTGTGGAATTAATAGGTTGTTTTTTCAGCTTGATGCTAAAATAGACAGTGTGATTGAATGAACCAAAACACTTCATTTCATGTTTGTGTCATGTGCCTCTTCTGCAAGGCAGGTAGAGGTGGATTGGAGGTGGAGAAACTAGCAAGAGCAGCTCTGAAAAGTTGGACGTCAAATGTCCCAAGTTACACATGCCAAATCCAGCAATGGACTGTCTAAAATTTTGGCTCCTGCATTTACTTTAGAACTTTTTCAATTTTCTTTTTTTTTTTTTTAACCTCTTGCAATTATTTTTTCATAGAAGACTCCAAAACATCATGTTGGGGCGAGGGGGGAAGTCATGAACTTCTTATACAGGGAAACTGTAAGAGGCAGCTGTTTTTTTTCATTTCCCCACATTAAAGAAAAATAATCCTACCATCAAATTTTATGAAGTAAAAAGAGATGTTTGAGCACATCTAGTATTCCCTCATCCTGATTCAAAACATTACTTGATAGAGCAGAAGTAACGTTCACTAAAGCTGACTAGAAGGGAATAGTTTTCTTTTGGAAACTGTTGATCCAGTGGAACGAAAATGGTCGCTGGCCCTTGTGTTCATCCTGCCAAACCTTCCCATGTAAAGCAGTGCAGCGCAGCCTGCTCCCTGTCCATGACCCCCCGTGTCCCAGGGCAGCCAGCTCCCATACCACTTGTGTCCTTCATGCAGCCGACAGATCCTGGGCCACAGGGGATTTCAACATCATTTCAGAAACTTCTGCAACAAACATTGTTGTGTGCCCAAACAAAACTACCACCAAGCAACAGTTCTCTTAGAACAGGGGCATGTTAAGGGACCTTGAAGGTGTCCTGCATGATGGTCAATGAGGACTCAGAAGTACAAATAGTTCCAGAACTGATTAACTTCTTAATCAAACATAAATGACTAATGCAAACTGGTTACAATAAATATAAAGAGGAGGAGCTGTGTAGGGTGTCCTGCCTGTGCAGTTATCTTCTGCTGGAAGATGGTCAGTTCCACTTGTGTCATTTCTAATGCTGAAATTATACCATGTGGCAAAGCACTGAAATGTCATCTGGTTACGTTCCTGCGACCTTTAAGTTCTGATTCAACTACGCTATTTCAGGAGGAGGCAGCATTTTCCATGTTATCATCACGTCATTCATGGACAGCTATTCAGATATTAAGACTGAAAAGAGTTTCACAGCTCTAACAGCAGACTCTCTACAAACAAACATGGAAAAAAAAGAAAAGTCTATTTGTTATCTAGATAAAAAGGTAGTGACAAGCACATCTAGGTTCGTGCCTCCTCAACTGAGTCATAAGCTGAGGAATCAAACCTGGTTCTTGAAGCATTACCTCCAACAAAAAAAGAAAAGAAACAAACATCACCTCCCCCACACCCCATAGGAATAAAGGTATCAAACTGCAGATCAGAGACTTACAATAAGGAGGAGTGGAGGGCACATTAAATGGAAAGCTCAGACACAGCCACCTCAGCTAGCTAAGGAAGACCTGGGCAGCAGGAGATGGCCACATCAGCCGGGAACCTCTGCATGAGGTTACCTCCTCCTGGGAGGAAGGGAGCCCACTCCTCTCTGCCAACACCACGAGATGGAGAAGGTCTCAGAAGAACATGGGAGGGAGCACGTCAGAGTGCAAGCTCAGCTATTGCTCAGCAGGGTGCCCTGAGGTGCCATAACCAAGTGTACATTAATGGGTGCTGTTTCCACTAGTTTGGTACAAAACTCAAGTATTCCACTACACAGAAGTCAGCACTGCACCTCTCCCAGCCGGGATGTGTGCAGCACTAGGCCCCCAGTCTAACTAAGACAAGGCAACAAAGCATACCACCGTGGACACGGTGGTCTATAAAGGAGAAATCTAACTCCTAGACGCTTATCTGTGTGCCCTCCCAAACTCAGGGCAGCAGAGTGCAGCTGGCTGTGTCCAGACAAGGGTGATGGAGGCTCTTCTATGTTTAGATGCTGGCTGTGCAGGAAGCAAGGACTGGAAATACAATAGATGTTCTTATCTTCCCAAGCACAGACCTGTGCTTCTGCAAGAGTATTAAAGTTTGTGCTGGAATGCAACATACTCAGGTAACTGCTGATAAAAATACAGATATCAAGGGTAACAGGACCGATTTCTCCCCACAGGCTCAGTACTGTTTAGTAACAACAAACTGAACAGCTTTAACCATATCAGTCCATAATATATACATAGAGGTCCAGACTGTACATGGTTACCACCTTGCTCACCACCTCTCTGAGTCAAAATTCTCCTGTGTCTGGCTGCTACGCAACTTCACCCATCAGAGCACTGGAAGTCTCCTGCAAAAAGCGGCACAGCAACAAGGGTGTCAGAAAGCCTTGGATCCAGAAAGGCCAAACAAACAAGCTGACCTTCAAGAAGAGCTATTGCAGTGGGCTTTGCTGAGGAATTGCAGAGCATGATATTTAGAGGGCTATCCAACAACCTGTCTTCAAGCCCAGAGCAGATAAAGATGATGCAAGGACATGATTTCTGAGTATCCTAGGCACTTAGGATAGCAAAAACAAACATGCAAACAAAAAAACCCTTTGCCCTGTCACAGAAATCAGATTATTTTGTTTGACAATCTATTTAAGTCATTGCTATTCCATATTTCAACTGATGTGCTAGCTGAGTCACCACCATGGCTTGCCATCAATGCTTATAATGAGCAAAAAAGAGTGTTCTGAAGAGCAGTAAAAGATCTGATTGTATGAGCAAGAGGGCTTTTTTTCCTTCAAAAGCAGTCACATAATTCTTCCATGGCAGACTCTCCTTTCACTGGGAAAAAGTTCTTGAACTTCAGCAAATGGAAACTAACACATATGTACCTACGCTATATACCTTGACATACCTTGCCTGTGTGCCTAAATCCTTGTAATGCCAGGACAAAAAGAGTTTTCAGAATCACCAGTAAGGCTAAGTTAGGCCAGTATCCATGATTTAAATGGTCATCCAATAATGCAGTTCTGCAATTAAAATCTCCAAGTGCCTAACCTAACCCCTCTAGCTAAGGGAAGGGCACAGGACAGGAGAAGACTCCATGAAAGTAGAGAAACTCAGTTCTTCAGTTGCTTGGCCCAGATGGGGCAGAGTATCTGGGCTGAGGACCTTCCCCAGAACATACAGCAAATCACAAGATATCCACCAGTGAGCAAAAAAGGGAAAAAAGTTGTTAGGAGCTCACTAGGCCAGAGCTCTAACACCAAAGGTTGGCCAAGGGGGGAGAACTGCTTCTGGTGACAAACTGTGTGAGCCAGCAGAGCTTGAGGCACAGTCTGCACAGTGCACAACACCTACCAAGAAAGCCACGTCACATTTGCTTTAGCTGTTTTCTTTTATATACTCCTAAACAGGCACTTGCACACACTGGCTAAAACAAGAGGTTATCCCACAAAACGCATAAACACACCAATATTGGTTCAAGTGTTGTAGGCTTTTGTCACAGCAACATTAACAGCTCTCAAAGAGCCAATGCTGAAAGGCTTTAACTGAAGCACTGATTGCAGAACGTGAGTTTATGCCATCTCATGCCTAGATGGAAGGGACTGACCACATACCAAGAAAGGAAAAAGGGCAAGTCTGGCAAAAGGCCCTTTAGGCAAGTTGTTTAATGACTTATGGGTCCATTAGCACAAGCCAAGGAACTCCTCCTGATCTGGAGCTTCCTGCTTAGCTCGCCTGCTTGCTGTGAAGATATCTTGTTAGGGTTTCATGCATGACTCCATGGAGAATCAAGGAAATCCTTTCCAAAAGAGCTAACAAACATATGAAATGCATAAAGATCCTACACCAATACATGGATCTGCAAGCGTCAGGGGCCAAACTTGCATTTTACCCACTTGTTGCTGTGTGCTATTGTCCGATCATGAGGTGACGCTGCCTGTTACCTGATGCCCAGTCCTGTATCTCTGGGGTTCTGCTGTTCATTTTTCTTGCCCTGCGCCAGCTATAGCCAATATCATGGGAGCCAAATGCCACATGAAAGTGATTTCTGTTCTTTATAAGAGAAGGGAAGCAATGAATCTCGTTAAAACAACACTTGGTGAGACTTACGTCTTTCCGTTGTATTTTTAACTGATATTCAGAAAGTCACATTTGTGCGTAATGCCTGATAAACAAAATAATTGCAGCAATTGAAAATCAAAACTAACCTTCTGACAATGCCGTGGCACTTAACAGAAATTTAACTCTTCCTTTCAGAAGTTCATACTCAAAGCCCAGCTTTTTCATGAGTCCAGAACGCTCTCCCAGAGTGCCAGGGATGCTCTAATTTGTTAATACTATTGACATCCCAGCAACACGTAACAGCATTTACACGGTAGCTATATAGGTATGTACCTATCAGAGAGGATGTTGCTTATAAGTATACTAAAAAAAGAAATCAATATATTGTTTCTTTAAGACAAAAAGACGCCATGTCCACATTTCTGACATTCGCATATGCACACAATCCATTTGAGACAGTGAGCTTAACTGACAAGGTGTTTTACAAATGCAAGCACAGCAATTTGTCTCTGTCATGGAAGCACATTTGGCCATAGCAATATGAATACAGTAACTGTCAAGCTTTGCAATTACAAGTACTGACATAATAAAAAGTGATCTCTATCATCTACTGCGCTTGAAGTCAATTACAAAAACTGGTGGCTCCAATTACTGAGTCATAACCTTCAAAACTCGATAGCAACTTTTACCACAGGACAAAAGCAAAGGATTAGTCAGAAAGGCTAGTATCAGTTGCAACTTTGAGAAAATCAGCATCCCTGGGATCTGAAAGTAAGGGGGCCTTTTCTGATGGAATCTCATGGGACATTTGCCATCAGGACCCAATGACTGCAGATCTTTGGAGGTCTGGAACCAAACCCAGCCCACAATGGGTGCCCCATGAAGGTGAGGCAGTATCGCCTCCTTGCTACAGGCATTCAGAAGGTACTCGTGTCTGGCTCTGAGGGGGCATAACTCTGACCCACTACGGTGAGATCGCCTTTTATGAATGCACACCTTCCATCCATCGCTTTTGTCGATTAAGTCTCCTGCCCTACCTCATCTCTAGCAGCTTCTAGGAAACACATTTGGATGCAATGGGTAGGCAGGCATGAATTCACTGTGCGCTGATAGAATTATCCCCAAATACTTGAGTTCAGTTATATCAAAGGCTGCAAGTTTTCAGCTACCACTTTTCAAGACCAAAATTACATGCTGAACACAGAATCCTATGGTATAGCATAGAAAAGTGATGTCTGTCGGACTTTCATAGCACTGGATCCTTACCAGGGCTCTTTTTTCAAGCCAGCTTTATGTACTGGTGTTGACCACGTCTAATCATATGTGCTGGCTGCTCTGCTATACTCTATAGCACAAGCATTCAATGAGATGGTGTGTTCTGGATAGCACTGCACCTTCTTCATTTGACAAGTAAGAGCAGGGATCTGTGTGGGGTCAGCACAAGTACTGGAGGAGAGGTTAGGAGCCTAAAGACCGTGCCTGTATTCTGCAAGCAAATCCTGCTCACAAACATAGGAGGGAAGGGAACACAGGCTGTCCTCAAGGAAGATCTTTACAAGCCCTGAAAAGAGCTAGGAAGAAAAATGTCATATGTAAAATATCACCGTCCCTGTCTGACATTTCCGATGTCAGGTGCCCACCAAAGCCATTCTATCACTCCCTGCCTCAGCTGAACAGGGGAGAGAAATTATAACAAAGGGCTTGTGGGTCAAGATAGGGGCAGGGGGAGATCACTCAACCAATTACTGTCACGGGCAAAACAGACTCAACTTGGGGAGATTAGTCTGATTTATTATAAATCAAATCAGAGTAGGATAATGAGAAAATAGAAACCAATTCTTAAAACACCTTCACCCCACCCTTCCCTTCTTCCCAGGCTTAACTTTACTCCTGATTTTCTCTACCTCCTCCCCTCCACCAGTGCAGGGGGACTGAGAATGGGGTTTGGGGTCAGTTCATCACACGTTGTCTCTGCTGCTCCTTCCTCCTCAGGGGCAGGACTCCTCACTCTTTCCCTGCTCCAGCGTGGGGTCTCTCCCATGGGAGACAGTCCGTAGGGAACTTCTCCAACGTGGGTCCTTCCCACAGGCTGAAGTTCTTCATGAACTGCTCCAGCATGGGTCCCTTCTATGGGCTGCAGTCCTTCAGGCACAGACTGCTCCAGTGTGGGTACCCCGTGGGGTCACAAGTCCTGCCAGAAAACCTGCTCCAGCGTGGGCTCCTCTCTCCATGGGGCCACAGGTCCTGCCAGGAGCCTGCTCCAGCGTGGGGTTCCCACGGGGTCACAGCATCCTTTGGGCATCCCCCTGCTCCGGCGTGGGGTCCTCCCCGGGCTGCAGGTGGAGATCTGCTCCACCGTGGACCTCCATGGGCTGCAGGGGGACAGCCTGCCTCACCATGGTCTTCCCCACAGGCTGCAGGGGAATCTCTGCTCCGGTGCCTGGACCATCTCCTCCCCCTCCTTCTTCACTGACCTGGGGGTCTGCAGGGTTGTTTCTCTTACATGTTCTCACTCCTCTCTTTGGCTGCAGTTTTTGTTGTGCAGCAACTTTTCCCTTTTCTTAAATACATTATCCGAGAGGTGCTATCACCATCATTGATGGGCTCGGCCTTGGCCAGCAGTGGGTCTGACTTGGAGCCCCTTTGGACATGGGAGAAGCTTCTGGCATCTTCTTACAGAAGCCACCCCTATAGCCCCCCTGCTACCAAAACCTGGCCGTGCAAACTCAATACAGTCTCACAGGCAAACAGGAAATAATACTGCTACCCAAAACATAATTTTTAAATCGAAGTTGCCAGTTATTGCAGCATTTATCTGGGACCCACCTGTAGCCTGTTTGCACCAGCTCCTTGACATTATCAACTTGTGTTATTTGCTGTCTCCTGAAATGTCAGCTGCCTAACCTTTCCAGGCTGTTCTTGCGCACAGCCTGCTTTTCCAAAACTCATTAAGTATAGCAAAGTCCTACACTCCTGTGTAAATCTTGCAGTCAAGCCAAGCTGCAAAGGGAATACCAAGATGTTTGAACCATCTCAGACTTTGTGCACTCCCAATTCCTTGCTGCAAAGTTCTGTCCTCATTTTTGAGTTGTGAGAAAAGGAATTTATTTAAAAAAAAAATATAGACAGTACAACTTACAACTAGCCAATTTTTTACAAACATATTGCAGTCACAAGTACTCCCTAGCTATATAGGGAGAGAATCCTCAGCAAAAGTTAGCCTAAGGCTCGTGACTTGGGTTTCCCAATTTTCTGTAAGCTGTGCCTGTTGTTTAAATTAATCCCAATAGAGACTGTCTGGTACATGTCACTGGGCATTCTGCGACTGCCTGGGCATTCAAGACTACTGCTACATCATCAGACAGGCTGATACTAACAGCAGATGCTAAATACTATATCCCAGATAATACCCAGTATTAACTTTCTGAAGCGCAAAGACCACTATTAAAGTGGACTCCTCCAGCCCAATATCCTGCTTTTTTTTTTTTTTTTTTTTTCCCCTAAGCAAGCCAGCCAGGGTTTGGTGTTGTACCTCTAGAACTGATTAAAACCAAACAAAACCCCAACAAAAAACTTCCAGCCAGTAAGTCTAGTTACAAAACTCCTGTGTCCTGTAATCAGGGATTATTCCATCAACAGGTTGTCACACATGTGAAAATGAAAGGCTTATAATAAAAAGCCTGGGATAAAAAAACATGCTTTTCCTTCCAGCATTCAGAAACATTATCTTAAAGAGCCAAGGTATAAATTACTAAGTTTCAGGTGCTTCCCTACAACTAATGAAGTGCAGTTCAGAAGTTACCTCACTTATCAGTTGGGTATCAACTAATAAACTTGCTACCAGAGAGTTAAGACTTCAAAACATTTTGGCTCTGTTTTGTTCCTTTACGCATCCTTATCTTTATTATGAAAACATTTAAGAGAGGATGAGGATTCAAGGAATTAAGTTCTGTACCTGAATTCCTCTCTTGTCCTTCAGCAGTGGAGCTGGACCACTAGTAAATTTTGGCCTTCAATGGATGTGGGCCTCACATTGTGCTTCCAGGTAGAATTTAGAGATAAGGCAGCAACATTATTTTGATTTTTTTTCCTTCACTGGGGACATCAGTGTACTGTCAACAGCCTAAATATAACTTTGATCCCTCTAATGATCAGAGAAAGGCATTTAAGTGCTAGTCAGAAGTTGTTTTGTGCCATCAGAGGAAAGGCAGGTCACTGCTGGACATGGGATTAGGGCATCCACTTGTCGGGGAGAAGACAGCAGAAGCATCTTATCCTAGTCAGCATGGTAGGTTGGACATAACCTTTCCTATAAGCCTCCCAAGAGAAGCTGGGGGTCTGGCTGACCACCTTTTGTTTTCATTTTCTCTGGGGACACCAGTGTGATAATCTGAGGGGATGAGCAGCAGTGGTGGTTTTAAAACCCCAGCTGAGGTCTTCAGAGATTGTGCCAGTGCTAAAACTGCTGATAACCACAGCAGAGGTGGCTGTCAGTGCTCAGCAGCAGCAGATTAGGTGCCAGCTGGGTAGCTGGTTGATGGATAGCAAACACCTAATGAGGCAGTTAAACATCCAAGGCAATTAAACACCTCAGAGGAGCTGAGCCTAAGTTTAGCCTAACCCAGCTGATTTTGCCCAATAGAAGTCCACATTATCAGCCAGTCCAGGAGAGCAAAGAGGATGGTAACCTCTAGCAGTAGAGGAGAGGCAGAGACATGCCCAGTGGTCAGCGATTGGAGTAAGGTACGGATATAGGTATCTCCAGAGAGGGACACCTCTGCACAGCCTCAGCTCAGACCTGCTTGCTCTTTTGTCATCTCAAACTGAAGCGATTACAGAGAAATCGCCCGAGCATTTCACCAACAGAGCCGGGCTGTGGCAAACAGGGAAACTGTCATCCACCAAGCAGACAAGTTAATTTTGCAGACATCTTCACGCCAAATCTCAACAGCTCTTTTAGCCCACAGCCCTCCAGAAGAGGCGAGAGTCAGTGCCCGTACTCAGCTGAGAGTCCCCACGCTCAGCGGGGCAGCACGGTGGTTTTATCTCCCATTCCCTGCCCTCTCGGAGGGAACAGGCTGTACCTTGATGAGAACTTCTCAGCGGTCGATAAGGTCCATTAGAAAGTTCTTTTAGTATGGTTGCCCCCATGTATCTTATCTAGGTTTGACTGAGTTGATCCTGAAGGAGTTTGCTCCTTAATGAATGGCTGTTCCCCATGAAAAAGCAGGCTTAGATCTGTTTCCCCTAATTTGTATTTGTCTAAGCATTAAAGTGATTATGCATGTCATTAAAACAACTCAACGTTAGGATTTCATAGATGCCATGGGTGCAGTTCAGCCCCTCCCAGTAAACTGGGATAACCAAATCCATACACACCTCCCTTTGAGAAATAAAACAAAAATAATTAAAATAATTTAAAAAAAATATTTAAAAAAACCCACACCACTTTCACCTTCAGGATTCAATTTTATTGAAATCATCTGGGGGGGATTTAAAAAAAAAAAAAAAATCAAGCCCTGCCCTCAATCTTGACACCAAAAGAAAGCTTACTTTAGACACCATGCAGCTGTGTCTAGCTTTTTAAACTTCACAGCTTATACCTGCCATTTCTCTAGTATTTACCCTGCAGTAAACCCATGAGGTCAGTAAGCTCTGGGTCACCGCATAGTGCTTAGATCCACAGGAGGGAAGACTTTATCCTAAACAGTTTCAGAGAAGACAAAGCAATGAAAAAAGTGATCTCGAATAACCTTTAAAGCTGCAGTACTCGGTGATGTTATCCAAGCTAGCTGCCCTATGTCTCAGCCCAAAAGCTTATGCTCTGTGCAGAATATACCCTTCCTGCAAGAAGGCATTTTGGAGTGCCTTCCAGCTGCTGGAATGGTGGTCCTGGGGAGAAATTTAGCATTCTTGCAAGCTACAATTGTTCAAAGATTTTAAGGACTGGGTCTTCTTAACTAAAGAGTTAAGCTGCTGCAAAAGTGCTTGCAGGAGGATGGGGCCCAAGGTGCAATGGATCCCTTCAGAAAGCCTAAAGTAAGTTGTCAGATTTCTAAATGCTGCAGAAGGCTCAAAGCCCTGCAACCAAGCGAGTGTGCTGACCTTACGTGACATCTCAAGAGCTGGAGTGGGGAGAGCATGTTGAGAGACAGAGAGGTCTGGCCCCTCCTTGGTCTTGCACAAGAGGCGAGAGCCAGACTTGCCACCACCTCCCTCGCCAACAGGCTTACAGCAGTGCATGGTATCGCCCTTTCCAGGGCTGAGACCTTTGCTAGAGACAAGCAAATGCTGCAAGGGTTGCAGCCGGACCACAGAGCCATAGCCAATAAGCAAGTTACTTATTTCTTCCTTTAGTTTCTTTTAATCTGTAGAATTTATGCTTTATTCTTATTTTATTCTAGGGTACACTGTAGTGCAGCCAAAGGCTCTGCCAAAGTGGAGAAAGCAAACCTGTGTTATATTTCCTAAGGCTGATCAGCACAGATGGTTGGGTAAGAATTATTATGGCAGCTAAAAGGGGTTGGGCAGCGGTAGACACACACACTTTGTATTATAGGTGAAGGGGGAATTCAGCAAATGTAGTTTATGAGAAACATCTGCAGGAACCTGATAATAAAAATTATTAATAAAGTCAGTACAGGTGGGGTTTTGTTAGATGCTTCGCCAGCCCCCCCAAGACTTAGAGATGTTGCAGCTTTATTACCAGATGTCTTCATAAATTTTAATAACACTCATAATTACTAACCCAGATTCATAGGGCTGTATTTCATGAAATATTTTAGTACAGTAAAAAATATACCCCACACATACGACCCAACACTTGGTTGCAATTTACATTGACAGCTAGGAGACCCCATTCAGACTAAAATTCAGCAACAATTGAGATAACACCAGCCACCTCAGGAGCCACAGAAAAAAGAAAGATTTCCTGTCTGCTAATAAAAACTTCCATGGCATCATTAGACGTAACCAAAATATGGATCATGCCAGAAAATATTAGCATTTGAATATACTTACTATTTCTGTTTTGGAATGCAATTTTCAGGAATGCAGATGCACCTTAACCATTACTGTTTCTGAAGAAAAATGTCTTTGGAGAAAAGGAAGATCCTCTTAAAACATAGGGGGGCTCTTACTCAACAGAGACACAGTTCCACAACAGCCATAGGGAAAGGCACAGGGCTTAAAAGCATCACTTCTTTAAGATACTCTTGAAGCAGCAAAGTTTAAATATTCTTCCCCACCCCCTTATTTACTTTTACAAGAGAGAACAAAATGCTGTTTGTTGAATTAGATCATGAATGCTCTGAAGTAAGGCTCATGAGGGAAATATTGTTATGCTAGCAAAGCAGTACAGGCTACTGAGTGCAACAATGGTGTGAAATTAGGGGATGCATGTTCTCTTTTCCTGACTTGGACATAAGTTTTGTTGTGTGACCTGAAGTAACTTCCTTGTTCCTTGCCTCATTTTTACAGTCACAGTAAAATACATGCTAGTCCTTTGGAGATCTTGTAGTTCAACCTCCTATTCAAAGCAAGGCTAATTTTAAAGTCAGACCAGGTTGTGCAGGGCTTGGTTTAGTAGAGTTTTGAAAGTTCCCAGGGACTGAGAGCCCTCCGACCACTTGTTCCCGTGCTTAAGAAGTTCCTCACAATAGAAGTGCTTACCTCCAGACAGATTTTTTCCCTTCTGCAATTTGTGACAATTGCTTCTTGTCCTTTTGCTCTGCACCCTTAAGAAGAGCCTGGCTGCATCTCCTCTACAATGACCCTATCAGGCACTGGGAGGTGGCAATTAGGCCCTTCCTTAACTTCTCTTCTGCAGCCTGAGCTAGCCTCTTTCCCTCAGCTTCTCCCTGTACATCCCATGCTATGGCCCCCGGCCACTGTAGCCATGCTCTACCGGGCTCTTTCCAGTTTGCTGATCTCTCCTTTGAGCTGGCACCGGGAGACTGGTATTAAACTGCACTTAGTAGTCTGTACAGTTGGCTGTACTGAGCTACGCAAGAGAATTTAAACTAGACAAATTTAGCAAGAGCCCAAAAAGTCTAAAGTTTTTGTAGGCAAAGGGCTCATTAAACATGCCCAATCATCACGTTTGTTTACCCCAAGTAGCATCCTCTAACATTTGCATAATTTTGCAGGCGTGGTCAGTATGTTCTCCCAGCCTGAAGCTACAAGGACACATGACCAGAAAATCTACAGCTCTCAGAGCAACAGATCTGAACCCTCACTGGAAAAAGCAGTTTTAAGCCCAATGCATTGAATTCAAGACCCGTTTAAACAGAGCCTATTTATGATAGAATAGGTACATGTATGAGGCACCTATTTCTATGGCCACCTGTCATGGTTTAACCCCAGCCAGCAACTAAGCACCACGCAGCTGCTCACTCACCTCCCCCCCACCCAGTGGGATGGGGGAGAAAATCAGGAAAAAGATGCAAAACCCACGGGTTGAGATAAGAACGGTTTAATAGAACAGAAAAGAAGAAACTAATAATGATAACACTAATAGGATGACAACAGCAATAATGAAAGGATTGGAATGTCCAAATGATGCGCAGGGCAATTGCTCACCACCTGCTGACCAACACCCAGCTAGTCCCCAAGCGGCGATTCTCCACCCCCCGTTCCCAGTTCCTATACTGGATGGGACGTCCCATGGTATGGAATACACCGTTGGCCAGTTTGGGTCAGGTGCCCAGGCTGTGTCCTGTGCCAACTTCTTGTGCCCCTCCAGTTTTCTCGCTGGCTGGGCTTGAGAAGCTGAAAAATCTTTGACTTTAGACTAAACACTACTTAGCAACAACTGAAAACATCAGTGTGTTATCAACATTCTTCGCATACTGAACTCAAAACATAGCACTGTACCAGCTGCTAGGAAGACAATTAACTCTATCCCAGCTGAAACTAGGATACCACCTCAATTATTTTTTGTCCTTGAATAAGGTTTATTCAAGAGGCCCTTTACCAATAGATGGCAAGCACTGCGTTTAGAAATTCCCCTTAATTTCACTACCAACAAGTCCAGCTAAAGAACAGATATAGTTATATCATTTTTTAACAACAAACTTGCTTAGAGCTAATAAAATGGCAGTGCTTCATACAGAGCTGAAACAGATTTCCATCACTTGCATAATTAGTCATACGCTGGAGTTTGTGCAAAACAGAGATACTTAAGCAGCAGTTTCTATGACTACCATCATTCTGCTCATTATCTCTGAAGGATTAGCCCAGGGATTCTCTTTAATAGGTGCTAAGAAGGGAAAGTCATGATGGCACGCTACTACTTGGGATGTGATAAGTGTTAGAAGTACAATGAATCATTTTTCAAGAACACTGCTTTCAAGACTCTCTGTATGTTGGCCAAGTATGTTTGTGCTTTTGGCTCACGACCTGTCATTTATGAACCTGCAAAAAGCTTTCCAGAGAGCAATAAGGAACAGAGTCCAGAGCTGCAGCCTAAAAATGGTTCAAAATGTTGCATGCCTTCACCTCCCCCAGCCCTGCTGCTCCGGCCATGGCACAGAGAGAAAAGGTCAGCAAACTGAAGACTTGATATCCAAGACTCTACTTCCAAAAGAGCTTTAATTTTAGTAAGTTTGGGGAAGTGGCTGGAGGGGACAGAGGAAATTTCCTTTAATAATTAGAGGACCATGAAATGATGAATTTCTCTCTACCAATTTGCTTTTATGTCTGCATCTGTGACAAGAGGGAGTTGGTTCCAAGGCTCCAAGAGGATCATTCTCTGTGGAGCCAATTGAAAAAGGAGCTTGCCTGTCCCTGAGGAAAACCCTGGACTTCAAAGTATGGTTTCATTCCAAAAAAAGACTAGAAAGCAAATATATTAGAAACTTTCAGAAGAAGAGGGAACAATTTTGTTCCAATGTTATTAAAAAGACTACTTGAGCATTTATGTAATTTTGGGTTTGATACAGAATTTTAGAAATCAGAACATTGTCCAAACATCCAAGGAAATTCAACAAACTTACATGAGAAGCCACCTAGTGCAGTTTTTTTTCTTGAGTCCTGGTTTTGTGGCCAAAGCACTAGGAAGACCTTGAAACCATGGGTGAGCACTGAGCCAAATGTGAATTCTGAGTCAGACCCCGAGCAAGTCTTCGGTTCTCTGCACAGCTGAATTTGAAAGGCTCAGGAGAAGCTCCTCCACCTTGCACCAAGGAGAGAATCATGGCAAATGGGCGATAACTACCAAGTGCAAAATAGTTCAGGACAGGATTGCAGGCTTACCAAGCCAAGTAGAAAGAATTACACCTTTCTAGATGCTGCTCACTGTATACTCAAACTAAGGCTTACGTGACTTTTACTACCAGCATCGTACAACTGCTGCTAGAATGCCCATAGGCTTTTAAATGGCTCCTGAAGTCTGAAAGGGAAACTAATGGCATTGCAAAGTACTGCCAAGAAACTTTGGGTTCCTTCTCTTCTGTAATACGGGTAGAAATTCATGGGAGAATAACTCTCGTTAACCTACTTGCAGCCATTCTATAGCTGTTTAAAAAACCCACCCAAAACAAACAACTAAAACCATCAACCAAAACACCACCACACCACAAACCCCACAAATCCCAGAATATTAGTTCTTGAAGATTTTAAAAGCAGTTGTACATTTTGGAAAGTTTAGAAGCCCTGCAGGAACTCCATAATGGCTTGAAACGTTTAGTTATACCTTACATAATTGGGCATTAAATACGGCTCTGTAGCAGCTACTTTAGTATAGTCACAGTGGTACAGTACTGTAACAGCATTTAAATCTGGTCAGAATACAGCCGTGTTGTGCTTAAGACTTAACACTCAGTTCCCTCAGGAAAAATGTTTCCACTTGCTCTGTGTATGTGTCAAGGCAGAAGTGAATTTTTAAGGAAAGTCTCTTTCTTCTAGGTCATTGTGGTGCAAAGAACAAGTTTTCTTATGTAAGGGAGCCCCCCCCCCCCCCCCCCAAACATTGATAGAAACATACTGGCTGTAGGGCAAGGCACCCAGTATCCCAGTGTAACAAAAGAATATGCAAAACAAAGACCTCATCTCAAACCTCCAGTAACCTAGATGAGTAGGTTCATTGAAAATTCAGCCATCTCCTAAATTTCCCTGTGCCTAAATTTTCCTGATGCCTTACAGTAGTTGGCTCCAGAGGCCAAGAGATGGCCCTCTCACCTGCAAACCCCAGATTTGGCACACGCAGTCTTCCCAGCAGCCACAGGCAGGAGGGCGGCAACGCAGCAGCGAGAATCTATAATCCATGGAAAAATGACTGCAACCATACGCTCCTAGCTTAGGCTTCAGTCCTACACCTCTTTGCTTTTATGTGGAGACAGTTGTCTTCACGCCTATTTCCCAACAGCAGTTCCTGTTGTTATTTTACTTTTTTTTTTTTAAATGTACCTTTAAATAACTTAGATCACTGTAGGCCCTCCAGCGTGGGCAATAAAACATACGTTAATCTCTCAAACAACTTAAGACAAGTGTGGATGGCAGATGAACCCAGAGGCAGATGAACCCAGTAGCCTGGGGTCCTTTTGTATGACTGTTAAATAGATTTGGAGAGGCATAGCATTCCTCTGGTGGCAGGCTCCAACAGGATAAACTTCAGGATGCTAATTGGCACGAGGTACAAATTGGCTGCTGGTGTGCGCCTGGAAGTCTGGGCGATAGACTGAATGAAGCAAATTTCTGCATAATTGCCCGAAAAGATTTGGGCTGAAATGCTTAATCAGAGTTTTAATGACAGAACAAGAATTCTGCTTTCTATCATTATCAGTTCACCAGTTCTGTGCTGGCTCTTGCCTACAAGCATTGGAGATGGCTCCTGGTTTGATTTCTGTGGTGCGATACCTAGGCCATGCTTACATCTAAATGGACCTTGCCATTAGGGAAGGAAAGGTGGACAATTCAGAAACACAACAGAAGGAAACTCCAGGGACAGGCAGGGACAAAGCCTTCAGTCCCCTGCTTCTCGGGAGCAAGAGACAGATACAGGCTCTGCCAAATCCAGAAGCAGAAGTGTCCTTTTGGTGGCTGAGTGGATGGGTGATTGCAGCTAAGGCCAACATGGTACTTACAGCTAAATCACCCCTGACTCACTGTGCCTGTACACCCAGCAGAAGGATGGGCACTCCACCCATCTGTTTTAGGGTTTCTTCTGGATGCGGTAGAAAGGGACATTTTGGAAATAGAAACTTCTTCACAAGAGCAAAGTCTCCATTTGCCTTTCCAAATCCTTTCCTTCCTATAAAGCTGTGCTTTAGAGGACCAGTAGCGTATAATCCGACCAAGGTCACAAGGCCATGCTGGAAACCCAGTTTTATGACTCTGCTTTATGTTCTAGCAAAACAGTATGGTTCAGCTCACATAGGATAAACAAGACTCGTGGCCTGTATGCACACCAGAAAATAGCCATCTAATTCCCTACCTTCCTTTCTTCCCCCTCACTAATGCATTTTCAGGTAAAAGATTTCAGGCCCATTGGGTTTGTATTCTCCTGCAATAAAGTTTGGCTGTCTTGTTTGAAGAAGCTTATTCTCCCGAGTTGCTAACACCGTTCACGACATTCCCTTGGATCTACAGCACTTCAGAGAACATCGCTGTAGTGCTGGACGCAATACCTGAAGATACACATCTCTCCTCACACTCCTGCTCTCTCCTTTTCACTGACAGCAGACTATGCAACAGCCTATATATTTGTTTTCTAGTACCAATGTTATCACACTGAGAATCTACCGTAAAATACTTCTTTTTAAGGAACATTTTGCTTTACTTCAGGCTGGCCTTGGGTAGGACAGCATCTTGTTCCCCAACACCCAGAACCAGTAGTAACTCTTACCAACGCAGCCTCCACACACGCACATCCAATGTGGCCATTTTCCCCCCATAAACAAAGAATCTCTTTTCAAGACAGAGGGTCTCAAGACATTATTAGTGACTAATGAATCTTTAGTCTCTATCACAATACTCCAGGCAATGCCAGTCCAGACAAAATGGACTGCTTTAACCACCATTTTGGACCTTATTTTCTATACGTTGTGAAAGAAAACTCTTGCACATTTTTTGTCTTTCAGAAAGACAGATTGTGACAAATTGGAGTTCCTTTGTGTAATACATTACTGAAAGTTGATTGATTAGTTCTAATACTGATTAGGTCAGTATTAATAACTGCAATTATCATGTTTTATATAATCTTATGGACATCTCCTGGCATCTCTGGGATGAGAATCACAAACTTCATCCTCTTCAGTGTAAGTTTATAAGTAAGAACAGATGTCATGCAGTTTTAAACAACATTCACTGATAAGTGTAAACTAGTCAGACAGAAAGAGACAAAGGACCAAGTTTTCATATCTATTTCTTCTTCATAAAGTACCCTGGGATTATGAAAGACAAGTCAGGGAGTTCAGCAAATGTCCCTTTTCAGACATCTACTGCTTTCCCTTTTAGCTACAATAAGGATTTGTATTCATCAGCAAAAGGACCAAAACCATCACGCATGCATTTTTCTTAAAAGCCTTCCTAGAAGTGACCACAAGTCATTTTGAAACCAACAACCTGGCAGGAGAGAATAGTAGAAGGACTAAACTCAAGACCATAAGTGCACTTATTTAGGCTGACAACAAGGTGAAGTGTTTTGGCAACTGGCTAGAGTTTCTCTGAGGAAAAGTAACTTTGAGCAGTCACTGAGGTGATAGGGGAAAGACTAGATGTCTTCCTACCTATAGCTAGTAAGTGTTGCTCTGATCCTAGTTCAGTTGATTTGTTTCCAGATACGTGCATACTTCTGTACACCTTTCCCCCACAAATAATATCAGTGTTTCCATAGAAAAAAAGTCTGAAAGAGAACAGACTTTTAAAAATTTATGTTTTAAAAGTTCCTCCTACCCTGGAGAAAGAGATTGACTGTCATCTCTTGATTTCTCCTCTTTTTAAAAATTTGCATTTCAAAGAATAAGCCAGAGAGAAAGAACAGAGACCACAGTAGCCTCAACTTAACTAAAACAATTGTTGAATATTCATTTTCGCTCTTCTCTCCACAGAAAGGTTGTACTGCTGTAGTGGTTGCGTGATGTGCATGCTGAAGAGAGGAGCTCTGCTGAGCTCCAATTTCAAGTGAAAGAGCATCTATTGCATTTTTGTGCTTGTTAGCGTAATTGTAATTCAATATTTGCATTGCAGTAACGCCTAAGCAATCCCACTGAAATTCGTTCTCCTACGCAACGTACAAACATGTTGACATGACCCCAAAAAGGGCTGGATGGTTGCCAGTCCCACCTCACAAAAGCGCATGTGATTTAAAGGCTTATCCTACAACGTTTTTGTCGAGACTTGTACATCTGCCACTAGTACAAGGTCCTGAACTAGGAAAGGTAAAACGAACAGAAACAAGACCTCCAACGTGTTTTTCTATTGTGCTCACCCACAAACTCTGTAATTAGGTCCCTGCAGCGATCAGCTGAAGCCAGCATGGTTCAACGCAGAGCACACGTAGATCCAGGCACCAGCCTGAAGCCCACTCAAGAGGGTACAAGCACTATCATTTCCACTAGAATGCGCCATCTCCCTTTGCCCTCACAAGTAAGCCAGCAATTGCTAATGCTTATTTCACTCTTCTGTCCCCTGTCCTACCTTCCTCTCTCTCTCGAAATTTCACCTTAACATGTGAGTTGATAGCATTTTTAAAGAGGCAGAACACCAAACCATTCTATGCTATCCTATCAGAGGAAATAATTTACTCTTAGAAAGGGAGAATAAATAAATAAATTACCTTATCCTTTGATGAGATGTCCAGCTCAGGAAAACAGGATATTGCTTGATACTCCACAGGCAAATTGAGTATTTTTCATTCATCACAGTGTTGTAACAGAGTGATTAAAAAAAGCTGTAGACATGGTTTTGAGAGCCTGAAACAAGCAGCAGAAAAACAAAGTCACAAAAAACCTCAGCAGCAGAACACTGGGTGAGTTGCCCAGCTGCCCTCATACCATCTCTTGGGATGCATGAGAGACTAAAACTCCTGCAGCTCAGTAAATCCCACCAGCTTCAGTGAAATAAAAAAATCCGAGACCTCTCAATGCCCACAAACCCAAGAACTTACAAGGTACTAGAGACAAGCACCCCAAGCCACAACCCAGCAAGACTAGCACACGTACCTTGACTCTCAAGCTGAAGGAAGCACACTCTGAGCAACATAATCATCAGCTGTGTCAACCCTGCCCACCACCAACAGATCCATGGGCCATTAAGCCCAACCTTGTTTCAATTAGACTAATTAATGACTACTTCGCAGCACCTTCCCCTTGGCTAGACCCTGCTGTTGCTAGATTACTTCACATTGACTAAAAAGAAAATTTGTGCTGCAAAGAAATCTGCTTGAAAGCATTAGTATTTACACTGAATAGCAATAGTAAAACAACATAAAAAAATTACCTTTCTGGCAGCTGAAGAACTGCACAGCCTTATGCAGGTGTGTTGTCCCATGGTTTGGCTCAGCTGGAAGCACAGGAGAAAAACACCAGCTCACTTCAGGGACCACAAGCTTACTCCACAGTTAACACTCGTATTAGTTCCTGCCATATTCAGCAAGACCTTTCAAGCTTCAGGTAGTGATGAAATCTGAGGCTTGGAAAACTCACCTTTATTAGCTGAGATGGGCTGTGTGGCAGTGGCAACAGCGGTTCTGCAAGGCACGGGCTGTCTTTGGCACAAAGCGGGTGAGACGGCTCTCCGTCAGCGCAGGGCTGAGCCTGCTCCTGGCTCCGGCAGCCGGCTGCAGCCATGCCAGGGCTCCGTGGCACATTTCGTGATGCAGGACTACGGGTGGGTTTGCTAGGGATGAAACGGGGGCAGGCTGGAGTCCAGGGTTCCCCACTCAAGGGCAGGCGTCCGGACATCCGAGCACCAAAATCTCTTCTCCTTTCTCTGCAAACTGCCAGGGACAAGTCCGGGGTGGCCCTGGGAGCAGCTCAGCTCCCTCCTCCCCACTCATTACCTGAAACGACGACCTTCTTCTCGGTCCCTTTTCCAATTTCCCCATCCGTTGGTCTATCACTGGTTGGCTCAGCACAGTGGTCAGCGTTGGCAGCAAGGCCACCGCCTGCCTTTCCCTGTGACCGGCACAGGCTCCTGCAGACTTGATGTGACATAAACCCATGCGTCCAGAGGTTTGTTTTGTCCAGGGGCTGAGAAGAGGGAAGGAGTCAGTCTCTCCTCCTCAAGCCTGACTCCAGCATTTCTAGTAGCACCTCTCACCTCTGGCTAGTTAAGCCCTTAAAATCACTTTTCTTAAAAAAAAAGAGGTGTCCTTTAATGGTCTTCTGCTTCATCATGTTGAATAATATTACCAGGTGGTTTAGAAAACAATAAAATATGCTCAAATTTGGGGTTGTTTTTGCAATAGGAAGACACCCAGGGGTAGCTTCTTACATTGGCCTTTGTCATGCACCACGGAAGTCAGTGAAATATTTGCTGCTTCTTAGTGCCCTTTTTAGGGTCAGAGTTTTACTCTGAGCACGGAAGATTCTAATTCTGCTTCCTGACCTCATTTCAACTAGCTTTGGGTGGCAGAAAGCACACGTTATATCATTAGACAGCAAGATTCCCATTTTAACAAAACAAAATCATCAATACTTTAAGGACAACATTTGCATCGGCCAGTCAGCCTATTCCCTTTAGCAACACTCGCCTTCCCCTTGTAGATCACCAGCTGGCTTCTGGCAGAGGAGGCTTGGGAAGAACATTTCTCGGTTTGTTTAGTGGAAGGTCTTTCATCATGGGGACAGAACAGGGGTCTGCTGAGGACAGATGGCCTAACCTGGCTTGGGAATCTTTGCCTTTAAAGCCTGTTAGTAAAAAGTGGGGATTCTTTAAAGCCGTCAGGGAGTCAGTCAAAAAGCACAATGTCTGAAATCATTCTACAGGAAAAGGAGAACATTTTAGAAGATTGCAATAAATATATTGTAGGATCACTGGAAAGAGAATCCAAATCTCATGACCATTTAAATAAGAGGTTTCCCATCATGCTGACAGACACAGAGATAAAGGGAGGCAGAACAAGGTGTTACAGGCCTCTATAACGTTCCTGTCAGCCATGGAGTTTAACTTGATCTTATTTATTTGCACCTGAAGAAAATCCAATTCCATAATTTTCTCCCTTCCTCTGAGATGAATAAACTGCATTTTTCCCAAAGAGATGACAATCCAATGTCGATCACGCTGACAGTTGCCAACCCTAGTAGTCCTTAAACAAATTAATTCCATTAAGATCTAATGATTCTCTGCTGTGAAAACGCACCACCACTGTTTAGATTCTGTGCATGTGACAGAAGATACGGGCTTTTGAAGTGGTCATGAATACTATTGCAAAGCAGCAAATAGGAGTACCAGTTTCATCTGAACAAAGGTTCTTGTTAAAAACAAAGTCAATAAAAACCCACAGCATTGCTTTTCTTCATTTGACAAGCAAACAGCGTTTCTCAGATTTCAGCACTTCAGTCAACATTTGGGTAATGAGTGTTCCTCCTTCATGGCATTTTTTTTCTCCTGTCGTACCTCTGGTGACAGCTGATCCTTCCGCATCTTCTCACTGGTTAGCTGCCAGCAGTCCTCCAAAACTCCCCGTTAAGCGCACTCCAGCCTCATGCTGCTCATTGACTGGCCATAGCTGGTGGTTCGCAGTACATTTCTCTCCAGTTCTCTGCCCCTCTGCATCAGATGGAGGAGAAGAAGACGGCTGCGCGGCCGCTGCATGGCACGGCCATCCCACCCGTGGCTCCTGCCACAGGGCTGGAAGGCGGAGGCGGCTCATTCGTCTTTCGGCATTTCTGTGGCCACATAGCTTGACAAATCCCAGAGAGAGCTGTGCTTTTCCTGTTATCCAGCTGCGTTTGGCTCTGCACCTTCTAGCCTCTGCAGCATTGCTTTAGCTGATACAAAGCTCTTCAGTTTGGAAAATGAGCAGCGGAGGTGGACTGTGGAGCTGCCTGAACCTCTTAATGGCCAGGGAAAGCGAGGAAGGACTGCTTTGCTATAATTAGAATACAAAAGTATGGAGAACCTACTGATGGTATCAGACTTCAGGTTTAAAATGATTAGAAAGGGGTACATGTTTATGTAACTGAAGATTCAGTTTTAAAAATCTCTCTCCCAAGATAGCGTGGAGACTAAAAGCATAGCTGGGCTCAGAAAAGAGACTGGCAAGTTTCCTTCAGCCTGCTCTCCTTGAGTAATGTTTTGTCTTTTATCGGGGCCAGGGAGAGCCAAACAACTCTGCAATTCCCCAGCAAGTGCTTCATCAAACCTTCAACTTTGCTGCAGCTAATTATCTCACTCTGGCACCGAGTTCTTATCAGGGGCCGTGCATTTCTTTGCAAACAGGGGAAAGGATACGCCGCTATCCCCCTGCACTCCTCCAACATCTACCAGCAATGTGTATCTCACCGTATTCACAGAGGATATCAGTAACGGCTGGAGTGGAGATGGCAATTCTGCCATTTAGAAATGCCACCGTCTCCTTTGTGAGATGTTGGTATGGGCACCAGGGGCTTTACGGCACAAGGGAGGTAAGAGAGGACACCCGCTCATTTCGCACTGGCCAAGGGCAGCCGCGGCCCCCGACATCGCCGTCGGGTCCCACCCGGCAGCCTGCGCGGGCACAGCTGATGCCGTTCCTTCGTTACTGCCTCGTACAGCTGTTCCTACGCTTGACGGGAAGAAAAATGTCCTCAGAGAACACTGGGCTAAAGATGAACCGATTCTTGCATTCTGTATCCATTCTTCTGTAAGGAGATTTTGTCAAGAAGTCATTAATTTGCTGCATACTTAGTTCGCACACATTAAATCATATGCTGAATATGTGCGTATTGTAAGCGAAGCGGGAGGAGGTAGCCTGGGACAGCAAAGGGAAGAAAATAAAGAGGTTTACGAAAAACAAACCACTTTATTTGCAGCAGCTCTGAAACCTTTAGAAACTTTTCAACAGAGTTTAAGTAAAAATCCAAAGTGCTACATCAGCATAACCACACAAGAGTTACACAACAAATATTTTCCATTTAATAATTGCGGAAAGGTGCATTTTAATATCTCAACTTAAGACTGTGCTGTGATGCCATGTGAAGCTATTACAAGGTGCTCAGGAGAACCAGACTACAGGGCTTTAACATTTGCAACAGAGGAGTCCATGAGGAATGCCTGAAAGAAATTTCTTCCTTAAAATAATGTGATTTTCTTCTTCCAGCACTTCTGTAATAGTCTTAGCACTCAAAGAGTTCCAAGCCCTTCCAAAAAAATATTGTTACAGATAAATTTCTAATTAACTTTCTAAAAAGACTTCTCTATTACCACACAGAAGGTGCTGTAACTTACAAAGAAACCTTGTAGACAGGCTGTATTTCTTTTTATGGTCTTCATCTTATGTAGTTAATCACATGCTGCTGATTTCATTCTCCCCGTTGTACAGCTCTGTAACCTATTAAAACATTTTTCCTCTGGCGCACACACGCTGCACTCATAACTATTTTGTACGCCACGGGCTTTAGCTAAACAACACGAGAATTATTTTTACACTCATCGGTGAACCGCTTCACAAATCCAGTAAGTCTCGGGTCAGGGAAGGCAAACAGCATCTGCATACCGCAAGAGCGAAGAGGCCACGTGGGATTTCTCACGTCGCTTCCCACAACGGGACCCACAGCCCCGGAGGGAGCTGAAGGTCTCGGGCAGCGGGCACGGGGGCTGCAGGGAGGGGGACAGGGTGGACTCACCTCGCCAGCCCGGCTGCGGGAGGAGGAGTGGGATTCACCCGGGGAGATGGAGTGATTCATCCCCGCGACAGTCGCCAGCCGGCTTTGGGAGTCGGCGCCAGCGGCAGCGTGACACCTGCAGAAAGAAGTTTCAGAAGTACTCTCTTCCAGAAGAAAGGAAACTGCTGGAAGTGCAGTAACAGAAAAGCCCTTTTAATGTTTTACAGCTATGTGTTTGTGACTAAGTTAAGTAGGATGTGACAGATTCCTTAATCACGTATTAGAGATTCATGGTGAGAGCAGATGGCTAAAGGGACAGGTTTTCCACAGGAAAGGTTGTCAAGCTGTTGGCTCCCGCAGCAAAGAATGAAAATGCTCAATGAGAAGCACCTGTGAGAAAGGAAACTGAAAAACAGAGTTACCACAGAGCAAAGAACTTCAGAAGATACAGCACAAAGCCAGCTGCTAGGAATTGGGAAATTAAAAAAGCGTGGAAGACATGGGAGTGTGAATATCTCCAGCATTTGGAAAACACTGGAAGAAAATTAATTACTTTGCACGTGTTTGGAGTGCAGTGAGGACCACCCAGCAAATGCACTAATGCTGTAGAGCAGGAGGCAGCACAGGTGGCAGAGCAGACTTCTATGGGGGGACCCTGTCTGCAGGAGCTGAAACACCCCAATTAACTCTTTCACAAGAAGCGGATTACATCCGGATAAGCCCAGGTCCTGAAAAAATAGATTTTAGAGGAAAAAACAGAAAAACTGAGAATGGATATGAAGGATCCAATTTCTACTATGGTGTCCTGGTTTTGGCTGGGATAGAGTTAATTTTCTTCCTAGTAGCTGGTATAGTGTTATTGTTTGGGTTCAGTACCAGAATAATGTTGATAACACACTGATGTTTTCAGTTGTTGCTAAGTAGCATTTAGACTAAGTCAAGGATTTTTCAGCTTCTCCTGCCCAGCCAGCGAGAAGGCTGGAGGGGCGCAAGAAGTTGGAGGGGACACAGCCAGGGCAGCTGACCCAAAGTGGCCAAAGGGGTATTCCATACCATGTGACGTCATGTCCAGTATATAAACTGGAGGGAGCGGGGCTGGGAGGGATCGCTGCTCGGGAACTAACTGGGCATCAATCGGCAAGTGGTGAGCAATTGCATTGTGCATCACTTGTATATTCCAATCCTTTTATTATTATTGTCATTTTATTATTGTTATTATTATCATTATTAGTTTCTTCCTTTCTGTCCTATTAAACTGTTCTTATCTCAACCCATGAGTTTGACTTCTTTTCCCGATTCTCTCCCCCACCCCACTGGGGGGGGGGAAGTGAGTGAGCGGCTGCGCGGTGCTTAGTTCCTGGCTGGGGTTAAACCACAATGTATGGGAATGATTTGATTCTGAACTTAGAAAACAAACAAACAAACAAAGAATCACAGCTCAAGAAGAAGGTGTCTGTCACATCTGCAAACAAAGAGCTAATACCAGATTTTATTTTTTTTTTTAAAGGCTGCTTAGTTCTGGATTTGATTTAGAGAATGCATACAGTAAAGGAACAAAAAAATGTACACAAAATTCTCAGATATCTTTAATGGGACAGGTAGATTTTTAGCACTCCACTGCCCAGTAATTCATGCTACCAGGAATATCCTTTATCATTAACTTTACAAATGTTTTCAGAAAGTTTACTCGCTGCATTTAATAACTAACTGGATTTACCAGCTGTAGCAGGGAGAAGTAGCAAGTCATTGAAGTAAATAGTTAGAACTTGAAATGTTTGATAAATACAATTGCATCCAACTAGCAGGACATTCTTATTGTGATTGAAGCTCAATATTTTTAAGCAGTTTTTGATGGTTCTGGCATATTCCCCTGGATAAGGAAAGTTCAATATGCACTTCCAATATGCCATATGGGAGCAAATACTGTTACAGACTACTCTGTGGTTTAAAATCCATTCCTGATACTTTTTTTTTCCCCTAGAGGAAAGTATCACAACTTCCCGAAGGAATACAGGGCAAAGTATCTACTGGCAGCATCCTAAAAGGACAAGAGCTGATCAGAATGAAAGGCTGCAGGAAGCATTTGATGGGGCTCAAGGAGCAGAACTGAAATTTGAGAGAGAACTTGAAGGTCATATAAATAATACAGCTAGGAGAAAGACTGAAAATAAGATACAACTAATGCAGAGGTGTGCAGGCATAGAGAACTCTGGAGGCACATTCGTATCGGTCTTGTCAGCCTGTGCTCATCTCCATGTCCTTGTACAGAGAAAAGGAGATGGAATGTCCTCCTCAGAAGGGACTTCTCTGCTTTGAAAGGCTTAAAATGAAGCTATCACCCTTGCATGCTTTTACACCAAAATACAGAGCAAGTTTTCTACAAACACCTCAAAAGGCAACATAAGGCACAGTATATGTGCAAGAATACGTGCAAGAACTTTGGGTGTGAGTGACATATGCCCCCAGAATACTTACTGAAATAGTGTTACTGCACACAGGCACAAAGGCATATTCAGCGGAGACCAGTTCTGGCAAACATTGGAAAAGACAATACTGCTACATAGAGAAGAATTACACCTCCAGAAAACCAGCCTTTTTGACTGTTACTGTACAGCTCGTCAGCGCTGTATAAACTGCAACGTTAGCTGCTGATGGCAGGCATGCTCCTAAGAGCACCTGATCAATCTGGTCTTGAGAACCATACAAAAAATGACACAAGGCAGGCAACGTCCACGTATGAGAATTAACTAATCACAGAAACAACACAGAATGTATTTACAGAAGTGATAATAAAAGATGACATAGTTGCAGAAAGTCATTAAAGCTTATTCTCTTGAGTGGCTGTGGAATTATATACCAAGACTATATTACCAATTCAAATTACCATGGCTTTCTGTAATTGCTGGCTTGCTATTTATGGGTGAGAGAAAAGTGCTGCCAGAGGCACTACAGCCTGACCTGCTTCTAAGGACACATGAAGGTCACAGTGGTATGCAAAACATAAAAGAAAAATCCTGTGATCTACTGTATTAGCCAGTACTCGGTTTTCTCTGTCAACCCGCGTGAAACTTCAGCTTAGGAAAAAATGTAAGACAGGCTAGGACCGTGGTCTAACAGAAGTACCTGCACCTTCTTCCTTCTAGAAACAAGGATACAGAAAAAGAGTCCATTTTCTTCAAGATCTCCACAAAATGAAGCAAATCTGAAAGCCTTGCAGAAGCCCTTAAAGTAGTGAAAAGCAACAACAATCAAGAGGGAGAAAAAAATGCCTCTTTGAGAGTAGCCAGGACAGACAGTGTTACCTGCAAGGCATAACAAGACTGATAAGCAGCCTGCATAGCTGAATGAGTTTTGCAACACAATAGTAATATTAGATAATTTTCTGTTGGTGGAATGGAAAAAAAGTAAAGAATAGCTATGGTTGCTTCAAGAGGAGTCAAAGATTAGGAGACTGACCTGAGCTGAACTAGTTAGGCCAGGAGATGAAGGCTTTGAGAGAAAAAAAAGTGGTCTGAGCATGCGGTTTCCTCAAACAGACCCTTGCTAAGTTTCTTTTCTCCAGTAAACTGCATTTAAAGTCTCCTCCTTGAACCTTGTTCCCAAAGTCATATAAAAGAAGTTGAAGTAAACCCACATCTCCTGTGTTCCAGACAGGGGCTTCAGCAAGATGACTTCTTTCTCCTTCACTAAAGAAAAAGTAGGAGAAAATCTTCACCAAAAGAAATTTATGAAAACTACGTAATTTATGAAAGAGGGTAATTCTGTGATCTTCCTCTTTCTTTTTGGTCCTTCAAATAAAAATACTTAGGGTTTAATATTCCTGTCCATATTTAAAAGCCCTTTACTACCCTTAAGCCTAATGCTGTTTCTCTTCAAATCAAAGGGAAACTAATTGGAAAATTGGTATAATTAAATCTCAAGGCATCTCCTCAAGCCATTCTTAACCTCTAGAGGACGCAGCTAAGGCTAAAGGAATTTGCCCAAGACTAGAGCTTCACTGTTTAGGAGGCCCAGCCCGTACTGCATACTTCCCTGCTTAAACTTTGAAGCTTGCTCTCTGTCAGTGCTGCAGCTAGTTAACATCACTACCCAATCCTGCATGTAGCAATAGTAAAAATCAGTGACAGTGAAGTGCATGAACACTTTTCAAACCTGTACATGTGCTCTCCCAGCCCATTGTGGATGATCAGGAGTGTGCAGGAAATCACACTTTTCATTATGTTAATTGGTGAATGTCCTGGCGAAGAATTGGAGAAGAGATGGACGAGTATACAAAGCACGTGGCAGAGAAGGGTCGCTTCCTTACTCAAACCAGTATTATTTATCAATAAACACCAACCCCTCCTCCACCAACACCAATTCTAACAAATCTTCCAGTTAACCCAAGTCTCTCAAGCAATAACAGTCATTTTTACCTGGAACAGCATACATTGCTGACATCTAGTGGACACAAGAAACTTAGCAACAGCCAAGCCAGCTTCTTCATAATTCAGCAAGTAAAAATAATTTTTGACTTACACTATAGCTAAAAAATGTCAACCTCCCTTCAATCTCTTTAGCTTAATTTCTACATTGGCATGAGATCAAACATCACAAATCTGAACCCAAAGCTAACGTCTTACAGTGTTAAGCTCCTCCAGATATCAAACAATATTCCAGAGATAACCATCTATTCCTTGCTTTCTCTCCTTTTTCACACCAGGACTTGGTGCTGACAAGTCCTCCTGATGATCTTTTAAAAGTACAAGCAATCACAAGTATTTTTAAGATACCAGGCTTTTGGGGAATAAAAATAGTCTGCAACATTGTCAAAAAGCATTAATTTTTTTGCCATGAAATTATGCTACTTGCAGGTAAGTCCATCTTCTGCCTGCAGAAACGTGTTCAAGTGGGCCAAGACTCTTCGGATGAGAAATAATAACTGTAAGCAATTAAGTTCATCATTTGAATGGGTGCTTGTCCCAGGGGAAGGGTTTTTGCAAGCATTTTGACCTAACAATATCTGAGAAAAGAAGCTGCACAGTTTATTTGCTACACTAGTCCATTATTTCTTTTTGGAAGTGATGAACAGAAGTACCCGTAGAGGACCCATCCTGGTGGCAAGGACCCAGGGCAATTTGTCTGTCAGGAGAGCTGCTGTCTTCCAGTCTCTCCCCACTCGCTTCCTTTTGGAGAAGAGGGCTCTCTCCAAGCAAACTGGCAGACTGAAGCAGAATAGCCAGATGCTGCAAGGAAAACTGGCTCACTCGGCTTGGACAAGAGACACGGAAAGCAGGTCGAGTAAATGGTTTCTATCACTTCTCAGGATTCAAGTACCAGCTTCTTTTACATCTACACAGCACTACCAAGACTGCCAAGCTTTTAACCTTAATTATTAGTCTCGTATTCCCAGAGCTCAAGCACAGGACTGAAGCTTCAAGGAAACTAGACCTTTATGCAGCTACAAATGGTGCTTAAAGGCACTTTTTGGAACTTTTTTGAGCTGCGAGGCTACACTTGTAGCAATTTCATGCTGCTTCTATTAATTCTTTTTTATTTTAGAAAAAAAAATCTTTAATTCACTGAGATGAAGCTTGAAAGTATTTTGAAACAAGAACTTCCATGCTAATTCATCCCCAGAAGCATTTATACAACATGAGTTTAGGGACTGGTATCCTACACTTTAGTGAACTTCTCAAAAGGATTATTTGTACAGAGGCACTTTGAAAAAGTTTTAAAAGGGAATTAAAGCAGCAAGACAGAAAAACTGGGCCTCTCCTCCATCTTGTATCCTCAGACATACTGTTCAAAACGAGGGTAGGAATATTATATATCCACCATGCTGACACAACACAGTTCCCCTTGGTCACAGCCCAGGGAAAGAAGCTGGACCCTTCACCCAGCCACATGTGTGCCTCCTATTTCCCTCCACTCCAGAGCCACCCCTTTCTATACAGTAAGCTGAAAGACCATCTGCTGCTGGTCTGTACTGTTAGAGCTTCACCCCCTCATATGGGAACTGCATCCAGTCAACCTTCAGTTCTTGCCCAGCCAATTTGTTTGTAATACACTCCCACTCTGTACAATCCCAGGGAAGAGACCCTGAACCAATGCTGCGGAATTTCTCTTCTACAGTCATCCTGCAACCTCCCCTCAAACCACAAATGCACTGGTTCAGCCAGCTGTGATTGCAGCGAAGGAAGCTCAAATATAGTCACCCCCAGGTAATCCTATGATACCATACTGCAGGAGCAGGAAGACACCCTGCCAGCTTTGAACAACAAATGAAAAAAACATTTTTAAAGTCCATTAGTTCTACTATGTTTGTAATGCAATCTTAGCTTGCTTAATTATCCCACTTGCAAAGGTGGGTTAATTAACAATCCTGCTGCATTGCTGCATATACATCATCATCCCTATTAATGACACTGGGTAAAGGAATTCTGATTTTCTTCAACTGCTTTTGGTTTTGCTACATCACTGTAAGCAATTCTTAATAGATTACTTTCTTGTCAGGATTCCTACCTTACAGTTAAATGCTCAAAGAGTTAATTACCTGGAGCATAAGGTTTAATGTTCTACACTGAAGCTAATCTGCAAGATGATCCTTACTTTTCCAAGTGCAAAGACAAGCCTTTTCCTCAGCTGATGGTGCTGTTCCCAACTTCATCACTGTGACCAACAGAGGAATTTGGCATTGTGCACATTCCTACGATTACTGGAGGACTAAGGAGTCTAACTGGGTTCGCTGATTGAATGGGTTAAAGTTCAATTTTCCCCCTAATCAGCAGGGACAAACAGGTATTGTATATTTATATTTGAATAGAAAACAGCTCCACTCTGTTGCTATACTATCAGTATGGGGCAGGGGGAAGAGGAGGCAGCATTTACCTCTGTTTGCTGCCTAAGGTACCAGTGTTTTAAATAGCCATCATAAAAAGCCATTGAAGGGAAAGGATTTATTTTGGTATTTAATTCCCAGTTAAGGGAAGCAGATGTACGCACTAACTTTGCAGGAGCAGAGCACATGCAATTCTTACAGCTTTCGGTTATTTAAAGACCTATTGTTTTCAATTACTCTTATTCAGAAGGGCACAGCTGATGAGCAGAGTAAGAATGTGATCAAGACTTCTGAGACTGATTTTGGCCCCTGTCAAACAGAAGTTCCAGTCGTACCAGGCAAGCTACATCTTCCAGTTTTCCCCACGCGGAGAGTCTGGAGACACACTTAGGTTGGTTGGCAATCTTTCTCATCTGCGGTTTGCAGTCAATGTTTTATTTGTTAGCAAGTTACTTGCCACAGAGAGAATGTGTGTCTGCTCTTATTGGTTATTCTCCATTGAAATACATAGGCATCTTTCATTCAACTTTGTCCACAGGTCTACAAGATAGAAACTATGCTGAAGGGTGGTGGTTCCCTCCCCCCCCAGCAAAGCTCCAGCATTTCTGCATCCCAGCAAGTGCAGTTGTCATAATTTGGACAGTCTCCAAGGTTCATCAAGGAGAGCAGATTAATTTTGATTTCCTCTTTAGTCTCCCAGCAAGTTGATCTACTGCATAAAGTGCCACTGGGCAAACTTCATCTCTGGTAGCTGGTTTTAAGTCTGTGAGTTTATAAGACAGCACTTTTCATTTACTGTTTCTCATCCACTCATCACATGATTCAAATTACATCTGAAAGTTGATTATAGTAGGTCTTATGAAAACTAGCATACTTGTCCATCAAAATGAGCACATCTAGCATACCAAGGAGTGAAGAACTGAAGCATCATTAAATCCAGAAAATCTTAGGCTTCCATGACACCTTCCAACAAGCATTTATAACAATGTTTAAAATCCCAATACAAACGTACAAGACTGAGGGCACAGAGGAACAACAACAGTTGTTGCTGAAAAGCAATCAGTTGTACCTTGCAATATAACTGTTCAGCTATCAACTCCCTATAGTAGTTCAGAGTAAGAAGAGTGGAATCTGTTTTTGTGACCAGTAGGGAACTAAAAAAGCATGCTGGAGTCTGGCCAGGATTTGAATGCTCTGTTTCTACCCTTAAGAAGAAGAGGTTAGGAAATTGGTTTTTAGCATCTTATCCAAAATACATTCTCTTGAACTAGAAGACTCCTCTTAGGAATTATTCTGTCTTGTGTGAAAAGACTCAGAGCTTAATCACTGAACTTGCTGTTCACTGAACAGTGACTATATCACTGAAACAAAAGGGACTGGCTGTGATTTCCTGTATGTCCCTGGTTGCCTGTGAACATCCCACCATTCGTGTACAAACATGGCAGGCAGGTTACAGTCACAGTAACACCGAAGGCTGCACACTCAAAAGTAAAGATAACAAAAAGGTGACTATTAATCAATACAGACTTTGTAGAAAACACCTCCTCAGCTCTTCTAGGTGGTTAGCTTTAACGGCAGAGAACTGCATTTTGGTTTGTTTAAAGAACTGACTTTGGGCATCACGTGGCGCTGCCGTGCAGTTCTTCCATCAACTGCTTTCCCTTGGAATTTGAAGCTGGAGGCTTTAAACCACACATGCTTTCACCTTATTTACTTCTCATATCTCATATTCATACCCATAAAGCATGCAGATACTGTGGTGGTGAATGCTGGTAGTAACGAACCACTAGCTCTGCAGTGTACTACTGCACAATCTCTATTTTAGGGAGATGAGATTTACACTATAGCTTTAGGCATTCAATTTCTGCAGCGCAGTTATGAGCCAAGGCTTTCTATACCATCAGCTGAGCCTCCAGAGACCCATTGAGAGCTCACTCTTCTTCCAACTCACAGCAAGTACTATTTCTCTATAGATCTAAATCTAGATGATGGAGTAACTCTTCTCCTCCCTCATCCTCATGTTTCACATTCATTTATTAAATCCTATCTCCAAGGTAAAAATGGAGCAGTTCCAAGAGAGAATGCTACTGTGAAGAACATGAAGAACTTATGCTGACATTTGGGCCAATAAGCTGTAACATTATTCTTCTTTAGGGAATATTTGCATATTCACTGCCCCCTCATAAATGGGGAGCAATCAGGTAATGCAGCCTTACAAGAGTAGTATTAAGCAGCAGTGGTTGAAAGTATACTCAGAAAAAAGAAAATACCTACTATCCTGATGAATTTAGGGTGGGAGTGAACAATGCAACAGCATTTGGTTTATGAAACAGAAAATCAATGCTAAGTTTTAATAGCTTTGACCAGCCATTTGAATCTTTAAAAAAAACCCTCACTAAACTTTGTGTAATTATTTCCCTAATGTGGCAATTACTGGCTAAATCATTGCAGCCAGTTGTTATTGGAATTAATTCCTCACCAAAGTTAAACTTTAACTTGCAAGGAACCTGTGCTTTGAAAGAAAAGTATGTACAGCTGCAGTGTATTCAGTTCCCAGGCTAAGAGTTAGAGCTCCTCTTTGTGTGTGAAGTTAAGGCATTAACTCTGCTGTAGCTGTTGTTTACCACCGAAACATGGTGCCTTTGATCACAGCTCCCAAAGTGCTTTACAGAAAAGCATGAAATCGTTGTGCTCCTCTTACAGACCAGTGCTACAGCATAAGCTACAAAGAAGTTCAGTGACTGGCCCAAGATCAAACGCCAAGCTTGTCCTGGAACCAGGGTCTGCTCTCCAGTTTGTTTCTACTACCTGTAGTTACAACCTTCCTGCTGAACTCATTGTGCTGAAAACTGCAAAAAAGTAAAGCTGTTTTAGAAGATGCTGTTCAAGGTTACATTTTCAAGACAAAATATTAAACATGTCACAAAGTAAAAAAACAGCATTTATTTTAATCAAACATAAGTAAGTTTTCAGAAACTTATGTCCAATCGACCTTTTAAAAAAATACGTAGGGCTCCTACAGTACTTGAATTTTATAACCCCAAATGCGAACTAAATTGGCTGCATCGATCCAATGCAATTACATAGGGCACATTTTTTTAAATCTTCCTTGAAACAGCACTGTTAATTATTGTTGAAAGTGGCATGGGAGAGGTCACAGAACTGATAAACACTTAGATACAGTGTTTTTAACTCTTTGATATCAGACATATCTGGGGACAAGCCTACCTAGACAAGCTATTAGAACAAAGACTCCATCTAGCACATTGATTTCTTAGCCTAGTGAGGAAGATTTTAAATAAGGATTGAATGGGGCAGTTGACAAAAGCACAGAGGAAAATGATAATAAGGCAACCTGGACATGGACCTAAAAATAGAGACACATTTATTTATAAATACGGTCACAATAAAGCAAGGAGAGAGAAGAGTGAATGAAATTAGTCTTAGATAATTGTAAAAAACACAGTAAGGATGAGAAAGAGCTGAAAGTCTTAATACAGTGAACAAGATTGAGTCAATTAGCATAATTTATGAGAGGCATCATGACCAGAATACAAATCATAGAAGATGAAACTTATTAAAAAATGGGGAATAGAGGGAAATGTTGCTTTACTTATCGAAGATTCATATGCTTGCTCAATAGTCCAAAATACAGAAAGAACTACAGGTGTTGAAAAAAATCTCTGCAAACTTATTTCAAAAGAGGACACTCCTCAATCTCCCTTCCTCAAACTGACAAAACTAGACTTCAGTACCTGAAGGACTTGAGTATAGGCTGAAAAACAGAAGGGAAAAATAAGTTACAAACTTTGGATCAAGTGCATGGCTTCAAACTATTTCACTGTGAGAGAAATGAAATTATGGAAGACCACCAACTTGGATAAATTGTGAAATCTTTATTGATATCAAATACAAGAGAAAAGCCTGTAGAAAAAGAAGTTTAAAAAATGGCAAGAGTACATGGAGACAAAATGAGGTGAAATTGAAAGGAAAACCTCAAAATAAGTCATATTATAAATACAGTAGTAATAAAAACAGATAACCACAGGAAAAGTGGTGTTAAAATTCCCACCAGCAGGCAGGCAAAGCCATCATGTCATTAGTTCATGCCAAAAAATTGTGATTATTAGCTGATTTGCATCAAACTTTCGCAAAAGAGTCAGATGTTGAACAGTTACTAGCACAATTAAGACCAACAAGTAAAGGTAAGACTTCAGCCTAAGTAGGTAAAAAACAATCTAGAGAAGGCTTACAAAGTGGGGAGAAAAAAAAATTTACTAATTAGCTGGGCTTGATGAATTTTGTTCTGAAGCCGATCTGATTAGAGCAGTCCTTTCTAAGAACTGCAGGAAAGCAAAAGACTGTGGAAAGAACAGATGGTGTTGTTTTGATTATTTTTTTTTGTATGGAGCTGGTGGTACATTATGAACTAGCCAACTCACCTTCAATCTTCCTTCAAATGTTTGAAAAGACAATCGGGACCCTTTGAAAGCACCTCAAAGATGACAAGTAACAGCTACTATGTGTTTGACAAGACTTGACAAATTAACCTAATTTCTTTTTAAGACAGGATAACAAGCCTTCTGGCAACAGGAGAAGCAGCAGGTGTATTATGACCAAGACAAGGCTTTTAACACTGCCATAGATGATGCAAGTAAGGTCTCAGCTGGAGATTTTTGGTCACTGCTTTGCCTCCCTCCCCAATTGTGAATGCAATAGAAAGCACAGAGAGTGATCCGATTTCTAGAAGTTATTCAGGAGGAAAGATTGAAGGAATTGCATGGTTTGCCCTAGTAAAGAAAAAAATGAGGTGGAGTAAGATAAAACCTAGATACTGTCAGCAATAAGGACAGAAACAACCTGTTTCCCTGTCATTGCAAGTAAGTACTTTTCTCATGGATGAGCCACGGTCTCAGAGCATCAGCCAAGCCAGTGCTGTAAAAAACTCAGTTTACGACACAGTGGAAAAACTTACACTTAGCCATGTTTAGCAATGGACAACTATAAAATTCTTCTGGGGTGTATTCTACAGGATCAGCTTTTTATTCCTTAACAAACAAGCATCAACAAGTCAAGCAACCTATCTGTGAACGGACTGGGGTAAGGGAGTGGTACTGGTTACTCTAGAAGGTTTGACAAGATGAGACCCCTGGGAAACAGGATAGCCATCTCTGTTAACTGTACTCTATCTTTCCTCAGAACAAACAACTACCTTAAACCTCCTTTCTGAGCCCACCAGCACACCTAATATTGGAAAACAACATTGCACCAGTCACTGAATTGCTGTTCTGAGAACTGGTGAAGAGCAGTAGACCACTGAAGTGATTTTTTTTATCTTCCTGATGCTTACACACGCCTGTCAACGTGGGAGGCCTGCTGCCCACTGAGGTGTTTTTACATAGGGGGTCACTGTTAAAAAGAGGAAACGAGCAAACATCTTGGTAGTGCCTCCTACCACAGAAACAGAGCTGTTACATGAAAGCCGATTGATCTATGGGATCAATCCATCCTAGGAAGTCCTGAACCAAGTCCTTGGGCATAGTTCCAAAAACAGAGAGAAACAGGCTTCAGAGAAACAGGTGAAGAAAAAGACCCAGGGAGCACAGCTGCACTTGTGGGAAAGAACAGATCTGAGTCAAGAGCAATGCTATGCCTACATCCACTACAGCAGGGGACAAGGAGAGAACTCATTTCCCTGCCCCTCTTTGTAGCAACTACACTGGTGCACACACCCTGAGCAACATCAGAAGAAATCTGCAGGACATCTTTTGACATTGTCCACAATGTGAAATCAAGGTTCAACCATATCGTAACTGCAAATGGAAAAGGGCAAGAAATAACTGGTCTCTAAACTATAAGACAAATGGTCTCCTGTATACCTGATGTCATCTGTCACACCATGGTGAACCAATACTTTCCAGTTTTGATCCTTTGAGTTCCTTTCCGAGGAGAAAAGCTAATTGGCTTGCATTACAAGATTTATATACTGATAGCTTTCCATATGCAGTATGTGTATCTCACTGCTTCTCACACTCAGTGCTGAACTGTTATTTTTAGCATACATTATTTTACAACAAAGGCTTTTGTGGATTACAGACTCTCCTGGCTCTTTTACTGTTAGCAGCAAGACAAACTTAAATTGGACTACACAGAAAAAGAGAAAATGGAGACAAAACTTTCCTACTTAGGCTTCTTTTCAACTGTAACCCAGCCTCATTCTATCCTGACTTCCACAGGTATTCAGAAAAATTCACCAGGTATCAAAAAATTTTTTTTCAAAACAAGCACTACAATCATTGCACACTTAAGTTGAGGTAATTCTCTTTTTTTGAAAAGCATTCGCTATATATATTCATACTATACAGACATTTATACAGTGCTTTTTATCAGAGAACTACCTTCAGTAATATCTGTTGAGGCACATATAAGCTAGACCCCTCTATTTGGCTCACATAGAGCTAGAAAGGGGGAGCATTGCCCATTCCTCTTCCTTCAAAACTCTGAAAGTGTTAAAAGGTTTTAAGGTAAAGGGGGAAAAATACTCTAGGAGTGTATTTACAGCTACAAGAGAATCTCTCTTTCTTTTTAGTATCTACAAACACATAATGTGCAAACACAAACTGTGCCACTGACTTTCTGGAAGGGATTCAGAACCCTGTCTGAAAGAAAAAAAAAAGTCTCAGGCACACTTTTCGTCTAAATACACTGTGCAATGCTTAGTACAACTGTGGAAACAGTACGCCATGGCAGCTCCGCAGGCCTGAGAGAAGAATGTGTTTTGTAAAGTTCCCCAAACTTGCTAAAGTGATCATAGGTGATGACCCCATGCTATGACACTCTTAATATGCCTTACATAGTTACCCAATGTGATGTCACCACACACAGTGTCTGTTCTTTACATCTTCTAGCTACAGATAATGACAGGTTTTCTTCTTAATGGTCTGGTTCTATAAGCCAACAGGATTTGCTTAACCAGAGAAAAGCAACCATGGTAAATAAAAACCCTAAAACTGAAAAAGCACCTACAAGATATGCTTTCAGTGGGTCTAGATTGGCTAAGGTACAATAAAAAATAAGGCTATTCCCTTGCCCACAAACATCTGTCTAACAAGTATTTCTTGTGGGTAAACTAGGGTGTTTCTATCTTAGCCTCAAAGCCAGCCATCAAGCAGCTGCATCACATACAAGAAGGAACTGGGGCCTTGGTGAAAATTTCCACTATCAAGAGCAGAGCCACCAATGCGAGTAATTTCAAGGGTGCTACAGCGAGAAAAGTGTATTTGGATGAGAACTACAGTGGCTGATAGAATCACCATTACCACTTCTACCTTAAACATTTCAGGTGGTATGTGCACTGAAGGCGATGCGTACTCATTTCCCTAACAGAGTCAAGAAGGCATCTGACCACGTGCAGGCCACTTCTGGAACAGAAGTGGATTTCCTTTGGGTGAATACCCTGCCCCTGGAAACAGCCTGTAAGAGATTATCCAGCACTTTCAGGAACGATGCAGTCGAAATAGCTTAAATCACTGGACAATACATGCCTAATATATGTCTTTGACACCTGATGTTCGATCCATCTGCTTCCTAGCACAACTACCTCTCTCCATTAGGCTTAGAAAAAAAAATCTTGCATCCCTCCAACTATTGATAACATTTATCAGGCAGAGTAAGTGGCATCTAACACAAGGAACAAACATCACTTTCAGCCTGGAAAGCAGCAGAGAGTAAAAAGGCTTTGTAAAATATTATTGCCTAATCCTGTCTGCCTTAATGCAGTGTAGAAACTTTTGAATTATTCAAGTGATTTGCAAAACAGTGAGGGGGATGAATAGTCCTCTTGTTTCTGTTTTCTCCTGGGCTCCAAATATGCAGACTCCCACCT
Organism: Haliaeetus albicilla; assembly: GCF_947461875.1. Lineage (NCBI taxonomy): Eukaryota > Metazoa > Chordata > Aves > Accipitriformes > Accipitridae > Haliaeetus > Haliaeetus albicilla. The sequence goes on from NC_091495.1 coordinate 32,791,996, forward strand.
GCTTTCATAACAACTGGCAAGCCCTCAGATGACTAGACTATTCATAGTGACTACTACTACATCAAAGATCTTAGCTAGGTATATCTGAACTCTTGGCAGGGAGAAAGGACAGCATAGCGTTTATGTAAATTCTCTGGCATGCAAAGAACTCAGCAGCTACAGTAGGCATGGCTGTTAGGCACCTTTCTCTGCAGAAGCATTAACAGCTTTCTGCTCAGGAGTTCATTGTTGTGCCCCCTCCGCTTCCCCCTTTGGAGGCCAGACTATTCATGAACCCCTCCAGCAGCCACAAGAGATTCAAGTTGTCAGACCCTGCATACTTCGGTGTGGTGGGAGGGAAGATTCATGTTCTCAGATATAACACAAATGTTTTTAAAGTCTATTTAGCAGTGTTGTAGAGCATGAGTCTCCATATTAATGATCACTCAAAGGAGTAACACAAAATTTGACATTTGACTGAAGTTTGACTTGTTTGGTCACCCAGGCTGAATTGATGACTCTGCTTTTAAAGCAAACTGTAAAGATTTTGAACAGATACAAGCTGTTACCTTGAGAGGCACTGAACTTGGCCATCCTGACACCAGATCTCAACTACTGGAAGCAATTTGCTAAAGCCTAGATGTGAGAATGGTCATTATGTCTTTATTTTTGAAATGGGGAAAAAAAGCCTTTGAAAGTAATTGAAGAATAGCAATTACCTAAATCACTTAGGAAAAATATTTTACATGACATGAATAAAATATGAGATGGTATTAACTACAACTTGCTTAAATGTCTCCAAGTCACCACTGGAGTACCCCGGGGTTGATACTAGGGCCGATACTGTTTAACATCTCCATTAATGACCCAGATGCTGGGACAGGGTGTATCCTCAGCAAGTTTGCAGATGATAAAAACTGTGAGGAGTGGCTGATGCACCAGATAGCTGTGCTGCCATTCAGAGAGACCTGGACAGGCTGGAAAATTGGGCTTAGAAGAATGTAATGAAGTGGAAATCCATTTGGGGAGGAACAACCCCATGCACCAGTACACACTGGGGGCCAACTACCTGGGAAGCAGCTTTGCAGAAAGGACATGACGATCCTGGTGGACAACAAGCTGAACATAAGCCAGCAATGTGTCCTTACAGCAAAAAAGGCCAATGGTATCCTGCATTAGGAGTGTTGCCAGCAAGGTGAGGGAGGTGATCCTTCTCTGCTGCTCAGCGCTGGTGAGGCCACACTTGAAATGCTGGGTGCAGTTCTGGGCTTCCCAGTACAAGAAAGACAGGGACTTACTAGAACAAATCCAGTGCAGGGCCACAAAGACAATTAAAGGACTGGAGCATCTTTCATATGTGGAAAGGCTGAGAGAACTGGGACTGTTTAGCCTGGAGAAGAGATGGCTCCAGGAGGATCTTATCATCGTTCATAAATACCTGATAAGGGGTAATGAAGAGGGAGCAAGACTCTTCTCAGCAGTGTCCAGTAATAGGACAAGATGCAACGTGCACAAACTAAAACCCGAGAAAATTCAATCTGAACATGAGAAAACGTTTTTACTGTGAGGGTGGTAAAACACTGGCACAAAATGCCCAGAGAAACTGTGGAGTCTCCATCTGTGGAGATACTCAAAACTTGACTGGACATTGGTCTTGGGCAACCTGCTATAGCAAAGGGGGTTGGACTGTTTGATCTCCAGAGGTCTCTTCCAACCTAAATTCTGTGAAACAGAAAAGTAAATCCATCCTACTTGCATAGCTCTGCAGATCTATTCTCCAGCATATTAGAACAAAAAGCATTTCTTTTGGTTAGAAAAAACTATTTTATCAAACTAGCTAGATCATTAAGGATATTGGATGTCTAACAGTATTGAGATGACTAACTTATATTTGTTTTGCTCATTTTCACTTATGTTCAGGGAGAAATCCATTACACACTTCCAAGGACTTTGGCCTTAATTTAGAATACCTAATACTGCAATCTTAAGCACCCCCAACTTACATCAAAAAATGTACTGGATAAGAGTCTCATTAGCTCTTCATAATGCATGCACTGTAGTGATCTGACTAGCTGTATTAACAAGGGAGGTGGCTAGGGAGAACGGGATCTTTTCCATTACCACACACTTGTATGCAGACCTTAATATTACCATGATAATACTGTGTATAAAATAAACTGCCTGTGCAGCTTGGTTTATAATCTGGGTTCAACGCTGATGCTCACAGGCCATGCAAATACTTGATACCTAGCCAGCCTCACTAGAAGCTCTACACAGGCATGTCTTTATAAGATTGGGCTTACAGCTTTGAATTTCACCGCACTGCTAGAGACTTTGCTGTATCTTGCCTGTTGCCACTGTGCAAATGGATATGTCGTCTTCTCCTTACTGAAAGACAGGCTAATGGCATGATGGGGGAAGAGAAGAGGGAAGTTCACAAAAAGAAGTTAGAAAATACTACAAGGAAAATACTGGCTTCATTTGCCTAAAAAACCCCAACTAAACAAAAAACCCAAAGAACCAACCCCCCCCAAAACCCAACAAACCCTCTGCCCCAAAACTCCCACAACAGAAATATGTTATTCCTTACCTGTATTCTTGATGCTGAATCAGATGCAGAATTTATTTATATCCACTGCTCTACCTCCACTAAGATATGCAGCCAACATTGTAAAAGCATCAAAAGACATTATGGTCATATGAAAGAAAGAACAAGCTGATACCATATGTTTCTGCCCACATCAATTGCAAGAAATTACAGGAATATTCACATTAGTGTACTGGATAATTAATCTTAAAGTAACAATTACATTCTAATGTTTCAAGAACAGGCTGCCATAGTCTACAGTTCCTGGTTATTCAGCAGAGAACTCCTTTGTACATGTTAAGAAAGCATTAAAATATATTTTTCAAGAAAATTCAGGTCACTTTGCAATACAGCAGCTACAAAACATTTATTTTTTAAATAAAAACATTTAAATCATCAGGTTTTGTAAAACAGCATGTCAAGTGTTTATCTTAATCTTTGTAGTGTAAGCACCTTCAGTTTTATGCTAAAACAATCAACATAAATTATTATTTGGTCAGGCTATTAACCTACGTTGAAATAAATATACTTTTAACCAAGACAGATCACTTAATGCATACCAGATTACCATACCTTTATAGAAAGTTTCTCTGGTGACAAGTGAAATACAGACTGTGAAACCATGATTACAGCAATTTTTTCTTTTCCTAATTTCAGTGAAGACTGGCCTATAATTTTAAACTATAAAAACAATGATAAAGCAGTATAGGCTATACCTTAAAAAAAACCCCCTGCATCGCATAAGAGAAATATTTGAGATGGCTTACCTAAATTGACTCAGAATAAGAGGTGGAATACAAACTCCCAAATTAGTTACAACACACTGGGCTGGTCATATCATATGTCCCACTCTTATGGGAAATTATCCACTGAACAGGAATAGAAATCTTTGTTTAATTACAAGAGAGATAAGCCACTGATAAGTGAAAACAATGTAGCTCACAAAGGGCTTTTTATGCTGATACTATTGATTACAAAACATAGGGTGCAAAATTAAACATTTAAAATTATATACACCTTAAAAGTACAGAACAGAACTTAACACAAGTTTACAAGTCAAAATACTTCAGCACCTGAGATTTTCCTGTAGAAAGCCAAACAGAGATACTTTCTTCAGAAACAAGTAATACAATCAACTCTTTTTCTCTCAGTATTACACAGGAATAATTGATCAAGAGTTGAAATATATTTAATGCTCCAAAATTCTAATTAAGCCTTGAAGATAAATCTGCTATCAAGCTATACTTAAAATTTGATCCACGTGCATTATCTAACTGACATCATTTTATGAAAACATTTTGTATTAAAACTGGAATAGACTTCATCTAAAGTGTTCCGATGAAATAAAAGACAAAGAACAGTATGCAACTTGAATCATGTTGACAGAGAACTAAGAACACTGAAATAGAAACAGGTTTGAACAAAATGTAATAACTTAATAATCTGCTATGCAAGCTTTACAGACAATGCCTTTTACAGACAACTAGTGGTTATGCCTTTATTTTTGGTAAACTAATACTTTAAGGAAATCCTTTTCTATTTTCACTTTGAGAGCTGGGACGTTGCATTTGCTGTGTTCTGCTCTGTGTGATTAAAAGTATATTATTTTGTATGTGTAATTATCCATCATCCCCAAGGTGGCCACTGTACTGCATACCAGTCTTGGAATAGAAACTTTCTTTTTCAGTCCCTTGGTTTTGAAGCTTTAAGCAATTGTGTTTTCTGTTTAACAACTGAACTCCCAGACCCCAGAGCAAAGGAGAAGAAAACATTTAAAACAAAGGTCTTAACAAAACAGTGTTCTGATGGGAACATAGTAGTTTTACTCTAACGTTATCTAATTTTATTTATGAAGACTATTTAAATGTCAAATGATATGCAAAATTAAGACTTCAAATACTGGAATATGAGGGATGTTCCTTTAATTCTAGAAAAGCTTTCATCAAGGAAAGTATACAGTACATTTGGTTTTATTTAATCACTTAGTGATACTGTAAAAAATTAAACTATCAGTGTTATCAAGGTTAAATGTTCCTCCCTCCACAATTAACTACTTGGAATTTTCTGGAACCTTTCTATCACTGAAAACCAGTCAAGCATATCTGTTTCTGTCCTTTAATTCCTAAATTTGAATAACTGGGCACTCAGTAATAACTTTAGGAAGAAAAGCTGCACAGATTATACCGAAAGATTTAATATTAAATTATCGCAGTTTTAAAATTTGAGTGCAGTAAAACGCACCATTGGCTCACTTAAACCCCAAACCAATCGTTCTTAAAACCCATCATCTTTCCTCAGTACAAGGTGCAGCAGAGTTTAAAAAAAGAAGGGGGGCAACCCCCTCCACCACAAACAAAAATTCCCAAACCAAGAATATTGTTTTCAGTGCAATCACTGTAGTCTTCAAAAGGTTAAGAGTACAAATATTTACGTTCCAGTGTATCCTTACCTACAAGGAATGTTGTTTCACATTATAAAGTATGTCAAATACTTTTAATCCAATCGCAATACTGAAGTTTACCCTCTCAAATCGATATCATGGCTGAAACCTAAGTGTTTATACAAGCAGTGTAACTTTCTGGAGAAACTAATGCACACAGTTTGAAAGTCCTCACAAAAACCAAGGGCAAAGACTGCAAATTCAGCTGCTGGTCCTTAACGAGTTTCAGATTCAAACACCAAAAAATAACCAGCTACGTAATGAGGAGTGAACAGAGGCTCCTGCACCAGCATCTTAAATCCCCTGCCCCACTCCCTATTTCTACAGGCCACAGAGGCAAGGCTCCAGACAACCACTTCTTAGGCGAAACTCTTCTTGATAGAATACAACCTTACTGTATGTAATTCATTTTTTCAATGTGCAAAAGTTAAATTTCTAGCAAAACCCCTCAAACCTAAAAAAACCTTCTGTGACACTGCAGAGGGAGGTGGGAGTGTTATTTTAGTCATTGAAAATATAAGGTTCACCTAGAATACTATTTTGCAGCATTGTGCTTTTAGAATTACTAGCTGGGATTCCAAGGAACATTTGAAAAAGGCACTTACTACACTTCTTAATTAGCTGCCCATTTTAATAATTTTGGTACTATTTGTCACAGTACATCAGAAAACAGCAGCACAAAGCATTAGATGGACAAGAATTTTGTATTTGTTCCTCTTTAAAAAGCAAACATTTTAAAAATGAAAGGCACTCACGACAGAAACTCTCTCTCCAGTTCATATATAGATGGCCGACAAGTTTTGCTCTTCATTCTACATAAAGGCACAGTACAGTCTCTGTTTTGACCTTCCACATCAATATCAAGTAATGAGGGCATGTGGCAGTTAGTTCTTTCCTCAGTATCTGGTAAGAAGTTAACATCTGGATCTACGTTGCCCTCTAAGTATTGAGAGTCTTTAGAGTTTGGTTTAACAATATGTGGAATAATCTGCCACGCATCAATTTTACTTCTTACAGAAGAAGGTCGAGGCCTTGATATAATATTGACAGCGCTTTGCTTTTCAATTGAAACACCACTGTGATTGCTTCTTTGTTGAACAGATGGAGAGTGCAGAGTTCCAGTAGCTGACAGAACTGGTAACGTGGAGACATCATTGGTTGAAGCAAATCCATTAGCTAGGTGAAAGGAAAGGCCAAACAAAAAAAGACAATTTAAAACATGTGACTTCTTGATTTCTTTGCCATTTGTAAAACTGGGTTGCCACAAACACTAGTGGGCTTTTCTCCAGCAGAAGAATTAAGAGGCTTTTATGTCTGTGGGGAATCTCCTAAGAGAGGACTAGCAATGCTCAAATAACATTTTTGCATCTATATACTCTGCTAGAGGCCATAATTTATTTTTTACTGCTGCAGAAGAGATATAGAGAAAGCATTAACCACCCAGTAACTGTATGAATGTTAATATTGGATTAAAGACCCACAAATTTGTACCGTTATTATGAGTAATTACAAACCTATAAAGTACCATGAAGAATATTACATTTAAGCCACCATAGAACACCAGTATTGAAATTTAGAACTTCTTTTAAAAAACTCATTAATCATGAACTTATCCATTTACAGGGAAACCAGATTTAAAGACCTTTTTTCGGGCTTAAATTTTTATCAACAGCTTCACGTAAGGATTTGTGGAACACGCAACATAACTTCTAGGTCAAGCAAGCAAATCAAAACTTACCAGACTTCTCTTCCTTTAAGTTAATAAATGTGCAGTACTAAAATGATGCTCAATCACTCACCTATATGGACTGTGAAACTATATTAAACAAGTGTACTCTCAGTCTCAGGAAGTCCACAACTACATAAAGCATGCACCTGACACAGTCTCAATTTATTTCAGTCATAATGCTGATATTGTACACTTCACAAAAGCAGGTTCTCACAACATGAAAAGACCAGGGAAACCTTATTTTTGCAATACCTAAGAAAAATACATATTGGCTTAAAATAAACCATCTCTTCCCCTTAAATCTCCATACCCACACTGCTAACAGGATACTATTCTAAGTGCAGGTAGTTTATTCAGGGTGCAGGCACAGAGGGCTTACCCACATACAGTTATGGTGGCTGAGCTGACACATACCAGTGTAACAAAAATCATAGCAACTCATTAGTGAATGGTTAGTTTCCCTACATTTTCTGTTTCTATACTTAAAAATCCCCTACATTTTAAGTTCTTAATTACCCACCTGTGGCCTGAAAATTGTTCCCATCTGATAAGGTTCGTTTGTGACCCAACACACTTAACTTTGTTGAGGAATCATTTGGCACATTTTGAGATTCTTGTTTCAGACAAAGATTAAAAGGCTGATTTTTTAATCGTGTAGAAACTGTGTTAGGAGCCAGCTGTATCCTCTCTTCTCTCTTACTTTTGGAAGTTTCAGATGAGAAGTCATCAGTGGCACTACAGGGACTACAATCATCAAGCACAGGGCTTACAAACGCATCTTCACTGTCAGATTGAAGTAGGCATTTTGTGGAAATGGAGGGCATAGAGAGAAGATTCACAGTATTTGCAGCTGGATTTAGGGATGGAATACTTGTTTCCTCTTTCTTAGACTGCAGTCGTGTAGGGCTGGCACTCCTGCGAAATTTTGAAGCACGTTGAAATATTCCATCACGCTTCTTCTTCTCATCTTTAGGCAAGAGTTCATCTGGACCCTGCGATTTGTTCAGCTCTCTGATATCTAAGCCCAGGGCAACAGATGCAAGGAGGACAGCACACCCATACAGCACTGAATCAGTCTTCTTTTTCTGCAGTGTCCTGCTCAGACTGTTTGTAGGTGTCATTTGAGGAGTACTATTTGTAGAACTAGCAGAGGTTCCTTCTTCAAAGCTCTCGTGTTCTACTGTATTCTCTCCCTGATCATCTTTCCAAAGAGGTAGATTAATATAGGCCTGATTCGGCAACTTAATCGGCTTTGGTCTTTTACTGTCCAAACCTTCAGGGAGAAGTTTCTTATCAGTACAGACACCTATAAAACATTACAGTATACTTTAAGATTGCAATTCAGCTATTTTGCTATTGCATGTCTGCATATGTACACCATTATTTCCTTCCACCTACACAACTATTAATCTTGAGGTATACTGTACACCCCCTTTAGATGCAGTCAGAAGCTCAGAGACTCACATTGTAAGATTCAGAAATGCAACCTAAGCCTAATCCGCTTCATGTTCTTTTGATATCTTTAAAATAGCAGAAGTACCATTTTGCTACAATTTCTTTTTAGCAACCTAAAAGCAACCTCTGTTAGAAGCAAACTGCGGATCAATCTTCCTGAGTACTTAAGTTACCTGTAAACAAATTATATTTTCCACATCTGAAAGACTTACCTTTATTTTAAGGGAGGCATAATGTATCTCCCAAACTTTATGCACTTAACACAGCTGAAAAGCAGATACTGTCTTTGCATTTTCTGTGATATTTAAGGATTTGCAACGTTGGCAGTGCTTTTCAAATAACATGGAAAATATTTCTGTATGGACTACGGTGAGGCAATTTACTATACACAAACTGCCAGATAAGATCTGGAACACATTCTTTACAACACTTTCAATTAAGCCATGTTCCAAAATCCAGTGAGTTACTAGAAATTTTTCCAGTTAATTCATTACGCCATGGTGGTCTGGAGTAAAAAGTAAATTTGACATCTCACACCTAATGACAAATAAAATGGAAGGTATAATTTGACTTACATGTGTTATTCTACTATGAACTACTGAATGCTACAGAATAAACACAAAAATATTTGAAATGCAAATATGTTAACTCGTATAATCTTCTCTGTATGTAGGGGTTTAGTAGTAAGCTAATAAATCTATAAAATTACTATTTGTGAAGCCTTGAATTTATACCCCTAGCAGTATAGACAAAGACGAAAATGCCTTTTTTTGTGGGGAGGGGGTGGGGGGGAAGCAGTGTCCAAGCAGCTTACCACTTCCTCTACCAGCTGGCATAAATCTAGCTGCTGGTATGGGCACCAAGTTATAACACACATTTTTTTCCTGACACTGGTAACTTAATTTTCTCAGAAAAGAGAATCTGTAGTATAGAAAGTGTGTGCAAATTTGAAAATTACTATGAATATTGTATAGCCACAACACATTATAGTAATATATGTGTTGCATATAAATATAACAACATAAAAAGCAACATACAGCTATTATGTTCCTGATCCTAACAGGATTAAGTATGTTTTTCCTTGTGATTTACCTGTAAATTCCAAAATGTTGCCTAAACAACTAAAAGATTTGAAATCTACATATTTTTTCTTGAAAATGTAGAGAATAAGTCTCACTTAAAAAACAGGGAACTATTATCTGGGAATACATCAGGGCTTACAGGTTTTTAAACTACTATGCATTTTTTAAACAACTATGCAGAGCCCACTAATAGTAAGTCATTAATGATCACTTAAATGTTAAGACAATTACTGATTTAGATATTTCTTTTTAAAAGAAGCTAAAAAAGTGGTGACTGTAGATCTCATATACAGATCAGCCTGCAACTCAAAAGCATGGAAAAAAAATATCTCTGTGTGGTACTGCTCACACACTATGTATATTTCTTAGCTGCTAATGATGGAAATGTAAAGATGTGAACACTTGCATTTTTTTTATAGATAGGTTTTTTGCACAGGAAAATGATTGGTAGCATGACTACTTTTCTAATAATCTGCATAATCCTTGAGGAATTCAAGCAATTGAATTTATAACACTGGAGGTAGACTTAATGCCATTATATGACAACTTCCACTTTTTTTAAAATAGCTCTTACCTTGGTCCACAAATAGTGAAGCTAAGGGAACACCCTTCTGATTTTTCATTAAAACAGTTGACCAAGGGTTGCTGCCATCTGAAAGGGGTCTTATTCTGAAATAACAATAGTTATTTAGATATTACAGAGGATACCATGCTCATATACACTTTGACAGAAAATTACTAAAACATCTTTCTTTTTAAACTATAAACATGTAGTACATAACTCGAAAACAGTAAAGCTTTCCAAAGGTAAAAAACAATTTTATTTAACAGCACAGAGTCATATGATTATAAATTGGTAAATGCCTTGTATCAGGTATTCCTTATAAGATGAAAATTTCAGGCCTAAAAAGAAAGCCAATGAAAAATGGGCCTTGACGACCTATTGAAGAACAGAAGTTGGTGAAAACCTGGACAACAGTTTCACTGTGCCAAAAAATGATGTGAATATTGGAAATTTATTAAACATAGTGACTTTAAAACAAACAAAAATATCATAAAGACAGTTTCAATAGATGGTCTGGAACCAAGTAGTACCACAGGTAAATGAGTGGATGTCTCTACCAAGAAAAAAAAAAGGCACTATAAATAATTATATATACTAGAAGAGACAAGGAAGAGGGTCTCTTGCTTCAGTAAAACTGCTAATCTCCATTTTTGAGCAATCAGAAAAAATAATCTGAAAGTGAATGTGTCCAACTGATTTTCAGAACCCTTTCACCCTGTGTTTGTCAGTGTAAATGATGTTGCTGGCGTGAATTGTGCTTCATGTATGCAAAGGCAGTCAGTCTTATTTAATTGCACTGGAAGTGCCCACTGGGGGCCATGCTTGCAGTTTCTCAAGTCAATGTGAGGAAGGGCAAGAAAGATAAACAGGCCATGAATGTCTGGTATGCATTAGTAGCTCAGCATCCCAGTATGTTCCAAGTCTCAGAAACCAGAGGTAAAGGGTAATAGATAAGAGCCACTAAAACTAAAACAGTAAATGTTTTATCCTCAAGTCTATGTGGGGGAGCTACTCATTATTGATGTAATCCCTAAATTAATTAAAAGGTAGGACTGAATTTTAGCTGTAACTAGAGACTGCAGAATTCATCTCACTCACAAAAGGAATGCTTAGTATTATCAAACAAAGTGTAGACGACATACTTGTCCTTACAATCTGCACGATCCTTTGTTTGAACTGAACTTGGTCCCCATGTACAACCTCTCTTTTTAAAACTTCTTTTCACATCTTCAAACTCTTCTTGGTGATAAGTTGTGCTCCTTCCCCAAGTTCTGTTGCTTTCATCTGAAGTTACTAGAGATTGGATTTAAAAACACAAATAAAAAACCTCACGCATAAATAGTACTTCTAAAATCAAAATATTTTGACAGACTATTTTCTCCACTGCAAAACCATTTTGACACAGTAAAACAACGAGCACTACACAAAATTTGAGATTTTTTTTTTTTGTACAAAAACCACCACGCAAACTGCACTGACCCAAAGATGAGCAAGCAAGAAAAATAATTTATGAGCTGACAAGAGACCCAAATTAAAGATAAAGCAGCAAACCAATCATATTTTCCATGCTTCCTTTAACTGAGAACCTTATATTTAGGAAATTCAGAGAAGTGAGTTAGACTGAGCACTTAAATTCCAATGAAGAAAATATATGCTGTGGAACAATTGGTATCAAATGAAACAGAATATTCCAATTGTGACAATGGTTAAACATTTTCCTTCTCACTACCCCAAAACAAATTATGCTTTTAAGTGTCTAACCTTCATTAAATGCTTAGTCTTTCACTGTCTCAACTGTTAAACAGAACCAGCACCTCTGAAACATAATGAAATCTTGCCTTTTTTCATAACCCCACTGGGAAGTTCATATTCACTTGTGATATCTACATCTTGCTGGTACACATATACACTGTTTCTTCGGCCATTAGTTGTGTGTGTATCTGTTTTGGGAATCACTGAGGAAAAATTAAGAGAATGTAGTAGAGATCTTAGTCAAGTTGACTTCAGAAGCAGAACTGTTGCCCTTATATTTTTATCTTTGGGTCATAAAGCCCAGATCTATAAAGGCACAAAGCATCTTTTGATAGCAGGTTTTTACTGTAGCGTTTAGAGGATCCTCTTTCTAGGACCAGACCCAGGCAAGCAGATTTTTGTATACGACTGACTAACTGGAAAAATAACTTGCTATCAAGATAGCATGCTTACAGCTATGATGGAGAGACCTAAGAGAAAAACAACTTAGCCAGTTATAACAGCATGATAAGTGAGGCGGCACTTACATGCCCGTGGTTCTGCCACTCCTGCACTGCACACCTTCTCTCCAGCACAGCTTCCCCTATAGTACGGCACTCTATTTACCTTCTACACGCTCCCATTTTCAACCACATTTCAGGCCTTGTGGAATACATATCTTATTGGTTTTCCTCCTTCCTTTAAAACACCTTTCAAAATCAGCTGAATTTGTTTCAATAACAAGATTTACAATTAACTAGATTTTTATTTTAACTTAAAAAAACTTTTAGATTTGGAAGCTAGACTCGCTCATGACAAAGTGAAGCAATCAAGTAACCAATTGTTAGATACGCCTGTTCAAATCGTCTGTATTTGAGCGAGTCTTCTTGAAACAAAGACACTTTGAAGTTAAATCAAGATAAAACATTATTGTGGGAAAGAGAATTTATTTTGCACAGGTGCAGATGGGTGTGGAAGCTAAATTGTTTCAGCTAGATACTCCTGAGAGATCTGATAAGCTCTCAGGTAAAGCCTAGGGATCCAAACTCAGAAGCAGAAGTGTACTTCTTTTAAAGGAGAGCCTTTATGTTGTCCTGTATGTTCTAGTCCTACAAATACAAATGCCTGCTCAACTAAAAAAAAAGAAAAGAAAAAACCCCAGTGGCACTTAGCACACATGCAAGGAGTGGCATTGCTATATCTTACATAAGGCTATGTATTTGAAATAAAAAACCAAACCCCTCAAGTTTTCAGAATCATGCCAATACCTGACACTTGCTTCATTTCCAAGCATTTCCATACAGAGCAACGAAAACCAAAGACAAAACGAGACAGTCTTGATTATATGTAATTATCCCATTTTACCAAGAAAAACCTTTCTTACCTTTCTGCAGTAAAAAAAACCAACCAATCCAAAAAACCCCACCACACGGTTTGAGGTCAGGAAACCACTATCAACACAGATACTGTGTCAGCTAACTTCTGAAAAAGACTAAGTAATTTTCCTTCCATCTCATATATTCATTAAGAAAAGCAAGACAGGGTTTGTCCACCTCTCTCCTTTATCCACAACATATGGGTAGTAATGGTCTTAACCCAGGGAACTATATTAGTTACAGTTCAAACAAATAATAAAGTTACTGCCAGAGAAGACTCCACTTCTCCTTTAAATATTAATAATGAAAAGGATTTCATAAGACAGAGGTATTCCAAAGGAGATGAGAGATCTGGTTTCTATCCAAACTTTAAGTTTCAGGTTGGTTAAAATCAATCAATCAATCTTTAAACTAGCTACAGAACAGCATGCAGAAAAAAAAATCCCCATGCATTTTGATTTCCCCATCTCCTTATTTACATCTGATAAAGCCAGATTCTGAAGTAATTTCCTTCAGAGGTGAATACCCTTGGAAGAGATGACAGTCACCATCCATAAGCAATCAGCTAGAACAGGTTCCACTGATTTCATAGAGAGAGAGAAACTTGAGGCTTTTTCATCTCACATAGCATTCCATGCTAAATAAGGATAATTAGTCTGCTTTGCACAACAGATGAGAGAGTACAAATGCAATCCTCTAGGAATTCTTTTCCATCTCTATATATGTCGTTCCCAAATATAAATGCAGACTTCACTGTAACAATATGATCAGTTTTCTTCCATATTCATGGTACATCCACTATATGAGCACAAAGACATCTTCCCTCAGTCATCAGTATACATGGAATAATGTAGGCCTACAAGCACACCCACAATTTTATTTTTGTTTCTTTCTCTTGGTTTCAAAAAACCTAAAGCAAGCTTTCTTCTTTATTTTCTTCTGGTTTTGTATTTGCTTAAACCTTCCTTCTCTTTTGATATAAGCAAGCTGGGTTGCTGGCTGATTCTTCAGCCTTTCCATCTTACATGACTCCCTTATTCTCTGAATATTTTTTTTTCCTTTTTTCTTTTTTGATAGTCCATAACTGATTTCCTTTATCAACTCCAATACCTAATAAAAACTTGTTTTCCATCTTACATGGGTTCTAAATGTGGCACCTTGCCTTTTGCCATTATAAATTTTGATTCTTCGTTGTTTTATCCCAATCAGTTTACAAATGAGTTCCTGAAGTTATTCAGGAAATATATAAGTTTTAAAGCATTCAGAATAATTTTGAATTGCTGAAAATCAGTTAGCATTTTAGCAAGATTATCCCTCCCATCAAAGAACAAGTTGCAAATGTTAGAACAAGTTAAGGGACCTGGAAATTAGACAGAAGTCTGTCTGGAATCTGATACGACTACCAGTGTTTCAGTGAGCATATGGAACAGTCTGTGTTGACCAAATGAACAAACAAAAATGGTGGAGACTTACATTGTATAGCTCGAAGACGAGGAATTATTGTGGGGCTACTTGATGGACTAGAGCTGTTACTGTTTAAACTCCTTCTCTTATCCAGATTGGGGGAAGCCTGCACTGTTATTTTGTGCTGGAAATCTGTAAGAGAGTAAACCAAATCAGTTTTAATGTTCTAAATAAAAAAATATCTTCAGGTAATTATATGGTTTTACTTCTTAAAAAAATTAAAGCTATATCATTAATTAGACTTGATAGTGTAAGTGATGTTCATGTTAAAAACACTGACAAACTAACTCTTAATGTAACAATTTAGATAGAGTCAAACAGGTAATATTTCACACCTTCCCAGACACTATATGAAAGGTTTGCAGTATCATCAACAAAAGCAGGTAGGTCCAAGTGGACCCAAACTGAGATACATCCACATCACAAGCTGTTATTCAATCTTGTTGGTGGTCACAGAGGGAAAGAAAAATCTCAGCATTTCATCTCAAAACAATCAATACTCATGGCAATTAGATTTGCCTGATTTTTATTAACATGTAATTCATATACAACATAAAAAGCAGCATTAGCAAAGAAGTCACATCTATCAACACATTAGAAAAACAAGACACCATGCTACAGAATTACAAATATTTATAGCAATGTAGTAAAAAAGAACAACAAATATTGGCAAGTAGGAAAAAAATTGTGAAATAAAATTTGACGATATGCCCCTCTAATCCCCATCATCAGTGCAATTAGATTGCATGCTAGTCTTACAACAGAGCTGTCTCAAGGACAAGTTCATCTGGATGATTCTTGACAACAAAGAGCTAAGTGATACACTGAGTAAAACTGTTTATCACTTCTTCAAGTTAAACATGAGCAGAACTGGAAATAAAGGACCAAATTTTTATTTTAAGCTGTGATCCACCATAAATCAATCTAACACGCTTGACTGGAAGGCTGTAGTGTGATTTTTATTTTATTTACCCTTATTATTAAAGTAAGGAAAGATAAGCTTATTTCACTAGTGCCGAAACAGTACTCTAAATACTACCATCCTCTTCGTCTCTTTCCAACTACCAGACAGCTATGATTTGGTCAGACCTGTGTTAGCGTGGCATTAAGTTCCTACTGCATTAGTAACAAACTGACAGACTTGACCTGGACGCCACTGGAAGGAAGCCTATCAACACCAGGATGCTGGTACCACTGCTGAAGCCTTTCCAACCATTGGCATAACCTTGAGTTTCCGTAGTGCCATCTCGTGGCAACATTGAAAAGGCACCACTAAACCAGTCCCTGACACCAAAAAAACCCAGCTCTCTACAAACACGCCTCCTTTGCAAAGGGGGCATTTTAATGCATTCATGGGTGGAATTAAATGCTCTAACATTCAAATTATACCATATTTGTATTCTGAAATAATATCTTCTGTTGCTATTACAGTGTTTTCTTGCAAGAAGTAAGGCAACAAAGATTGTAACTGCTGTGTTGTATTTGCAACTGCAATAAGCATGCAATTTGGACCTACTACACCTGTACCTCCGCCCTTTATGAAGTGTTGTTTTTCTGCTAGGTATTTGCAAGTTTAGGGCAAACAGCACTAATATTTGGTCATGTTAGAAAGTTCTGGGATATGATAAAAAGGTACTTTTCTATCTGCACAAAAAGAACGATAGCAAGAACCTGAACTTCAAACCAGTCTTAAATCATGTGGCTCCCATGCTAGTAACCTTTCCCTCCAGACACAACAAACTTCTAGCTGAATCAGATGAAAGATTCTTCCAGCTGAAATGACGACTTCTCCACAAGAATATGATATGTAAAAGTTGTTTCCTTGGCGGGGGGTGCAGGAGGGCTATACAATTCTTACCACACCCTTTTGCACTATTAGGGTAGAAGGACCTGGCAATGATTTAAAATAATTGCCGATACTGAAAACTTTAACCATGAACTGAAGCTTGCATATTTAATCATAACATATATTGTGAACTTTAAAAAGATTGCAAACCTGAAGGCAAACTAATCCTGTGTCCATCTTTAAGTTTTAACCGGCTCCTTTTAAATTTGCCCTTCCTCTTCTTTACATTGGGTTTCTCTTGATTTAACTGGAATATCATGATATTCAGCTCACGCTCCAGTACATCGATCTCACGTTCTGCTAACTGTTGCTCACGGCGCTTAAGTAATTCTTCTTGAGATTTCTGCTGAAGAGCTGCTCTTGTCAACTCCTCTTCTCGTGATCGAAGCTCCTGAAGATAAGATACATGTGAGTGAAACTAAGTAATAATGTGAAGGTTGTATTAAGGATATATCAAGTGCACAGTAGGCTGTATTTCCTCATCTATTTTCATGATGCACTATATACATGCCACATGCACATATGACCTTCTGACAGTCCTCCATTCTGCATAAGCCAAGATTCTGTATCCGGACACAATCAAGCATTATGAAGAATTCCTTTTAACCATTTAACTTGAGTCACTTAAGGCAGGTAAGCACTGGCAATGGGGACAACACATGCAGTCAAAGATTATCAGCTTACACCTAGCAGAAAATGTGCTCCAAGTACTTCACATCAGAGACTCTCATAGCATGAGGGCTGCTCTTAGATAGCTGCTATGCACTAACATAAAGTCAATGACCTGATGAATACGCAAATGAACGTCTTTATCTTAAATTTTCTAACCTTTCCTGTTTTTCAGCCATGTATTAAGTAGCACTTTTCTATCTAGAAAAGCAATCAGTATGACACCAAATGAGGATTAGTGTAATAGGATAAATCAAGTCATAAGACAGAAGACACCTGTTTCTTAATTAAAATCTAGCAGGTATCTATATAACATCAAACAGCTACTAACCACTGAATTACACCACACACTCTCCAACCATCAATGCCATAGAATAGTTGTTCTTCTCTCTTTATTCTTTTTATTTTGGAGAAGGAAAAGCTTTAGTAAGGAAGTTAGTTAATTTTTCACAGTAAATGAATCCCCAAGGCTAAACAGCTGTAAGTCTACCATCTTGAAATTATCTTAATCTTCAGCTTCCAAAATCTGTTAATATATTATCTGAAATTTAAGTAGACCTCCCTTATAGTATGGGGCATATTATACATGAAACAGACTTACCCAGAAGTAAGTAGTCAGTAGTCAGTACTGCTAATGAAAGAGACTTCAGGAAAAGGAGAAGCTACGATGTGACTGATACTGTATGTTACTTGCTACCTAATTTTTTCATTTTTACATATGATTGCGTAAATTCTACCTAGATAGAAATTGAAATTCAATTCAAAATAGAAAACCAGCATTTGAAATTAAGCTATGCTAAAAGTTCTGGATAATTTAAAATTAATTCACTTTGTCACTGTACAGTCTTATAATTGTGATGTCATTTGTTTTGGTTTTTTTTTTCTGAGCAGACTGCCTACTTCAGCACACTGGTATCCAGCAATGTTGTATGCCACCACAAGTCCTTATTGCATACAGTGAAAGTAAACCCCCAAATTTTCTGCTCTTTTTAACTTCCATTTTGTCTTGAACAAATTAGTTCCTGAACTATACTACTCTGGTGTTTTCAAATGAGGGGGAAAAACACCTCTCTCTTCTTGCCAAAAAGACTCTGAATGTCAAAAGACAGGTTATCACTGAAGCAAACTGGTTCAGTGAGAAGTATCTGTTTGTCAGAAAGATACTTGTTTTTTCTTTACAACTATAGCACATACACACTGCTTATCATCATTTTCAAATTTAATTGAAATGATTGACAAATTTCATATAGTTTGCTAATTTTGAGTGAGCTTGTTTCAACACAATATTCAAAAAAAAGTTGGGTTTGTTTTTTTTTTTTTTTTTTTTAAATCCACTCTGTTTAACATACACAGTTTCACAAAAGGCAATTCTGCCTCTGGGAAATTCAAAGGAGCCTGTCTTCACACCAGCAAGTAAGGTTTTGGGTTTGCATTTTTGCTTTGGTTTGGTTTTTTGTTTGTGGTTTTTTTTAAAGACATTTAATCACTTAATTTAGAGATTGCTGCAAATTCTCACTTTCCTCCTCTTCCTCTCCAGTCAAAACTGGATAACCTAAACCAAAAGGTACTTTAGAGTTTAAATAGAAAAATCTTTATTACTGTACTAATACAGTAATAAAGATGTATTAGGAGACACTGTTGATTATCCATCTCTCATTGTCCTCAAATCCAGGTTCCATAAAGCTCAGGAACTAGGCAAAAATTAAGGGCCCTTATTGAAAAGGTAGACAGTCTAGTAAAAGTAATAGCGTTTCCTTACTGACAGATTAAGTATTTACTCTTTTCCAAATAAACTAATTAAAACCAGACTTACTGCAATTAGTTGTGCAATCTTTCTACACCACTCTACAATTAAAACACCCATTGTAAGGAAGCTAGGAAAGAATTCTATATTTAAGTTGCTCAAGAATGTTTGTCAAAAGAAGATTGTGATCTTCTCTTGGAGTGGGCGTCACCATCACTCATTTAGAGCAAGCCCTTGAGGAAATTCCTCCAGCTAAAGAAGTTCCTCTTTAACAGGGCATGAGACTCCATGCAGGGTTTTTTTGTTTGTTTTATTATTATTATTATTATATAAATACTTCATAGACATTATTTTCTCCCTAGTACCTGACAGTAAAATTGATAATGTGCCAAATTAAATAAGCCTGCAAATATGAAAACCTTGTCTAAGTCAAAGTTACATGCCTTCATTCTTAAACAAGTTTACTTAATTACAGCAGATGCCTTTGGAGATGCATTTACTTTGGCATATGAGAAGTAAATTTCATTTTATCTTTTTCCCCTCCCTAATTAAGCTTAACTCACTTTTACTCCAAAAATATGACTCTTCTCCCAAAGCTTTGCACCGACTTGAGTTAGTCAGATTTTTCTTCAATAGGAAATCTCATACTAGACTAATGCCTCCAGAAAATTAAAAAAATAAACAAAAACCTGAATGGGAATGCCTGTTAAAATTGCTCCCAGAGTAAAAAGTGGAAAATGGTTGGTTGAGCAGCTGCTGGAGGGGCAGAAATGAGAGTTATGCCCTATGGCAGGCTGTGGCAAGTAAATGCAGTGTCTGGTGACCCCACGACAAGTAAAAAGAAAAGTCTCTACTCTCTGTAGAGGAACTATAACCACCTGCAAAGGAAGAGATATGACAGCTAGAGGCACACAACCCAGCTCCAGCAACCTGTATGCCCACTGCAGGCAGGGCAGAGACTACACAGACAACGCTTACCCAGCTCTGTGAACTGAAATGGAAGAGGGAAGAGCAGAGGGCAGAAGAAAAGGCAGATAGGAAGTATGTAAGGTTATTATTAACGACACTGCAATCCTAGTGGTGATCAATAAATTCTGATACCACATATGCTGATATTACAGTAGATCTGTAATGTCACACCCATCACCAGCCAATAGTCCACAAATAGCCATTTGTGATACTTGATGGTAGAAGTGAGGGACAAAGGCTATTGACAGTGACTTGCAAAATGAGAGTTTAGTTTTTGCTTTTGTCAAAGTTAAGTAACTACATCTTTTATAAAGATTTCTTCACAAGTCACTGCATCTCAATTCTCTTCTTCCTCATCTACTACCACTTCATGAAAAACAACAACAAATATATACTGGGCAATAGTTATACTGCAAGAAAGACCTGCAAAAGAGGAGTCTGTTTCTACTAGAAGCATTTCTAACAGGGACTCAAGAGGACACCTGGCCTATTCCAACTGTTACCTTTATCAAGTTGTCTAAAGGAAAATATAAACCTCAGGGTGATTAAAAACCAGTTGAACTAAAAGAGAGGGCAAAGAGAATTATCCGTGAACGCTCATTTAGCACAGACATATGATATGAGAATACAGAAAGATCAGTGACAGGAATCTGGATAATAAACAAGAGAAACTGGATTTGATGATTCATGAGTACAAGTTTGACCTAATCGATCTTATTAATATCTGGCAAGAAGATTTCCAAAACTGCAACACTGAAACAGACCAATATTATCAATCTGTTCGGGAAGAAGAGAGATAAAAGCACTATTCCATTTTGGGAAAAGAAGCCATGTGAAACATTCATATAATAGCATGAAAAGCTTTTCATTCCCACAGCTGAGGAGAATGTTCAGCAGCAGCTGAAAATTTGCCGTGGTTATAAAGATTAGCTAAGGGGTAAATAAACTCTGGTTTGTTTGTTAAGTGATGCATTCAATTATCCAAGAAAAAAATAACACGTTCTAAAAAGAGCCTATGTGTCACATTTACAGATCTACAACCTGTTTTCTTTGGGGAGTCAGGTGTAGATATGTTCCTCTCTTAACTGCCTGTACTTCCCGAGTGAGCCATTCATATGATAACCCTCACTTACTACCGTAACATTACACTTCCTGTCAAACTTAACATTTCACTTCAACTCGAATACCTCCAGATACAGTTTCAGCATACAGAACTATTTATTGATTTTGTTAAGGAAGAAAGGGGAAAAGCAACATTGTCTGAAATTTGAGAAAACTAGTATTCAAACCTTTTCTCTAAAGTTTGCTGCAAGACAGTTACAGGGTTATCTTAAAGTACTGTCCCGACACACAATAATGGAATTTAAGGATAGTACATCCACCAACAAGAATAGGCAACTTAAATTAATAATGTTTTAATGAGAGAGTAAATCCTTTCTCCCAAGTAGTTTATCCTCTCAGGTGTATCTCCACTACTAAATCAGGTTTCTAGTATTATATTGGTAAGCCACAAATCAAAAGTTCAAAACTGCTACATCACATTAATACACATACCATTCCTTCACTGCCATACAGTTGGAAGAATCAACTTACTTTTTCCTTGGTCCTCAATTCATTGAATATCTGCTGAATTTCCAATTTCCAGTCATCTTGCATGGAATGGAAAGATTCTTGAGGCATTTCAGTCATAACTGCCCCCTCAATGGCAGTAAGCTGTTCAAGAATTAAGGCAAACGATGGTCGGATATGAGGGTCCTGCTCCCAGCATTCTAGAATTTATCAAAATCCCATCAGTTTTTAATAATACATAGAACTTTTTGAAGAACTACATGAATTTCAAGTTACTTGCTACTTCAAGTTCTAATGTGTTCCCCTTATCTGCAAGGTTTCCCTAGTCCCTTTTCCATTTACAGCAGTGACATCTACCTACCTGTACTCAGAGGACTGTTTTCGTATTAATAGCCAATTTTTATTCATCTCTAGCTTTAGGATCTGAAATAGCAAAACTAGCAGTACTGCACAGAAGGGATACATATGACAGGTAAAGAAATTCATTAAACACAAGGAAATAGCCATTAGCAAGCAATGTTTACTTCTCTCTAACGTATTTCCAAAACATTTTTGACATTCAGGAAGAAACAATGAGTTAAAAATGGCATTTGCCATTCTTCCCCTTGGGATTTTAATCTTGATCTTGTATTATCTGTAGTATATCCTGTAGTTTATGAAAATTAATGCAATTTGAGTGTAAAAGGAGATCAGTAAAACCAGAGAAAAAAAATGTACTCCGTCACTACCGAAGAACTTATGCAGTACACTGTAATACTGCATGACTTCCTCGGAAACACATTCAACTGTCTCTAACACCAGATTGCTGTGAAAAGAAAAACAAAATACTTTGTACACAGCACATTATGAAATGAGGTGTTTATTTTGCAACCCCATGACTATTACAGGCAAGGATACATACTCCCAAAACATAACTATTTAAATACATAGGAAGAAACAACATAGATACCTTTCATTAATTTTGCAAATGGTTCAGGACAGGTGGATGGAATGGGCAAAGTAAGCTTATTGACAGCAACTCCGTAGGCCACAGCAAGCCCATCAATGCCACGGTAAGGAACTTCTCCTGTAAGCAGTTCCCACAGCAACACTCCATAACTACAAGAGGTAATTTTTTTAACAGTTATTTTCTGAATACCGACACATTGTTTACTCAAGAACAAATAAGTATCTGTCCAGCCATGTACTGAAATTCATGAGGATTTCCCATGTGAAAGGTGAATGCCTCTACGAGTCGGCTCTACTTCAGTCATCTTGCACCTTTCCACTAACAGCGATTAACCTAACTGGATGCGACTCTACGACTGGCTCGCACTCCTATTCAAAATGTAGCCTGAAGTCACTTTTGTAGAAATGCTAGTATCATGTAAATCTCACAATCAGAAGTCTGAATGGCAGGAAAACAAGAAACCTTCTCCCCGACAAAAAACAGACAAACAAAACAAAAAAAAGAAAACTTCAGCAGAGCATTCAGGCCATTACCCTTTCCAAACATTTCACGACAATTTACCTAGATGTACGTACTAATTTTTTAAAAAAATAATAATAATGAAAAACACCAGAAAAGCCCCAGCTTTGTTTGGAAGTTTGCATTTCTAATCCCTTCTGTGTTATATAAAAGCCTGTTAACTTTTCACTTCCCACAGAAGATGCAACAAGATTGAGAAATGATTATGCACACACAACTGATTTCTCCATACTAGGAAAAAAAAACCCAAAACCCCAAACAAAATAACACTGTCTCCAGTGAAACATGGTGGTACGAAGAGATTTTTTTCTCAGCATCAGGTACAGAAATCGAGAATCATATGAATTCCTATCGCAGCAACATTAACCATAAGAATTTGTGCTATACTCTCCACTCCAGAAGAAGAGCTGGGTTTTGCTTTTACCTTCTTTGGGTCTGTATGCCCAATGCTTGTGTTGCTCAAATGATCCAAGTGCCTACAAAGGGCTGGGACAGCACGCTCACTGCTGTTGCTCTAGAGCTCCTATTCCACCATCACTGAAATGGATAGCTTCCACAGTCATTTTTGTGGAAGCAGGAATTATTCCTTTTAGAATATAAGCCTAAAGCGGACTTTATGACTGTGTTTGTTCCCTACCCCCCTCCTCTTCCTGTCAGGGAACCACTGTCTGTAGAACAAGGACATAACGGACAACCTATTGCTGCTTTTGAATAGTAAAGTGAGCAGGCAAAGGGAAAAAAAACAGAATACAAAGTATTACTCTTGCCCCTTTCTCTCCAGGTGTGTGAAGAAACTACCTGCAAGTTTTGCAGGACTGGATTGAACTCTCCTACATGAGGAGAAATGCATACAGCACTGGGGGGGTGGGGTAGGGTAAGGGCTATGTACCCCTTCCCTTATTATGTACCCCTTCCCTTATTATGTACCCCTTAGTACTAGAAATACCACCTGAACTACAGCGGATATGACAGGGAGAAGAACACACACTAGTTAAGTTTTTCTATCACTCTCTCCTTAATGAGAAAAAAATCATTCGGCATTATGCAAGACCTTACAACATCACTTTAATAAATAATAAAACAGCAAAATATGCAGTATCAAGCACAAATATCAGCAGTGTTTTGTTTATCTACATTCTGTTTCTCCAAGAAGTTTTGCCTATCATAAAATCTTAGAAAACTGATGAATTTATAGCGCTAACAGTTAATCAAAAGCTGAGGAATACAGTCTATTCCCCCCCCAAAGAAAATAGAGTAAAAATGGAAAGTCTTGGACTTGTTAATAATTTCCTCCCAGTTTTTTCCAGTCTAATCTCTGCACTTGCTTGTATACTCAAAGAAGGATAAAATAATGAATTCCAATTTTGCTTTAAATCAGTGGTACTTCTGACAATGAGTACAACACTTCATGTGGTACATACACATATTGTGCGTGATGGAGGAATTCTACTGAACTACATCTCATCTGTGTGCTCAGAGAAAGCATAAAAATAATGTCATGATCTCTCAGCAACCGTAGGCTGTTCTTAATTCAAGGAATTCCCTTGTTCAGACTATTCTATAGATATTTTAGCAGGAACTCTGAAGTTTAAGCAGAACAATACATTTAACTAAAAAGAAATAATCTTTTCTAAAAAGTTGTGTCACACTATTAGTTTTAGTTATATTTACAATTCAAGCATTTAATCCCAAGTGGTCAACAGTGCCAAGAAGGTGGTTGTAAAATTTTAAACAGACCAACACAGTAATAGCCTGAAAGCATCTCTTTTAATGTAAGCAGTCTTAATATTAAGCATCAAAAGCCAGTGCTGTGGGGGGAAAACTGTGGGGAGGAACCCTAAAGACATTCTAGTCCTGCCATGCTGGAGTTTTGGGGAGGTGCTAATCTATCATTATCTAGGACAACAACTACTTATTAACTCTCTCAACTACAGAAGCAGCTACTTTGTGTATTAAATTTCACCAGTCCATGTACAGTTGTCCTATGTACACGGTCAGAGCTTCTAAGAAAGAGCTTTTTTTAAAAGAGCACAAGCCATGTCCTTTTCCACCTTCAGCATACAGGTATAATATGCTTGAATTACACATTTTTAAACCACAAAAACCTAATACACTTCTAAAAAGATGTCCTTTTAAGTATTTTCATTATTAAAAACTACTCGCCTGCTGTCAAATGTGATTTAAGCCTTACTATATCTCATTCCAGCAATAACTCGCTGGTTTTACATATTTTAAAAGCTGATAAAAATGAAGGTAATTAGAGTTCTCAAAGTTTATTTTACTCTACAATCCATCTTCTAAAGCAGAGGTTACCAAGATTGCTACATGAATCACTTCAAAATTATACGAATGTGCCAGACAAAAGCAGCTGCTAATTCTGCTGTACAGTAAGTGCTTCCCAGCCTTGCCAAGAGCTCGTACAATGGACGCACGTGTTACTGTAAAGACCACTGCTAAAGCACACCATCAGCACTTGGAATGCTGTGGGCATATTTGCACTTCAGGCTCCATACACAAAACCAAGACTGACATACCACTAAGAAATGTGTGATGACCGATGGAAGGGTAGGACTGAAAGAGTGGAATTCTTGTTTGGGAATTTGGAAGCATATGCTAAAGAATAATAAATGCAGTAGTTATAACTCGGGTTTGGGAAGCAAAAGGATACCCATGTAGGGCCTGGAAAGCACCAGTTCTGCTATCTAGGATGACACCTGAGAACATGCAGCATGGAAGACTCAGCATGAAAATACTCCCACAACATTTCTGAGCACTTGTTGATTCTGGAAGACTAGCTGCAAGTGTGAGTATACTTGTGCAGCCTCAACTGCTCTCCCCTCCCACCCCGCAATAAGAGGTCTGCAGATTTCTTCTGGAGACATACACTGAGTGCTGAGTGTAACTGAAGTTTAGAACTTTCCTGAAATATACTGTGATCTTGTCTTAAACCCATACTTAAATTTGTAACCTGAATTATTTTTAAAACAAAAAACCACTCCTATAATCAATGTATAATCAGGGTATTCTTTATTTGCTTCTCTTTTAAAGAAAGAGTAAAGATAAGCAATAGAATAGATCAAGGTGCAGTAAGCAGAAAATCTTAGAAGCCAAGAAGGTCGAAACTATACTGTACAACACAGCCTTTCTAACTTTAAAAACCTCTCCTGGTAGATGTCCATCATTGAGCTAAATACTTACATTTTTACAAGAGAGGCGTGCAGGAGAGAAGGCGAAGAAGAGAAATACTGTAGGTTCCAAAAATGTAAACTAATGTTGCAGCAGAATATAAAATAATTGCACCAAAGCATACCCCCTCAGATACCTAAAATCACAGCAACAAGACTGGACAGGACCTGTAATTAAGCATGGAATACAGCTGATTAGGGAAACGCCTACACCCAACCTCCACCCCGCAAAAGAAAAAAAAAAATTAAAGAAAAAAGAAAGAAAGAATGGAAAAAAAGAATGAAGCCAAAGATGTTTCTCAACTGGGCATCAACTCAAAGAGATGTAAACAAAATGCTGAAAATCGGTTCCAGACACAAGACAAATGGGTGTCACAAAACAGATATAGAATCATCCTGAGAATACCAAAAGTATTACTTCATGCTGTAGAACATCAAGCATCTAAGCAAAATAGGACCCTATTTAAGAATTATACAACACAGAACATGCATAAAGGAGGCATGAGAAAACAGACTGAAGTCCTCCCCTCCTTCCCCAAATAGCTATCTTGGATCCTTCAGAGAGAAAACATTTTAAAAAGAAAGGAAATGTAGACTTTTCAGGGTGAGGCACAGCAGCTTTTAGAGCCTATTGTGCAATCACTGCTTTTCCCCACTCACAAAACAGAAGTAAATTAAAACTAAAGTTTAAATTACCTTTCTACAATACATATATCCCACACTACACCACTCAAAAATAGCATCAGTATTGTGAGCCATATTATTTATATGATACACAATAATGTCTTTAACAAGAAATGCACAAATTTAACATCGGGAGTTCCCCACCTTTAAAATTAGAGAGCAAGTTAAAACAATTTTGTGCTGAATACACTCTCTTCACTCCAGCTACTGGAAGCAAAATCTCTATAAATGTAAAAGCTCAGATCTGATGTTCACTTTTACACATGATCACATTCTAGATTCCTAAAACCAGTACTAATTTAACATTTGGCAAAGTTCTGGTTTGCAGCTTATTTTTATTTAACAGACATATATGGTAATAACTGGCTGGTCCAGTTTCTTTATGCAGAATGAGACTTTTCAGACATCTGATGTAAAGTAAACATAACAATACAAGATCAATCATATGTTCATTTATCAAAAGCATATGTCTGTTTATATTAAGACTCCAGATAAAATACTTAGGTATCTTAACCAATAGATATTTTAAAGGGTTCTCTTAATGAGATCTTGCTTTCTTAAAAAAAAGAAAAAAAAAAAAAGTTTTTCTGTTATTTTCCCCTCTCCTTCCCCCAATTTGTAAGTCATGAATAACTAAGGTAGATCAAATGAAGTAAATGCTGAGAAATGAGTATGTTTCTTAGAACACTTATACTTGCCATACATTAAGACAGTAACCTAGGAAACCATGAAAAAAATTTAAATAAAAATTCATTCAAAAACCTCAACATAGTTCGACTGAACATGGTCTTCAGCAGGCAAACTTCTTACCTCCAAATATCACTTCCTTTAGAAAACATGGAGGACTTGATAACTTCTGGAGCCATCCATGCGTAAGTTCCTGCTGCACTCATTTTGGTTGTTCTGTGCCACTCTCTAGCCAGACCAAAGTCTGTAATCTTCAGAGTTTTATTACAAATGTCATCATGTTCCATCTTCTCTAGCAACAAAACTGCAAAAGATTGAGTTTTTAAATTAATGCAATAGGAATCAAATCAAACTATCCAGTCCTGTTATTAATTTCACATACAACTTGTACTGCACAAATAAATGCATACTTTAACTGTAAAAATATTATTGCAACTTCTATAAACATGAAAAAAGTTTTTGATAATTCTAAGCTATTCTAACCTATAAAAACAAGAAATACCTACAGTGTCATGAGTTCTTTATGCAACTGTGTGAGTAGATATTAAACTAGCACAAGAAATCCACTGTAAAGAGATGTAAAGTAAAGCATGTAACTTTAAGAAAGCCCAGAATCCTAATAACCCACAGATGACAGGCTGTGAAAAAGGTATTCACTTTGGAACGAGATTCTGAAGTAATAAAAATAGAAGTAGTAGTAAAACAAAAACAAATATTAAGAATTCTTAAAAAAGACTTGGAAAACAAACACATTATGCCACTGTATAAAATCCATCCTTAATACTACACCCAATACTGGCTCCTACTCATCTCAAAAAGTATATAACAGAACTGAAAGACGCACGGAGAAGGACACAACCAGAGTGCTCAAAATAGCACATCCACAGCTACAAGTAATGGTTAATAGACAAGGAGTCTTCCTCCAGGGGAAAAAAAAAAAAAATTAAAAAAATCTGAGAACAGAATCTGTAACACCACCTATGGAATGAAGAAAGCTATAGGTAACAATTGTTCACGGTTTCTCAACACAAGAAACGGACATCACTGAGTGAAATTAGCAGATAAGAATCAAACACGTGGCAGTTGTTCACACAACACACAAGTAGGTGAACTTTGGAATTCTTGGCATAGTATGTGAATACTATTTTTTTTACATAGATTTAAAAAGCACCTACACAAATTCACAGAAGACATTCATAAAGAGCATTTACATAAAAAATGGGTAGGTTCAAGAAATCCCCAGGCCACAAATCAGTACAAGTTGGGAGACTATATACCAGGGGAGGTAGCTTGCCTTGGGAGTCCCCAACGGGCAACAGGACACTGGACTTGGGTCAAGTCCATGTGATGTTATATCCACTGCACCTTCACGGATGTTAAAGACTAAATTACCTTTTTTTGCTGTTGCATCCTACAGTGTGTATTCAGTGTCTGACTTGTTTGTAACGCAACAGTATTGGCAGAGTTGTAATACACCTTCACAAAATAGTGTTAAAAGAAAAGAGAACTGGGTTATTGTGTTAGAGCTCACAAGGAGAAAGACAACAGATGCAAAGGAATCATTATTAACACACCACAATTTTAATTCCATATTCAGTTCCACTGTCACTGTCTGTGGTAGTAACTGTTAGCTTTAACTTTCTGTTAAAATGATCTCCTGGGACAAAGATCAAAGGTTAAATTACAAGTAAGAAGAATCATAAACACATGTGTTTTCCAACTATACATATGGCAAAACACAGTACAGGGAACCCATTAATAAAAAAGCAAATGAAGAATTACATTCCCTTACTGAGGAAAAACTGATGACTTTGCATTTGCAATTGCAAGAAATAATTTTTACTGGTAGAGGTTAATTACACTCTCACAAATATTTCAAAAATGACATAAAATCCAGATGAAAATAAGAGAACCCACATTCTATTTTCAGTAAGCTTCTTAACACAGAGTAGGCCAAAATGGTACAGACAAACCAAGAGCTCACCAGTCAGCACCACCAGAACAAGTTAAATTCATGCAAGAGTTTTTATACTTTTATACTTGAATCAAAGACCTATTGTTTGCTATTCCATTTCAAACATGTTCAGCAGAATTCCTGACATTCCTTGTCAGTCAATGTGACCGAAACCAAAAACAGTCAGTCTCGCAAAAGGTAATAACTGGCATGTGCCCAAGTTTCATCCTACAAAGGGACAACATTTCTTAGCAGTTCAAACTTCCCTTTCCAGACAGAAGCCAGGAAAACAGCAATACTATACACAGATTACTTAGCAGCTTGGTAGTAAAAATGCTCAGCATAGCTGAGGAGTGCTCCGTAAGTGCTTCCCTTGCAGTAGCCTAGCAACCTTTACTATAGCATCCTTCTGCCACTTCCACAGCTTCCCGGCCCTTGCTGGCTGCTAACCTGTGAGAAGTCATTTTACAATCTCGTGCTTACCCTGTTCGCTCAGCCCCCACTTATTCCTTTTTCAAATCCTTTACATTGCCTTTTCAGGCTCCAATACACCTGCAAAGTTAAGTTGGATAAGAGCCAGTTTAGCACTTTTTGGTTTACTTTAACATTTTTCAGACTTTTTATTTTCCACAAAGAGTAAAGTTCATACGTACATTACTGCTTTACTTCTGGCAAACACAGCCCAAAATATTTAAAAGTACAAAGCCGATTTGAAAATAAATTCATACCTACCAAAAAACCTGGAATTAGCTTAGGAATGCACAAGTGCAGGAAAATCCTATGTCCGCTTCATTTATTTTGACATAAGCAAAACCAGAGACTATGACTGTTTCAGAATGATTCAAAATCGAAGAGAAGGAGACTTAAGTTGGATGTGAGAACATTACTTTGCATCAAACTAACATAAAACTTTACCTTGGACTGTTACCCAAATATTGCATGTACTACAGCCAGAAATAAACATTTGACTAAATATTTTAAGGCTGTATGTGATTCCTACTGGTAACACCATTTTCAACTCAATTCTGAGCTTAGCACACCTCCCTTTGTGACTCTACCTTTCTGCAATGAGATCAAGGGGGGAAGTAAATTTATTAACATCTTAGCAGCAGAGGTTAGGGTACCATATACCAGGCACTGCTTGAATATAAGAGACAGCGCATGCCCAGAACCATTTACAGCTGGGGAACAAAGAGATGTTATTGCATGTTATTTTCAATAATTCCATGAAATACAAATCGGCAAGTTGAAGATAAGAGCCAAAAAATCCTTAAGTCAGAGAGAAAAATGAAAACGTAGAAATCCTATGTGGTAAAGTGGTATTGAAACTGGTAGAGATGATACTGTGCATATCTTAAAAATTCAGGACACTTTTGACAGTGCAGCAAGCGCACATGAGGATTCTAACAGCATCCGTAACAAAGATACTGCTATTTAACCATAAAAATGAAAAAACCCTCACACTCTTCAGCTGTCTAGTGTAACTAAAAAGAACTTGGAAATCCAACTATTACTCACCCTAACTCACTGAAGGAAGTAGCTCATAGAATTATGAAATAATTTATGTTGGAACAGACCTCAAGATGTCAATCCCCCTACTCAGAGCAGGGCTAATGATGTAAAAAGTGTAAATAAAAACCATAAAATTGTGGCAGAGTTACATTACAAATAGCTCATGTCACACTAATCCCATTTTGTCCTGATGGATGGTTTCTTAGAAAGCAGTAAGGTAGCAGACCTGAGCAGATGCGAGTACTTTTCAGGAAGTTTAATCATACAGACAGAATAAGGATTAATCAAAGAATTCCATACAAGAGTTGGATAAAGGAAAATCTTAGGAGACAAATTATCAGGATAAAGAAGATTCATCCCTTCCTTATTAGGAAGAAGGCTTGTTTCACATGCCGATTCACAATCAGAGTAAAAATACAAGGTGCATTTCAAGAACTGATAGCATAGTTGGATGATACTGTCCACTCTGAGGAAGACCAGATCATCACAGTAGAAAAGATGCAAAGTTGGAAGGGATCAATCATAAAAGCTACAGCTATAAAGCAGAGGTGAAGGAAGAAAAAATAAGGCTGGCTATTCTGGCTAACAGAAGGAAAACCAAAACAGCAGCTACACGTAGTTGCGCAAGTAGCTCATGCAATTCTAAAAGGTACTAAAAAAGGCATTTTTCAGTAGAAACAGGGAAGTATCAATAGAATTGTACAAAGCACAAGATCTCATATGAAATACTGGTTGACTAGAACTGCACATATGTGTTCAACAACAGGAACTTAAACTGAAGCAGATGCAGAAAATAGAAGTAGAATAGTTAAGATCCTGTAATGTCTTTTATTTAGATAAAATCAGAAGACCTTGTCCTTTTTGCTAGGCTAAACACAGGTTGAGAAAAGTTATGAGAACAGAAGTTAGCCATATCTAGAAACAGGATGCAGACCTACAGCATCGATGCTCTTACCAATAAAATATTCTCCTAGGTGCCCTGGCTGACCCATCTTACATGCATGCTTGTGATTGAGCTCAGTTCTACATCTGGAGCTACCAGGGTGGGGAGTCATATCAGATTTCAAGATATTGCCTCTTTGCTCTCATCCCCCTTTTGGCCCTCCTCTGCAGTTTAAAGTACAGTTTACTCCTCAAAAAAGTCATAAAATCCAACATACACTCCTGTCAAACCTAATGGTTCCTAAAATAGCAATGCCATTAATCTTTCCTGCTTTCTGCATTATCATAGTTACAGCTGGAGTCTTTTTCTACTAATCTTATGGCACACTGCAAGTATTTCATGGTGTAACAGTGTGCAGATAAGATGTTCTGCACACTTTCAAAACCTACAATCTATCACACAGTTGCCCAAGACTACAACAGAACCGGACCTGCTGAGCCAGCCGGTACTTCCCAAGTCTGCGTTCCTCTAATTAAAACAGAACCAGCAACATCTCCCTGCCGAACCACTACTATTCCCATACAAGCTGCTCTTAGTCAGGAAAGGCACAGAATTTAGGCTTGAAAAGGAGGCAGAAGTCCCAGCAAAATCCCACCCAAATGCTCCCAGAACCCCCTCCTTTTCCTGTGCCATTCCTTTCCCACCACTCCATCTCCAAACTCTCCCCTCTGGCAGTGACACTTGCTTTGAGCTACGGAGAGCAAAAGGTAAGAAGACATCAACTGCAGCAGCTCAGGTTAGAGATGCATAAGTGGCAATCCAGGTTTGGCCAGATTTGGACAAGAGCTTCCTTCTCTACTCCATTCCCTCTTCTTGTGAGCTTGGCTTGAAATTTTATTGGGGAAAAGAAAAAATGAAGTGAGAGCCTGGATATGGACAGATGGGCTGTAACTGGTCAAGAAATAATAGAAAAGAGCACATTTAGACAAATCAGATTCCTGGGGTGCATGCCTGCTCTGCTAAATTCAGACAGGTCCAGAACTACACCCCCAGTGCTACCTTCAGGACTAAGCTAGAGAAGCACTGAAAGTATTAATTTAAATTGCAAGCATTTTGTTTAAAGCATAATTTTAAATAAAAGGCTCACATTCTTGCCTCAGCTTCTCTCCTTTTTATTTCTTAAAATTCACGTAGCTTAAGAAACAGCATTTACAGCAAGCCTGAGGGAAGCCTGGACAGACCTTTGAGTTGGCAGCACACCCAGGAAACCTCCACCTAGCACTACACTCTTCAGTGCTACTCTTTTAATGCAGGTTATTTCCCACAGTCTTAGCTTTCTTTTTGTTACTAAATACATATAGATTATATTTCTCCAACCTTATCTATCTCCAAGTCCCCATTTAATACAATATTTCATTTGATAAGTTTCTCGAAATCCAAAGACTTTGTGCAGTTAAAATGAGTTTTATTTCATAATGCACTCCAGCATTTTCAGTTATTAGCCATTTAAATCAACTGAGTAAACAAGGTATTCTAAGAGAAGCCAAGTCAAAGGATTGAACACCTTTTTAATAGTTTACACGTACTGAATTCAAACTATCTTTTACTGCTTAAAATTTAAAAATATCATCCTGAAATACTCAAGTCCTTTATATCCCTCCTATCTTCTTTATACCTTCTACTATACCCTCTTTATATTCTCTATTTTGCTGCTACTAAAAATAAAACGTTAAGCAACCATATTTTCTCAGCTAAGTTACTTGCCACCAACTGATTCTTGCTACCTTATCTACAGTTTTCTAAATAGCTGACTATCATGGTTTTCACAAATATAAGCTATCTAATAGCATAGCTATTTAAGTTACTATAACTATAGGTAAGACTGCCTACATGCCCACTACATTTACCACCACTGATAAAGTCATTCTTAGAGAATAAGAGAAGGAAAAGAAAGATGTTATAGTATATACCTCTACTTGCAAACAGAGATTGTTCAGACAATGCTGCTACTGTCGCCCCCCCCCACCCCCCCCCCCCCCGCACCCAGTCTGTTCCCTCTCTAACTGTTTGCAAGTGAATCTGGTTCCTGTTAATTCACTAAATCAACACACAACAAAACCAGCAGGGCAACCTTGTATCTTTACGTGGGAACTAGGTAGGAAAAACCTTTACCTAGGCAGGAAAAAAAAAAAAGTTATTAAAAGTTGCATATACAGTTAACGAAACACAATACCTTGTCAATACTAAGAGACCAACCTCCATTATTTGGAGCTGTTGTTTTGTTCCAATTGTAATTAGAAATTAAAATTTCAACACTGCTTATAAAAGCCATGCCCAGATTTTAAACTGCAAATTAACTATCACACTGAAAACATTAAGTGTTTAAACCACAAATTAACGATCACAGTGAAAACATTAACTGATCAGAACACATTCAATACATGCAAGAGATGATACATTTGCCTATACAGCACCGCTGCTTAAATACCTTGCTTTTCTCCTAC
Source organism: Haliaeetus albicilla (assembly GCF_947461875.1). Taxonomy (NCBI): domain Eukaryota; kingdom Metazoa; phylum Chordata; class Aves; order Accipitriformes; family Accipitridae; genus Haliaeetus; species Haliaeetus albicilla. The sequence continues at coordinate 32,826,078 of NC_091495.1, forward strand.
AGGTTCTCAGGATAACAACTGTTATCTCCGTAGCCACTATCTGTCAGATTGTGATTATCTCACTAGATTAAGTTTAGACCTCACCATCAGCAAGAGAATTTCATTCTTTAAACACCAATTATATATGCAGGAGACATTTCTCTGCTTTTTATTATAGGGATACTGTGCTCCTCTATCATCTACGTCCCTTTACAGCAGGCATATAACCATTTCTTAATTTTCACACTAAATTGAAAGCAACAGTTTCTTCTTAAATGTATTTGCCTAAAAACATATAGCATTAAAAAAAAAAAAAAAAAAAAGAATCCTACCTCATAGGAGCCAACATATATTAAAAAAAAGCCTGGACAAAGTGTTCCCAATTGGAAAGCCAAAACAAGACAAGACTTGACACAAAAAGTCCTTGACAGCATGAGTTGACAAGTACACACCAACCTCATAAGAAAAGCACATCCCATAGTGGGACATGTGGCACAAGAAAATGACCAAAGCATGAGAATGACAGGGAGTCACCCAATTATCTGGAGGAAATGAAGGGAAGAGAGAGAGAAAGAGGGATGAGAGATTTCAAAAGCTTCAACACACCTTGCATCACCATTTTCTTCTTCCCCTTCTCTTCTTTAATAACCATTATTAAAGCAACTTTGGGCAAATGGAAACTTGAGAGAAAGAAGCAGTTTTAACAAGTTATTGGCACAGGATGCAGATGCTGCAAGTTACTTTACTGCCTGTCATTTGTGCTTCACTTGCTATTCAGATAGTTCTGTAATGCAAAACAGAAATTTCTATTGTGCCATAAGAGGAAGTACCAGAGGTAGCAAGCATTTATAATTAGACATTCAAATAATCATCATTTAAACAGTAAATCATTAGTAAATTCTGAAAAATGCAGGATTTGGATATTGCATCAGCAAAAAATCAAAAGCAGACTGTACACTAAACATTCTCAAGTTCTCTGTTTAATAAAATATTAAGCTTAGTTCTCCTATTTAAATACTACATTTAAGAAAAGTTACCTTATTACAGCAATTCCTCCATTATTTTACAATTACATGGAAATCAGTCAACACAAACTTAGCTTTAAAACTCAAAACACTCAGTTATGCAGCAGGAACTTCCGTACTTATTTCAAACAGCAGTTACTTTCTTTTAAGCTCTTTCTTCTTTGCTTGATATTAGTTTTTAAAACACAGCTATGCAATAAAAACAGTAACCAAAATGCAGGTAGATTAGAAAGAAATGCTAAGAAGAACTAGTAATAATAGTTAGGTGGTGAATCACTCATTCCTGACTAAGATATTCTTCTAGTTTCAAACTCTACAGAACGAAATGGCTGTGTATTCATTCCTTAAAGAACATCATCTTTGTTACGAAACAGCAATTTATTTTTTTTAAGGAACTTCTTCCTATTCCTAAAAAACCAAAACGCAAGGCAAACTAAAGCCATTATATTCAAACTGCAAAAGGAGTCTTAGCCAATGTATAATGCATCAGGTACAGCTTCCTCCAACAGAAACTTTCAGAAAACATATTAATCACCTCAAAAATGGCATCCAGGGGCAAGAGTTGACAGAGGTTACCTTCCTTCAGAACTAACAAATTAACTTACCTATCATTAGTCAAATCACTTTTTCAAGATTTAATGTAAAAGCCAAGAGTATTTCATTCAAATTTGTTTTGGATTTATAATTTGTTCTTTTTCTGAAGTAAATAGAACATGACTTGATGCAATTTGATATTTCAAGCTAATCAGGAGGTTACACGGCTTCTGAATACACACAACTATTTACATAGTTGGCATACTTTTCCTGATCATAACATATTACACTCGGCAATTACGTACTTCCTTGTTGCTTTACTTTTTCTGATCCATATCAAGGTGCATTTGATGTGTTGAAATTAGAATATTTAATGCACAAAAAACCCTCTTCAAAATTAGAGAAAGTTTAGAAAAGCTTATTATAAATATATAGATACATACATAAAAAATTAAAAACACATTCTACCTTTAAAGGTGACTTACTAACCAAACTCAAGTACAAGGGTGTAGGCTGATGCCACAACCAAGGCCATAAGAGCTTGCTGTCACTAAAATACTTATCTTAATCTCCTCTCCAATTATAGCCCCTCATCCCCACAGCTTTTCCGCTACACCCCCCCCCCCAAGTCTAGCGACTGGGTAGTCTTGGGAGACTCAACTAGCCAGATAGCTCAGCAGAAAATTAAGCCTGCAAATAAAACAGCTTAGAGTAGTTTTCTGCTGGGTCCCTCAGCTGATTTAACCCAGACCTACTGACCATGCAAGGCAGAGATGAGTAGATCCTGCTGACACATGGGAGGGGGGAGAATCTGTGCCTGGGGATGGGTGGGGAAGCCACATCACGCAGCTAGCTTGTAAATGAAGCCACACATCACCTGCTGCAGTAAGTGAGAAGTCAAGCAACATTTCGGAATTAATAGAGGTAGCCCTTTTACATCTAGTTTTAGTCAGAGATGTAAAGATAGAATCCAGCTTTGCTACTTTTTTCCATTATAAAATCATCTTTGATGAAATTTACTATTGAAAAGAACCAGTTGAATAAACTGAAGACAAAAAAATTATCTCCGTCCCTTTGAATATGCCTACTGCTCTGAATCCAAACAAATTCTGGTTGTAGATGCTTAGTGAAGTTTAGTCATTGAGCTCCCTTAGAACCTCATCAGCTAACATGGAACTCCTTTACTATCATTTCTATGTATGTAACCTATTAAGAGGTTACACTCCAGAAAGAATTCTGACTTAGGTTGTCAGTTTCTTTTAGACAGAATTTTAAAAGAGCCATATTGCTTCAAAACAATTTTTGCCAAACAACCCGTTCCAAAACAAAGCAGGAAAAAAACCCAAACCAACCCAAAACAGACTGAATTTTTGAGCCCCCTTTTAAAAAAAATACAAAACTTGGGACGAATACAAAAAGAAAAAAAACAATCACACTTTTTAATATACTCTATGGGGTAGGATTGCTGCATTCCATCCTTGCAGTTTCTTCAGTAGCTGAAGCCCCTGAGGACTGTGCATTTCCAAGAACTCTAATCTTCTTTAATAGCAAAGGCAAAGCACTTATTTTGAAATGAGAACTCTGCAAACTTGGCAGTGCTCTCTTTCTCTTGGGAGGAGAAAATGGAAGGGAAAACCTGCTCTTTTGACTCAATAATTAGCACAACATTCAGTAACGAGTTTAAAAGTACATTTTTTTCCTTTTTACATAACACGGGAGGAAATAAACAGAAGTAGTTTCAGGAAGAACAGTGGCATCTAATCCTAACAGAAATCACAAAACTGCCTAAACGTTTAGAACTAAAATATAACCAGTTCCAAGGGTTAATTTGTGCCATAATGAACCACAGCAATGAAGCAGTTACTCTTGCATTTTTGAGAGGGAGGGCTGGCTTATCAGCTCCAAGTTAATAGCACACCTGCCAAAACACAGATTTTAGTCACTATGAAGAGAACAAAGCATGATTATATAGCCAACACTGGCATGTCTAGGTCTGATTTAACTGGAGCTATGACCCCCCCCCCCCCCCCAAAAAAAAAAGTTACACTTGGCAGGAAGCTCCAAGAAGGAAGAATACTTCTGTGGTGACATTATACAAATACCTAACTTTTCCATCTTACCATATAAAACCCATGACTTTAAGATGCAGTAAGTGGGCCAAAATTTAAACATCCACTTATTTTCAGTTACTGATTTGAGGTAAGCTCTCAGTAACATGGTCAGGCAACGTAAAAATGGTGAAATTAGTTTTAAACTGTCAATCCAGGAATGTAAATTTATGACACCAGTTGTTATTTTGTTACTGCTACTATTATCCAGGCAAGTCACTTGGTATTTAATGTATTTTATCTATTTTTATCTATAGGTATTATCTACATTTTTGTTGACTTCAGTGCCATAATTTTGCCTCTAACAAAAAAACCCAAACCACCCAAACCCAAAGCTCTAAAATAAAAAAAATTGCTGCACTTTTTAGAAGCATTATTCCTGAAGGTCATTGGGATGAATTTCAATGTTTTAAATTTTAAGAGATCATCAGAAATAAAAATTCAAGGACAGAAATCACTCATGCCACAAACATTCCTTGCAAATGTTCATTGTACAAGGCCATCGTGTTTGAGAACTTGAAACAGTGAAGCATGTTTAGAAGAAAGTTTATACTTAGTGATAAGAAAACTTACAGGCTGCAAACAAAAAGCCATTCTCTTCTAAGGTCAAAGAAACCACAAAACAGCATTCAACATCCAAATACAGCTCAATGATGTGTTAATTCTCTACTCCTTTGAGGTTACAGAACATAGCTTTTTAATGGAACTTTTAGTATTTGGTAAGAGGGTCCAAAGGCATGCACTGTGTTTGCAGTCCCAATAGGGGGAACAAAATAATCTGTATCTGAAAACTCAGTTATATCTGAAATTTTTCTAATGCTAGGCTAACACTATCAATGCCAAAATCCCAATCCCATTTTGCATTCTGTTTATTTAAGTACAATATCTTATTTCACAAGTGTTATGGTCAGCAGTTAAACTTAATTCTCACTGTTTAAAGGAACGAACAAAATTGTATAAGTATCTTAACAGCTAACAGGAGGTGTTTGGCTGCCTGTTTTTCCATGGACTTCTATGGAAATGGGTTGCTTGCTCAGTGCAATTTTCAGAGGCAGGTAGGTATGTGACTATATCCTTAGGACACCAACTTAAAAAAAAAAATTTAAAAAAATTGATCCAAGTAATGCTTGAAGTCTTCTTTAATATACAAATATTACAAAAACTCTAATCCAAAGTCCTACACTTCAATTTATAGTGCTACCCCAAAACAGAACTCTCTTTCAGAAAAGACTGCCAGCAAATATGACATACAGACTAGAATGTAACCCCCCATATGTTGGGCATGAAGAGGTCACCAGAAACCTTGGTGCAAACAAGCCTCTTGTAGAAACCTGCTAGGAAAGAGTCCAACATGGAAAAGGAAAAAAAGAAAAAAAACCTTCCAACAGCTGTAAACCAGATCACTTGGTGTCCTACAATGAGAAAGAGAACAAAGGGAGAGAAGAAAGACATGAAGAACCAAGTAAGATCCAAAAAAAGATCAAAGTAACATTATTCTTGAATTAATAATCCTACCTGTTAAAGATGCAAAGAGTCGCAACACCAAATAAAGAACAACTCTACACTTGTCAGATGGACACAGTTGGGGAAACATTAAAATGAAAGTCTGTATTAAAAATTAGGTATAAATAGGGGTATTAAAAGTTCGTGGGTTTTAAATTAATTATATTACATTTAGCTAGTGTTTCAGCCTACAATCTTGTTTTCAGCATTAAGGACTATACGTAAATATACTGGAGCCTTGTTAAGTCTGATGGAATTTGTTCTAAATTAACAAGCAGGTTTTTTTCTACCTGTTAATGCTAGACTTGAGATACAGAAAAACATCAAATGGTAGCAAATTTAGAATATAGTAGATTGAGGTCAAACAAATGGCTATTGCAGTTAAGACTTCATCTTCAAATAAAATAACCGCTGCATGTTACTCCTCCTTTGGAAGCTTACAAACTGTACAAACAAATATTGTGCTACAGAGTAGTAGTTCACAAAACTTCATTTGACAGATATTGTATTCAAATCATTAAGTTCCTGAATATTAATTTTAAATGCTGAAACACATCCTTCAGCTGGAAGTTAACCTCTACAACATTTTAGTGCTAGTTGTATCTACTGCAGATTGAGACAACCGCAGCAGTTACTCAAAATCGCTCTTTCTTGAATTCCACCACCCCTTTCTGAACACAAAATATACAACATATTTATATCCAGCAAGTAACAGGCATAACACAAAACATTTCCTTTGATGAACTGGAAAAAAGACACACTAGCTCAAGGCTGCTAAGCATTTGCTGCTCCCACAGAATCCAACCAGCCTTCAGGGTCTCTAAGAAAATTAAATCCCTATCTACAAAGTCTAAGCACACATCAAATAATGAAACAAATTACTGTTTTATGAAACAAAGGATAACATTTTCATGTGACATAACTATATTCAAAAGAAAACCTTATTAGAATTCAATGGCACGCTAACTTTTAATAGACCATAACCTTCAAAAGAGATGCTGTTTCCAAAATTGAGGAAATTCTGCAATCCTACCACAGTTTGCATGAGGGTGGTTTGATTTTGGGGTTTTGGTGGGTTTTTTAAGAATACTAAGTGGACAAGGTTATTAAAACTAGAGCTCCTTCCTGCTCTACACTTCCAGATGCTTCAGGATGTATGACCGGTTCTCATGTTGTAATGCAGCAGCATTATCTTTACAGCAAAGCACAAGGCAGGGTTACTGCCACTCAGAGATGGGATAAGAAACTGGTGTACCTGGAACAGTTTCTAGCTTTATGCAATTTAAGTAATTAAGAATAGTGCAAAGCATTTAAGTACCATGACTTCCCATATGAACACAGCATGGAAACTACAGTGTAAGAATTTTAAACTGCTAAGTAACTTCTGGCCCCACTATTTTATCTGACTGACATTAGCCAAAGCGATACCACGTTCTCAGACATATGGTTCCTATGGGTTTCATGAAAGTCAGTTGCCTTACAGAAGAGGAACTTCAGATAGTTCTGCCAGAAGAAGTAGTTCATTCCTCTCCAGACCTCAGAGAAGCCAGCCAGTAGGAGTTTAGCAGCTAGTCAGGCAATACAACCAGTTTCAAACCAATTACAACTATAGGAGGTGCAGGAGTCACCCACTACTGGAGGTGGATATGCTGGAACAGCCAGGCTTAGCCCAGCAGGGACACTGGAGATGTGGAAGGGAACAGAAGAGCAGAAGTTCCAGGAATTAGAGCACTGAGAGGATGGGAGGGAGATGCAGAATACATACCCATAGAAAATCAGTTTTTTTAGTTTTGTCACAATATAACAACTGAGCAGTAATTGGCACAGTGCAACTGACAGGAACAACTCCAAGCTTTGCTGCCATTAGAGGACATTTTGGAACTTTATTTCCAAAGTTAGGTTGAAGCTCAAATCTGCTGAAAAGCCATCTCTCTTCTCCCTCAAAACTACCAGAGATGACTGTAATAGAATTTAATTTTGAATTTTCTTGGTAACTGTACATTGGAAGATCCTGAATTTCAAACATTTAATAACATATAAGTAATCCTTACAGCTCTACTTGTGATGTGAGCAAGTCTTCCCCCTTCAAAACAGTGTCAAGAGACAAATTATGCACCCAAGTGATTTCAGAATAAACAAAATCAGTTCAGGAAATGGCAAATAGAAACTAGAGTAAAGCTTTTCTCTTCCTCTCCCTGAACAGCTAGCATAAAGTTGCTAGGTGGAAAAGTTAGAGGGAAAATAGTTTTTATGAGTTCTTGAAAACCTATCCATCTTATTGTAAAGGTGTTTAACAGCTTAACTTGAGCAATTCTGCTGCAAATAACCTGTGAGAGCAAAGAACCAGAGGTAATTTGTTCTTGCTTTTCTCAAACTCCAGGACACCTTCCCTCATCAAAAGCAACTGATTCAACAGTTCTGTCAAACCACATCACACTTCCTTTTGAGGTTTTAAACCCAAATGATTTCTATTTTCTGACTGTTTTTCATGAGGCTAGTTTGAAGAATGTCACATTGGAGTGGACTGTCCAATTGCAGTTTCACTCTTCTCTTGTATGTTTGATTCCTTCAGATTTCAAGTATTGCTCTCATTAGCATTGTCACATCCATGGCCTTATCCAACAATCCTTGAAACTTCAGCTGACCTTGACAATTTCGAGAAGTAATATAAACTTAACACACTTCAGAGAGCAGAGGGCTGCAAAGGATCCTAGGGTGTCAAGGACCTGGTGAAAGCCATAGCAAACTGAACCCTACTCGCATACCCACCTACAACAAATAAGTACAGAGTACTTTATCAGTATTGTGTTAGTACACATAATCTGCACACAATCAACTTTGTGCTTTACTTTGTATTCATAGATGGGTCTATGCCATAAGCAAGATATTCAGAACTTTTGGTAACGTTTCCTAACAAGTACGCAAAGCTGCTGCGCTAGAGATAAAGTGCCTTTTTTTTTTTTTTTTTTTTTAAGGCAGAAGTACTGCACAGTCTGAAATCAATCCCAGGCACATGAAACTCGGCTTTCTCTGTGCTAGACTTCAGAGAGTAAAAAACTTCCATACTCTATCTGAACATATTACTAGCTTTCTTCAAACTACTAAAAAAGAATCGGGAAAGGCTGCACCACTTAAACAACCACAGGTCTTGTAGCTAATGGGGTGTTCCTGCCCAGCAGAAAGCAATTTGATTCCCCCAGAGAAAAAAAGCTGCCCTTTCAACGAGTCAGCAAAACAGTTGAGAGGTGCTAAAAAGACACATGTAACTATTAGTGTCCAGTCTTGTAGATGAAGTCTTGGTTTTTATTTTTGGTAAAACTCAACTTTTTCATCATCAGCTGGTACGCTTAATCAAGGCTAAGATTGTACCCAGGATATACAGTTAAGAATGAATGTTCAAGTATTTTCACAATTTTTAAGAGATCTGCTTTTCAGTCAAAGTATCATTTAATTCAGAATTCTTTGACTATCCATGATGGTTTGAAAAACTTCAAATTTTCTTTGAATTTTTTTTCTTCAGATTTTAGATGGGTAGAGTGCACCTCTTAATCCTTAGATTATCTCCTTAATCTATAAAGTATATCTAAGAACATAAGAACTTCTTATGAGGAAATTATTCTCAAAATAGACCATGTTCTTCTTCAGAGAAACTTCTCACCATGTCACCTGCACAAGATTTTACAAAACACCCACAAGTGGCAAATAAACATTAGAGGCCGTGGTTACTATGTTACATTTTATCACACAAATCTAAAGCTAAAAGTGTTCCTTACACCTCTGTTTTGTCTGAATAACCTTTAAATATTAAGCTTACTTTATATGGACTCCAGAATTGAAGAAACTCTGCTACCAACAAAACTCAAGTTACCCCTTACTTCCTTGTTCAGACCTCACAACCAAGTCTGTTATTTTTTCTTCCCAATATAGAAAAAACATTTGCATATCTATATTCCCCTTTTCGTGCTTTGGCAGTAACAAAAACTTTTCCCCACCTCCCAAAAGGAGCCCAAGGAAACTTGTGCATACAAACCTATATGGTGATTGCTGTTAATAAAACCCTGCTGCTGTCATGGCTTTTCTGCTTGTGGCACCTTCTCTCCGGTCATGTCAATATGACATCAGCAAAAGCACACTAGGTATGCTGCGTTGTAGATCCCAACTCCGTAAGATCACTTGGAGAGAAATAACACACTTGCCTTTGAGATGCTTGCTTTGCCTATCGCCTGCCAACCACAAGCCCAGGCACATATCCTTTCTGGATCAAATATACTGGTGGAAGGGTCTCCCTTCCCCTGGCTGGAAAAATTAATTCCTGCCTATTTGCTAGGGAAATAGTTTGGGGAGCATTCCTTACCACGCCATGTTAAGGGCAGTCATTTTTCTAATTTGCTGTCCAAGGAAGAAAAATTCCTTCTTAATGAAAATAACTAAGCCAGCACAAAATGGATACATTAATATACTACCTAGAGTTGCTTAATGGAGAGCACCGAACCACCACCATTAGCAGCAGTCCATGGAAAGCACCGATGAGCAGTGCAGAAACGGGTGCTGCCACATCCCTGTCTGCAGCTACAGCTGCTGCCAAACTGTTACTATCCACACCAAGCAAGTCAATCAGTCAACCCTGGCAGCTTTTCACTCCCACTGTGTAAGACTGGAAAAGACTATAGTAAAAGAATGAAGTGAAATCTTCAATGAACGGATGAGTTAACAGAACAGGGGATACTGTCATGACTTGCAGTCATTTTAAATTCATGTTGTTGAACTCAATTACTGTAGTATATTGTACCACTAGCACACTGTTGTCTCCCAATGTTATCATTTAGTTGAATGATTAAGAGACATAACTCTATTTAGCATATTCAATACTGTCTTCAACCTTCCCTAAGATTAAGAAATATGGGTGAGAAAACTAAGCAGCTAAAGTTAAGCGCATATGCAACAGGAGTTAGTAATGAAAGCAGTGAATAGGCACATATGCTGAGGTTATAAACAAAAGTGTATTTTTAGAATGCTCTGCCATTATCCACATATGCAGAGATGATAATGGTAATCAGTTCATGGCAGTAACCACCTAAGCTCTAGGTGCCAAGCTAAACCACAGGGTTACAAATTCATTTCAGATAGAGACTTTGCCATTGTCATCTTAGGAGGCTACCGTGCAGAAACCCACTTTGTCTAAGGAAAGCTGCTAAATACTCAAGGTACAGCGGCTCACTCTGAACACAGCAGCAAACTAGGAGGGCACAAGCTGCCTACAGACAACTGGCTAGAAATTAAAGTGTTGGCCATGACCCTAAAGGTACGTTCCAAGAGTTCATCGTCTTGTGCTACAAATAGAACCACAAACGTAGCTGAGCTAGGTCCTTTCTTTATCAAATAGTGAAAGTGTTCTCAGGAACAGTCCCATGACTGAGCCTTGTCTTAACAACCCATGCATGATGACCTTCAAGACACGCTGCAAAGGCCTTTTAAACAAAATGCTTCAAACTTGAATGAAGCTTTTTTAATTTCTGCTGGACTACTTAAGGACTCCTAACCGGAGAGAAAAAAAAAAAGAGTAACATTGCTGCACATTTGGCACACTCAGAACAAAAAGAAAAGAGAGTCGAGATGGCTTCAGACAGTTATGGAAGCACATGGATTTCCACTTTCAGGTCACCAATTCAAAACACAACTATAACAGCAAGTCATAAACACCTCTATTGTAGTAAGCCAGCCTTCCAACACCACAACTGCCAAAATCTTAGACGCTCTTGCATTGACAGATGGTCCAGGGATCCACTCACTAAGCATGAATTGAGCAACTCCCTCACTCTTTCAGGTGCTTTTGTCCACGCCAACGGCGGAAAGCAAATCTGGCAACTGCACAAGAGTTTCTACTGTTTTTAAGCTACTGCCTTTTCTGGCTCGACGTTTGCCAAGCGGGTGAATTTTAGCAATGCTAAACGCACGCAACGTAAACCAGAAACGCCTATGATTGTTCGGCAGTGAAACAGAAGCGATACCCTTATTAAACCTTTTCTTCACAAGGAAAAGTTACAGTGTTCACTGTAAGTTTTGAAAGCTAGGACTACACAACGCCTCAGAGCAAAAGAAGCCTTGTGGATTCGCAACTGTGGCTGCGCGCAGGATCTTATCCCGCTTTGCTTTTAAGCGAGCTCCCGCCCGAGAGGACAGGGCAGGACTTTGCTCTGCGTCGCAGGTAAACCCTCCCCTCCCTACCTTTCCTCAACGAGTCCGTAACCAGCCACGGCAACGAACCTGCCGCCAGCCCGAGCTTCTGGCAGAGGGTGCCCGAGTTGCGACACCCATCTCCCGGTGAAACAGGACTCCCGCACCCACCGTGCCCGTCCAGGCCTGGCCGCCCGTTTCCTCAGAGAGCCGGGCCCCCGCCGGGCCCAAACGGCCCCTCGGCGGGCAGCCTGAGGCGGGCGCCGGCCTGCAGCCCGGCCGCGGCAGAGGGACGGGGACCCCCCCCGCCGCCCCCTCCTCACCCACCCCCGCCCCCCGCCCCGGTCGGGACTCACTGTTGCTCGACTTGAGGTCCCGGTGCAGGATGGGGACGATGGCCTGGTCGTGCAGGTAGAGCATGCCGCGGGCGATCTGCACCGCCCAGTTCACCAGGATGTGCGGGGGGATGCGGCGGCCCCCGCGGGCGGCCCCGGCCCCGGCCCCGGGGGCGGCGGCGGCGGCCAGGGCCCTGTTGAGGGAGCCGCCGCGGGCGAACTCCATGACGAGGCAGAGGTTGGGCTCCCGCAGGCAGACCCCGTGCAGGGCGATGATGTTGGGGTGCCTCAGCATGGAGAAGAGCTTGGCCTCCTGCCGCACGCTCTCCGCCGTGGCCGTGATGTCCTCGTCGGGGTCCTGCCGCGCCGCCTTCACGGCCACCTCGCGGCCCCGCCAGGTAGCCCGGTACACCTTCCCGAAGCCCCCCACGCCGATGATCTCCTGCAGCTCCAGGTGCTGGAAGTCGATCTCCGTCAGGCTCCCCGCGGGGTCCCCCCGCCCGCCGCCGCCGCCGCCGCTACCCCCCGCCGCCCCGCCGCGGGGCTGGCGGGTCACGTAGTTGGCGGGGAAGATGCCGAGGCGGTGGCGGATCTTCCCCGCCCACCAGCCGTCGTCGCCGGACACGGCCGCGTCCTGCGACAGCACCTCCACCACGTCCCCCCGCCGCAGGCTCAGCTCGTCCTCGCCGCTCGCCTCGTAGTCGTACAGCGCCGTCCACAGCGGGCACGGACCCCCACCGGCGGCCGCCGCCCCGGCGCCGGGCACAGCCATGACAGCGACCTCAGCCCCGGCGGCCGCCAGCGCCGCCGACGCGGGGGCGCGCGCCCAGCCTCAGCCTCAGCCTCAGCCTCAGCCTCAGCCTCATCCTCACCTGCCGCCGCCGAGCGGGAGCCGCGGGAGGGGCGGGAGCGCCGGGAAGGGGCGGGGCTCGGGGAAGGGGCGGGGCCCGCCCGGCCCGGTCACCGCCGCCGCCGCCGCCGCCGGGCTCCGGCAGGTAGGGCGCAGGCGCGCGCGGGGAAAGCGGGGAGGGGATTGGCCGCGCCTCCGCGACCTCCCTCCCGCCTCCGCTCCCTTGCCCCCGGCGATTGGCTGCCGGCCGTCACGTGGGACCGAGGGCTGGGGGCGGAGGTTGCGGGGAGCGGGCCGGCGGGCGTGTAGGCAGGTAGGTGCCCGCGCCCGCCCTCCCACGCGCCCAGACTGGCAGGCTCCGGCCGCCGCGGGGGGCGGGGCGCCGGCGGGCGCGCGGCTGAGGCGCTCGCAAGGGTCCCGCCCGGCCAGGGGAAGGGACGGCGTAGCGGCACCGCCGGGCCCGGCCCGGCCCCGGGGGGAACCGGGAGGGGTATCGGGGGGAGCCCCGTGGGCCCCGGGGAGGTGGCAGCGGCGTCTCGGTGCAGGCCGCCCTCAGGCGCCCGCCCCCGCCTGGTTTGTCCCTCGGGGTCGAGGGTTCGTGTCTCCGGCGGCAGCTTCCCCTCTCCTGCGTTGTGCGGCCTTGGGACTTCCCCAGAGTGAAACCCAAGCAGTTTCTGAAGAAAGCAAGCTTCCTCCGTTCGTGTTTCCTCTTCCACCCGCCTCCACCGCTCATCGGCTCTCTGCCCCGGACCGACCGGGTCCCGGCTCTGCGTGGCACGATCACACAATCCTTTCCTTAGGAGGCTGCCTGCAAATAGCAAGTGCTGCGTATATGCTATTTCTGGATAAAGATTTTCCTGGTTTTACGTGGAAAAATCGTATCACTTTCTAAAGTAGAGTAGCCGTCTCGTTGGAGGTGAGAGGGAAGCGTGTGGGCTAGGGACGTGTTCCCTTCTCCTCGGCCGGGTGGGAAGCGTGGTTCGGAGCGGGGGGGAGATGCCTTCTCCTGAGGAGGTGATGGCTTCGTGCTGCCGCACCTGTGGTTCTGGAGGCGGCTGCTGCCAGCAGAAGCCCCGAGGCGGATAGAAAAGGCTTGGGGAAGGTGTCAAACCGCACTGCCAGGTAGAATAACCCGGCGTGATGAACGCCTCTCAACTTCTCGCACGAAAACCCACATCCAGGGCACTGTGTGTCCCTACATACACACAAAATTTGCAGCTGGATACCACAGGACTAAGATTCCAACATAAAGACAGTAATTAAAAAAACCCTAAAATTGCAGTATCCAAAAATCATTAATTCTTGTTTATCCCACAGTCTAAGCAGTGTCTATAGTTGTACACACGAGGCAAAAATAAAATTACGCAGAAAGTGACTTACTGAACCACGTTAACCGAAAAGAAAGAATGCAGAACCAGCATGTCTATCGAGTCTTCTCCCATTTCCTTTAATATAAGAGATTGCCTTGCAGCTATTCAGAGAGATAATTACAAACCTTTTCCTTATCTGCGTATTTGCCTTATTATAAAAGCCATAAAGTATGTTGTAATACAAGCATTCTGCCACACAAATTCCACCTTGAACTTTATCTGTTATCTGAAAGAATCTGCAGGAACTAATTAAGTGTGGAATGTTTTGGGTCAGACAAGGTATTGGTTGCAGTACGGCGAAAAGTTTAAATATTTATTTAGCGCTATTATTCCAAAATTTGCTCTCTGAAGTACCATTATCCGCTAGCAATTGCTACACTCAGGTTATTCTTTGTTCAGTGTTTCTGCAGCACCTAGTGCTTTAGGATCCTGGTATATAATTGCTGTTCCTAGGAGTTCTAATAATGGAAATGTTGCAGAGAACGCTGGGAAGTGCCTGTGACTTTTCTGATGGCACCACCTAGAGTTAACCGTTGAGAAGAACGGCGTACAGAAGGCAGAGCTTTTGGCTCAGTCTGTCATTGGTATCTCTCGAGATAAAAGCAGTTGCATTTTTCATCTTTGGCACTCCTGCAGCTGTAGGTGTAGTACTGTGCATCTACGTTGTGTCCAGAACACATATCCTGAGCTGGGAATTAGAGGAACCCTTCATTCCTGCAAGTACCGTTATCCCAAAAAATATTTGGTGTCAACATCATCCAAAGATGAGGAAGAGTTGAAAGATTTGAGTGATGGGCAGACAAGTCACCCAAATAAGACCCAATGTTATATCAACTGCAATGGAGTCTGCATTACCTGGGGCTTCCAGATAAAATAATAACCTACATGAGGAGGTCTCAAAAAACAGGAGAGAGGAGGTTTTGAAGCAGCTTTCCACTTCCGCCTTTGTTTACTCATCTTTCTTTTTTGGAGCTCTGCATGTAAATGATATTTGCCAGCATGCATGTGGAAAACAACTTCAGTAGTTTCTGAGAAATTAACATTTTTAATTATCACACATCAAAATTCTTATTTTGGCTGGCTATTGCACTCGATTCAATCATTACATTTGCATGAATGAACTTTGTCATCTTTGAAAAGAATCTGCAAAGGGTAAAACAAAAAATTTCCACGCAACAAGAGAGAGGTTTAGGCGAGATGGGCGCAGAGGAGCAGCACACGAGGCACTGCTGGGGCTGTGCCTCGCTTGAACAGATCAAGAGACTGTGCTGCTTACCAAGGATGCACCAAGCCATTACTCAAGCCCCGTGGCTATAGATCCACAGAACAGACATCCGAGGGTGCCAGCGCCGCTGAAGGGAATGGTGCTGTTCCTCCCCTTGCTCCCAGCTGCTTGTTCCTACGGCTGTATCATCCCTCCCAACAAGCCAACACAAGCATCCAGCGCGGCCGCATCGCGTGCAGTGTCACGAAGCAAGCTGGGATGTGGTGCGTTAGCTCACAAATACAGTTGTTTAATAGCATCTTTGGTCTCTTACCTTTGTCTAAAAAATCTGTACAAAGCACGCTGGAAACTTGGCTCCATCCTCCATCTCAGCCCCGCTCCCTTCTCCTTCCCACACCTGTGCTTGCCCTGCCTCTCACCTACCTCTTCACTCTCCTAATTTGATGTCAGCTGCCATGAATTTCTTTGACGCAAGGCAGACCGTGTTTTACCCTAAGCTCATTCTTGAAAGAAACCGAATGCTTTTTACCGAATTTCCCCACCTGCCTGCCCCAAACACAGCTGCAAACAACACAAAACCGCCAACACTGGAGCTGGGCAGCGCTCAAAGCTGAGAAACTCGTGATGTATGAGGCAAAACGAATAACTGGCAATGAAAACAAGGCGGGGGGGCGTGTGGGGGGACCGATGAGGAGAGCAGCCCAGCTGGCTGACGCCGGTGCTGCCTGTTTGCCGCGCGTTTTTTTTTTTGCACCAGCGCCCCAACCTCCCGGCCGCCCACGGCGGGACGCCGCGGTGACGGACGCCTCCGCGCCAGAACTGTCGTCTGTGTGTGTCTGTCGGCCCGGCCCGGCCCCGCTCCGCCCTGCGGCCTCCGTTCGCTGCCGCCCGCTACCGGTAGCCGGGGCCCGGCGGCGGGGCAGCTCCTCCCGCGGCGTAGGGCGAGCGGGGCGCTGTGCCCCGGAGGCGGCGGCGGCGGCCGCCGGGGTGGGGCGGGCGGGATGCTCGGCGTCGCGGGGCACCATGGGAGAATCCGCGGGCGCCCGGCATGGCGGCGGCGGCGGCGGGCGGCTGAGGGGCGGCGGTGGCGGCGGCGGTCGGCCGCCATGGTGTCGCCGGCGGCGCGGCTGGTGGGTCAGGGCGTGTGGGCGGCGCTGACCGGGGGCTGGTACCACGACCCGGAGCAGGGCGCCTTCACCAACAGCTGCCACCTCTATCTGTGGCTGTTCCTGCTGACGCTGCCCATGGCCCTGCACCTGGTGAGAGCCGGCCCGCGGCGGGGAGGGGGGCGATGGAGCTGGGGGGGGGGGGGGTCGGCTGCTGCGGACCCCAGGCGGTGGCGGGAGGGTTAAAAACAGGCTTGGTGGGGTTTGTGTCCAAAAGTTGAGGGCGGGGGGGTTAGTCCGGGGCCGGAGCTCTGAGCCCGGCTGAAGCGGTTGGGTAGGGTTACTTGGGAAAGGGTGCAGGGCTGGCCTCTGGAAATGCCGAATGACCGCGGGGATGTTTGTTTAAAAAAAAAAAAATCTCTTTTAGAAACGGGTTTTTTTTTCCTACTCTGCTCCAGTCTTCACCTGCTGAGAAGGGTAAATAAATGGAAAAATCCAAATAGCACGTAATTAATATGCCTTGCTGAATGTCACTGGTGAGTCACATGGCTTTTCGTGACATGCAGCTCCCTTTGTGCTGAAATTTAAACATTGGAAATAAATAATTTTAATCACTAGAGTTTGTTTGCCAGACTTGAGAAATATTTTCCTTGAAAACCTGAAACTTTTGCTCCATTTTTGTGTGTTTTCCTACTGTGTGAGAAGAGCTTGAAAGTATAGCTTGCTGGATCACGGCACCTATTCATTGGTGTGTTCTTGAGCGATTGTAGTTTAATATCGCTTCCACTGGAAACAATTTACATCCTTCTGGTTCTCACAGTGACTCAACTAAATTCTTAACTAAGTTCTGTAGAATATTTTTTTGTTGGATAAAATTTCTAAATAGGTCTCTTCACCCTACGTGGTCAGCTGTTGGCCCGATTTTCAAAATGAAAGCGCATTCGTGAATCCCTCTGCCATCCCAGTGAAAAGCAAATCTTGTATTTTTAAAAATCAGTTGGTATGCTGTATTTTGTGGCATGGATTGCAGTAAATTCCTGTAAGCATGGCTCATGGAGTTAATGAACCAAGATAACAATATGCTTTCTTCTGATTGATAAGGTCTATTTCCTATGCAAACCAGCAAGAGTCTTGCATTGTAGGACTGTCAAAGCATTATGTGTGATTAAAAAGGAAAAAAAAGTAAAGGTTAACTTTTTTTCCAGTTGATGTAAGTATGTATCTGAAAGAACATTTATTTCCTTGTGGGAAACTTCTGAACTAATAGCATGGAAGAAGGCATTCAGGGTTGCACAAAATAACATTGGATACGAAGGCTGTAGGTCAGAGCTAAGGTAAAAAAAGGCATTATTTAAAGGGAAGGGCAGAAAACCTAACTTATCTACTGAACTTTCTCTCTCTTTCTTGGGCTTCATCTTTGCCTATCTTTTTGCTTTTTCTGCAGACTGGTTGACTTTCTGATGAATCATCCGGTTAAATGCAGGACTTGTGTTCTTGAGCTAATGTATTGCTGTGGGAATTCTTTATTCTTGATAAGAATAATGCATTTATTATGCTGGCTGCTTGAGAGTTATGATGTCCTTAAGTATTTGTTTTCTTGCTTTTAGGTGGTTGGGCTTTGTAAACTTTGTGCAAGACATAGTCTTGCCACTTAGAAACTTGAACCTGCTTTTTAACGAAAGGTTTTCTTTGGGGAATTTTATTTATAATATTATATTCACTAATGTTTGGGGTGGTATTTATGTTACATGCTTGACACCAGTAGTTTTGGATTCAGTTTAAAGCAGTCACTGATATTTCTTGAAATGTCAAAGTCAAAACAAATCGGAGTACTACTTTTTAAAATTTTCCTTTGGTTGGTATAATCCTAATTATGCTTCTGTCAAAGTCAGAAAGTCTCTCTGAAACAGTTTGATTTGAATGAAATGGCAAAAATCATCCAGCAGTTTTTAGATTTTTCACACCGGCTTGGCAGAGACGTGTCGACAGTAGCGTCGGGCAGCTTATAGTATCAAGTTGTTTCTGTCGTGTGGATTGAGGATTTAATTCTCCAGCTTTGTCAGCATAGCTTCCTTTTGGTACTAATGGTTCTGTTATTAGCTCCCCCACACCTGAAAATGCAGATCGGTGTTTCCATCTTTTCCTTTTCTTTCTCATTTATCCTTTGTAGTAGTAAATATACAGTTAAAAATGTACCTTGGATATCATTTGGAGCATCATTGCTGTTAAAATCAACTTTCAAAATTGTAATGAGATCTCTTCTAACTCAGCCATGTCAACACTCATAATAGATTAAAAATTAAAGTTATCTTATTCCACCAAACAATCCAGGGTTCCCAGGTGTTTTGCGCATGAAAATAGTGGCAATTGTTGTAAGAAGCCACTGGGCTGAATTCAGCCCCGGGGAAACACCAGTGACTCGGAGATGCAACTTTGGGAATGCTTGTACTATAGCTTATTTTACAAGCCACAAGAGAATGCGCATCCGTGTTTCAGTGGGTCCCCAGAAGGGCTTAGTGCTTCTTCTGCCTTTTGTTGGACAGGAAGCCCTTGAACTTACAGGGTTGTTACTTCAAATCATGCTCCGATAGGAGAAGTACAACATGGCAGTATAAGGGTGTGGGCACATAAATTACTCAGCAGTAAATTGTAATAAAACTTGCAGTGTGTCAGCTGCTTCCGGTCCCATTTGGCCACGCTTTACCCCACTTTATCTCCCTGTGAAAGTAAGGATAAGTATACCTCCACAAAAGAGAGGTAAGCTACACTGTACTTACTGTATTTATTGTGTGGTAGGGTGCATACTTAAAACTGCCCCTGCGATTTTATTTGCTACCTGTTTTCCCATGTTTTGTACTGTGTGATGGACATCTCTTGGTTACCAGTTCAGCTAAATGAACATAAAAATATTTACCTTTGGCTCCAATATTATATCTCCCACTCATATCTCCGCAAGCCTCATGGTAGCGGCTGACTGCATATTTATTTGGCAGTTCCCTTGTTTGTGTTCTGTAGCACACCGAGACAGTGAGGCCCAGGTGCAGCACCATCTTGATTTAGATGCTGCAAGTGCTCAAGCATCAGGTGGGTTACATGTGGGTCTAATTGACTTTAATCATTCAGTCCAGTTTACAAGGTGTGGTGTTTTGTTCAAAGGTTACACACCTTTATATTAGGAAGCATATACCTCGTTCACCTCTGCCTTTTTGCTACTCAAATAACATTAGTAGACATGTGGAGAAGAATTTGACCGTTCCTCTGGGAGCAAACTCTGGGTGGGCAGAAGCCCCAAGCAACAGCTCTCCCTGCGTGGGCAGGTCAACTCTGTTGGATTTGCAGTAGTAAGGCCACATTTGGAACGCACCAGCCTGCGCTTCTGCCTGTGACCCCACGCTGTTCTGGTGCGGGGTATAACAACGGAAGCTACTGGAAAACAAAAAGTACATTATGGTAGAGTTTTTAATTGGGCAAGAGCAAAGAAAGCTAGAGCTACAGCTTCCACAGAAACCTGTGGGATGTCATGAAGCCTGCTTTCTAATGAATTTGTATTTGTGGATGGTTTTTTTTCTAGCTTCTAATAAGTTGTCAGCTCAATTGAAGCTTTTCCTGTCACTGGGGTGGCATTCAAAAGGTCAGAGAGCTGTGTGGGTTCCTCTCGTTAACACAGGAGGTGTGCTGCTGTGACCTTGTCCCAGTGGGGTGTATTCTCTCAAAGTTAGTTGAAAGTAGCTAAAGAATTAGAAAGTTATTCAGGAGAGGGGACAGAGAGAGATGATGAATACACAGGCACATGGTGTGATTATAAAACCTCGTTTCCATAGGAAACCAGGCTAATTATAACTATACTGCATCAAAAGGGAATCTATCATATAATTCCTCAGTGGTCTATAACTTAATTCCTCCTTAGCTCAAGCAGACTTGATAGCTTTCACCTATCCGTACCTGGGAACACGAACTGCAGTCATATGACACTTGTACCCTTATGCAAGAGGCCGGATTCAGAAAATAGAGGGCTTTCCATTCTCACCTTCATCTTTCTCCTAATTCTTCCTGTGGGCAGGGAGCAAGCTGCTGGCTTGTACTACTTAGCTTGCCCCAAGATTTAGAATATTAAGGATGCGCTGGCCTTATTATACATAGGCAGGCTTGTGAGCATGCATGGCACGTACGTGGGGAAGTGCTGTATATCCCGGGCAGATGGGCAGGGAGTCGGCTGGCAGGCTCAGGGCGCATCTCCGGTAGGTCTGGTCACAAGGCAGGGATGAGGACATGCAGCCCTCAGCATTTGCTAAAACTGGCCCTCTTTTCCACTTGGAAGTCTAGGAGCTTCCTTTGATTCTCTCTCATAGCGTGCTCTATGCAGCCATAGACTGCATTACTGGAAGTCTATTTTTGTTGTGTCCTCTTGACATTATTCATATAATATTTATTGAGCTTTATGAACGTTGCCTATAGAGCATTTCTTTTGTAGTGGCTTATTCTGAGCTGTTACTTAATAATGAGTGGTCGGCCTATGCTTTTTAGTGTATAGTTGAAGAGATTCTTTGGAGGGTGAACAAATCTCTCTTTAAAACAAATCATTACAGATACTTGGCTATCATTCTTTGTGAAACCAAGCAATCTTTAACTTGTGTTTTGCAAATACATTAGACATAAAACACAAGTTCTTCAACCTCATCCACCAAACCTTATACCTGAGAGCATGGCCTTGCAAAGTGATCCTCTTTCTGGCCCAGATTCGCTAAATAACTGAAGGGTATGCTTCGTTTCGGTATATACATAGTACCACAAAGTACTCTTAACAGACTAAGCCTCAACTTGTAGAAAGTAATGTTTGTCTTATCAGGGATCATTAGTAGTACCTACATGCTAAATAGCTACTCCACTTTTGTGCAATAGATTCTTTGTATATGAATCAGAATAGTCATCAAAAAGGATTTGCCTGAAAATTTTCACATGTACGTCTTGAAGGTATGAAGACTCACAAAGCCAAAAGTAGCAGCAGGATAGCAACCCAGTTGCTTGTAATAACACAGAAATGATTCAACATATTCATTTCAACATCAAGATAAATGTGGTGACTTGTTTTAGAGATGAAGTAAGTGTGCCTTGTTCCCTTCACCTGTGTGGTCAGTGTGGTTTGTTTATGAATCTGAAAAGAATTCTAATCTTTTACATCCAAATGCTCCTTGACCTGCAATGCTGATACTTAAAATGATAGATTTAGGCCCAAAGTAAAGACCATTCTTAAAAATTAACTTCAGTAGGCTTTTAGCAAATCCCGAGCATTGAAAAATCTTCCTCCCCCACCCCACCCCTGCTACAAATTGTGCAGGGATATAGTAATGCTCTGTTTAAAAAAAACCAAAAACCTGAGAAAAGATTAAACTAATTGTGAGATGGCAGCTGCGTGACAACAATACATAAGGGCATTCCATGACTATAATGATAAAGGCTTTGGCCCTTCAGTTATAACTGCAAGTGTCCATTGCTGTGATTTGCCCTTCACTGTAAGGAAGTATTTACATATAAAACTGTTGTATGTAATGTCTGTGAAAGAACTTTCCAGACTATAGTTGAACTGTAATTAATTTTAATGACTGAGAAATACAGTGCTCATCACAGATCAGTAAATAGATCACACAGCTGCAAATTGACAATTATGAACCTTAGAAAAAGAATCCAAAGAGACTGCCTCTCCACATGAATTTTATTCATTTGTTTTGACTAATCCTGATTAATTATTTAAAATTCTTTGGTGGTAAAGATAGTTCAGAACATGAGAAGTGTTAGAAAAAGGAGATCAAACTACAGCATTTAACTGTTAAATCATAACTGAGAAGCAGGGTAGGATGACAGAATTATTCAAAAGGGGTTTCCTGTTTGTAGTTAACTAATGTTTCATGTTGTGTCTGTATTTTTATAAGTTCATAGTTTAGGAAAGGCTGCAGCTGCATTATCCTGGGAATGCAGTATCTTAGGAGGTTTTGCAATGTTTGTCAATTGTGAGATTTTACTGATTTTGTTAAGAAATAAATAATATCCACAGCTAATCAAAAGAAGAATAAATCTTGTAAAATGGTTTCAAATTTGAACAAATCCTTAGACCTATTTTGTGAGTGGAACTCAAGTATGCTGTATGAAGATGCACTACTTCTTGTGGTTGCAGAACTCAGTAGAGGTACAAATAATAGACAATAAAGAATAAAGAGTTTGAAAATTACTTTAAAAATCTTAGTAGCATCTTCTCAAAATAAACTGTTATGATTATGTATTTATTATTTCTTTCTGTAGGCTTTTCCAGCAAATGCGGTTACGGTTTTTGTGTACTGCAGCTTGGTGACAGTGTTCTTCACAGTAATAAAGGTGATCAGTTACCGTCTGCATCTCATGTTCGATAAAGGTGAAGTAATTCAACCAAAGCTCTCAAGAAAAAATGGAAGGCATTGTAAAGACACAGAAGTTCCAAAAGGAAACACAGTTCAGCCCTCAAATCGTAGGTAAGGCTTTCATCGCCCATTGCTGGTACATTCTATAAAACGGATGAGTTTGCTCCATGGTCCTGCGTAGCAGAAATGCCTGTTGACTGTAGGAAAATGCCTCCCAGTCGTGTGGGGAACAAAAACCTACTTAATGCTTTTATTTTCGGTGGCCGCAGCATGCTTGCGGTGAAGCAGGCAGAGCTGCACCTGATTCAGAGGGTGAGGCAGCAGCCGGGCATGGTGAAGGCAGTAGGAAGAGACCTGTCTGGGAGGTGCTAAAAGATCCTGGAGAAAACCTGGGAGAAGTTTTCTGGGGAAGCCTTAAATGCTTGCTCTTTCCTCTTCCTGCTGTGCTTACCTGCTGGGAAGAGGAGGAGAAGTGGCACGCACCTGTTGGCAAAAAAAATGCTTTAATATCACGGCTTTGAAGGCCTGAGTTCATGTTGCCTTTGTGTGCTTGTAGTAACTTTCCTCTCGGATCAAACCTAGATGCGTAAGTCACTTTCCCCCTTTACGTTTTATTGTGACTGCTTCTGTGGTTCTGTTCATGAGGAAAGCTAGAACCGCTTTTATTTCTCGGGAGCATTTGTCAGGTATTTGCAGCCTTTCTACTGAGGAGTCAACCACTATGTCTTTGCTGCAAATAAACAAAGTCAATAAGGCTGCTTCCAGGTTGAGATGGTACAAAAGGTAAAAACAGTATTGGACTAAAGACTAGTACTGACATTTTGCAGATTTCTGTATAGGTAGAATATTCCACTGTACACTTTTTGGAATAAATGTAGACCTCTCTTGCTGGTTTTTCAAGCTTGAGTCATACAAACAAATGAAGCTGGCAAAAGGCTTCCAGTGTTCCCAAGTGTTAGGACAGATGTGAAAAATGGTGCAATAAGGTACATCCAACAGTGACGGCAGCATAGAAATGTCCAAACAAAGCTTAAACTGGGTAGGTTTGTTATAACTACCAGTCAAGCTTCAACAGAGAGCTCTGCATAAAATAACTTTGGGTATTTTTTGGTGCATTTGCAGTTGCTACTGCTAGCTCTGTGGAAGCTAAGTAGTATCAAGATTGTTTGTGTACCTCTATGCTACTGCTCGTCTCTGTCTTTACACATGCACGTCTGTGCTATGCTCCTGGCAGTGACGTTGCTGGGAGTGTCGAGGTCTGCCTGCATCGAGACTCTTCTGAGAAATGCATCTTATGCGTGTCACTAACCATACAAGGTTTTTATTTTAGATTGGGTGATGCCTTTCAAGCTCTATTCCTCTTTAGTTCTCGACAGCCCACTGGCTGATGAGATGAATGCAAACTTTCATTATCTTGCCTTTATTTGGTCTAAGAAGTAGAGGTAGAATCACTTAAAACTTGTGTGTTAAATCATGTAACTATTCTTACTAGGAGGTCCTAGGCACAACAGTCCATTATTTAGTACTTGATCAGAAAATAAAGAACTTAGTATTTTGACTAGATGGATGACAGAAGTTCTTAAACAGGCCCTGGTAGTTGACAGGTTGGTTGAACAAGTTTTTAAAGCCAGTGAACTACAAAAAAAAATTGTGGAAAGGTGGCTGAGACCCCCAGGTAAATAATTTTATAGTTTATATAGAGCTGTAGGGTTTAAAAATAAGGGTTTTTTTGAAAACAGCAACTTTACAAACAAACAAAAAAGTCCAAACCCACACTTTTTGACATTTCACTATAGTGTTGATTTTTTTCCGACTGAATTTTTGTTGTGTTATAGCCAAGAAAGAGAACGTGTGTTAGTTCTCATTAGTAAACCTTGTCCAAAAATTCTTGCTTATATCCATGGAAAAGCTAGTAGAAAATATGTGTAAAAAGAGTTAGTGGGTAGTTGAATGCATCCACAAAGGAAGTGATCAACAAGTTGTCCATTACTAATTTCGTATGTTATAAGACATATGTTTGCCTTGGCTAAAACCAGAGGAACAACTTTATTTTGTTGTCTAATGGTTATATTAATACACATTATGTATTGCATTTCAAATAGTTGTTTGATGGGAGGATGGTAAATAAACAGGCAGTTAGATAAGCAATATGTACACAAGGGTACAGTGAAAGGATGTGAAAAGCAAAAATTGTGAAAGGAGTAGTGTTTGACTGTTGTATGTCTAATGAGAAGCCCCAAACAGCCTTTTGTGTCAATAAATCCATGTGCGTGTCAGGCAGGCTAAATGACATTATATACACATAGGGAGTTTGAGGAGATGTCATTGCATTTCTCATAGCAATGCTCTACTTCCGAAGACACCAGAATAATTTTATACTGTGGGGTTTTAATTCATTTATTTTGGCAAGTTGCCTTGGTGAGGAAGGAGGTGCAAAAAGGGGTTACAGTATTTTTCAGCTCTGTGCTTTTAGCATTGGAGGGGAAAAATCTGCTGTCACTTCCTTGTGCTGTGCTACTTCTTCCTATTCTGTTATTATTCCTCAGTTTCTTCCCAAAACTTACTGTGATCCTCTGTGGTAAGAAGCATTGCTTTACTCTTCATTTGCTTCCTTTTCAGCAATAACACAGGGGATAATGGTGTCATCGGTGAGACCAACCAAAATGACTCTACCCAAACAATTCATGACAGTTCAAGAGTACAGGCTCTGCACTCACAGAACTCACCTGGAGCAATGGTTAGTATGCTGTTTTCTGTAATAATGTCTTCACTTCACGCAGTCCACAGCTTACCACACGGAGTTTTGTATTGCCAGGTACTGATCACTTGAAGCGTAGGTCTGCCCTGAGGAGGAAGGGTCATTCCGTGGATCTACTAGGTATACCACTGCTGTCAGTCAGCCTTGTCCTAAAGGTTTGGGTTTGCAAAGCTGAAACTGGTATATGTAATTCTGCACTTCTTAGGAGGGGTCTGTCTGCTTTATAGATACCAAATGGCCTTTGTAAATCTTGCAAAGAGCAACTAGTTTTCTTGGCTGCTTTGAGAGAAAGGAGAGGCTAATGCAATCAGAGCAGCCTCTCATTGCCTCAGAAGGGATCCGCTCCTAGAGCGTTAATAATTTGGTTTTGTAACTAGACTTATGGTTATAAAACAAACCCAACATGTCCCTTGAGTATTTAAACAAAGCATAAAAAACATTATGTAAATCTAGGAGATGTCTACATGAGGTTAAAAATAGATGTCTGTTCATTCCATGCCATTGGCCATGCTTTCTAAATCAATAGTGTATGAAGTGATGGACGGGATGTATGTAGATGTTATTAAAGAAAAAATAGGAAACACCCATGAGAAAGCTGAAGAGTTAACTATTCAAAAAATCAAGGAACAGAATAATGCTATGTAATCTTAAGCTACTCCCCATGTATATGGTGATAAAATCTTTAATTATGTGATCCCATGCTATTTTTTCTACAGGACTCCTGTCTCAGTCAGTGCAGAGGATGGTTAGTGATCTCTGAATAAGTAGCTATTTGATACTTCATTCTGTCTTCATATCCCTCCACCCCCACCCCGTGTCCCTATTTACTGCAAACTGTTCAAATCCTGATCTGAATGAGAACTATTTCCTCATTTCCTGGAGTGTTTTTACCTTTTTGTAGCATCTGTATGATTCACAGACATTAATAGTTTTCTTTTATGAGGTAAAATATTTTTCACCTTGTTTCTGTCCTAGTCCCCAGTATTCTGGTATTTGTCCATTCTGCAAACCCATTTCTTCTTGGGATCTCGACCAAGTCTCCTACTTCTAAACACATAGATTGAGTCTTGTTAAACCTAGTCTCCTGTTCTTGCTGCCAGGATACCACCATGAAATTTTAGGGTATAATAATAATTATTTCCTTTTTGTTTTGGTGCCTGTCAGCCAGAAAAGAGCCACATTAACTTTTCCCATTAGCTTTTTTTCTAGTTATGCACTTAGGCTGTTGAATTTAGACTCCCAAGGTATTCCTGTGGAGTATTGTGTTTAGTTTTGAGCTCCTCAGTGGGTTCTCACAGACATGGACCTGCTGATGAGAATCCAGCAGAGGCCATTAAGGTGACTGAGGAGTGAGGTACATGATGTATGAGGACAGGCAGATGCGATGTTTTAGCCTTTGTAAGGCTAAAACCTTTTGTAAGACTAGAAGAAGAGCTTACGGCTGTCTTCACCTTCCTAATGGTAAGATACAGTGGAGACTGAGCACTCTCTTTTCAGAGGTACCCAGTGACAGGATAAGAGACAGTGGCTGCAACTTGCAGCCATGGAAAGCTACAATTAGATCAGTTAGATTTAATAGTTTTTGTGCGTGGTTGGTTTTTTTTTCCCTACCAAGAGGGTGGTCAAATACTGGAAGAGGTTGTCCAGAGAGGTTGTGAAATCTCCATCTTTGGAGATATTCAAAGCTCTGCTGGAGATGGCCCTGAGCAACCTGCTCTAACTGTACCTGCTTTGAGTGTGTGTGTATGGTGGAGGGGATTTGGACCAAATGGCCTCCAAAACGTCCTTGCCATCTAAATGATTCTATGATAATTTAATGGCTATGTCCAACTAGTTTTCCATTGAGAAATTGTTACCAAGTACTGGAGACTAAACTTTTCATTTCAGTGCTTTGGAAATGCATAGCTGGAAAAGTGGAACAAATGAGCACATTCTCTTCTGTAATGATTAAAAAAAAAAAAGTATCTGGATTAGGCACTGCAAAACATTTTTTAAAAAAATCTTAGATTTTTTTTTTTCCCCTCCCCAAACATCACACACAATTGCAATGATGCAATTTGGAGCATGACTGTTCTATAACCATCCCCGTCACCCACCCCTTGCATTTTGTGCAAGGTACATGTCCAAATTTCGGTGATGTTAGCAACTTACCAATGCTGTAATTAACCTTTGATTAGATAGCTATTGCATTTTCCAAAAGAATTTAATAAATGCCCATGCTGATTTTGTGTGTTTCTTTTTATTTTTAGGAGCTGTCAACCCGGGAAACTATTGAGGATCTCAGAGGTATCCTAAAGGCTTTATAAATCCCCTTAAACCTTTGTTTAATCATTTCTTGCCACAAAAAAAAAAAGGCACAGAGGATCCCCATGGCAGGTTCTGTTGTGCCTCATGTTAGGAGCTGAATGGAAAAGCTCGAGAGAACAGAATCTCAAGGGAATTTTAACAGACTAAGCTTTCTCAGCTGTCAGCCAAGCTGTTTGGGATGCAGCCTTTTGGTGAGCATGCAAGTAGCTCCCCCCATTTTGACACGGGGAGATGAAAGAGCCTCTCCCCCACATTCTTGGGAAGCTCTGTGCCTCTGTAAAGCATTAAACCAGGAAGCCAATGCTCAGTTCGCATCTTAAAGCTCTTAAACATCTTCTGACTGTAGACTCCTGTTACGATTATTGACCTTTAGCTCTGTAGCGTATATTCCAGCGCACCTTGCTTTGCCTACAGTTCCAGTGCTTGAGATGTCTCAATATATTTTAGTTTATCTCCTTTTTGTTAAGGTTGATCACCATATCCTACGGGACCATGTAGGAATTGCACAAAGTGATGTAACAAACTTCTGCCATGCTGGCTTATTCTTTCTTTCATCTCTCCTTAAGTGGGGATAATTCTGTAAAATGTTTTAGTTTTGATTTCAGCTGTTTCTTGAGCTATTTTGATCATTTACATTCAATAGACATGCTGCTACACCTGTCTTGACCTGGAAAGATTCCAGCTTGCTTTTATAGTATTTCACATGTAGCTAACAAAAAAGATCCTTGCTTAGGAACTATTTTAATCAGCTATATCATCTGTGCTTCCTTTGTTCTGGATCAGATTTTGCTAGCTAAAGGTCATACGTCAATAACGCACAGTGTTCGTGTTTGTGAGACCTAACTCCCATATGTGTTTTTTGTTAGGTGTTATGGTATTAGAAGACCAGGCTGCACCACCAGTTTCATCTACCTCACCCTGTATCAAAGCAGATTTATTACCTGTTTCTACAGCCTCCACTTCAGGTGCCACCACCTCAGCAATAGTGACAAAACCAGCTGCTATGGAAACACTTTCTGGTAATGGAATAAATCAAGAAGGAGGGAACGGACATCCACATGGACAGCATGGATCCCAAGATATTGTTGTGGACAGAGACGTAGCTAAAAACTTCTCCAATATTTCTTCATCACAAGGTGATATTTTAAGGACTGGAGTTTCTTCAGAGCCATGGGACAGTGAAAATTCAATTATTTCAGACCATTTGAGTTATCCTAAAAGCTACAAAAGAGAGAAATTGCCAGATGGATCACCACAGACAGGCTTTACTAGTAACTGCCCACAGTGCAATGCCATTGCAACCAAAGATCCCAAGCACGTGGAAGGTTCTTGCAATGCCGGTAATATCCATGAGGACCTTGATTGCTCAGACAGTGAGACTGCTGTTGCAGTTGTGGACAACTCTCTTCCTGGAGACCAGCTATGTGAGCCCATTAAAATTGTCATCACAATGAGTACTACACCAAACACCACCCTCAGTGATCTAGCGGGCTCTGTCCACCTAAAGGCTCTGGGAACTGAGAGAACGAGCTCAGCCCTCGAGTCTGGTATAGTTACAGCAGGTTGGCCAAGTCAGAAAACTAGTGAACAGCTCAGAATCCCTGTTATCACTTTTGACCTGTCTGATGACAGTAAAGGTAAGGCTTGCCCAGAAGTTAGTGAAGGCGAAAGAACTCCAG
This sequence comes from Haliaeetus albicilla, assembly GCF_947461875.1. Classification (NCBI taxonomy): domain Eukaryota; kingdom Metazoa; phylum Chordata; class Aves; order Accipitriformes; family Accipitridae; genus Haliaeetus; species Haliaeetus albicilla. The sequence goes on from NC_091495.1 coordinate 32,855,420, forward strand.
AAATTTTAAATGCAGAGCTGTCATCCAACCAGTGCTCTGGCTATGAATCGGGTGATGCAGTAAAGGAACACAGCAACCCAGCAAATACTCCTTTAGAAACTAACACTTGTTCAGACCCAAATCGGGAGAATGCTTCTGAAAATGTCCAGACCATGGATTTAACTTCTAAGGAAGACCTGCAGAACCTAGACCCGCAGTCCTGTAGAACTGCTCATGAAAAGAGGCACATGCGGGTGCTGAGTGTAGACAGTGGGACAGATGTGCTATTAAGTAAGAATTTCATGGAGGTATCTGACAAAGAAAAGACCTTACCAACTTCTAAATCGGATCTAGAAGCTAAAGAAGGACAGGTGCCCAATGAATCTAACTTTCTAGAGTTTGTCTCCCTCCTGGAATCCATTAATACCTCAAAGTTGAAGGCATCTAATCAATCCACTGTCAAAATAGAGACGACAAAGGAAAATGGGCTTGTTGGAGGTATGATGCGTGGTTTACAACTCTTCTGGAATAAAGTAGTTGTGACTAGTTACATTATTTATAGCAGCTTATCCTGAGATCTGCAGTAGGGCAGATTCCCAGAGGAGAACTGGTTTTGCTAATAGGGCCAGGGAAGGGCTGGGCTTGGTGGGCCAAGGTGATTTAGTGAAAATGTGATAGTGTCAGCTGCAGTTCTTTTTAATATTTTTATTTTCTTAAAGATTTTTTCCTTTGGAAAACCTAATGCTAACCTCATTAGGTGTCTGGTATGTATCTAGTATTTTGTACCAGAATAGCATGCATTTGGCAGGGCTGGATTGTTGGAATACCAAAAATAACTTGCAAAAATGTGTATTGCTATAGCATTACATCTGCTGTTGCCCATCTTATCAGGTGCATGTTGAAGAGTTATCTGTGTGTGCCTGTAGGTATGCAAGAAGCTGGAATTGTCACTGGTAATGGTTCAACTTTTTGCTAACACGTATGTGTATACACACACGTATTCCTAAACTTCCTGCACAGATGTGGGTTGGTTTATAATTAAAAAATAAAAAAGGAAAAAAATCATGTATTTATTCTCAGTAGGTAAGAGTTTTGATTTTTACTTGCTTAAAACTAAAATATTTGGGGTTTAAGGAGGAAAGTTTGGTGGTTGTTTTCAATGAAAGCCCCCAGTATTTTAATGAAAAATGCTATCTTCCCATGCAAGTTCCCATTTAATCAAAGGGGCTTTATTTAAAACAACAAAAAAAATCCCAGTCAGCTAATTTAAAAACCTATATGCAATCCAATTTATAGCTCTTATATAGAAATATCTGTCAACTAACTCTGTGCCCCCTTTCTGTTAGGAAGGAATATTGTTTGTAGTGTCTTTAGCAGCTCTCTAGGCAAAACTAGCAGGACTGTTTCGTGAGGATGCGAGATACGGTGCAGTGAAGGCAGGTGCAATCTCAGGGTACTTGCCAAGTGATCCGTGCAATCAGTTTAGAAGATCAGGGCCAAAGCGGAAGACAACCCATATCTTCCGCTTCTCCAAAATGTTTAGTTTACCTTAGATCCTATAATAAGCTGTTCTAAGACAGGCTAAGAGGATGTAATCTCAATACCTATTTTGCATGGAAGGTAGGAAAATGGCGCTCAGCAGAACAGCTTGGCGCTGTCCGTAGACAGGCTCTAGGGAGTCTCAGCTCTCCAGGCTCGTTCCCGCAAGAACCTTCCATTACATGAAAAACACACAGCTGATTTCAAAGTTTGTCAGCTTTTTTAAAAACAAATGTGAAATTTGTACTTTTACATTGTTTAAAAAAATTAAGTAGATTTATCCTCCTGATGTGTTGTTTTCCTGTGGATTCCATTTACCTTTCACTCTGCCTTTCCCAAGTCTTTCCTCCTATCTGGTGCATTAGACCTTTAGCTCATTGCATCTTTCACTTATGTCCATTTTTTTTCCACTTTATATTTCTAGTTCTGTGCATTCCCTTCCCCCTTCATCCCCTCTCAGCTTAGCCACTCCTCTCCTGTGCAACCTCCTTGTCTTCCTCTTCATATTGCTTCTCTCTCATCTTTCCCTCTGTTCTTCCTAGGAATCCACACTTGCTTTTCTAGGCTTTTCCGAGCTCGCCTAAACCCGTTGCCTCCCCGCAGCTTGCGTTCACATCTCCTGTACTTACTTACCCTCCTCTCCATTCCCTAGTCTAATTTTGCCCCTCGTAGGCCTGGTGCTTCTCGTCGGGTCTGTCTTACCCATCTCTTCCGCCTTCTCAGACTGTTGGGCAGAGCAGTTTCTGTCCTGCTCTATCGAGTTGATCAGCCTGCCTGGCTGGCTCGGGTCTGTGCTCGGTGGTTGCCTAAGATGTACGTGTGCTGAGCAAGCCCTGCTTTTCACCGGAGCCTGCTCACCTCAGCCATGGCTGAGCCCAGAGAGCCCGGCCAGGTCCCCGGGGTGTGGGGGGTCGGGTGCGGGGGGGGGGGGGTCACCTCCCTGTGCAACAGCATGCAAGAAACCGAGGGTTGCAGCAAGCAGATTGCGGGGGGGGGGGGCGGTTTGTTGGTTTGGTTTTTGTTTTTTTTTTTTGCTACTCATCAACCGTAAAAAGGAGTATTTACACGATAATTTGACTTCGGTGTGATGTGGCTTAGCTGGAAAAGAGAAATGATAAAAATTTCAGAGGTAAGTTTAAATAAAAAAAAGGAAAGAGTGCAGCTAATCTAGAAAGGGCTTTCAGACAAGTACCCTCAGGTAATAAGAATGGGGAAGATTGCCGCATAAAAGCGAGCAGTGGGTGATCAGAATAAATCAGACTCAGATTCCACAGTGACCAAAAAGAACCCCCAACCCCAAAACTTTATTAATGTGTGTGTAGTTATTGTGCTTTAGATCTGGCAAATGAGATTCTTACTGAAATCCTTTGGATCCTGAGGAAGAAACAGAAGGATTCTGCTCTTCCCTCAGACCAAGCTGTTACTTCAAGCGACCTGAACTGAATTGCCTCCTTTCCTATTTTCTTAAGCCCGTCTAGGGTGAAGTTGAGCTGCATGCGTGTATAATTAAGCGGCCCTGCTCGTTTCTGCCGTGGGCCCAGCACATGTCACCCTGGGAGGGGAGCAGGCCCGGGAAGAGGGCCGCCCCGCAGGAGCGGGGATGATGGCGGCCATGGCTCCTGTCGCTGCGAGGTGTCTCCTGCACCTCGGACCGGTGCTGTGGGAAAAAGGAGATTCCGTCTGAACTCTTTAAGCTAGGGAGAGGTAGTTCAAAGGCAGTTATTTTTAAGAGCAAGGAGGCTTTGTTTTCTAGCCGAGTCAGAACGTGCTGTTTGCCAAAATAAATTACTGTCATTACTGGCAGTTTCCCCACAGTAAGACTGGATTTTAGCAATGAGAAAGCCTCTAATTTGTTTACAGCCTTGCAATTACAAATATGCTTTAACAAAACAGCATCTTAGAACAGATCTGAATAAACCTAATTCCCACATTAAAGTGGTTGTTCAAAAAAAAGAAAAAAAGGCGTGTGTGTGTGTGAATACAGAACAAGTCAAGCTATGCGCCAGTTGTTTTGAGGGAGGAGGTTGGTTGTGTTTGTTTTTTGTTCTTTTAGCCTTGCGAACTGCCTAATTGGCAAAAGCTAATAATAGATGCCTGGTCCAAATGAGCATGAAACGCACCCCACAAAGGTGTTTATTAGGCAATGTGAGAAACTTGGCAAATTCCTGGAAAGCTGGAAATTCAGAGCTGTGTGTAAGAAAGCTGACATTTTACGTAATTTGGAGAAGGCGGGGACATGTCCTTGTCAGAACAGTCTTGCAAGTGAGGGAATGTCATGGATGGGTCTCTGTTACAGGTGCTCCCTCACAGAACTTGAGTTCTGTGGAAACAGAAGAGTTACCATCCTGACCGCATAAGCCTTTGCCAGTAGACAGCTCAGTAAAATGCAGTACAAGAAAATTAAAGCCTTGCTTTATGCTACCACAGATGCCAGATTTAATGCGTTAAAATACAGGACATAAAAAAGCTGTCTTAAGAGCTGTACTGTTGCCACCCCACCTCTTCTAAATCATAAGAAAGTACCACTGACATTGTTGCTAAAAATTACTTTCAGGCCAGTGTCCTTTCAGTTTTGAATCAAACTTGCACCACCCACCTAATGAAAGCCTGCTGAAGGGCAGCTGCAAATTTTCTTCAGCCTTTGAGAAGCCTAAGGAAAGCTGGGTTTATTGGCTGCTTTGGGTCCCTCTGACATGTCTGGAGGTGAGTAAATGCGGCTGTGCATCAGACTTATGCAGGGCAAAAACTCGTGTATGTCCCCTCTGGCACCGCTGGCTTGTAATCTAGGACAGGCAATGTTATCACCCAGAGAGCAAAGTCTGCCATGGGAGTGGTGGGGACCGGTGCAGGAGGACCTAAACCAGGACTGCGTGGCCTGCATTTAGATGTTTTGCAGGCTCTTTTTAGAAAAGGTACTCATCATTCTGGGCAGTGCACAAACCACAACCTCGAGTGAGTTCTTCTGGATCCCAAGCAATTACCCTTCTCCTATAAAAAAAAAAACCTAAACCATACTCCTGTGGATATTTTTAGACTCCTCAGTTTTTTCCCTGCATGTGAGAAAGAGGGCTGTCACCTGCCATATAATCACAGGGAAGAGGGATCTTGCGCATTGAGTCACCAGCCCAGATGATAGCCGCGGTGGGAGGTGACAGCAGGGGAGTTTGGCAGGCAGGTAGCACCGAGGACCCAAAGCCCTGCCAGGTGCTAGCTCTTCTCTCGGAGCAGCTGTGTGCCATCCCTGACTCTCAAAATAGAAAGGAGGGACCATGTAGCATTTGATGCCCCTCTTTGGATGGGGAGGAAATGGGGTGCAGAACTCAGTTCTCTAAATCCAATGCTCAATGTGTAAGGCTTGGCGGGTCAAGATTTTAAAATATCAGTCTTTAAGTCAAAGAGGTAATAGTATGTTTGATGACAAAAGGCTGACACCTCTAAAGAAACTATGAGGTTAATTCAGAGGTCTGTATCCTGACATAATTGTCAGGTATCATGATTAGACTACTTACCTGAGACCTCAAAACCCTTGATTTTATTCCCAGTTTTGCTGCTGGCCTAGGAGATAGTTTTGAACGCGTTACTTCTGTGCTTAAGTCTCCCTGTCCGGTGAGTGAGTATTGCTAGTTTTTCCTATCGCTTCAGGATTAATGTGGTAATCCTGATTAATGGATAATCCCATGAGCTTCTTCAGTGCCCATGTTGAACTTTCATAGCAGTTCTTGGACTGTGTCTGGTTCCCTGGGCACTCCTGTTGTTTGGTGGGGGACCAGCTGTAATGTCAGATTTTTCTTTTAATGTATTTGTGGCATAATAGGCAAATTTGGGTGGAGAATAAAGTACATAAGCTAGATGTTTCTGCTAAAGCAGTCAGTGAAGAAAGGGTTGGGAATGTCCTTAGGATATATTCTCCAGAGATAGGAGTGGGACGGTTCACAACTTGTAGAGCTTTTGTTTCATGCTGGTACTAACAAGAGCATAGAGCAATTTGAAATCAATTATCTCTGCAGCCAAACGGGCAACAAATATATTTTAAAGTGAAACTGTCTATTTTGGAGCTTAGCGTTGTGGAAGAAAGTAGATTCTGTAGCAGAGCAGTTAATGAACAGAAGAGACTCAGGCTTAATTAGCTTAATTCTGCTTGACCAGATTTCAAACCAGATGGCATTTGAAATTATGACAACAGTGGCATTTTAACTTCCTGGAGTGAGTTGTGAAGATTGGGATAGGGATATACAAGTAAAAGGTAAGGAAAAATGTCTGGGAGACTCTGGAGAGAGGGCATGAAATAGTAAAAATATTTTGGAGAAAACTTACAGGAAATAAAATTTCATTCCAATTACCTAATAATAAGGCAACTTTAAAGTTGAGATACACTGACAGTTGGTTATCGCAATTACTATATGTACAAAGGCTGCTCTGTTTCAACTTAAAAGCTGTTTTCAGCCTCCTCCCAGTGTGGACCAAAGGCTTGTCTACAAAGATGATTTGGGATACCTAAAATCTGTTCCACAAATGAAAAAGTTACATGGCAAAGGAAATTTTGGTAGTGTAACTGCATTTAAATTAGGAACTCATTTGTCAGTGGTGGGATGTTACATTTTTAAGTAATGTTGCTATGCTGTTACAACTCTTTAGTGTAGATAAAAATATTTACAGGAAGTATCTTATACCCATATGGGACATAAAAGAAATGTTTATCTTGATAAGGATTTTACCAGGGGTAACTAACTAAAGGATGTATCTTGTGCTCAATCAAAATACGAAAATGGTGTACAGACCAAAATGTGGTTGTTTGTGCTTGTGAATCACCCTTCCCCAAGCCTGACTTAGCCATGAATCCTGATAGTTACACCTCACATATCTGAGTCATGTGGCATATAATTTCCAGATAAATTATGAAGTTACTTGCAGAGCCAATGTCGGAGCTTGGGGCTTCTGCAAGCTCAGCCGTGTGTACACCAGAGACGTGTGGAGCAGTGGCTTGGGGTAAATGGCTCTGGTAGGAGGCCACAGGGAAGGTGCAGGTACACTGCCATGTTGTGCTTTTTACTCTCCTCTTACTCTTGGAGAGGGTTTTTCCTAGTAACTTGAGCTTTGCCAGCACAGTTTCCATGCAAGGAGTGTTTGACGTAGAGCCGATTACGTACCCTGGCAGAACACTCCTAGTCTAGACACCTCTATCTCCATTTAAATACTGAAGGTGTAAGTCACTTGGAAGAAAATGAGTAATAATCATGAAAACCAGTCACAAACCCATCATGGCCCACCTTTCCAGTGCTAGAAGTACTCATCACCATGGTGTTGTCTGATTGGCATATAAAGAAGCAGCACGTTTATATTTTTGTTATTATGACTCTTTACCACTGCAGGGAAAAGAAGTCTGCAAGGCTTGTGGTTTGGAATGGAAAAGAGAGCAGCGTTTTCTAAAACCACTAGATAATCAAGTTAAAAAATCTTCTTAATTGTTCCAGCCCTAGAGCTAGTTTTGGGCAATATGGGACCAATTAGATTTTTAAACCACAGTTTCTGATCTCTATCAATTATTCTTACAGCTTGAATAGCCCAAGCCTTTAGGAAGGTGATTTCGATTAGGTGTCTGTGGCTCCATCACCTCCCTCAGGTACAGTTACATCATTAAGGGATGCTTCAGTAATGCCACAGTTAAATAAGGCATAGTTTCTGCTTAAAATGGAGTTTGAATCTTTAATTAGGAAAGGAAAAAAGTGTTGTCCGCTCCCCCTCCCCCCCGATTCCGCTTTTTCTTCCCCCCCCCCCCCCCCCCAATAGAAGAAAGTAGGTCTGGAAGACCTATTGAATTTTGTCTCCATGCGCAACAGATACAAAAGATTTCCCTTAACCAAACTTACACTCATTGTATTTATTGCACAAGAAGTCAGGATCCTTGGTTGTCATGTGCTACAGAAAGAGAGCAGGAGACTCAAAACATTGGCAATGTTGTAGTGAGATTCTTTTTTTCCTCCTTGTGGAAGCTGAAGGAATGCTGCTGTTCCAAGCAAGAGTTACATGATGTCTTTATCTTTACTGCCTATTCCCTCTTGCTTCTGGTACTCTGGCTGGTGAGTGTCTGGGGCCCCAGTGAGTCTCTTCAGGCTTGGTGCTGCTTGTTGTGCTTCACATTAAGGGCTGAGACCTGCTGGGACAAGATGTGGTGGTACAACTACAGTTGTTCTTACACTGCTGGGTCTGCTTGCCCCCCTACCCCCCCCCCCCCCCAAAAAAAAAAGTAAGTGTGAAGTGTCTGCAGTGAAAAGTGGTTATGTGTGAGTGTCTGAGGCTTTAGGGTGTTAGAGGGGTGTGTCCTGAGAATTGAAACTGGTGTAGAGATGTCTTAACTCCTGAAGGTAGGTTGGTTTGTAGAAGTAATGTGTTATTAGATCAGCCGATATGGTTGGAGGAAAACAAGACAGATGATCTGAAAGGTCTGCGTATCCAAAAGTTTGTTTGCTTTTTTTTCAATTATATCAGTTGGCCTAATAAAAAGATATTACATCTCTCCACAAGCTTTGGATCTGTTTTATCCTTAGACAATCTTAGCTATGACACCACTATTTCTTGACTGGTGACTCTTGCAGGTTAGGATGGTAATTGTATTGGTAGGAAATATGGTTTAACAAATGGAATTTTTTGTGGGGGGAATTTCTGTGTTTTTTTTCTTGATGATTAAATTTCTAAAGCGTTTAAACAGCAAGTATTACAAGAAGTCTGGTAAGTACATTTCAATACACCTTGCTTAGTGCAAGAAGCTACAGGACTCACTGAAGCATCTCCAACAAGCACCACAAAAACTTTTTTTTTTTAAAGCATTTAATTGTGCAATTGCACATGGTGGTGATGAAACCACTGTCTTAGTTGCACTTTAAAATCCTAACAGATAATTTTTTTTAGTTTACAGTCAAAGCACAATTGCAAAATGTTTCTCTATTCAACATGAATGTTAGTAACTAAGAGACTACTGCTTGAAAGTTGTGCACATATATCTAAGTAAATGGCATACATGTGTAGAGATGTAATGTAAATATAATTGGTATTCAAGTTGGTATTCAAAGTAGTAGAAATTGGACAAGTCCATCATGTATATTTTAAAATCTATAGTTCTATATTTTCCAAGCATAGGAAAATCTACTGTGAGATTGTTTAGCCAATTTGTCCTGCATCAGATGTGTGGCTGGTGGGGAAGAGGGATTAGGCAGTTACCTGCTTTCCTGTCCAAGAGCTCTATTTCCTTTGAAGGTGCCCCTTTCCCTTTTGTAAAATGGGAATGGGCCAGTGCTTCTGCTTTTCTGCTGGCAGTATACACAGCTTGGGAACAAATTATGGCCCCCAGGAAGCAGCCTCTTAACCATTCTAGGTTAGGGACAGATTGCTTCCTTCTGAAACAATAGGAGAAGCAAAGCAGAAATTCTGTCTCGTTTGCCCTTTGCTTCACACAGCCTGTTCTTGAAACAACCCATTCATGCAGCCTCCTTGAGTCAGAGTACCTCCTCATCCAGATTTCTGTGATTGTATTGTTTTAAATAATTTTAACGTTTTCCATAAAACTAGTAATTACTGCAGTGTTTTAGCTTTTCTTTTTAGATGCTTTTGTTCAGTAGTTAATGAACAAAACTCTTGACAGTCATCTGCGGAGAGTGGCTCCACTTCGCTGCCCTGTTTTCCAGATAGCCAGATGACGGAGAGAAAAGAAGAAGTGGTGGGAACAGAAAAGCACTGTGAGCAACTTCCTAAACAGGAAAGATCAGATGTACAAAGCCAAGATCGTGCTAGTACTAGTCCGGTGCTACCAGAGTCTGCCAAATTTGCAGCACTGTAAGGCCAGTTTACTTTACAATTTTGTACTTCAAAGATATGATGTAAGCTGTTTTCTTTCACTGAGTAGAAATGACATAAACTTTTAATTAACCTCTCTTTCTTTTTGTTTTATTGAGAACAAGAAAAAAGTTCCTCATAGTAGTTTTGAAACATTTTTGTGTCAAGTTACCAGGGCAACAGGCAAAGGCAGATAATCTACCGGGTAACTTCTCAGCAAGACAGTTCTGTCTTGCAAGTAATAAGTGGACCTGAGGCGTCTGTGCAAGATGAGCTATCTGTGGATGCAATGCACGTGTTCATTGATGAAAATGGTGAGTTTCTGTAGTTGGAATAATTACAATGTGTGAGGAAATTTCTAAAGAAACTTTAGATGCCCTGGAAGGATATTTCTCATATCTGTTACAGACTGCATGTTTTTCTGTGTGCATGAAGGAAAAGGGCTTAGCAATTTAAATTCAGATCAGCAATAACCAGAGTTTTCAAAATCCACCAGCGACCATCACAGACCTGAGGCTTACACATGAAGTTTATCTTCCAAACATCATCCTCAAAAAATGCTGGCTAGGCCAGAAGACTACTTCTGTCTTTGCAGAAGAACCCTGAGCGCTTTCTGCCTGGTGAGGAGTTTTGCACTGGCCTGGCTGGGCAAAATGTTCTTCCTTTTTACTGTTTTGTTCTTCAGCTGGTTCAGCCTGAACTCTTTCTGATAACATGGTGGTTGCTCTCGTTCAGAGTTGTGGTCTGCTACCCCTTTCAAGAGAATTAATGAGTGACCTAGTCTTACCCCATGCCTGTGCTTGGTATGCTGCTGCTCTGCAGCTATTCCTGGAGGCTGAAGTTGTCATATACTTGGTGGTGGTTTGTTTGAACTCCACGTAGTGCCCTGTGAGGTACTGGCCCATACCTCTGAAAGGCAGCCATCCCAAAAGTCGTGTTTCCCTTAAAGCTGCCTTCAAAACCAGTGTGGAATGAGTGCTCATGGTAGCTGGGTTCGTGACCCCAGTGATGATTTGGTTTTCTGCCAATTGCTCCTGGCGCGCTGTGGGGCTAAGAGCAGCAGCTGCCAGTCGGGCAGATGGCATGACCTCTGGGTCAGTGAGCACTGACCCTTCACTTCTTGATGCATATGCAAAGAGAGAGGAGCAGTGGCTATACTTTTAGCAGAATTTTTCCCTGCTTTGTATCTCCTGACCTCACCTTTGTGAACTGAAAGAAAAAAATCTGATGATTTCACATTTTACAGTGAACTTATATTGATAGATGGGCTTTGCATTTACTTTACCTACCTTTTAAATTTTCACTGTAACTTTTGTGTTTTGATTTGTCTCAGGCTTTCAGTTGTTCAAATATTTGCTTTCTGAAGTCTAAAATAAGCCTAGTGCACAGACTGAAAACTATATTTATAAATGTGCCTGACCTAAAATGTACTTTTTATAAACTTTGTGTGTAAAACAAAGATCATATCACTGAACTGTTTTTTTCTGCTGTGCTTTCTAAAGGAGAAATTAGATCCTGTTATTTAAAAGCTGGCTGTCAGAAGGAAGGAAATTTTCGACATCAGCTATCAAATTGTGAATGTATTTCAAATGCTCAGTAAGTAAGCCCTTATTTTTAGATATATTAAAAGTTTTCATTGCTAGAAGCTATGAAACTGATTGGAGCTGTGAAAGATGCATGTGAAGAGGAGTACTGGAGAATAAATGTGCTAACCTCTTCTAGAGACGTCAAAGCATGCATTTTTTGTTTTGTGCTAAAACAGTGACTGCTTTGTAAGAATATTGATAAGGAAAGGTGAAAACCAGAACTATCCAGTGTGCTTTCATTATTTTCTGGGAATAGCCAAAGTCAAGTGTGGCGATTATAAATAAGATTGTGAATAAAACAAAGTAAGTGGGACTGTTACCAGCTGTTCTCTCAACCTTGTCTCTTGCTCACTTCCCATGCCTGTTGGATCCTTTGTAGATTTTTAGTGCTATGTCAGTATCAGCCAGTGACACGGCTTCCTGTGGATTCTAGCAGCGAAGCCTTTCACCTTCCATGAAATTTCTAATGATAGTTTGCCACTCTGAAAAGGTATCTGAACAATTCCCTTTTTTCAAAGGTCTTTTCGGAGTGATCCACATAAATCCCATATTCTTTAGTGTGGTTTCCGCACTTCCCTGTGTGATCTGTTGTTTGCATATCTGTAAGAAGAATTTTAACTGTTCATAAGTATTTTTATTAAATAATTTTATGGTTTTTATACTGTTATACAGCATTTGGAAAAGTTGAGTAAGGGGGTGAGAAGGGTTGTTGTTAACAGTAAATATTGTTCTTCAAGTGTTTGGCTTTCAGTGGAGACTTTTGAAAAGTTTGGGATCATGTTAAGAACAGTGTTAGCATTTTAGATAGAATGCTATTACGAGAGACATGAGAATAATGCTTTTAATAGTCAGTGGGCAAAGATTTAAAAAAAATAATAATATGAGTTCATCTACAGTAGAAATATTCTGTCTGTCTTTAGCAAAATAAAAAACCCCAAAGTGGTAGAGTTCAGTTTTGACCTAAAATCAAACATTTTACTTTGGGACTATTTAATGCTTGCAACTTGTCTTCATTTCACCTTGCACGGAATACTCCCCTCCTCCCACATCATGTAACAATGAACTTGAATCTGTCCTAAATTCGGAAATAGTTTACTGTCCCCTGACGTTTATCAGTTAATCTGTTTTTTAGCAAAAGAACAATCTTCCTTCTCCTTCTAAGAGAAGTCCTTCTGAATCTGCCTTTGCTAGATGCTTATGTGACATCTCTGTCTTCCTGTACTATGTTTTTTAGTTTGTGGTTTGCAGACCTCTAGGGATGTGAATTATTTTTAAGGGATCTGCTAAACATTAACAAAAGCAAGTTCAGATATTCTTTGCAGCCATTTACATGCATTTAATTTCTAAAGATCAGCACCTTTGCTGGAAATCTCAGAGTAGAGTGACAATTCAGACTGGGAAACAGAACAAATCAGCAAATATGAGTGGGTTCCCAGGACTCTTTCTGTATGGGAGTCAATGGGAAGACAGAAAACAAGAGCTTTTCCAAGAACAGAGCAGCGTGAAGGAAAGTACAAAGCAGAAGTTCACATTAAAAACAAGGAAGGAGGACAAGGAAGCATGAAGCGTGCTCAAGTTGGTTTTTGCAAAGGCAGTTTGTAATATGTTTAGGCCAGAGAGATTAGTGAGAGCTGTTTGTTCAATGGGCAGTTCCTACCATCTGTGCGTAGCACAGGAAGGTAGGGGGGTTTGTTTTTTCTTCAGGTGTTCACTGTCAAGTAATTTTGTATTTAGACAATATGGAAGACTTACAGCATGTAGAAAATAGAGGGGCAAATCTGCTTTAAAGACAGTTCAGGAGTGAGACATCTTTCCTTTCCCCTATCCCCACCTACAGGCTTGCACATCGCTTATGTCAGGTTAATTTCTTATCCGTCCTTAAAAGACAAGCCAAATAATCACAGTTATTAACTAATGTTCTTTTTATTACTGAAAGAAAAAGGCAAATAGAATAAAATAAAGCACAAGGCATAATCAATGATGGCTTGAGTTACAGTCTCTTCTGTGTGTCTGTGGAGAGCTCTTGACAGAAATTATTCTCTTGAGGGTGGGCCCTCCTCTGGTGGAGATGTTCATTGTGCGAGTAGTCCGTACCAATAGGAGATGCTGCTGTTATGAAAGGATATTAGAAAAGAGACATGGAAAGCACCTCTGAGATGTTCTTGGCTTATCTCCCAGCCCATCAGAAAGTTAACTAAGGAGAAGACAATGACTCTGACAGTACTTCTTCATGAGTACTGGAGATGGTGCAGAAACAACAGCTTTAGGCTTGGTGTCTGAATCCGTTAATGAGCCATCCAAATTAGATTTTGTGAGGTCAAAGGATGCAGGAGGGTATTAATGCCTGGACAAAATAGGTGGCATCCTTCTTGGATAGGAGAGATAGGGTTTTGATCTCAGGAGCCTAGATTTCAGGATCTAGAATAAACTTATGGAGAACAATAGATAGGTCTGCAGCAGATACGTATAAACTCTTAAAAGCACTTTTCACCAATCATGCTTGCTTTATAGTGTTAAGATTAAGCTGTTCCTAAAGAGAAAATGTCAAACTGTGTTGAGCTGGTGGAGTAACTACGTGGATGTGCATGGATTGTGCCCTGATGTACCCCTTGACAAGGAGGAGAATTGGCCCAGGCCAGGTGGTGGGAAGAGGACTCTTGCTTTGGGGGTGTTGTTGGGAGAAGCAGCAGGTGAGAGGCGCTGGCATGCTAGGAGCGGTGGCACTTCTGGGTAACACTGCAGCTGGTGGGGTGGGGAGGAATTTTGGCTGGGGAGGATATGAACTCTGGCTGGTTTGTCAAGAATAATGTAACTGCCTTATGAATTGGCCATAGGTAAATACCTTTTAACTAAGTTATGCAAAACTGGAGAAGGTATTTAAATATTACTCAAAAGAAGCCATTAAAGAAAGCCTTGAGGCAGACTAACTAATGTTTAACGATCTTAAATTCAAATCATAACATGCTATTTCAGTCTATTGAGTCCTACTATTGTCTGCTCCATTAGTGAAGTCTTAACCAGTCTGGCATTTCACAACAAATTATTAGGAACTGAAATTAAAGTAGTATTTCTATGCCCTGTAAACATTTTATCTTATCTTCTTGGCATGGATTCTGACATTTATTCTCACAAATAAAGCAGAATCTTAGCAATGCTGCTGTGTCACAGAAGTGATGCTGTGTTATGGTTTTTGGGTTTTTTGGTGGTTTTTTTTGTTGTTGTTGTTCTTAGCTTTCACATGCTTCCTTCTCGTCCTTTTCTTGTAAAGGGCTAGGTGGACAACAATGGATTACAGTGTACAAAGAGGAGGTGGATGTCCAAGTTTGAAGCAGTCTGAGCTTTATTCCTTCAGAGGCTCCTTGACATTGGACGCAATACTGTTTGAGGGAATTACAATTTGTCTTGTCAAATATCAGCGGTCCATCACCTCATTTTGGCTCTGCACTATTATGAGCTGATCTTTGGAGCATTCTCTGATTTATCAATGTTAATATATATTCCACCAGATTCTAATATTTCATCTTTTTAGTTTTAGTGTTTGCATTTTCAACTATAGTAGTTGTCCTAATGAAAGATATTACCTGTACCTGCAGTCTTTGTCCTGGACATTTTCAGAGCTTATTCAATGTGGCATAAACAGTCTCTTAATAATAATTTCTAAAATTATACCAAAGGTTGCTGATAATTAGAATTGTTTCTAATTGTCCCCATATTTGTCTCTCAACAGTCCAGCTTCTAAAGTATTTAAAAACGTAAGTTAGCCAAGTTAAATTTAAAGGAGGTTCTTATGTTGTAATGATCACCAAAAAAAGATAATTCCTGCTCCATCTTAACCCTCACTTTGGCAGGTGATTCTTGTTACTGAGTTGGCAGGTAGCTAATCAATTCCCCAATTATTGTCCATGTAATTACCCTGACCCCATTTTTGTCTGTTATCTTTCCAGCAACACCTCTTGCCAGCAGTCCCTGTGGAATGGGTTCCCTGCTGAGCTAATTGCCTCTAAATTTGATGCTCCCATTACCTTGCCAACTTCACCTCTAGCCATAAATTGCTTTGTGACAGGCTTTGACAAGACAAAGTGTAAACTGTATTCTCAGCTCATGGATTACATTAGAAACTAGTTACAGAAAGACCATTTGAATCTGTTTTGGAGTGAGAAATTGGAAATGGCTTTCTCATCCTGAAAAACATTCTTCTGCCCCATTACTTTAAGTTCTTTACTAGCCTTTGTCTCTCTTACAATGAATCCTTAATGTTTCTGTGCTGTGTGGTTTGGGTATGTGATTGGCTTCTGAGAAGGCAGAGAAGGATGAGAAAGTTCACATTTTTGTAAAATGGATGCCTAGAATAAGCATGAACCACCTTTTTGCATGGTTAGTTTGACTTTTCACCAAATAGTCACTATGTTTAACATTTTACCTGTTTAGAGCAGTTACTATTTCAAGTTAAAATTCTTTCCATTAGATTGGTGATACAAAGTAAACTCCACAATCATTAGCAATAACACATCCTTAAAAATATGAGGTGAAAGAATGTATAAGTTAAAGCATCATTAGAGGTATATAGCTGTTTTCTGGGGTACGTGAAACAACTTGGAGTTAATGTCTTACAAATAAGGAGGTGTCACTCTGACACACCTTTTCTGTCTGCCACTGTGACAGAAAGCAGATGTTTCTTAGGAATTTCTTTAATTACCCTTGAATATCTCTTGTAATTAAATAACTGAGCCAGTTTTGATAAGCAGTCAAAAAGATAAATGTGAGCTATCATGTTATCTAGATATTACATGTGAAGTGGCTCATAAATATCAGTGAAAGTGTAAACCCCTAAAATTACAATAATTGTAATAAAAGGATTAATGATTTTTGCATAATTTGTGTGATCTGTCCTCAGTAGAGAGGCTAATAGGGCCATAAGATATATATCAATGCCAATATAGAAATTTAACAGCAATCATATATTCCATGCATACTTGCTGTACCAGGCTAATATATTTTTAAACATGTTTAACTACTTTTCTAAATGTGCTTTCTTTGCATACTGGGGTTCTTGTTTAGAAGGTCAAGCCACCTCTGCATGTGTGTACATACATATTGAAGAAAAATATGTCAGTATTTGATACCTGTCAGTAATATAGCTTTCATGAACATGTGTTTGAAATACTGCCCTGTCTTTCTAAATGACTTGAATATACGAGGTTGATCTATAGGCATGTTATACTTCCTGGTTTCACACCTATGAAAAACTCTGTTCAACTAATGTAAACTGTTGTAGTTTCTTTTCCCAAGTATCAAGTACTAAAATAATATATTGCCTGAATGTATAGCCTACAAAATTTGAATATTTCATCACTCTTTTTGATGCTGAATAAGTGAGATGGTCATTTTATAATTCAGTGATGGAGCTCAGAACTCTCTCCGTATCTGCTTCTTTCACTTATGTTGTGAAAGATAGAAAAAAGTAAGCTTACAATAAACTTCAGGGCACTAATATAACACACTTTAATATTTTGATAGTTTCTATGAAGTATTAGATCTTCTAAAGCCAATTGGAGTTGTGCCCACACAAGCTGTGGAAGCTTTGTATTCCTTTCAAGAAATTCTCTGGGGTTTAGAGAATGCCATTTCTAAGAATACTGCTTGTATTCTTGAGCCCATTTCCTTCTCTCCTGTGTTAAACTCCTGAGAAGGAAACCATATCGAAACTCCCAGTTCTGTGCAAGATGATATCATTATGCACATGCGTGGATTTTGAAGGGATAGAGTTGGTGTCTGTTCAGAACAATCCAAGTTTTTACCGGCAGTGATTCAACTTTGTAACGCAAAAGCATTTGCTTCATTCAAATGCATATATAGGTTTAAGTGCTGGACCTCTTGTTGCAGTTTATCACTTCATGTGTCTGGCAACAGTCAGCAGTAGCCATGAATTGCATCAAGAGGCTGCTGTGCTGCATATATGAGTTTAAAATAAATACATAACATAGGCCACAGAAATGAATATGTGGCACACAGCTGAAATATTTGAGAATGGGGGCAGAAAGAATGATTGCCCAGCCCTGAGAAAAAAAAAAAAAGTCTTTCTATTTTAGCTGTAGATTCTTCTTCCTGCCAAAGTGACACTTACACTTGGGCTTTCACTTGAAATCAATTGTATATTGTCATGTTTTAACCCCAGCCGGAAACTAAGCCCTGTGCAGCTGCTCGCTTACTCCCTCCCGCCGGGATGGGGGAGAGAATCAGAAGAGTAAAAGTGAGAAAACTCGTGGGTTGAGATAAAGACAGTTTAATAGGTAAAGCAAAAGCCGCACATGCAAGCAAAGCAAACCAAGGAATTCATTCACCACTTCCCATGGGCAGGCAGGTGTTCAGCCATCTCCAGGAGAGCAGGGCTCCATCATGCCTAACGGTGATTTGGGAAGACAAATGCCATCACTCCGAAGGTCCTCCCCTTCCTCCTCCTTCCCCCAGCTTTATATGCTGAGCATGACATCATATGGTCTGGAATATCCCTTGGTCATTTGGGGTCAGCTGTCCCAGCTGTGTCCCCTCCCAACTTCTTGTGTCCCCCCCCGGCTCCTCGCTGGTGGGGTGGGGTGAGGAGCAGAAAAGGCCTTGGATCTGTGTGAGCACTGCTCAGCGGTAATGAAAACGTCCCTGTGTTACCAACACTGTTCCCAGCACAAATCCAAAACATAGCCCCATGCTGGCTACTATGAAGAAAACTAACTCTATCCCAGCCAAAACCAGCACATATATATACACATAACTTGCTGTATACCTTTAAAAAGAAAATAATTATTCTAGTTTGAGCCTTCTGCTTTCTTGGTAATGTATCTTTTTAAATTTATGTATATAATTATTAAAATAGTATAATTTTATATATGTATATAATTGTATTTATCTATGTTTTATTATTATATGTGGTTCATCCATACCAGTACCATTCATGCATTCATATTGCACTTTGCATGTCCTGTCTGAGCAATTGGTCCTCTAAACTCCTCACTTTTTAGATGAGGCTTTGACACTAAAACCAGGCTTCTAAGAAGCTATGTTGTAGTTTGAGTCTAAAATGCTTCACAGTACAGATAGAGAACTCTATTAAGAAAAAAAAATTCTGCTTAAATTTTTTTGTTTGTTTTGAGAGTATTTGGGGGGGGTCAACAGCAGGGCTAATAGGTTAAAAAGGAGTTGCAGCAAAATAGTGACGAACAAGTACTAAGAAAATAATTTAAGTTACCTGCTAGTATAGCTGCGGAGTGCTAGTGTTTCTGGCCCTGGGCAAAAGAGAAAACTTCAAATCAATGAGCTAACTTAGTGGATTTATATTCACATCCCTGAATAAGCTGCTTGAGTGCATTATACTATATGAAAGTATCTATCTGAATGCCTTAGCGGTACTGTATGTCTCCTGTATAAATCCATTAATAGTTTAGTATGTTCACCACTGGAAAATTCCCTGAACCTTTGAGGTTTATTCCTCATAGGAGAAAGTAGACTTATAAGTAGATTTTTTTTTTTAAATTTATTTTTAGTGTTTCAAAATGCCCTTTTAGAATGACTAAAACATCTTTATATTTCTCAGCAAGGTGACCCAAATAACAAAGATCACCCACTGCTCTAGTAATAAGCTGCCGACTCTTGCTTAAAGCTGCTTGGCAGGTTGTGCAGTTCTGCAGCTGAGCACATTTTGAAATGGATGCAACAAATATTATATAGTTCCTTTTGAGATTCAGCAATTTCAGATGAGCTGTTCACCTGAGTGTAGTGCTGCTTGAACGCATAAATGAGCGTGGTATGTGCATGTGTGTGCTGAAAATGGTAATGTTTGAATTATAATAAAGCCATTGATTTTTCTGAAAAGTACTCTTTACAAAACTCAGTAGACTTTTCCTGCTGGCTTGCTAGGGACAGGAGGAAACCCTTGTGTTAGCTTGGCTAGTTAAAATCCTTTCCTGTATTTGTAGGGGGTTTTAGCCCCTCTTTCACTCTGAACGCAGAGCAGGGAAGTGAGTGTTCTCAACAGAATGAAGTGCCACATGATGGCAGCAAAATCCTACTCAGGACTAGGAGTTTGGATAGTCCTTTAGCTTTTGGGACTGGCTTCTCTTCCCTCCCCCCACCCTTTCATAAGGAGAGCTAAAAGGGATGTTTTAAAAGACTATGCAGATAATGGAAGCATGGGTGCTGTTAATGCATTAATTCCAGTAAAGCTGCATCTTCTCAAAACACATCCTCTAGTTTATTAGCTAGTATATGCTGTTTGGTTTTGAAGTTGTTAGTACATTTATCTTTGCTCTGAGATGTAATAGGCTTACAAATTAACAATTTACATGCTTGTTATTAAAAAAAATAATAATCCAAGTACAGGCAAGTAAGGGTGTACCGAGTGGATCCCATTCTTACAACACCTAAGTAAGAAGGCACGCATAACTTCTTGCCTTCATACCGCCTGCAACACTACTGGTAACATGCTCTGCAAGGCTTTTCTGTCCATCAGTAGTATCTGACATAATGAACGTAGTATGTACCACTGCTCGTTTTGTAGTCCATTGCAAAACTTGTAACAGCGATCTTCTATCCTTTTCTGTCTACTATGTCAGTAAATCTGTACATCTAGCTTTCCCATTCTGTAAACTCAGGTATTCTATCTTATTATCGTTAGGGGTGTTGTTATTGCTAGTTAAAACAGATGACAAAAATCTTCCCCAAATCCTGTTGTATGAATAGCAAAATGTGAACAAGATTTAGGAGAGATTTCATCGTTAGCTTGAGCTCCCTTCAGCAGTAACCACTAAGGAAAGTTCAAGTATGCATTCTGAATTAATTGTATTCTTTTTGAAACTATTAATTTCTTACCAAAAAAAAGTGAAAATTCCCTCCTCTTCATGTTTTTTCCACGTTTGCTACGATTGGGTTTGTTACATCATTATCCAATCGTAATGCTGCTCTCACTTTTGCATGTTTCAGTTTTCTTATATACTTTAAGTTGCTTTTTAGTTTTGTAAGTCTTGTTATTTAGTAGTACAGTTGGGAACTGTAAATCATCTGCTGCTTAAAAAGGCAATATCCACAACTAGTGGATTTAATCTCGGTCCTGAATTGTGCAATACTGTGGTCAGATTAATGCTGGCAGCTTTGTAGTGGAGACCTGGTGAGCAATGAGTAGAGACATAGCAAGAGGTGTGTGTGATGAGGTGTAAAAGTGATTGGGACGTGAAATGGCAGGGAGGCCATTTTAGGTGAGAAGGAGCAAAGCTGCCGAGTTGATGGTAGGAAGGCATCAGCAACAACATTGAGTAACAGAGGCACCATCAGCGAGCTGTGGGCTGCTGTTGATCCAATACTTCCAACGTCAGTTCGGACACCTACGTTTGTACCACAAAGTGACCGTTTTGAAAAGGGCACAAAAGTAAGGGCATTTGGAGTTCCCGCTATGTCATTAGCACTAGCTGGCTCTAGTACAACCGGATCGCTCAGGTCTCAGTTCAGCAAGTACTTTGAGTGCGACTCAGACCGATACTTCAGAAGTGATTGCTTGTTGGGTGTGCAGAAGGGGCGATTCCTAGCTCTGAGCTTCACTCTGGCTCTTCTTCAAATGTCACAGCCATAGCTGCTTTGACTTAAGAGTGGTGTTTTACTGAGTATTACAAATAGCTTTCAGCTATATTATTTATTATCGCTATGGATATTTGTTGCACATTGTTAAGCTTTGTAGTGACCCAGACAGCAGTCTAGTGGGATCTTTCTGGTTTTAAGCATGAAGACCAAGAAGAAGGTGCTTTGTTATAGTGACTGTTGTGATGCTGGTTACAAGGTTCCTTGTCCTTTCTCCTATATGCAGGTTAAAATGAAATTTAGCCAACACCTGAAAAACAATTTTATAAAAGGGGAATTCTTTCTGGCTTGCCTGTATAATGAGCTTACCTTGAGAGATGTTCAGACTCAGGGCTAGCTAATCCTTAACAAAGGGGATGACTTAGGCTGTGTTATATTTGAATGGGTTGGGCCAAATTGTCAGTGGTGTAAGGCAACTGTCACAGACTAATCAGAGACAGAGAAGGAAGATTTTTCTAGCGCTGTGTGGTTATACTAAAACATTCTCAGTGTTGTATGATTGCTCAACTAGCTTATGTTTACTCAGTGTTCTTACAAAACCAAATTATGAGCCAGAAAAAAATTCCTGACTTTATAACCAGTTATCAGTAGAGGGTGCTATGTATCTTTTGCATTTGATCTGCATAGGTTGTATGTTTATCAAAGATATTTTTAGTTAATGATTTATTATTCAAGATTTAGTTCAATTATACCTTTGCTTACATTAGCGGTGCAGTTTACTGTGGTGGATCTTGATAACATTAATTTGAGTCTGCAAATGAACAGATTTTCTGTTTAGCAAGATTCCACGTTATACTGTGATCAGCTCTGTTACAATGATTTTATGATTAGAGAGTGTTTGCTTCTATTTATAGATGGTAATAAATTTATGGAATCTAGTTTATGGGCTTACAAAAACACAAACACCACCATTGCATTTCTTACTGGTATTTGCTGTCAGTGTGATAACGGTGTCATCAGATGAAACATACAGCTTCTGAGTAGCTGTGCAAGCGATTCATCATCAGGGGGGTAGCAAGTGAGTGTCAGAAGGAGGTTGTGTGGAAAATAGGGATAAGGAAGAAAAAACCTGCAAACAGGACCTGAGGGGAACGGAAGATGAGGGAAGAGTAAGAAAATAGATGAAGCTGATGAATAAAAGGCGTAGGAGGCAGATGAAGGCCAGATGATGGGTTCTGATTTTGGAATTGTTGCTTTGCTAGCTCTGCCTTCCCAAATTCTCTGCCCTGATTGCCTTTTCAGGCCTATAAAGTTTTCGACTTTTTCCCACAGTCAGTGTCCCAGCTGCTTGCAGACTCTTCTGCTGGTTGCTGATAGGTAGAGCTATGAATTTTTTCTGTAAACAGAAACCAGATTATGGGCTCTCTTGGCTCTATCAGTTATCTTGAAGTCTGGTGGCAGATGATTTGATCTCTTAAGTTTATTCTTGGAAGAAGTCTTATGAGTAAAAGAATTTTGATTTCTGAGAACTGATAGAGCAGAGTACCAGGGGAATATCTTGGCCTATCTGTCTGTCCTTTTGCCATTTCCATTTTTGGTAAATGTGGGATAAAAGACATGGTCCAATCTAGAAGTACTCTTGACTCCACTTGTCTTTTGTAGAAAGACAACTAAAGAAACAGGAAGTTATTGGAGATTAACTCTTCATTTAGGAAGGCATGAGCAGCCACTGTTCTATTCCCTTTCTGTTTTGTTGGGTCACTTTTTGGGCAGAAATTCCCAGGGTAGTGTTCCTGCATACTGTGGGCCACACTTGAACAGGAGTCCCAGGGTTACACCCACAATGACAAGAAACAGGACAGCTCGTCCTGAGCAAACAAACAAACAAACAAATCCATTGCCTTCCTTCAAGCTGGGCAAGGTCACCCTTGAGTAGGGCATGTCAGAATATGCAAAAGGCATGGCTGTCCTCTGTAGTCCTTATCTGTGGGAATCTTCCTCCTGGGAGGCATGCCTCTAGCCTTCCTGCCTTTTCTGCCTGCCTAAATCTGTTGCTTGAGATCCAAGATCTTGGATCTGTTCCTATCCCTTCTGTACTCTTCTGTTATTGACTGCTGACAAGGTACTAAACAAGACCCACAAAGGAGATACGTTCTTACGGAGGGTCGCCTCGTGGCTGGGACTTCAAGTGGATTGTGTTGGACCAAGTCCTCATTTCCTAGTACTGTCCAAAGGGAACATGACAGCTGTCCTGACTCTGTGGAGCAGATCATGCTTCTGCCTGTAGCAGGAGGAGTGGGGAGTGCAGGGGAGGCTATTAGGGTCAGAAACATGGGGTGCTCTCATTTCTACTCAGCTCTGCTGGAGTGGCAGATGGTGACTATCAAGTCTGGGATCCAAGCCTGATAGCAATCAAGGCTTTGAAAAAACTAAACTACCTGGCTCAGAGACCAGAGGCGGGATGGATCCTCTGGTGGCATCCTGAGGCTGCTGGTGTTCCTGTTGGTCCAGGCAGAGCTAGCAAGTCCTGGAGGGGAGAAGGAGAGAGTGTGCACGTTTCAAGCTGTTGGTGTGACTCTTCAGCCCTGCTTCTAAGTAATCCAGACATTGAACCTTATCCCAGCACAGCGCTAGCCACTGCAGCTTAAGTTAACAGCCAGTTATGTGCAGGACAGCCACAATTTTAAAGCCCCTTTTGCTGAGCTTAACAAGGGTTATGTGACAGGCTTTGGGAATTGGTGCCCAAAGGCAAGGAAGGTTGAGTTAACTAAAATTAATAAGGTGGCTTGGGGGCAAGCACAGGGTACGCAAGATGACAGTTTTAATCTTTGCCCTGCCACAGGCTTCCTGGCTGACTGTAGGCAGATCGCTGTAGTTCTTCCTGCTTGTCTTTTCTTTATGGAAAATAGGAACAATAGGTGTTGACTACCTTGCATGAGCACTGAGGTGCTTTCACCTCATGCAGATATGAAAGTAATAACAGCCCAAGGCAGGCATCCAGAGGCAGGGGGTTAATGAGCTCAAAGCAGGGTGCCTGATGTATAAACCCCATTTGGAAGAGAATAAGCAAGAAGTATTCAAAATACCTCTTTTCCCCAAGTAACAATTATTTCATTTCAGTATGGTTCTTGCTGAGACCCAGTCAGTCATGTCATGGTAGCGCACCATTTCTGCAACCCAACAGGTATCGCTGTTGTAAGTGCAGAAGATTTCCTCAAGTAAACTGTTTGAGTGCTATATCTCCAACATAAAGAAGTAAACACGGTGGGGGAAAAAAAATTAGCATCTTGCTCAGGGCCCTCTCAGGGTGAGTTTACGCTCAGTATGAGGGATATCTGAGCTAGCCGTATGTGAATTAGCTCATGTGTTGTTGTCATCTTGCTATGGCAGAAGGATGTTCCTGTAGCCTGAATTCTCAGTAGGGTAAATTAGTACTCACCGAATTTGGTGCAGATGAGGCCAGAATAGCTTGGTACTTAAGTGAGCTTGTTTGAAAGCTAATCCAGGACCTCTACAGTAGCTACCCTGCAGTTTGGCTCTGTAGATATGCAGCTCTTGACCTGAGTTATTGTCAGTGGACAGAAAAAGGCACTTCTGAAGTGTGAGTCGTTGGAGGTGTTCATCTCGGGATGAGAAAAATTATGATAGCAAAGTATCTGTTTCTTTGTGGTGGATGTAGTAGACCATGTGTATCTAAATTTGGGTGTTAACTGCTTTGTGGGCCTGGGCCAAATTTCAGGTATGGAGGTGGAAGGTTCCATGTCCTGAGAGCCAACCGGTAATGTGATTACAGGCTTCCTCCTGTAATGTTTCAGAAATACTAGGAAACTACTGCTTCTTAAAACAGTCTCTTTCCTTTCTTCCCTCTGTGTACAGTGAAATACAGTTCAGCTCCTCTAGCACTACCACTTCAGAGAGCCAAGAACCCTCTTCCGGGGACCAAGCAGCGAGTGCGCTTCAGCAGCAGCTCCTACTGATGGTGGCACGAAGGACCCTTTCAGAAAGCCCACGGGTACATTGTAATATCTCGGTTTCTAGCATTTTGATAAACTGCTTTATAAACAAATGCTGCAGGCTTGTTCCTTAGACAGTTTTGTTGATTTTCTATACTACTTTGCCTGTTATTGTTCATGTGGGAGAAGATGTATTTTATGTTGATGGATGCAATTCAGCTGCTTTCTACTGATGCTGAGTAGTGTTCTAAGGGAGTACTTAAAGACACCATCACCTAAGAAGTCAATCTTCTATCTTTGGTCTTATTTCATTTGAAAGAAAGAGGACACAGCTGTTAGGATTTTAGACACACCACCAGATTTTAATAGGATGAAGTGTTTATTCCAGATTCATTACTATCCTAAAACCTCATGTCTGGTTTCACTTTTCTGAACTGGGCAACCAGACTTCTGAATGTCTGTTGTGGAATGTCAAAGCCACCTTCTTAATGTAGCTGGTAAAAGAAAAAGGCCCTCAGAGTTCAGTTTGTATGGTAGTATGTGGACATACTTGAACTTTACAGTGTTTGGGGTCTGTGACCAATGGCTTAAGGCTGTAATCTGTTTTTACAGTTCCTTTTGTAATAACTTTAACCTTCTCTTTTCTTCCATGGCAAATTCTAGTTTGATATTTATGAATAACCTTAGAATGCCAGTTAATTATCTTTCATCTTAGATTTTGCACAGGAACTTAAAGCTAGAAGCAACTTGTATAAAGGAACTCTTTTAAATTAAAAATCAGGAGATGGTCCTGAATTGTGTATTTCGGATTTGGACAGACACTTCCATCTAAAGGCTCAGATGTTTTCCAGATATTTATAATCTTGTAAACTGCCTGTAAATTAGAGAACAATTATCATGTCTTTTTTTTTTTTTTTTTTCCCCTCTTCTGGGAAAACTGCACCATTAGGAAGTAAGACATATTGCTGACGATCACATAGCAAGTTTGTAACAGGGCCAGGGAGTAATTTCAGAACTTCCTGGTTTCTGAATTTTTTTTTATTAAACATGAAATTCTGAGCCTATGTAAGTCAGGAAAAGTTTTGTCATTGATTTCAATGAAGCTAGGGTTTCAGGCTGCCTCTGACACCATACAAATTTATGAAGTGAATTTTTATAAGCCCTTTTTTGATAGGAGGCACAACTAGACTTAGTGACTTGCTCAGGGCTAGTCAGAGAGTTTCCCAAATGCAGCTCCAAAATCTGATTCCAGCCCAAGTACTGGAGCCTCATGTAATGGACTTCATCCAAACGTTACAGTTCCTTGGGAGCCAAAATGTTCACTTATGCACTCAGTTAAATACGTGTTAAGCTGTTCTGAGGACAGAACAATCAGATCCTCAGGTGTTTTTAATGGACTCTTTGCCACTGTTCTGATTTTTTTATTCAGTTATAGTGAGCAATCTAGATTAGATGAGTGAAGTTAATGATCGCAGTTGATTGAGTTTCACATGACTTTCTGTTGGGAAATAGGACACAAGAGAAGCAAAACTGTGCCAGTATTAGCAACTGTAATATTTTAAAATACAGTTTTTCTTTAAAAATACCCCAACTCCATAATTAAGAGACTTTTTAAAGTGGTAATAGAAATATTAAAATTTGGAGTTCCTAAACTACTTCTAGATTTTAAAATCAGTGTAGCGAAAAGATTGCAATCAGTCTCACAGCTTTTAAATTACTTGGAATTGTTAATAAATTAAAGAATGCTGAACAGCCCAGTGCCCTCTTGCATGTCTGAATGCTCAGAAACATGACTGAGTTACTGTCCTGTGCTGATAGCTGTGCTGATAGCTGGCTGAGCTACCCAGCACTGCGCAGCTGTATGCTTTTAGTCAATTGGAGGCATGAGATGAAATGCATAAACTTCTTCATAAGTTTCTTTCTCCTTAAGCCAGCCTGTCTTACCTCATGTTTGCTGGCAGACTGAGGATATCGGTGAGTTGGTTCCCATCTTACACGCAGCAATACATTAAGTCCTATGTAAATTATGTGTAAAATTCCTTTTACTGGAAAGTGAAGATCAGAAATTATTCCAATAATCTGAGAGAGAATTTAACAATTCCTTTGTGCAGGTGGACAGGTTGTTTAAAAACCTGTGTTTTGCTAACAGTTGCAATTCAAGAAGATGATCAATTACTTCACACAGAAATCCCCTTCTCTGACTGGGAAAGTTAATATAACACAAATGATTCTAATGTAAGCGTTGCCTAGAGTTCCGTAATAGGTGTATTTGTTATCTAATGCTGATTAATTGTCTTTAACAAGGCGGGGGCTAGAAGGAGCTAGAAAGCTGCTAGACTTTACAGTGATTAGAAATCTCAAATTCTTCT
This sequence comes from Haliaeetus albicilla, assembly GCF_947461875.1. Taxonomy (NCBI): domain Eukaryota; kingdom Metazoa; phylum Chordata; class Aves; order Accipitriformes; family Accipitridae; genus Haliaeetus; species Haliaeetus albicilla. The sequence continues at coordinate 32,882,231 of NC_091495.1, forward strand.
TGGAAAGAAAAATAAGCGATTTTTTTATTTTTTTTTTTTTTTCCCCTCACCCCCTATAAAATCAATTATTGGTGTACCTTGGAAAGAAATCACTACTTTGCAGAGGTTTTTTTGTTCTGTTGTGTAGCTTTGCAGGCTTGGCTGATGGTCTGTAGATAAGCCTCCCTCCCCACAAGTGTTGGTGAAGAAGTGCAGGTGTAGAGTTGGAGGATATCTGAAACACTGTAGTTCAAACAGACAAGAAGAAAAGGCCTTAGAATCTGACAAAAGCAGTATTCAAAGGGATGGATTTATGATTGTGATGGTAAGATTAGAGGCTCTTAAACCAGTGATGTTTATGCTGTTTGTGCTTGTTTGCAATTATTTTTTTTTTCCTCTTGCTGTTCTTGAGGATGCACCCCTGATGTGGTATTAGAAGCATCTCAGGAAAGATAAACAAAGCTGTGTTCTGGAAGGAGAGTTGATAAGTCATGCCTCTAGGCCTTAAAGCCTACTTGATTTTTTTCTTTTAATAAAAACAAGGATTTGTCCTATCATGTGGGATTCTGTGTCATGCTGTAATTAGCATGACGCATGGAAAAATCTTCAAAAAGAAACTTTAGACAAGCAGTGGATCAGGACTAAAAAATAATTATTTTTTAAATGAATATTTAGTGTTTATGTTTAAAGCATATTATCACTGTTGAGATCCACAACTGATATAGCTTCTGTCCATCTGCAATAATTAATCTGATGCGATATTTTTGTTTCTAATTTAAAATGAAGAAAATAAATATGCTCCCACTACCCCTTTTAGAAAAAAAAAATATCTGAAACTTCATGTAAATTTGGCCTTTTAAACACCTGTTTTGCTGGCAGCCATATGTCAATGTGAAAGAGTTTTGTGTATTTCTGGTTTGTTTGTTTTTAAAGCAACCCAGCCAGGACCCTGAGGATTCTTCATGTTCTTCAGCACAACGGAAACTGAACAGGCAGTTTTACAGATTTATTGTATTCCCTGGCAAATGGATTAAAGTCTGGTATGATCGTCTGACCTTGTTGGCATTGTTGGACAGGTAAGCTTTTTTTTTTAATGCAGCTCTATGTAGTGTTACAGTGGGTGGCTCCACATGTCCATAGAGCAATGCAGACCACTAGAGAAGGAAAAAGTGAGCGTTGTATTAGTGTCTTATATTCAGGTTAAGTAGATAAATGCTTGTTTGCTTTAAGCTGAAGAAAATGTTTTTCTTCAGAGTTGGTTTTGGTGGTTCTTGCTACCCTTCGTCTTCCAGCAGAGACTTTGACTCATGTGAGAACCAAGCCTGTAGACTAGTCTTTAATTTGACTCTCAGCTGTTGGATCCAATGGTTCTGAGCTTTCTGATGAGACAATCGGGTTTTGGTGCAAAAATACAGAAGTGGAAGGGTCCCAGGGTATTGTAAACCAAGTACTCCTATCTTTAAAAAAAAAAAAAAAATTAGTGATATTCAGGAGGAGATCTTTCAGCTGCTCCCTCTGTTTCCAGTTTATTTGTTTAGAAAAAATTTCTTGTTTTGGCATCTCTCCTTTTTCTAGTCCCTCAGTTGCATTTGGCATCAACCCTTCACGCAGTACTCTTTGCTATTAGACCTCACATGGTAATCTGACGGACTATTAGGACCTTCAAACATGTTAGCCTCCATACCTAATGGCTGCTGGCTCTCCTGTCTCTGCTTTTGGGTGGGTGCTATGCCATATATATTAATATGGGCTCCACAGCAGAAATTTCAGATGACAGTCTTACATGCTGCAGAAATCAGGCTATATAGTCAGGGAGCTTGGGTCCAGAGCACATACTTACTTGACTGTAGTGTCTTATCTCTGTGTTTCAATTGCATGGAAAGCATCTGCTGATAACCTCTTTTGTTATAGCCTGAATATTAACATTGTTTTTTATCTCAGCTTCCATGTTCTAATAGAACAGATAAAACGAATAAAACATCGGATGACAAATTTGGTCTTTCATCTAATTCTTTGTTGTCAGATGTATGTTTTTCATTAAATGAATGCCTTATTTCCTTATTTAAAAGTGTTTGGGTGTTGGGGATTTTTGTGGGTCTTTTGTTTTTGTTTTTGTTTTTTTTTTTTTAAAATAAAGATACACTTGCCTACATTCAAATCAGCTTCACTGTGGAATTCTGTTTGGGAATTGAGATTGGAGGGTGCTGGACTTCATTGCCTATGCCTTTTTTCTATACATTTTAGCTATCCTAGTGGATAAGGTCTTTGGCACAGGGGTGAAATACATTGAACATGGAAATGTAGTTTTGAGAACGAAACCTCAGATCCTGTAAATTCTGATAGCTCCAGCACTGACAGTTCATACCAGCTGTAAATGGACCTGCCTTGCTCTAATGAATATATAAATATTTGTACTTCTCTTAACACTTCTATTCACATAGGACAGAAGATATAAAGGAGAATGTGTTTGCTGTCCTTCTAGTCGTTCTCGTTTCACTTCTTGGATTCCTGACTCTGAATCAAGGATTCTGTAAAGACATTTGGGTTCTGTTGTTCTGTCTCGTGATGGCCAGCTGCCAGTATTCTCTCCTAAAGGTAGGACACAAGTTCATACCCAATTGCTGAATTCTCTTTTAACTTCTTTGAAGGCAAAATCCTATAAGCAAACTTTTTTCTTCTGTTTTGTTTTTAGAGTGTTCAGCCTGATCCTGCTTCACCAATACATGTAAGTCTCGGCCAGTAGAACAAGTCTTTCTCCTTTATTATCCCACGTGTACTGTGAAACAGTTGGCTGTTCAGTGAAACCGGTATAAGTAGTTTGCTGTTCTAGGCGATCTATGAAAATGAGCAAGATGACGTCTGTAATTTTGAGACTTTGTACTATGTTTAATTAATTTTAAGCTATTTGAATTTATCACTGCTATTAGCAAAGTGCTTTTTCTTTAAGCTAAAATGTGCAGTAAAAACAAATGCATCTGGACCTGGACTAGTTTGCTGAAATTCAATCCTGTGGCATCAGACAAGCTTTTTCTTTGCTTTCCTCTAGAAGCAGTGACTGAAAACAGCAGAAGTTCCAGATTAGCAGCTCAGTCGTTGGTCAGCTGGGTCTTTAAATATTTTATTTTTTTTTTAACTCTGTTATTGCAGATATATTTCTCAATAGTATTATTAGCTCATCAAATAGCACAGGTGTTTTCCCTTTGTTATAATATGGTCACAGTTTCTGTGCTTGTGTCCTGAAGAAATGGCCAAATATGTGGGTGAATGCAGGCTCTAAGGGTCTTTGCTGGTTGCTATTTGTCTGTTGAGTATATCTGGGAAATTGAACTCTGATGGTGACAACCACCTTGCAAAGGACCAGTTCCTTACCCAAGTCTGTCCTCATAATAGGACTGGTTTAGGAGCATCATCCTACAACTGCAACCTGACCCCTCCACCTGTCACAGTGTCTCAGTGTTTTTGATTTGCGGATCTTGGAAGACATTTCAGTGGTCACAAGGTCCCTTGCTTGCTTTTACACCGGCTGCTTAGTTGCTCACATTTCTTATTTAGCTCTTTGAATGTTTTTGAGGACCCCCTCTCTTCCATCAGGGTTCAAAACCAGCACGTTGAAAACTGCAGGTCTGCTGGATCATTACCCTTTGGCAGGGAGCAATTATTTTTGTTAGTTTAGAGGCTAGAAATGCAGGCTGAACTTGAAATTGAGGTGTATTTAGAAGTGTATGCTACACATTTCACTGACATGGATTTCAGAAGATTCTTAGTTTCTTTTCCATGCCGGTTATTATGGGGCAAACTTACGGTATTGTTGGTTGTAATGCATTCACAGGAAATAGCTGTCTGCATAAAAGTAGGGAAGGTTAATAAACAGCAGCTTACACATTGAAGGGTAATATTTTCAGTACATTAAAGAAATATTCCTACCTCTGTGAAAAGTTGGGAGTTTGGGGGACTAAAATAATGTAATTTTTCAGTTCAGCTGGCATGTGTATAGACATAATAATGTGAACTGTAATCAAATAGCTTGTACTTATTCAGACATCAGTAATGTGTACATTTGTTTGAAGTGGGTGGCAAACAGTTTAATCAAAACTTCATTATAAACCTATCTAGCCCATATTTTTTTATAGTATTAAAGACAAAGTAGCTAATGAAGTTTAAACAGAACATTTTCTGTGCAGAATCCAGGTTTGCATTTCAGACTGCCACAATACTGTTTACAAGTATTATTCACCATATTGAATTCTAGAAGTCATGCAGCAGTGTAGCAAAGTAACAATAGGTGTATTCTCATCTTACATATGCTTTCCTAAAACTTTATCAGGGATGTTTTCCTGCAAACCTTTTGGTGCACCATAGGAACTCCAATGGAAATAAAATTTAGAGAGTTTTCCCACAGAGGGTTTTAAAGGTGGGAGGTATTATAGATCAAGTTAGAATAGAAGATTAGCTGTTTCTACATTATATCTTTTTAACACAACAGATATTTGTAAAAGCTTGCTTAAGCTAGTAAGCACCACAAAAATAAGACAAGAAGGCAAGAAAAGATACTCCATCTACTGTTTCATAATTCATGTGACTACATTAAAATTAAAGAGAGAAACATCTCTTGATGTTAATGTAAGGATGCAGAACAGCAGAGGGATTAAAGAATGATCAGTACCATGTCCATGAATGAAAATGCAGATGAGATTTTTTAATGTGAAACAAACCATTGCAAGCCACAGATTTGTACACAGAATTAATTTCTATTCTTGGATCCATGAGTAGCCGCTAATGCCTTATGTTATCCATGCCTGCCAAGGAGGTTTGAAACTTCTTCCCTATCTCTCACATGCAGACTTTGTTACTGTTTGATGTGACTTTGTCATCTCTAGCCTATACCATTTTGAAAGACTCTGCTTTAAAATACCAACCAGTGAATTCAGAAAACACAGTGCCTAGGGATGCATAAGCTTTTGTTCTGAACTCCTTCCGAGCACCAGTGTATTCACTTCCTGGTGTTCAGGATGAGCTGGCTGATTAAACCCTATGAAGTCTGCTAGTCTGGTACAATTCTACTGGAGATAAGATTATTTTTTGCCCCCATACCATGCTGTGACAGCTAAGGTCTCTGAGTTGATCACTGTGAATACTGTGTATTGCTGTATACTGTCACTGTAGTAAGGGATGAGTTTCAGTATATAGAAGAACCTATCTAACTCAGCTAGTGTTTTTGAATTTTGTATTTATTTATACTCATTGAATTGTGATAATAATTCTGTTTTGATTAGCTTTGGTGTTGAAGTTGGAAATTCCCGGGTTCTACAGCTCATGCTGGCTACTGACATTTATTGTAGCTGCAGGTTTAGTACTGTTGCCTGCTACAAGATGAGAGCCTAATTTTCCTGTCAGCCTGTGCTTTAGCCTTTCCAGTTCTGGTCCATTGGGAGCTGGTGGCCTTTAGTTGCTGTTCACACAGGGGTATGTGGTTCTGGGATGGTGAAATTCAGGAACAGCCTCCTCCCTGGAGAGGTGGGAGAAGAAAATAAAGTCCATCCCAAGTGTGAGGTGTATCAGTTTATTAACAGCAGAATATAAGGGAGGTGCCAGTGACTGCAGGGTATTAAATTTGGAGATCCAAGAGATCCTTGTCATGTACATTTCAAGGTTTTAGACAAGTGGCTTTGACTACAGAGTAACTTTTGTTATTGGCTAGAGGCAGCAGCAGGTTGGGCAATAAAGGCAGTGTCTGTGGTAAATGGCTATACAGAAGGACTGTGAGAGCTTGTCTGTAAGTCCCTCATAAGACACCTGTATAGCTCAGGCTCTAGCTCAGGTATACAAAGGCATTTGAGCTTTGAAAGATTGCAGTCATGCTCTTAATAAGATTTACAGAATCGCTTGCATAACTTCATTGTCTCAGTTCCGTTACTTACTAAAGCAGATAGCTACTCAGTTGGGTAGCTACCATAGGCAGTTTCATAAATCCCATAAGGCACTTAAAAAGTATTTTTAATTTGTCCCTGTAAGCATTTCTGTAGAACTGAGCACACACACTTTTCTTTATATAAAAAGCCTTCTGTCTTTTTTCTCTTGCATGTGTGCACCCACAAACAAAAAAATCATTAGATCTTTTTGAAAGTTCCCCATCAAAATGCTTTGCAGTCAAAAGTGCTATTTTATTAAAAGGAAGTGTTTGTGAAATTATTCTAGCTTTGTTGAAAATCTTAATATTTTTATCAGTATACGAGATGCACCAGTGCTAGGATATGAATATGTTTCTGAAACATATTCATGAGAAACATGGACCTGAAAAAGTCAGTGACATTTTTTGGCAGACTTGGGGAAAGGAAGAGTTTTCACTGAAATTTTTATCAGCAGAGAAAAAAAAGATTGTTCAACAAATCAGATGTAAAATATAAAAGGAATCCTGCTTCATTATTTAAATTCTTCTGAAGGAGAACGCAGAGTGGAGTAGTTTTACCAAGATGAAATCAGTTTTGCATATCATAATTTGATGAGTTTGTCGAGTAGAACACAATGAGCCCTTAATATCTAAAATACCTTGTTGATAAGTTGCACTGCCACATACCTATTTTGGTGAGGGACTGCCTAGCTTGGCCTGTCAGTGGCAGGCACAATAGGGCTTCTGCCTTATTTTTTTGTTTCTAAAACCTGGAAAAGAGGAAGTGTACTGTCCATCCCCTGGCTGTGGCTTTCAGGAGGTGATGCACCATCCCAGTGATCCTCTCTCTCCTAGAAGGTGTCGGCTGTTGGCCTCAAACCAATCCTGTCCCGACTAATCCCCCTCACACAAAGGATGTAAATGACAGTGAAATACAGCACTAACACTCGCAGCAGTTCCTCTTTTCTTGTGTTGCCTGTTCCCCAGCTGTGGGGACCGGAGTATTTGTTGTGCTCTGGGAAGCTCATTCAGCTCGAGTGCATCCCAAGCAGTGCGACAGCTGTGCAGCCAGCATCCTTCTGAGTGCATTGCTGCTCCCTTGCTTTGCTCCTGTTAATCCAATAGTAGGCAAGATTTCCTCTTCAGGATTCTGTCTCATTCCCCACCGCCACCTGGAAGATAGGGAAGGTAGTATCTGTTCACATTTTGCAGGCTGTTCAGACAGCCTTGGAAAGCTGCCTCCTCAATCCTAACTAGCATTATTGTTGTTAGCATGGTAAGACTGGTTTATTTAGAATGGAGTAGAATAGACTATTTCATTTGGAAGGGACCTGCAATGATCATCTAGTCCAGCTGCCTGACCAGTTCAGGGCTCACCAAGTTAAAGCATGTTGTTAAGAGCATTGTCCAAATGCCTCTTAAACACTGACAGGCTTGGGGCATCGACCACCTCTCTAGGAAGCCTGTTCCAGTGTTTGACTACCCTCTTGGTAAAGAAATGCTTCCTAATGTCCAGTCTGAACCTCCCTTGGCGCAGCTTTGAACCATTCCCACGCGTCCTATTGCTGGATCCCAGGGAGAAGAGCTCAGCACCTCCCTCTTCAGGTCCCCTCCTCAGGAAGCTGTAGAGAGCCATGAGGTCACCCCTCAGCCTCCTTTTCTCCAAACTAGACAAGCTCAAAGTTCTTAGCCCTCCTCATAGGACATGCCTTCCAGCCCCATCACTAGCTTTGTTGCCCTCCTCTGGATGTGTTCAAGGACCTTCACATCCTTCTTAAATTGTGATGCCCAGAACTGCACACAGCATTCAAGGTGAGGCTGCATCAATGCTGAATACAGCAGGATCATCACCTCTTTTGATGGGTTATGCTGTGTTTGGTGGCCCCCAGGATGGGGTTTGCCCTCTTGGCTGCCAGGGCGCACTGCTGACTGATATTGAGTCTGCTGTCGGCAGCACCCCCAGATCCCTTTCTGCAGGGCTGCTCTCTAGCCACTCCCCTCCCCATTTATACTTGTGCCCGGCGTTACTCCATCCTAGGTGCAGAATCCGGCATTTCGACTTGTTAAATTTCATCCCATTAATCATAAGCCAATGCTCCAATCTATCTGGATCCCTCTGCAAGGCCTCCTGTCCTTCAGGAGAGTCAACAGCACCTCCCAGTTTGGTATCATCAGCAAACTTGCTAATGGTGCATTCAACTCCTGCATCCAGATAGTTGATAAATACATTGAACAGAACTGGCCCTAGAATTGAGCCCTGAGGAACACCACTGGTGGCCAGTTGCCAGTCAGACGCAGCCCCATTAACTACAACTGTTTGAGCCCCGCCATTCAGCCAGTTCTTCACCCAGCACACCATGAACTACTTCAGAAGTAAGAGTTAAATATACACTGTAAACCTAATTCAGTATGTCAGCGTTCTGCTTGGAACTGAAAGGTGTGGGGAGCTAAACCTCTGGACTTCTAGTCATCCGTCTTGCCCAACTGCCTTCAAATAATTACCATGCAAAGATAAAACCTGGGTTCTGTAATTCAAGAGATAAGACAAGCATGTAACATCACGATAAAATAGACTTTGGTCTGGAGTGCACATCAGGATATAAATCATTAAGCAATTGTTTAGATGTAATATTTACTGGTTTCTTTTCCTAAGGCACAGCTCGTATTTAAGATAAATGCACTGAAGTTTAAAAACAGCCAGAAAGTAGTATTTTAAGTGAATTTTTTTAAAGTCAGATTTTTATCTTTCTAATTGTCCTTTGATTACTTCATGGACATGTGTCTGTTTTTTTTTTTTAAAGCATTAGTAAAATTGAAACTGATTAAACAGCTAGGATTTGTCAGTCCAACTTGATTCATATTCCATGGATGTGAGGTGCAATATAAGCCCGCCAGTTCCCTGCAATCTGCCACCTTGTTAACTGATTGATCCCAAAAGAGAGTACAGATCAGTTAATAGCAATGCTAACATATAAGCTTGGCTGGCAGCCAAACAAATACAGCCGCTGTTTCAAATCAGTAAGTAGACTCAAAAAAGAAATGATATTTTACTATACTCACTTAAGTCATGTTTTACAAATAAGAACAGTTTCACAGCAGCTTTATGCAAGGCAAACTGGAATCCTTGTCGCTTTGCTCCTGGCTTTTCACATTCAAGGAATCTTTTGACTCACCAGTGTTTAAAATGTCTTTCTTACCCTTAAGCTTCCTACCAGGAGAACTATTAAGATTTTTCTTAAGCGTCTGTTATTCTCCTTGGCCCACAGCCCCACAGCAGTGTTTTGTAGGATTAGTGCGAATCAGTTGTGTGAGATGTGTATGAAAGATGTAAGATAAAGATCCTTCCACATATTAATTAATTTGGATCATCCTTTCAAAGTGCTGCATGAGAGAGAGACCAGAAACTGCTGATGAGTGTCACCCCCTCCAGGAGGGACACTGATTTGCTGTCAGGCAGTTCAAATCAACAAAAAAAATTGAATTGTATTGGTGCAAAAAATCAATCTCCATGCCTAACACTGCACCTAAGAGGTGCCTTACTATTTTTTTACTTCCCAGGATGCAATTAAAAATTAATTATATATTTCATAAAGTAAAAAAAAAGCCAAGCTACCTGAAGCAGACATTCATTAAAGTAATATAGAGAAAAAATCTTTTTCTATTGAAAAGAAATGTTCAGACAGATTGAGGCTTTTTTTCCCCATAGAAAATGACAACTTCTGCAATTAGTGTGTTTTGAAAGGTCCAGAAGGTTGGGTTTTGAAAAGCATAAATGATTGCTGGAGTTAGTCTTAACTGCTTTTTGTACCTTTTGAAAGTCTCCTCTGGAGAAGATAAAATACCTTGTAACATTTTTATTATTAATTAGTATGTATAAGTCATTAAAATATTTTGTCTGACCCTTGACCCTCTCTCCAGGTTAATGCAGTGCACGCAGTAAGAGGATGGATACAAAATTCAAACACTTCTCTCTTTTTTTTTTTTTTTTTTGTCTTCTTCCAGGGGCACAATAAAATCATAACCTACAGCAGACCTGTATATTTTTGTATATTGTGTGGCCTTATTTTGTTGCTAGATGCTGGATCTAAAGACACAAATCCTCCAGTTTATACGATGTATGGCTTGAAGCTCTTTTCACCTAGATCTCTCCAGTCAGCCAGAGACCATGTAATAGGTGAGTCAATATTTTTCCTAGGACTGTAAAAATGAATTAAGCATTAGCTGGGGAAGCCTGTGTTTTCCCATGTTGGCAATCAAACGCATGTTATGGAGGCACAACTCTAAGTCAAATTGATAGAAACATTTGGAATGACTTAAGATGGGTATAGGGGGGCCGGGGGCAGCTGGCAACCTTTCCTCACGTAAAAGGAGTTCTTAATGAAATGAGGCTCATAGGAAAGTCTCTATAGAAAACTAACAGTCACTGATGTTATTAGCAAAAGACATCATCTGTGAAATGCAGTTAATCTTTGTAAGGGCTTGTCTGTGCAGAGCAGTTACTGCAGAATAAGCTGAGTTTTAAATGTGATGCCTGGAAGCTGATCTGTGCCAAGTCCTCAGATGGACATTCTGCTCATGAAGAACACGTTTTTTCTTGGTTTAGTTTCATCTTGCTGTCCACGTGATGACTTAGTGTGGAGCGACCACTCCACAGTAGCTCTTCCAACCTGTTTCCTTCTGGAATCATGTTCTGAGGTGGCTGAGGACATTCAGATATTGCCCCAAAACGGGGCTAATGATCTGTTGGCACTTGCAGTCTGTAACTGTGATGCTGCTCTAGTTGTACCACAGATAAGAGTGCTGAACTGCACTTGGGTCAAGCAGTGCAACACTGTTAGGTATGAAGTAGAAAAGTTAAAGTTTACTGTAAAAGTTGTGAAAACTTGCCAAGAGCTGTGTCATGGTGTACCAAAGATGACCCGTTGGTTTGTGAATTTAGAACCAGGAAAACCTTCCGTAGTAGAGGAAAAAACTTTGTGATATAGAGTGTATGACCTCTGAGGTCCTTGTTCACCTGTGACTGTTGTACTTGCTTGTTGCGATACTCAAGTCAGGCTATTACTGCCTGAAAGGCATACTATTTTTAGGAGAGCCTTCTGGTCCTTTATATGGGTTCATTGACTCCCAATCCTTCTCACCAGAAACAGGGGAATAATGAAGACCTGCATCTCACTTATTTTCATTAGTTTCTTTCATTGCCTTCCTTTGGTCTCATTAAAGTTTCTTCTTACATCTTATTTTCTCTGCCTGTCAAAGGTGAACAGTAAAAATGCTGATAAATAATTCAATGAGAATCTTAAATGACACTTGGGATAGAGATAAATGAAAAACTATAGCAACCAGAATAAGAAAACAAAGTGTGGTTATGAATGTGCTAATTTTGGCTGGCCTCAAAAGAGGTGGTAGAGCAGGTTCTTGAAACAGCCTGGAGGAGGTGGGGGAGAGAGGAAATACGGGCTCAGTTTAACGAGAGAGGAAGAAGAAACCATTTCCCTTTGCTTGTCCGCTATCCTTATTTTGCCAAGGTGTATTTGTTCAAGTGATGTTTGGTGCCACGGTTTGGCTATTCCTTGCTTTGGCTATTATGGGACTCCCAACTTCTGGCTGCCATGAATCCTTGCAAGTGTTCACAGTGCAGCTACTTCTGTAAGCCATGGCAGTCTGGCATCCTCCAGCATCCTGCTGCACTTTGAGTATAGATTCCCTCAGGCATTAAAGGTATACAAGTATTTGATTTTGGCAATAAAAAGAGGAGGGAAGTAGGCCTCGCTGAATACCAATGAAATGTTGCTATCATTTTGCATTTTTGCCTATTTGCTGTGTATTTTTGATATTTCTTTATTGGTTTGTCCTCATATGGTAACTTTTAAATTTGTATTTTACTCATAATTTATTGTAGTATTCAGAGTTCATATGTTGGGAAACCAAGGGATTTTTGACTCTACAGATACCAAGGAAAGGAAAAGTCTTCTCTTTCAGGTGTTTACTATGGTAAGAAGCTAAAGTGATGGAAATCACAGAAAGGACTTACCGAGGAACTAGTGTGATGCTGCATAGCATACTATGATAAAAGTCTTGAAACAAGATTATAAAAGAAAATCAGTGGAAATTTGTTAGATGTGTAACCTAATTACTTAGAAATGCAGTTTTTAACAGGGCCATCTTTTTTCAAGCAATCTATTTAGGATCTGATTCTGTTTTATTTTAAATTGATGGTGGTTCTGCTGTTGATTTATATTAGTTGGGGGATCATGGCTTTAATTCATTCTAACTATGGTTTTCATCTTGAATTCCTTATTTCAGTTGACCTTTTTGCTAGATTAACGTACGTAGTGCAAGTGAAGGCCACAGACAGAGCCAACCTCAGTCACTAGGTGCTACGGGTATGGCTAGTGACAAAAGTGGTTACACACTTAATGTATGATAGTTTTTGTGATGAAACCATTTAAACATTAGGCAGGTGAGTGAAATTATTTGGCAGACATCTCAGAAGAGTAACTATCAGGTGGTGGCAAAATTTTGTGATAGCAAGTCCTCTGCCTGCTACTTTCAGCAATGACTGAGCTTCTGTCAGGGAAGAAAGCCTCTGTGAATGTTATCCTCTGCTATGTTCAGGAGGGGGAGAACAAAAAGACAATTTCTCACTGAAATAACACGTTAATTTTTTTTTCCCTGTGGAAAAGTATATATTATTGCACATCAAATGGACTAGTACTCGGATACATCATTTTTTTTAAATAATAATTTTCTAAACTTCTAAAATGTTTGCAGTGATGTTACCATTCTACATTTCTCAAAAGACCCAGAGTTTCCAAAGTCAAAATTTGTGTTCCCCTCCTACACTTATCTGGTAGCTACTCATGTAGAGGAAACCTTCAAACTGCAGTGTTAAATGCCAGCAGCTCACATAAGCATCTTAGTGGTCCAGCTCTTAAAGGTGTTGTTCTGTATGGAACTGTGTGATGCTTAAACAAATTCTCTCTGGAATTCATAATGCAATTCCAAGTGATTAATCAATTACTTTTATTGTCTGCCTCCCACAAGGGAAACCTCTGCTCCTAAATTCAATCCTTTTGTAAGTGACAACTGTTTATTTTCCTCTCTGGTATGCTCCTTTGTGCAGGATGAGATAAACGAAGCTACCTTAGCTAAAGGAGTTGTTAGGATTATTCAAGGTATTAATAGAGAGAGGGTGAGGTGAGGACATTGCTGCAGTCAACCAGCTTTTCCCTCCTTGTTTACATTCACCCCTGTATATTTTGGTGTACAGACAGGATAACGTCTCCGGTCTTGTCTTTCCTTCCTGTGCTCTTATTCAGCTTTTTCTGAGGTTACTACAGCAAAGGCAGTTGTTTGGACTGTAAGTCAGTAGTCTAAGATGAGTTCTGGCAGTTCTGCAAGTCCTTTGCGCGAGGAACAAGATCTCCTATGAGTTTCAGCAGTGAGTTTTTGGGATAGGTGATCCCACGGCGAGTCCACATGGTCTGCTGGGCATTTTGCTGTCATGCCATTGTCTGTCTTCAAAAGTGGTTCTTGCTTGGCTTGGTATGGCTTGGTGGAATATCTAATAAAATAGCAGACTAGTAAAGGAAGAGGAGATTAATAATGGCATTTTGCATGTAAAAGATCGAGAAGACAGTGTTTCCTTACATTCTTACGTATGTATAATTTGTGCCAGTGGCAGGAAGTCGTGATGAAGGGTGCATTGTGAATGCAAGTATACTTAAGTGAGCCCTGTCTGTGTTTAACACTTGAGTATGTCATTTTTTTCTCCTGTGTTTGACTTTCTCAGAAAGATTTACAATATTAGATAGCAGTAATGTATAATATGAAGATAAAAGCTGTCAGATCAAACTCTGTGTATTGTTTTATTTTAGCACAAGATGCATTAGTAAGAGTAGCTGGGAGTAAAATGTGAAATTAGCATTCAACAAAGAACACAAATCCTATTGTTACCTTCTTAAAGTTTGAGTGGGGTGGAAAGAGGAATAAGTTGTACTAGTGAGTTGTTTAATTTGCTTTTTATGAGAATGAATAGGAGGAAACTGCAGTCTTCCTAGCATGTAAACTGACAAATAAATACTTGTTTACAATGAAGAGTGGCTGACACACATCTCTCTCCCTTCATCATGCAGAACATTCTGGTACTGGTACAACGAAGCAGTAGGAACATGATTAAACATGTGCATGTATCCTTGAAAGTTGACAGCATCGGAGACTTGGGTCAAGTGTGTTTTTAGATGCTTTGCTAGACAACTGTGCTTAGCGTTTTCTAGGGTGGAGCTAAGAGTAAATGGATGGGAAGGAGGAGTGGCTGGAAGTGAACAGAACATAAGGCTAGCAGCACATTTACCTGAATTATGACTTCTGCTTTTCCTTGACTGTAATTAGCATTTCTATTTAGAAAGAGACTGTGTAAAGATGTCAGACTGGGTTTTACCCCTGAGTTTCTTTACTGTTTTTACTGTACTTTCACTATTGCAAAGTCAAGGTCCATCCTGCTGGAAGCTGGGGAAATATTCTGGGAAAGTTTTGCTATAGGTTTGTCCCATTTTTACATGCTGCTTTAAGTGTCTGCTGTTGGTTGCTGGCAGAGGCAGAATATTGTGATAGCCAAGATACTTAGGATCTTAGCCATTAAAATATCTTTTGTTTGTTTATACTGAGTTGTTATACCTGTGCTTGAACCATCTCAGATTCAAGGAGACAGTTCTGGAGTCTGCAAATTAAAATTTCTGTACTTTAAATAGAACAAATATAACTTTGAAAGTATTTGAGAAGCAGTAAAGAGGCTATGTAACGCTATTTTTTTCTGCTGCTGCTTTTATCCAAAATAAAGCCTAAAGTTAATCTCCGAGCTTTAGTTTCTTACATGTAAAATAGCATAATTTATTTTGAATACATGAGAAGGAAAGTGTAATCGTTGCTGCTAAGGTTAAGGTATGCTCACTGGAGTAATCTTCAGAATTTATTGCAACAGTTTCTTATTCTGGTATGATGCATGTTTGTCTGTTCTCCATACATTGTGATGTATGACTGTGTTCTAACATACATCTTCTTTTTTTCTTTAGTGTTTTTATATTGTTTTCCTGCAATTTCTCTTCTTGGCCTTTTCCCTCAAATCAACACCTTCTGTATATATCTTTTGGAGCAAATAGACATGTTGCTTTTTGGTGGTTCTGGTAAGTAGCCAGTTGCAGCCTGAGCTATCCATTTCTGGGCTTATAACCTTAGATTAGAGTATATTATTGCATGTTTTAAAGCACAGTGCATGTTAAAGCTCAAACAGCTAATGGTATTCATTTAACAGTGGGTAAATACTAATAAGACCCCCTTGATTAGATTTCTTTTTTCTTTTGAAAAGTTGTATGCAAGTTGTGCTGTAGGCTGCAGAATGTGGTTGACATCAAAGAGCTCTTTCCTGGCATGTCTGATGTGGATCTTTACTACATTTATAAAAAAGAAAAACTTAAAAAAAAAAATTCTGTTAAAACTCCATTTAAAAAATAAAAATAAAAAAATGTTTGCATTCTTCCATAGTAAGGCCTGTTCACAAGATATTGGATATGTGATGGTTTTGGTGTTATTTCAGTCAGAGATTAAACAAGGCCCATGAGAGACGATGCATTGGGTTTTTTGTTGGTAGTGGTGGGTTTTGTTTTTCATTATACCTTAAGCAACAGAGAAGATTGGGATGCGTCTACACTGTCATCTTAGTTTGATCAGAAACACTTCCTCCTTGTTCCCACTTAACACATGTTGTTTTGCATCACGGAATGCTGTCAGAGTGTGCAAACTGGATTCCATTTAGATGAAACTTAAAAGAAAGGTGCACTGTAAGGGTGCAACTATTGCACTCCAAACACTAATGAGCATACAGTCTGTGGGACCAGACTAGAGATAGTCTGCAGTAAGGCATCTCAAACATGAATAACATGGATACGACATCCTCAGAACTTTTCATTCCACAGATCCATGTTTACTGCATCATTCTGCTTGCTATTGTAGACATAGCCTTTGGCAAGTGGTTAAAACTAGTACAGATGATACAGGTATTCTTTGCTTTTTGTCTCATAAATACTATAGCAGACCTGGAGGAAATAACATGTTGGATAAAGTCCTCAACCTATCAATAATGATGAGTCTGGTGTAGGTTGAATCCTAATTAGAGCACGGTTTTGCAGCCACTATATCTCCATTGTTGAGACTGCTGACCTCCTAATTCTGACAGCTTTTCCTACCCTTCTTCTGGAAGATCTCAAAGGCGGTATAGCAAGACATCAGCTGGCATCCTTCTCTCTCCCTTTAAGTTCATTTATGTATCTCAATATGGTGCAAATCATGGTTGACTGAGCAAGTTAGGATGCTTTTGTATGGTACCTGGTGTCTCCTGTGTGTCAGGAGCAAAGCAAAGGAGGAAAACTCCACGTGGAGTTTGCCTAGAAAATTGCTTATTTTGTAGATCACTTCATTCCTCCTTGGTAGCAACATGAAGAGGCATACTGGTATTTTGGCAAAAGAATGTTCAGTACAAAACCCAATAGCATGGGACCTCAGGTCAATGGAAAACACATGGAGTACAGTGGCATCAGGCTTTCAGTCTTAGCTGTAAACAGTTTTGTAAGCTTATTTGGGGCACTGAAGGTGTTCCCTCAACAACCAGCTTTGTGATATCTGATTTTTATCTCTGTACCTCTCATGATACAAGAGCTGTTTAATTTTTTTCTTTTGATTGCACATCCTCATTTAGGAAGAAATTAACTAATATGTGATGTCCATATTTCAGCTGCTGCTGGGTTCGCATCTGCACTATACAGCATTTCCCGAAGCTTTGTGGTTCTGATTGTCCTATACGCTTTCTGCTTCAGTGCAGTGAAGGTAAGCCAGAAAAACAACACTGCAAAAATTCAAAATTTCAAGCTCAAAATTCATATAATACGGGGAGACCAGGATTGTTTGGTTCTGTGTTGTCATTGTTATGCTTTACAAGCTATGCTTCAGGTTCTGCCTATTAGCTACACTGAAATGGATTGAAACTGTAGTAGAAATACTGGAGTAAACGTGTGTCTAATACCTGTGACTTTTTGCCTCTTACATGTATCAGTCTGAAACGATCCATTGAATTTCCCCTACGAAGACTAACAGCAGGCTTGGCTTAAAAAGCTGCAACTCTTAATGACCCATATAAGCCAACCTGAATTTGGTCAAAATTTCTAATAAGGTCCATATTTCTGAAGGAAAAAAAAAAATTTGTTGTTGCTTCGTAACAGTATGCCTAAGAACTTAAATGTCCAGCTTGGGCAGATCAGTGGACCATCTAACCCAGTAATGTGTTTGCATCCACAAAGAAATGCCATTTAGGAGTTTAATGCCAGCCAGATGATAGATTGTCACTCTTCTCCCTAATATTCCACCAGTATCTACAAGTGTTGGATTAGGGATGTTAGAGAGTGTGTCCCTGCTTCTTTCATTTGGTATCTGTAGACTTGTTGTCTATGAATTTGCCAAGTCCCTTCCTGAATGCACTGGTCATGTCTGTCTCCACAAGTTTGTGCCAACAGATTCCAGATGTTTGCTGCGCTCTGTGCAACACAGTGCTGTCCTTCATTGGTTTTAAATTGATCTGCTAATTTCAGCAAGTCTTCCCTATGCCTACTATTGCAGGATTTGTGGAAGAACTGTTCTGCATTCACCATATCCACTGCCTTCGCAGTTTTGTCGGCATCAGTCATATCCTCCCCCAGCTATCTTCTCTTTAAACTGAAGAGTCTCAGCCTTTCTAGCATCTCCTTGTAAAGCAGCTGCTCTCTCAGGAGTAGCTAAGTTAGTCATCCTACTCTGTGCCTTCTCTTACTCTGTTGTGACCTTCAGATATGGAGAGTGAGTAGCGTATGGCGCTCTGGATGCGCGTGTGCCTCGGCTCTATATGCTGGCAAAATGACTGACTGCCTTGTTCTCAGAACACTTCCCAGTGATGCCCAATGTTGGTTTTTTTGGCAGATGCTGCATTTTGAGCCATATTCAATCTAAAGCTTTTTTTTTTTTTCCAGTTAATGTATGTGTCCTCTGCATTTTTTGTTTTATTTAAAAAATAGTAATGAAATGTTGGCTGCCTTCAAGTCTGCTGTAAAATTCCCAGTGACCACAGCAAGACCAGAATTTTCCTCTTAGACTTGTGATAAAATTTATCCTTTAAGGGACAATCTTTTGACAGTGTTTCATTACAGGCTAGATGCTGTCAGTGCCCATGCAGGGGTGCACCAGGATGTGCAGTGATTTACAAGCTGCTCTTGACATCTTGTGGGCGTACGTGAGAGGATGCTTTGTGGTGCTACACATGCATAGCACACACAGAGATCCCAATATGAGGTTCTACAACAGCCAAGGATGTATCATGTCAACACCCAGGCTGGTGATTTACACAGATGAGAGGGGCAATCAGATGTTTCTTTAAAGGAGTTCTTTAAGGAACATAAGCATTTCTGTAATGGCTTTTAACAATTTTCCACTTAAAATTTTGAATAAGACCCTTAAATCAAAAAAGGTCAACTATAATGCCTTAATGGTCTATCAGAGATGATCAGAGCTGCCTGTGCATGCGTTCTTAACCACTCCCGATAGTAAGGTAAAATGTGTTAAGCCACCATTTTATCTTGCCCCTGGGTGGCTTGAGTCCATATGCAATAAATTACGGCAACTCAGCTGCTGAGCAGTGCTGCGTTAAGACACTTTAAATTAAATGTCTTTGAACATGTGGTGTACTCCCAGGGAATATCCTGTTGCCAGGCTCACCCAGTATAGCAGTTATACTGGTTTGACCTGACCCAGCTGTGTGATGCTAGAAAGCTTAACTGCTTCTTACGCAGTTTCCTAAAGTAGCTAGCATTCCTACTACCATTTTCCGCCTATATTAATGATTCCGAAACTGGCAGCTGGGATGGAGAAGGTGGCTCTCTGTAAGAATGAACAGAGTGAGAAAAATCTATAACAGTGGGGAGAAACAATGAGAAAAATGGAAAGAGCTATATGGAAAGAAGGAATTGAGTTAAACCACTGTTCAACAGGCAAATATCTGGGGAAATGATCTTTTTCTTTTTTTTTCCCCCTAAGTTTAGCAGAGGGCGAATCACTAGTTGAGGGCAGGGAAGTTGTGTGATGGATACTTTAAAAAACAGTTCGGTAAACAGTATTAAAGAAAAGCCTCTTAAAATATTCTACAGACTCCTTTCTGAGTGTAATACTTCAAATTACAGCATGCAGGTGGCTTTGTAGATAAGCAATCTCCTCATGGATTAGACTTCAGACTGCTTAGAAATATGCTTTTAATGCTCCCCTGAAGTTGTAGAGTGCTGTGAAAGATTTACAAGATATCTGTTGTAAATTACCAATATTAAGTGCAGACTTTCTGTTCACACAGAAATTACAGTTAATTTGAATTTTTATGGCACTGTTCTTGTGAAAGCAGTTCTGAGGAGGTTAATTTAAAGCATGTAAAGATGATTCCACTTGCTTCAGCTCATCATCTCGGTCTACTGGGGTGCTTGAAATTTCATACGTTTTTTCTAGAAATTATTAAATAAGCCCTTGTGTTAACCCTCCCTGTTCTTCAGTCAGGTCCAGAGATTTTTTTCCTTTTGGACTGTTGTCTGTAACATTGCAAGAGAATGATTCTTTGGTTTGTGGAGGAGGAGTAGGAATTGGCTTAAATGTAAGAGAAGAATCTGATCCTGAATAGGGACCACTGTGACAGGTGGTCTAATACCCCTGTAAGAAACTAGAACTCTTCTGATACGTAGTGATAAACAACTTCTGACCCTAATCAAATGAAGGTTTGGATTTTTGGTGCACGAGAAATTGCAGAATTTTAACTCAAAACTGAGCAAATGCTGTAATCTGTTTCAGAGGAGTTTGCACAATGGTGATAAGTACATGGTTTTCTTTAATATAGAAATGGCATCTCTTCCACACTTGCACTTTACAGCTATTCTTTATTTTTCATTTTTATTTTACTCTTTTCACTTTTAGTCAATTTGGCAAAATCAACAGAGTGAAATTTTCAGTATTTATGGAGGTCAAAAAAATCGTCACAATCAAAAAGATTCAGGGCAGGGAAGCATGATAGACTCTCACTGGCATGGGATTTCTGGGCTGCAAAGCTTATTTCTTGGCTGAAATGTAGCATCCTCAAATGTAAACTCTCTTTATTGGCAGAACATCTTATAGCTCAGCAGGTGTAACTAGCAGACTTCTATTTCCTGAAATAAATTGCAGAGGAGAATAGATCTCTAAGTGGTTGTGTGCTTTGTACTGGTGAAAAATTGCTCACATCAAATGCCCAGGTTGAAGACCCATTCCAGCAGTATCAGGCTTGAGTGTCTCTTTCCTTAAGTGGTTCTTGTGTTCTAATTACTATCTTGCAGGGTGAAATAGACTAGCCTCATTTCTCTGTGGACTTTAATTATTCCAAAAGGAAATATATTATTCCTGAAGAAGTTAATTAGAAGAATAATTAATTTACCACATGGTTTTCTTTTTTATTAAAATAAATAATGTTCATTTTATAATAGATCTGTGTTCATAAATGAGTTTTTCTTGTTCATTTTTAGAAACTGTATATACATACGTACAATAGTTTGATTTAGTTGCAGTCAAATTTTGAAATTATTTTAGAATAGCAAATTCACAGCAATTAATTCTTTGCTCTAGAACTCCAATTTGAGAAAAAATAAAAAGTAAGAATTGAGCAATTGTTTTGGCTGTGTCAACAGAACAGTGTAAGTACTTGAGTTAACTTTAAAACATGTGAATATAAGCTCTGAGAATTGAGACAAATAGGCCTGTGCTGAAATCCTGTGCCTTGTCCAGACTGATTTTGCTGTTGAATTATGTGGTACAAAACCAACTGAGAGTCTCTGTGAAAAAGCAGCTGCAGTATAGATGTATCATTAGTTTAACTTAATAATTGTCATTGATTTTTTTTCAGATAAGTTGCCTGAGGAAAATTATTATACACTATTCTCAGCTGAGAGTTCATCCTGTGATCTGCAGATAAAATTCGGTGTGCCCAGTTTTTGAGTTAATCTGGCCCTGCCATTCTTTCTTAATGACCTTGCAGCATCTTTGCCATCACACAACCGGAAATGTTTCACTCTCATGGCTAAAATGCACATATTGCCTAAAAGAGGATGGACAGATCTCTAGCCTTGTGCTAACAGCGGGTGTGCAGGTTGGATCATTTGGCAGGCTTGCTTGATCTTGTGGCAGGACTTGATCAGAACCGTATGAGATGTGTTTTGGGGAGTGGCTGCATACTGCTTACCTGGGGGACGCAGAGTGTTATGTGACCAAACACACACTTTCCATGCAACTAAAATAAGCGATGGTCTGTTACAAGGCCATGCACAAACACATCGTGCAATGAAGAGACCTGTGTTTGAGTTGTGTGACTCATACTTGGTGGAGAAAAAGGGATGTGTTGCTCGGAGCTGACTGAGAAGCAAAGGGGTCCCACCCACTGTGGCCAAGCGATCGGCTCCCCTTCTCAGAGTGCTCCTCGGCAGCTTTGCCCTTGCTTGACGTTTGTGTGGAGGAACTGTGGGTTTGCAGTTTGTCAGGACCTCCTCTGGTGGTGCTACTGCTGGACTGATCAGTTTTCTTTTTGTTTAAAGCTGTCAAATTAAAAAAGAAAAAAGAAAATCACAAATTGTTCACAGTAGGAAGTACAGAGTATTGCTTCTAAAATTGGAACAGGTAATTTCTCCAAAAAACCCCAAAACACAAAATAGCTGGAATTCCAGGTCTCCATCCATGTGTTTGAGGCCCTGAGGACTGATGGACAGGACACTGTTCATCACTTGTGTCAGTCAAAGGAGCGTATTTTGAGTGGAGCAGGTTTTCCAGTCGCTGTCTGACATAGCTGGGGAACAGCAGTCGTTCCCTCTGGTGATGATGCAAAGTCACCTGGATAGATTTTTGGTTTACAGTCATGTTATCCCAGTGATGCAAAGGTAGTTTGGCTACAGCTTTCAGGTGCTGTAAAGCATCTCTTCATACATCTTTTCCCATGACACATCCCTGTCATGAGTGATATGACACCAGCTGCTTATCCAGCCTTACAGAGAACAATACTGTGAACTCGTTTTCAGACAAGACAGAAGATAAATGTCGTAGCTCCTGAAGTGCAAAGGCCTGAGTTTCTCCAGCTTGCTTTGAGATTTTCTTTATCTCCCAGGCCTCTGTTTAATGATATAATCCCTCCTTATTCCAGTTCTTTCCAGGTCCTCTATGAACTTGCATTTACTTTTGTTTAATAAAAAGCTCTAAATCCTAAACATGGTTTTATCATGTCTTTTGGTCATTCCTTGGATTGTTAAATCTAACAGCAGCTATTTTTCAGTTTGCTACTTTTTTGAAGCTATTGGGTTACTGACTTCAGTTTAAAATTATCTGTATTCACTTTAGCCTGGCTCTATTTCTGATCTCAGCTTCAGTGCTGTAATCTTGAACAGAAATTGACAGCTCTAATAGCTACCTTAGCTTTGATATATGAAAGGGTTATCTCTTTTTCCTGGAGGAGGAGTTTTTATTTTCAGATATTACATCCATCAGATTGGAGACACAGGAACTTCTGTGCCATCTTTTTCACTTGACTAGAAGTGCCTGATGTATTGATTTTCGTCTCCTGCTCCATCTGTTTGGTGGTCTGTGCCCAAATATTTAACAGATATTTAAAAAAAAAGTCAGGTGCGCCCTCCTACTTTTTCCACAAATATTCAGTCTGGAATTTAGCCATCTTGATATCAGTCTTTAGCATTCCAGCGCATCAGTGTTTTTCTGTGGGGCAGAAGAGCACATCCTCAAAGGTTTCTGGAATCAGTCAGTCCTTCTCTTCTGCCTTCTGTTCCAATCAGCTGGTTTGGATTTGAAACTTGTCCAGAACCAGTTAATTATTTGTCATCCAGCTTTTTTGTTGCATTTTTGGTTTTGTTTTTGTTTTTTAAACTGCTTAAGGAACTTGTGGTTTATCTTAATCAGCCTGGAAAAATTTCAGATTTTGGACTTGGGACAGAAAATTAAACTGATGTGAATGTGTTCATATGTGGCACAGCTGCCTTTTCCAGCTCTGTGGAAGTACGTATTTTTTTAAATGAAAGTTATGTAGTTTCCATTACCTTATACCTGAAGAAGTTCTGGTAACTTACTTATTGCTTCAGTGGACAGTTACTAAAAATCCTGTGTGTATTTTAAACCATTCTCAGCTGACATTATGTAGTTTGGTTTGTTGTTTAATGAGTTTTAAACTCATTACTCAGAATAACAATACTTCTTGATTCCCGTTTTCAACGACGCAGGCTTCATCTGTGTACTAATAATTTTGAAATATTTGTCTTAGGGTTTTATAATGGGAAAGAATTGCAAGCATACGTCTCCCTCAGTCTTCTAAGACTGCCCAAACAAATTTCTAAACAGCACTGAATGGGCCCATGTGTATAGACAGAATTCCCAGATGTGTAAGTGACCAAAAATAGAAGTATAGGATTATTAGACAGCTTTGTTTCTACCGCATAAAATACTTTCAGCCCTGTTGGAGGTTTTCGAGACAAAGCTCATCAATTTTATGTACTTTCCAATTTAGAGATCCCTGAGGTTCAAGCAAGAGCTGTTAGGAGTGTTAATTTTGGAGAGAATTGTCAGATATCACGCATTTCAGTGAGCGATGTTTGCAGCCATAGTCAAATGCGCTTTAGACATAACTTCAATAGTTATGCTCTTAGTTTTCTGTGTATAATAAGAACTTATTGTCCAGATATAACAGAAAAAGTAAATTATGCCTGCAGAATCCAATATGGCCCAGGGTTACTCTTAGTGAAGTGTTGTCACTGTATAGGAATGTAGAAATCTGCACTTCTTCTTTAGGATAAACTCACAATTACGTGAAACATGAGTATCCATGCCTCCCACCTGGGGTTGTTGCTTATCTTACTCCCTAGCCGCGGAATTCTAGTCACAGAGCGGGACCCTGTTGTGTAAGGTGGTGCGCGCACAGCCCTGCATCATTCCCATCCTTATGGATTTTAAATTTCAGCAATGAAAATAAGGTCACAGATAGCAGCTGGGAGTGCAGAGAAACAGGGACAACATTGCTTAGAGTGGGCAGTAGTATCTGTATTCTGGTAGCTTATCACTTGTCAAGTTTTTGGAGCTCTTCTGGGAAAGTAATGTTTTGTTTTCCATGGATGAGGGGAAGATAAGGCTGGTGGGCATCTCCCCGTAGAATTTGTCTCTAACCAGTGTAACACGAGGCTCATGAATAATTCACATTTCCTGGTTGTTAGTGTTCGCTGAAAATGTGTATCCATGATAATATAGTCAAGCTTATAGTTAACCTTGTAGAGAACAAGTTGTTGTTACCATTTTCTCTTACCTTTGGGGGTGGGGAGGATTCCCTTTTACAATCTCATTCAGAAACAGGATGTTAGTATTTCTTTCATTTTACCATCACACATGTGGAATGGCTGACTGTCAACAGCTGTCCTGTGTATTGTTTGATATGAGCAATAACATAGATCCATGATGAAGCTGGGGAGTGGAGGTAAGGAGAAGACCTTTCTTTGTCTGGGCAAAGAAAGGTTGGTTGAGTTGCAGGGAGGTTGGACTAGATTACTTTTAAAGGTCCCTTCCAACCCAAACCATTCTGTGGTTCTGTGAATAATGATGAAATCATGAGAGAGTGGAAAATCAGAAGGTGGGTGTGCTTTGTGAAGAACAACTGCAGTGTGCGTCCATGTTTAAAAAGCCAGCCACTATGCAAACACATTCACCTTCAACAATGCTAATGCTGCAGTAGTCTGCAAAGTCTTTGAGTTGAGAGGAATAATTTGAAAAAAAGAGGAAAAAAAAAAGTAACAAGAATTTCTACTTTGCACAAATGATTCTCTGTTCAGAGCACTTTTTGTCTCTGGAGTAGGACATATGATTTATTTGAGTCTATCTTTGAAAGATAAGTGTGCTACATGCATTTTTTTTTTAAGGGAAGAAAGAAGCAAAAAGAATAAATAATGTAGGACAGAAAACTGCTACTGCCACTTTTAAAAAATACATTTGCCTCCCCATCTCTACCAGTGGTAAAAGGCTCCTAAGTTCAAAGACACCTTTATCTTCCTTTTTAGTGCATTGTTTTGGGATTAGTCGATTCTGTGGTTAGAATGGAACCCCTCCCACCACCACCACTGGGTCTGTTGTAACTCATCACTTTAATCCTTAACTCTGTAAGTCCATTTCACTTGTTTTAAAAAGGACTACGTGAGTGTCTGCATCAAAGTCAAAACCGTATATGAAAGCACTACATGTCACCTCAACCAAATGAGGTAAAGTAGGAAGTCAAACTCCCTGTCTAGTATTACAGATAATACCAGCTTCCAAGACTAAAACCTGTCATTCCTGTTTTCCCACTAAGAATCATTGTCCGATTATCAGCTATATTGGTTTTTTTTTCTTCATCTTTTTAATTTAAAGCTCTACCAGGCGTCATTAGTGGGGAAGGAAAATGACAAAACGGAGCAGGGTACATCACACTGATGTTGGAGAAATGACACCTATGTTCACTCTCATCTTTTGTACACCATTGTGTAGCATTATTCTGCAAAATCCTGGTCTCTAGGCACATAGCAAATATCGATGCCTATCCTGCCTGCCTTCCTGGCTCCCTGACAGATGAGCTTTGAGGGACAATGACACTTTGGAACTGGAGCACAGGCCAGCCAAGTGCAGAAGCTGTGTGTAATATACAGAAAATATGGAAGTAAAGAGTTCCTGAGGCATTAATATGGGGAATCAGCTATGTGCACTTTTACAGTAGAAAGAGGGCAGCATGATTTCTCAAACTGGCTACTGATACATTTCAGTACCAGGTATATTGCTGGGCTATTTACGGTATTTTGCTTTCAAAAGAAGTTGCAGGGTGAAGGGGCAGTCATGGACTAGAAGCTGCTGGGTGGATCTGTACACGGTTGTATTGCCCTGGACAATGGATATTTGGATAGGCTGTGATTGAGCTATTTTCAGAACATTTTGGCTTCACTTAGTTTTCTTCAGTGTTTTGAAGAATATGAATTTCTGACCTAAGACTAAGCATGGAAAAGCTAATCCAAAATGTATTTGGCCCCAAAATTGGGAACAATAAAATGAGGAGTGGAATTGGATGGCAAAGGTTAACTTGTCAAACAAATGGTGCTGGATTCTTTCAGTAATACCATGTAACTCTCTCTTTTGTTTGTAATTGCTGTTTTGAGTAGGATTGTTTGATAGAACTAGATGGTTCTCTTCATTTTTGTGATGTTCAGTAGCATGATGAGGGGAAGGTGATTCTTAGAATTAAAATTTCACTTCTCTGATACTACTCTTGGGATAATGAGAATTTCAGGGTTCAATTCCAAAGAAATGTCATGTTGCAGTGGGTTGGATGTTTGTCCCTTAAAAGAAAATTAGTTTGTCTTGCTCAGGTATTCATTGTACCTGAAAGAAGTGGAGTGTTTCTTAATGTGAGTCAGCTTTGCTAAGAAATCACACATATCACTGGGCAAAATAAGACCAATAAACTTACTTTATTCTGTGAGAATATTGGTCCTGTATGAACTGTGAAGTTTTTCAAGCAAAAGATATGGTGCAGAAGATGCCTTGGTTTTATTAGCTTACAGTTTCACAGATCCTACAAGCATTGTTTCTCAAAATCTACCCAGAAAGTACTCTGATGTCAGGATCTGGTGACCTCACGTTCAGTTGATCAGGTAGAAGTTGTGTGGAGGCATTGAACAAGTCTAGTAAGTGAAATGGCTATCGATCTGATCCACCAAGTTTGTGTCCTTCACAGCCAAAATTTGCGTCCTTTTCAGCCAGGACTCACAGGTATGTCTTAGGGTAGCTAATTTGTAGCTGAGGACTCCACAGATGGAAGCTGGTCTTGATAAGTGTTCCTTAGGTTTCATGTTCTTTCTTTTATTATTTCTAGCCAATTTTAGTTGTTTAAGTCACCCGGAGACAGTTTCTCATTTTGGTTATACCCAGAGTGTGCTGGAGAGTGTGTAAATTGTCTCTTCTTTCCTTACTCGGGGATGTCGCATACAGTGGTGAGCTCTGTCCCTCTCCACTGTGTTATCATCCAGGCAGGGCCTGGATGTAATGTACAAAGCAGCAGAAGGATTTCAGAGTGAGGTGCTAGAACTGTACCCCACTGCCTGATCTAGGTGACATTGCCATTTGTTGCATGCAATCTGGCCACAGGTCAAGTAACTACATATCAGTTTAGAGTTTAGACAAATACAGTACAGTTCATTTCACTTGCATCTCATTTTAATGAGAATTTGCCCATGATGTTTCATTAAAGAGGAAAGAAAACTGCCTTTCATGTGGTTTCCTAGCTAATTGCTGATTATAGAGGAATTACATAATATGATCACAAAACATGTCTCTAATCACAGTCCTTTTCACAATCGTAGACTTTGATATGAAAAAGGATTTTCAGTCCTTGGTAGATAGTGTACAAATTTAGATGCTGTGCATTTAACACTGCATGTATAGCTTAGCCTACTTAATATTTTTTTTTTGAAGTTGTGCATTCGTAACTTACAAATATTTTGCTTTCTGTCCTTCTGTTCAGGAACCCTGGGATGCACAACACATTCCAGCGCTGTTCTCTGCTTTCTGTGGTCTGCTAGTTGCACTTTCTTATCACCTCAGCAGACAAAGCAGTGACCCATCTGTACTGATGTAAGTTGCCTGCAAATGTTACTTGTTGATTACTCTGTACAGCACACAACCAGAGTGAAGCCTGGGTTTCAGAACCACAGGGACTGTCCTGTGAAAGTACTGTGGTGAGGTGGAAATTCCTTGCCATGTCTGCCTGGTTGGTATCAGTCCTGTAAATAAATGAAGTGCTGCAGTCAGGTTGCCAGTAGGGCTGGTGCTCTTTAAACAGCACTATCCAAATTCTCTGAAGCAGATTTCAGCCTCTGGAAAATTGTGTGCCTGCCATGTTGGAGGGATAGCAATTTAGTTGAGGGGGTGCTCAGGCTACTGGAGTTGCAGAATGTGCATTGGATAGCACTGTGGCAAGGAGAAAGGACATTTGACGTGCTGGGAAGATGACTCAATTCCAGTTCTTGCTGAGGGTCACTGTCAGTAGGCTATGCCTCTGCTTGAGATCAACTCCTTCCTCTTCTGCTCTGACACAGTCTGCTAGAGGTAGCTGAGGAAAGGTAGTGTGTGTTAAGAGCTGACATTGCAAGCAAGGGAGATCCAGGGGAGAAGTCCCAACATCATGATCTGCAGGTTGAGATGATGGGAGAGAGTCCATAGATCCATAGCTCAGGGGTGGTAGATGTGAGTTTTCCTGTGTGGGAACTGTGCTATATGGCTGTCGTGGGGGCTGTGGTAGTCCACAAGCAGCTGGTCATCTACGTATATGGCTGTGGGATTAAGTAAGCAAGCAAGTGGGTTTTTTGCAGCTGGTATCACCATGCCATCTGGGATTCTGCTTCACAGGCAGCTCAGTCTTATCCCAGAACAGTGCGGAGGGCCTGTGAGGAAACCCGCGGGTTCTCTCCTTTGATTCATGAGGTGTGTTGTGTGTGTCTTGAGGTGAGGCTCTTTAGTGTATGAAGATTGTAGTAGGCATATGGTAAGTCAGGGCGGTTGGATGCACAATTCTGTAAGCAGGAGAGAGAAGGGGAAGTGGAGGGCTTTTTAGGCCATTCAAGATTATATTTAAGGAGAGAAACTAGGGAAAAGGAGAATAATTCTGATGAAGGAGGAAAGAATATACGGCACTAGTAGAAAATTGGCATCCCAGTAAATCTCACTGAAGAGTTGAGAAATTCCTTCTTTACCATCCAGAAGATTCAGGGAATCTGATATTTATACATTACTAGGTCCTGATGTGGCAAAGCAACAAGAACTGCTTATATGTATTGCCATTAACTTTATCCAAAGCCTACTGTGTCTGGCACTGATGTCAATTAGACCTGGATCAAGCTTTATATAGGTGGTGTGTAGTTCATCAACCATTACAATATGGAACTCAGGTATGGAAGGAAGTGAAGCTGTGTGCTGTTTTAGGGAGATTAGTTTAGCCTTGGAATAAGATATGCACAGGTAAATTGCAAATCAGCATGGAAGTGTGAGCTCTTTCAATTTTGAAGTAATTTAAATGTATTCTTCTCTCCCACTCCCCAGGAAGGACACACCAGTTCATTAACTTCTTTAATAAAACAGAAACTTGTCTTTTCTTAAGACTTTTGTTTTAAGGAAGTAATCTTAAACCATTAAATCCATTTTAACTTTTAAATCTAGCTACCCATTTCATAACATTCTTAATCAAATCTTCAGCAGCTGAAATGGTTGTTAAATGTCTTAAGACTAAGAATATGTGTACAATGACATCAAATGTTTATTGTGCAATCATGATAAAAATGTATAATCCTTAAAAAAAGAGGTTTAAGGTTTTTTTTTTTAAACAGCTCTGAACTTAATTAAAGGAAGTTAAGGAGATTGGAAACAGTATTTAAGGAATGGCCTGTGGCATAAACTTCAAGATGGAGGAGGAGGTAGCACATAAATCTTGAACTGAGGATTAATATATAATTTATACGGAAATAGCTTCTTTGGCCTTTCTAATGTGGGTCTAAACAGCTCCCATACTGGTTTCAGCTTAGCTGAAACATTACTAAAAGGCATGAATGCAACAGTACCCTCTCTGCTCATTCCTCTAAATGACTGAGTCACATTGATTGGACTGCTGAGACTCCTTAACATTTTGATGAGGAAGTTCTACCCTGATCAGTGGTAGAGCTGGTTTGTGTCAATCTCCAGCTATGCAGAGATAAGATAGCTACTGCATATATGAGGAAGGAAATCTGAGGCTGTTCTTCCTCCTCTGCCCCCCAGGAATACTCATATCTGTTAGACTTGTTCACAAGTACCCTAACTAGGATTTTTTTTTAACAGGTCCCTTATTCAATGCAAATATATCCCACACTATCTACGTCAACAATTTGAAGATTCATCAGTAGATCCACTCCCAGAAAAGATGAGAGAATCAGTGGTAAGAGCTTTTCTTTCATTACTTTCTGTTCAAAGTTCTCTCCCATCCATTTTCCCCACAGAGGAACCTTTTAAATATTCTCATTTAGTAATTTAAATATTTAAATTACTAAAAGCACAGAAAATGGGAGTATATATATCCTGTTCCTTTAAATCCACAGATGGAAACTGAGATAAGTTCTTCTAGATCTTCTTTCCAGCGAGGCCAGAAGGGAGGAGGGGGATATTGCAGTTTTCCTTTCTGAAGGGTTCCTTTGAAGGACTCAGCAACATTGATTCCTTAATATAGTTGATGGGAAATGCACTTGTAGAGCTTGGGGAATGGGACATCTCATCCTGGTACTCAGAGGGCTAATGCAGCCTCTGTGCTTAGAGTTACAGCCTGGCAATCTGGTGTGCACAGGGTGGACTGGATTGTTCAACAAGTGTTCAAAACAGTGAGCAGTCCTGCCGAACTCCCTGACTGCATTGGAGGGGGACAGAATTTGGTCCACACGATTAAGTGTGTTTAAAACAGCGCTTATTCATTCTTTTTCTAGGGCTAGGAGCTGACCTGGTTCTCAGGAATACCTTTTTCTGTGCCAGGGAGTACTCTTGACTGTATGCCCTTCACCCCAGCCAAGCCAGGTGGAGCAGAGACCAGACTTGGCACCTAGCGATGGAAGAAGCATGTGAAACTTGACTAGTATGAGAGAGGGAGGTACATGCCTGGTGCCAAGCATTGCCATCTCATCGTCTCTTCTTTGCTTGGCAGGCTGTTAATTTCCTGCTGTCTGGCACGTACCTCTAAGTTTGTGTCAGCTTATTTCCCACTTCAGCTTAAACATCCGAAGTGACCCATCTTCCTTTTTGTGTCTTCTTGTATAAAAACCCCTCACTGTTACCCAGGGGAGGTTGATCTTATAAAGAGTTCATGTGAGAAGATCATCAAGTTTCCAGAAGTTTTAAGGAGTGTTTGACGTTTTTTAGAGTCATGAACCGTCCTGCTTCCTGGCTGTCAGACAGCCCTTCCTCCAGACCACATCCCTAATGTCTGCATCTGAGCGTTTGCAACCTAGGCAATTACTCCTAAACTCCTGAAAGCTTGCGGAAGCAAGGAGAGTTGTTCAGAGAGTGCCTGGAGGACAGACTGCCTTTTTTTGACCCTTAGCCCTGATCTGAGAGTCCATAGTGCGTAGTGTTACAGGTTGCTAGTGTGGTAGCTGACCTGGCCTCCAGATGCCCCTTCAAAGGGATGCATCTCTCCTGTACATCCTGAATCATTTTTGGGGCATTTTATAAGGTGTTAC
Organism: Haliaeetus albicilla; assembly: GCF_947461875.1. NCBI lineage: Eukaryota > Metazoa > Chordata > Aves > Accipitriformes > Accipitridae > Haliaeetus > Haliaeetus albicilla. The sequence continues at coordinate 32,913,482 of NC_091495.1, forward strand.
ACAGCCTACATTCAGCACATGAGCTGATCCCACACTACCAATGTTTTCTACTTTTCTTTGCTAAGCTGCTGCTTAGATTGTTATTTTCTACCATGCATAATGTTATTTTAAACTGCTTACTCTAATAAGGCCCACTTAATCTTAAGTGATATGTCTGTTTCTTGTTGCTTGTATTGAGCTACAGTTTCTTGGAAACTAAACTGTTTGCAACAGGGTCATGGTGCAGTATGAATGTCCAGTTAGTAACAGAGTAAAAAATATCTTAAAGTTGTGCTATATTCTGTGGTATTTCTGGTGTATAGGTTATTGCCACGGTTCATTGTCAGCCCATCCTTGTAGATGGGCACTGTATGGCAGATGTAATGGAAAGCTTCTCATTCCCCTGTATTTGTATCCCACTTTATTTTTTGCTGATAGTGCCCTTCTTGGAGCAGTACAGAGTCTGATCTCATCTGTTCTGTAGATGGAGCCTTGCCAGGGGACTGAAGCACTTACTACGGCTGTCCACTTAACTAGTTTCATTTCACAGTGCGGAGGGAAACCTTAAGCAAGGCTTCAATATATTGAAAACAGAAAACAAAAGAATGAACAAATTCTCCTCTAAGATCCTGGCTATATTTTCAAAACAGAGTCATGCTGCAGACTCTCAACCTATTTTTGTGTCAATAATATGGACAGGGATCTGATGTCTTTTACGAACAGTTACCATGTGGTTCAACTGCACTTGGGCTCTTGAGCCACTGCGGTGAAAGATGCAGAAGTGCAGGGAGGACTGTGGTGGGACTGGCCAGACATAGGACTTCAGTTCTTCTCTTCACCATGTCTCTCAGTTTTGGGCCCCTCACTACAGGAAAAACATTGATGTGCTGGAGCGTGTCCAGAGAAGGGCAACAAAGCTGGTGAAGGGCCTGGAGCACAAGTCTGATGAGGAGCGGCTGAGGGAACTGTGGTTGTTTAGCCTGGAGAGAAGGAGACTCGGGGGAGACCTTATCGCTCTCTACAACTACCTGAAAGGGGGTTGTAGTGAGGTGGGTGCTGGTCTCTTCTGTCAGGTGGCTGGAGATAGGATGAGAGGAAATGGCCTCAAGTTGCACCAGGGGAGGTTTAGATTGGATATTAGGAAAAATTTCTGTACTGAAAGGGTTGTCAGGCATTGGAACAGGCTGCCCAGGGAAGTGGTTGAGTCACCATCCCTGGAGGTATTAAAAAAATGCATAGACAAGGCACTTTGGGACATGGTTTAGTGGGCATGGTTGACAGTTGTACTTGATCTTAAAGGTCTTTTCCAACCTCAATGATTCTATGATTCTATGATTCATTCCTGTCATGTTTTGCCAGTGGTTTTTTGCATTTAATTAAGTGGGATTCCTTGCACCTTTTGCTTTCCAGGATATACCTGGTTTGGGGGATTAACACTTTTCTGCTCTGTACATTTGATAATCCATGCTGCTACTGCTGCTTTTAGACAGAGGCTCCTTTCCTTCAGTGTTGCTGGAGCTTGCCAGTTCTTTGCCTTTATTTTTTTTTTCTCTGTCCAGGCTTCCCTCAGTTTGTATAAAAACTGTAAGCAAATGTGTTTGCTTACAATGTCAATTAGCAGTTCTAATTCTTCCACACTGGGAGATGTCTTGAAGAAAGAAAGGGCAATTTCTGATTAATGCAGGCTCTTTGTCCAACCCCTCTGTTATCTGGTACCTCTGTCTCAATTAAACACTAACCAGTTTGCCAGGAGACTCCCACTGCTATCTCACAGTGCAGTGCTAATAGAGCAAGTAGGGAAGAATTGAGGCAGGAGAAAATGCATGTGTCTCAAGTTTGAGGAGCACAATCGAGCCACAGTCTCTGCTGACTTGCTTCAGCAACAACAATCATGTTTAGGATGTAGCACTTGGCTGACAGTTTTAAATAGCTTCCAGAACTTCTCTAAGGGGATCTTCAAACAGTTGAGAAACTGGATGAAACAATATGTCAGTATTTGAAGGAGATTTCATGGTGGTAGTTCATTTTTTCCTCTTGGAGCGCTCCTCTACGGGGAGAGTATTCCTAACCCCCTGTCAGTGGCAAGAGATGGCATGATGCAACACAACAGCCAGCCTTGCCCTGGGCTATATACAGACATATGGTCTACATAACATGCCATTTAAATAAGACCCATTTTAATCAGAAATCCTGAGATGTACAGAACCAAATCACCTCCTCAAGGAGCTGAAAGCAAACAAGGTTAATATTGAAAATTAATGTGTTGCATTCTGTAGTGGCTTTGCATTGATGATAGGAATAATAAATACAGCATCTCTAATGTTTAGTTATATGACCTTTGCGATTTTCGTTTGATTGAATAGCTATGTAAGAATTGCCAGCTTTGGAAGCCTGAATTATAAAGCAGCTGTGATGGATAATTGACCATTCAACTTTGAGAATGGAGCTTCCTACCATTATAATTAATTTCTATAGGCATCCACATGGCTGATTACTAGATTAACCAGTGGCCTGAGGGTGCTAATGTGTTACATTCAAACTCAGCTTCCTTCCTGGCCTTTAATACAAACATTTAGATAGCTAGTAAAAGGATTTGTACAAAAAGCTCCAAAAGCATAATTGAAAATAATAATTTTTTTTAAAGAAGCACCACTATAGTGTATTCTGCTTGTAAAATCTCTGAGGCATCAAATGTAGCGATGGTTTGGGGTTTCTTTTTTCCCTTGAGTGTAAAATGGAGAAAAAAGAACACCTGCTTTCAGCGCAAGCTGTATCGGTGATTATCTCTCACTGCAGAGATTTTAACTGTGATCAGCGCTTAACTTTTCCACGTTGGAACAATTGCAATGAAGGACTCAAGCTTCACATCGTAGGGTTGTTCAGCATTCAATTCCCTGGCCTTAGGAATGGAATCCAAAATCCTGCTTTAGACAGTTGGGTCTAAATGCAGGATGGGGAAGAGAGTTGCATCCAAGGTAAGCACATGCTTTGCAGGAGCTAGCTGCCTTCAGCAGCAAGGGTGGAAGCAGCAGATCCACCCACAGCGGCCTTTAGGTGGGTCCCAAGGTTTTTTCCTGGAAGGTTGCTCTGAAACCCCCTCAGCCAGAGATAACTGCTCAGGGTCAGCTGTTTCCTGGGGGGCCCTGACCGCTATGCCATGACATGAAACAAAAGCAACTGCTGCTCAGCTTTGTTGCAGAAGGAAAAAACACTGAATTTTGTGAGAAGTTTGAAAGCGTCTGCCACATCAAGAAGGAGCTACTGTGGGGACCGTTGTGCAAGTCAGCAGCTGAGCCGTACATTTACATTTTGCAAGGGGAAAAGGGCAAGCCTGGGCATATATGATACTTTAAACACCCTATTTGTTGCCAGAGTTGGAATGCAATTGTCAAATTTCGGTTTAAATACCTGGACAATAATCATTGCTTTAAAAACACAGGCCTTTTCCTGTATGGGATTGTTAATGTGTCAAAAGCGGTGATGGCACCCTAAAAAGAACACTTGCAAACTCAGAGATGGGAAAGGTGGGAAATACCAGTCCTGTGCAATATAATCTGTGTAATACATTCTCTTTTGAATGTAATCTTTTGAAAAGATTCTCTTTGGTGACCTGGCATGGAATGGAAAGTTAGGATGCTGTCTCTCCCCAAAACATCTGTTATTATCACCTCTGCTGATTTTACAGCTAAATTCTTAATATTTGATGTAGTTCTTAAAACGGCAGCTTCTTCAGTCACCTGGTTGTGAGAGAAATAAGTCATTTTAATAGTAATCCTTTCTGGTTGTACAGAAGAGCTTGAAAATATGATTGGAGTGTGTTTGTTGTTCTTATAAGCTTGTTTTAGATTATTGAGTAGTTGGATTCAGCTGTGCACAGTAATACTTGATCAAGACTTTTCATAATATGTTTTCATAAAAGGGCTGAAATAGTGTCATATCAATCTGGCACTGCTTAACCTTCACAGATACTGAATTTTACAAGCTAAATACTGCTGCTTTGCATAGATTTTGTATGCAGCATCTTTGAAAAAATTTGGAAAGGTTAAAAAAAAATTATTTCTGTTACATGCATTGGTAGTAATTCCCTTATCCATCTTTATCAGGGTTTTGACCATGATTTTTCAGTACTGCTTCACATACTAAAACCACTTGAGTTAGAGATGGATGCACAACTTGCTAGTGAGTGAAAGTCTGAACCAAACAGAGAGGACCTGTGGGGACAGGCAGGGACCAAAGGTTTGTTCAGGGAAGAGAAAGCCTTTCCGCTGGGGGTCCCTTATGTTGCGGTTCTCCTGTTGCATACGATGGCCAAGAAGCAAGGAGTAAGGCCAGCAGGGCTATGGTTTGAAAGGATGGTTGGAAAGATTTAGGAAGACCTAACTCTGCTCCTACACCTTCCCAGCTATAGTCCGTGTGCGAGTACAGGGCTGTCTGGAGAGGGCACAGCTCTCGGAGGGGAGGGTGTGCTGCTCTTGTGGGGGTACCTGCTCCTGAGCAGCCTGGGAAAGGGAAGGACAGCGGTGATAGCTTGAGAATTCAGCTAAACCAGATTGGAGTTTCCTGGGAGAAAGCAAAAGTACTTCTTGAGCCCGAAGGCTTTTTAGTCCTGCTGAATTTCAAAGGCCTGCTGCAGTAAGTGGAAGTGCTGATGCTTGTGACCTTTTACTAAGAGGCATCTTTCATAACAGGGAGTGATAGGCAGCCTAAATATAGTGGTTGCTACCAGCTTTCCCTGTAATTCACAACCCTTCTGTTGTTCACTTGTTCTGCTTGCTTGCTTTTTATCTCCTTTATTCAGAGGTTTGCTATCCTATCATTATTTTAGTTTTCTTTCTTTTTCTCTGATGACATACGTGAAGACTGCAACACCAGGAAATTGGATGAGCTTCTAATTCTAACAAAAGTGTTGCATTTCACTTGTTTTTATAAGTCTTTGAATTAAAGCAGTCAGCTTCTACAGCTACAAATAGTTACTCATTTGATAACTTAGGAGTAGTATTGAGTGCTGAACTTAAATGCCCCTCTCATAAATCTAAGACAAGATTTTTATTTACTCACAAAGACATTTGGGTGACCTCCGAACTACAATTCAGAAGATCACACGCATCACAAGCTATCTTGTTTATTTGTTTACTGAGAATGACATTTTAATCACAAGAAAAATGGGCTGGAAAGACAGCGATATTTTCCAATCTTTAGAAACAAAATTACTCCTACCCTAGTTATAGATTTTTATGTAAAGGCAGACGTGTCCTTTCATTATCATTCAGTGACACTAGAAAAAGGCCTTGTCTGAAATCAATAAAATCTTGCCAAAATTTGGCTTCCGATACAGAAAATCAGAGAATGGGACATGTCACTTCAGAACATAATAAATGTATTAACTCCATGTCTCTGAAGACATTACAGAAAAGCATAAGTCATTTCAGTAATGCAAGATAAAGTGAATCTGAATGCTTGCATCTTAATGCTTGCAAATAGGAAATGGAACCAGAATTTTGATTCCCCAAAATAAAAAAGTCGTAATGTAAAAGTTATATTCCTTAAACAGAATCAGACTCGGTATGAAAATGTATTGCTTTCATTTCTCCAATCTTAAAACTATCTTATTTAAAAATATAATTTAAAGTTAGGCATGATGAATTTAAATGTGATTACTTTGACAAACCCAGAGTATGAAGAAATAATTTCCCAAAGCAGAGTGGAGAAAACACTTTTGTATTAGGGAGTTCTGATTAGCCTTATCACAATGCAGACTGTGAGTAATCGAGAAAAGTGTCATTTACCTTGGTTAAAATAGTATTGGCTTGCTAATTGTGTATAAAATAATTATTTTCACAGAAAGAAGTCTTGAAATCGGATCTCATTGTCTGCACAGTGGCTGCTGTTCTGTCATTTGCTGTCAGTGCCAGTACTGTGTTTCTATCATTAAGGGTATGTATCTGTCTTTTTTTTCCTTCTTTCTTTTTTTCCCCTAAGGTATTACTTCTTTTATGCAAAACCACAGGGTGCTTTAACGAGAAAAAATAGAGATTATGGGAAGAGAAGTTAGTGAAAATGTGTTTACTGGTCACAATAACATTTTTTTATGTGCAAGGCAGTTAGTTTATGGATATTTATATTAATTTCAGTGTTACTTATTTGGTGTCTCTTTCTTAAACCTCTGCATATTGACAGCTCTGATACAGAACCTGGGGGACAAAATGAATAAAGCTGATCACTTGCCTTTTTTCATCCAATTAGGGAGGAAAAAGTGGTTAACTGAGTGGGCAAAATACATATTTCCAAATCCATATCCACTTGTGGAGTCAGAGTTTGAACATAAGAATAAAAATTAATTGCACGAAAATACAATTATAGGAACTGTTAAAAAAATGTTTAAAAAAAGTTTTTTATAAAAATGTTGTTGTAAATTATAACCATGTTTCATTTTTTCTTTTTTGGTTCAGCCATTTCTCAGCATTGTCCTGTTTGCTTTAGCATGGACTGTGGGATTTGTAACACATTATGTACTTCCTCAGCTTCGCAAGCATCACCCCTGGCTGTGGATCTCCCACCCCATACTTAAAAGCAAAGAGCACCAGCAGCGGGAAGTGAGAGGTTTGTAATAAAATCTTCTCTAAACAATGGATGCAATGACTTGCAGCTTGTCTTGATTTTAAAAAAAAAAAAAAATCCAGAAGGAACAGATAAGTGAGAATAAATTATGCTTTACATTTCCTTCTTGAATAGCATGCATAGCCCATCATTTCCATTCCCCCCCGCCCCGATCACCAGCAAATTTGTGAACCTGTAGAGGTTGTCTCCTGAGACCACTGTTCAAAAGGGCTGAGGCTGGGCAGGCACCTCTGGAGATTGCCTAGTTCAACGCTCCTGCTCAAAGCAGGGTCAGCTAGAGCACATTGCTCAGGGCTGCTTCCAGTTTTGAATATCTTCAGGCATGGAGACTGCACAACCTTCCTGGACAACCTGTTCTAGCATTTGATCATCCTTACAGTAAGAAAGGTTGTTTTCGTTTTGGGGTTGGTTTTTTTTTTTCTTTTGTTGAAATGGAATTTCCGTTTTTCCCCATTTCCTTTTGTCCTGTCACTGGGCACTACTGAGAACAGTCTGGCTCCATCAACTTTACCCTCCCCATCAGGTATTTATACCACCAAACTGGCCCCAATCAGGCATGAATAAGATGCCCCCTGAGCGTTTTCTTCTCAAGGCTAGGCAATCCCAGCTCTCTCAGCCTCTCCTCCTATGCCAAGTCCTCTTGCCCCTTAATCATCTTACTGGCCCTAAGTGGTCTTTCACAAGCCATCGTCTGATCTGCTTTTTGCTTTTACATTACAGCACTGTTACTTGCTGTATTGCTTTGATATGTTATAGTTCATGCTTAATACATTGGCTTTTTATATAATTTAAAAACTTAAATGATTGATGAAATTGAGAGGCAGAATTTTTTCTGCTTTCTGACATATATATCATTTGAACAGCAAGGGTAGTGCAACTTAGAGTTCTAATTTCCATCATAACACTTTTAGAGAAACATTAAAATTGAAAGAAACTGTGAAATGTTCTTGAAGATTTGTTCTTGCTAATGTCTGCTGGCTTCAGTGAGTAGTACCCTGATACATGCAAGTATCAGTAAATATTTTATTGTGTCGAGATCTGATTTCCTGTTCTGATACAGTTATTCTGCAAGCAACCAGTGTACTTTTGAGAAGTGCACCTCTTTTTTTGCACCCCCCCAGCTCTCATCTTGCCTTTGCTACCAGCCAAAAGCTTGCTTGTCATTTCTTGATGGATCCTGTGCCTTAATCATTCTCAATATATGTTCCTGAGGTGTTTGAAGACAGCATTGTCAGAACACAGTCTGCTGAGGGACTTTAGTCTGTTCTTCAACTAGACAACAAAAGAGTTCAAATTACTCTCTGCAAAACCATGCATTAAGGATTTAAATCTTTTTTAAAAAAATCATGTCTTTCAAAATGATTACTTTCCAAACAAGGCTTGGGTATGAAAAAAGTACCCAGGAGACTTGATTGAAGGTTGCCTTTTAACTTTTACTGCAATACGCCAAGGAAAGTGTAGTAGAAACATAAATCTTATTAAGGATCATGCCCACCTGAAAACATTGTTCAGAGGTTCCTCCCCCTGATAATCAGTAATTCTGATGAATACCCAAGTTTTATTGTTTGTTACATCACTTAATCATAAAAGACTACTGTAGAATTTCTTTCCGTTGTCCTGATTAAGTCTGCCTTCATTTGTGAGAAAACATTGTTTTCCTAAATGCAATGACTCAGCTTTTGAAAAGGTTGAGGGTAGAGATCTGCCAGACTGATCTCCACAGATGGGTTTGCTTCTGCTTTGAGATCAGCTGCATTTCCCATGCTACCTGCTGTGGGCAACAGGCTTTTTTCCTTCTTTTGCAGTCCTCTATGTGGTCCATTTCTGCACTTTGGGGCTTAAGTATTATTGCAATGTATCTGGTGGTGTGTGTTAGAAAACAAGAGTAAAAAAATAAGTAAATATATATTTCAGGCCCTTAGGCAGCTGCAGAGGCGTTTTATCATGTTCTGAGATGAGACAGGCTAAGGAAAAGGTTGTGTAATCCCTTTAATAGATATGTTGGACAGGCTGTCTTCTTTCTTTTACCCTGTAAGAAAAATGTAGGAGCCGAACTTAAAGGTTTGCTGTTTGTATAGAAAGACAAACTCGGAAAATGACAGTATCCTGTAGTTGTCAGGCGTGGACAATGAATGGACAAGTACACAAAACAAGGTATCTGTGAGGAGTTTTTACTGCACTGAATTTCATTTTCAGCTTCCTAATTTTTGACAAGTGTAGTACTATGGGGAGACGAATGATTGCTTGCAATTAGACGAGCAGCTGGTAATGACAGTTCCACAAGTTTATTCCTGGCTTTGTTTCATAGACTCTGGATGAGCTGTTCAAACTTTCAGGCCTTCCACAGAATAGAAATTATAGACCAGTTCTCATGTTGGCCCTATAAGATAACTCATTTATTACTTGTCATTGTTTTGCCTGACTGCAGGAAGAAAGTCTGAGGTCAAGATGTATGAGCTTATGGTATAATAGATGTGTAGAAAGTAGTGCAGGACTGAGTGAGAAAGAAACCCTGAAACACTAGAGACTATTTTTTCTCCTCCCTCCCCACTACTGCTTTTATAGCCCACAGATTCATGTAGGCCATTTTCAAATCATCCACATCTTTCCCTGGGCCTCCTCTGAATGTGAGCTCTTTTTTTCTTCTGTCTGCATTGTCTGCACACATCTCTCTGCTCCTGCAGCTACCTTCTTTTTGGTCTACTTGATATGCACATCTGTTTATTCAAGCTTGAGTTCTTACAGAGAGCTCAGCTTTGGGCAGCTGGATGAAGTTCTTGAGTGGATCTCTGACAGCAATTTGCAGTTCAGGAGGAGGAGAGAGGAATGGAGAATAACAGCTAGGTTCCAAAATGGACATTTTGCTGTGTGTATGAACTTTTTGGAGGTGGCCTTTAGGTAATAAGTGAAGGAAATATTTTTATGTTATAACAACAAAAGTTGATCATATTTTCTGAAGGCAGACTTTTGCAAGAGCTTTGCCTTAGCTTAAGATACTGGCAAATCATGACTTAAAGCTAATTTGGAAGGATTGCTTTTAGCTCTTTCTCTTTGAGCCTATACAACAGACACCTGTGCCTGTAGAACATACAAATCTGTTGATTCAGCATGTCTTCTTTGCCTGCCATTGAAAAGGTGTGTGTGGGAGTGTGGGATGTGTATACATAACTGTTTTAATTTCTGCTGGGAAGAGTACTGGAGATTCAGTAGCTGGCCTTGTTATTTTTGAGTCAATACTAAGTTCTGCCTTTTTGTATTCGCTGTTTTTCCAATAACCTTGTCTAGCTGAGCTCAGTTGAGAATAAAGACATTGTTTTTGTCCACACACAAGTGTTTCTGAACCCAGTTCACCTAGGTTCTCATAGCAGTTGAATTGCACAGAGCATTTAGTTCTTGTTTAATACTCATATTAAGCACTGTGATGTTGTTAGAAAAGTCTACTGCAAACGAAGATGTTCTTTACTGGTGAATGATGTGATCCTGGCAGGTACTTTTTACAATGGCTGTTTAAGTATTTTGAGAAGCATCTATGACAGTTTCTAGCTCCTGTTAATTCTTCAGTCTTTAGATCTCTGTATTGGGTCTGGCTGGGATGGAGTTAATTCTCCCCATAGCAGCCCTCATGCTGTGCTCTACATTGGTAGCTAGAAAGGTGTTGATAACACACCAGTGTTAATGTATTGGGTTTGTGTGGCAAGGTTTTGGTAGAGGGGGGGTGGGTGTGGGTGGGTGGGGGTTACAGGGGTGGCTTCTGTGAGAAGCTGCTAGAAGCTTCCCCCATGTCTGACAGAGCCAATGCCAGCCAGCTCCAAGATGGACCTGCCACTGGCCAAGACCGAGCCCATCAGCGATAGTGGTAGAGCCTCTGGGATAACATATTTAAGAAGGAAAAAAAGTTGCAGGGCACACAGAAACAGCAGCCGGAGAGAGGAGTGAGAACATGTAAGAGAAACAACCCTGCAGACCCCCAGGTCAGTGCAGAAGGAGGGGAGGAGGTGCTCCAGGCGCCGGAGCAGAGATTCCCCTGCAGCCCGTGGGGAAGACCATGGTGAGGCAGGCTGTCCCCCTGCAGCCCATGGAGGTCCACGGTGGAGCAGATCTCCACCTGCAGCCCGGGGAGGACCCCACGCCGGAGCAGTTGGATGCCCGAAGGAGGCTGTGACCCCGTGGGAACCCCACGCTGGAGCAGGCTCCTGGCAGGACCTGTGGCCCCATGGAGAGAGGAGCCCACACTGGAGCAGGTTTTCTGGCAGGACTTGTGACCCCACGGGGGACCCACGCTGGAGCAGTCTGTGCCTGAAGGACTGCGTGCTGTGGAAGGGACCCACGCTGGAGCAGTTAGTGAAGAACTGCAGCCCATGGGAAGGACCCACGTTGGAGAAGTTCATGGAGGACTGTCTCCCATGGGAGGGACTCCACGCTGGAGCAGGGGAAGAGCGTGAGGAGTCCTGCCCCTGAAGAGGATGAAGCAGCAGAAACAATGTGTGATGAACTGACCATAAACCCCATTCCCCATCCCCCTGCACTGCTGGGGGGTAGGTAGAGAATCCGAGAGTGAAGCTGTGCCCCAGAAGGGAGGGAAGGTGTTTTGAGATTTGGTTTTATTTCTCATTACCCTAGTCTGGTTGATTGGTAATAAATTGAGTTAATTTTCCCCAAGCTGAGTCCGTTTTGCCTGTGATGGTATTTGGTGAGGGATCTCTCCCTGTCTTTATCTCAACTCATGAGCCTTTTGTTATATTTTTCTCTCCCCTGTCCAGCTTTACTGATAGAACGGCTTTGGTGGGCACCTGGCATCCAGCCAGGGTCAACCCATCACAATCTCAAAGGGTATTTCATTTATCAATGAGGTCAATGATACTTTGCAGTCTAAGGAACAGTGTTTTGCCACTGTAAGATGGGGAAGGAGTGGCACAGAGTTCAAATGAGGTTCCTTAGGTCATCCACTAGGTCAGTGCTGGAGAGGGCCTCTCTGGAGTCATTATGTCACTAAAAGTGCTATTTAATATAGTGACTAGTAATTGGATTATGTAGAAACTACCATTTAGCATGTACCATCTCTTTTCATTTCTGAGTGTTTCTCATGAGTGCAGTTAGAAGCAGCAAAACAGATACTATCTAAATTCAGAGAACAAAAATTATTTCTCTATCGCAATGAATTATGAATTCCATTGTTTCATAAGTTAGTTGGTTGATTATGAATGTGAGCTAACTCATTTCTTTTATGGTTTTGCAGTGCAAAAAATGCTGACAATTGGATGAAATGATCTGTTATCTGAATTTCTATTTCAGATGCTGCTCATTTGATGTGGTTTGAAAGGCTCTATGTGTGGCTTCAGTGCTTTGAGAAATACATTTTGTATCCAGCTATAATACTGAATGCCCTCACCATTGATGCTTTCTCAATTAGTAAATATAAGAAGCTTGGTACACAGTAAGTAGATTATAACTCCAGGCATGTGATTAGTAGACTATTTGGGTTTAGACTGAAGATTGAGAAATGAAATTTGTATCTTAAGTCTGTTTGCTTGTTACAGTTTGCTTTTGTGCATTATTAGTTCAGTATACAATAATCATTGGCTCTGCTGAAAGAAAAAAGCAAAACTACCTTAGCACATGCTAAGACATGACTCCAGTGAGAGAGAAATTAAAAGATTAAAGAGCTATATATAGATACACATGGAATGTCTAAATGTCAATTAAAAGCAAGACACACTATACCAGGCTGCAGGTGTTTGATGGGCATAAACACAGTGGGGTAACTAGAATTAATCATATGAAAATGAGAAATCTAGGCTGGATATCAGGAAACATTTCCTAACTGAGGATTTTTAAGACTATGGCGTAGTCTCCCAAAGGAGTTGTCGGAAGCTTCACCACACAAGTCTTTTAAGGCAAGACTGAATAAAATATTCAGCAGAGTAGAATGGTGGGTAGTCCCACATTAAGAGCAGTTTGAGAAAGGTAGGAATATAAGTTTTTTCCAAAGTCTGATGTCTCTGATATTAAGCAGAACTGGTGATGCTGATCCATGAAAAAACAGTATGATCCTTGCAGACAGACTTTTATGGTAAATATTTTGTTCAGTGACTTGCCTGCTGCAGATATTCAGCAGGCTTAGTGACTGCAGTATCCCCAGTGGGCAGAGTTTCTGCAGTCTTTTTATCAGAATGACAGTGATGCAGATCATAAAAACAAAGAAACAGCCTGTGTTCAGGAAGGAAGGTTCCAATAGCAGGAAAAACTGCTGGAGGAGGGGGAGTTCCTCAATATTAATAATGATGTAGATTCTTAACTTTAAATATTAGATAAAAGAACTTTGATGTAAAAATTGCATGTTGTTTTAATTATTCTTCTCTCTTGAAGAGCAATACAGCTTTAGGGACTACACAACTATAAGGAAAAGGTGGTCCCTGCTTTTAGGGGCTGAAAGTAGGACTAGGGCATTAGTGAAATTTTCTGCATATTCCTCCCAGACAACTACTTTTCCAGAGAGATTCTCGCCAGTCACTCAGAGATAGCCTATGTAGTCCCCCATTGACCTTTTTCCCCCAGGCACTTGGGAGATGCTAAGGCCAAGGTGCTTCAGGAGTTTAGGTGCATTGTCCAGGGTGAAACTGAGTTCACACTCATCCCTCTATTTCGTTCTGCAAGGCTGGGAGAACTAGAAAGTCATCAAAATGTCATTTGTCACTCGTTAGCAGACGTGACTGAATGCATGCACGGAGCAAATATGTAGGGTTAGGAAGGTGCTATTTTTACATAGTCATTCCTCCAAGCTAGGTTGCACTTTAAAGTATCACCTCCCTCAAGTGTTCTGAAGTAGTGAGTTAGTCCCCCAGAAATCTTGAGATTAAAGGAAGTAATTACATTTGTCTGCCTCTGATTGTTTGGCCTGTAGGGGAATACCATGACAGTCCGTCCTTTCCCCATCCCCCTTGTGTCTCTGTGATCACCTTGGATTTAAAACCTGTGTTTTCTCCTTTTGCTTATAACTGAGGTCTATCCACAACACCCCCAGCATCCCTCCTTCTCTGGCACTCCTCTTTAATATGCTTCCCCTACAGCTACCATGTAAATGCCACACAAAAAACATTTGTCCTCAGATCCTACCTCTTTCTCTTCAACTCTGTAAGCCCATGAAGGATCCTGGATTCTCCTTGCTCCTTCCATATACCGTGTTACTGAGGGTTGTACTTTCTCTGCTTTAATACATAAATACCCGTTTTCTGTTGTCGGAACATTCCTTAGTTATTTACCACCCAAAGATCAGACTGCATCGTACCTTAGAGAAGGGAAGGCGGCACTTCCCTGCTCTGTGTCTGAAAGTGAGATGATACATTTTGCATCATTTGATTTTGGAGGTTTTCTCAATTTGAGTGTGTTTTGCAAAGAACCTTCATCTTGCTTTGTGATTTAAAGGATTGAAGCGGTTTCCTTCTTGAGGAAGGCAGCAGAACAGCTCCTTCACAGTCAGGAGTTTGCTTGAGCTTTCCAGAGCCTGACGTGCTGGTTATTAATGGGACCCATGCTGACAAGCTGAAAAGCTTGCCCCGTGTTACCTGCCGCAGAGGCTTCAGAAATAAGCCCCCCTTCTCTTTCTCTCTCTCGCTTTCTCTCTGCTGGGAGTTAAGGCCCCAGGAAAAGCATCTTGTGTGGCAATAGCTTGAAAGAAGAGGGATAATGAGCAAATTATTTTCTGTTATACCTGAGATCATTATTTTATAAAATGTCATTTTTTGGTGAAATTTTCTGCATGTTAACAGATCCAGTGAGGAAAAAGTCCCCCTTTTGCTCTATGATCTGGAAGTTTTCCGTGTGAAAATTCCTCCATGTTGCAAGAATTTTCTTCTTTATGAAGAATGCGAGATCCAACTGGTTCATACAGGATACACTGAGATGGCTTCTAGTGGCTTCAGAATCTATTTAGCTTAGTCACTAGGTTTTCTATTCAGAAATCTGGGGCAAATTGAAAAGAACAGCTTTGACAAGGTGAGAAATAAGGTCACCTTGGCATTTCATTCCAACAGTGATGTCCTGGTGATCCTTTAGAATGACCTGCACTCAAATAAAGTTGCATTTGCATTACAGGAAGATACACAATAATGAATAAATGCCACATAAAATAAAATCAACCTGGAAATGTACAGACTTATGAGCCTTTCTAGAATGATGAAAACCTCTTTAGAGCTTTCTGGCCTGACAAGTGTCAGTCATGGCAGCAGGTATTCTCCTGGTTTGCAGCAGGATGGAGGAGAACCTTCCATGTATTTTGCAAATACCTGGCCTACTTTAAGACCCTCATTATGCACTGAAGTCCCCATCTATTTTCACCAGCATCAAAAAAGCAATGCATCTCTGAAAAAGTGAATGTGCTTAATTTACTTAAGAGAAGTCACCTGGCTCTCAATTAACAGGGTGTTACTTGTACATGTCTATTAGGTTTGAGTTGTCTTTTCAGGAATAGATCCAGTATGGTTCTTGGACATCGACATGCAAAACTGCAATCCAAACATACTTGGTCAACTGCCAGAAAACCCTGAGGGTACCTGATATGACTAAATACTCCTGAATTTGACTTGATGGTTCATTAGGAGGCTTGAGATGTACTTCTGAACATGGCCAGAGCTTTCTGAATAAATCACTTTTATCTTATACTGACTAGAACCCAGAAACCCAAAGGTTTCGAGCTGAGAGCTGTTTTTGCAGCATCCCCAGTATGTGATCAGGATTGAGTTCACAAAATACCGCTTTGATTTCCTTCCTTTTAAAAACCTTGGTGGAGAAGGTGGTGTTGCCCCTTTTGTTTAACAGGAGTCTAACTGTTAAGCACTTTCCAGGAAAGTAAAGGCTATGGGAGGTTTGCTCTTGATCCCTCCTGCTTTGGTGGTAAGGAAATTCTTACAGGAGTGGGGAATCGTGTTCCAATTCCTGCTCCTGATGCTGTTCCTGTGGTTTTTAGTGGTTGTTGGATAAAATACAGAACCATGCAAGTGTTCATGGTCTGGAGCCCAGTACTGTCTCATCTCAGGGGGGTGCCTGTCTACCCAGGTGATCTAAAAATTTATGTGCCTGAGACCTTTCTAGGATCTAACCCCTAGAATAGGTGGTATTATCAAGAGATCAAAATTGCTGTCCAAGCAAGACAATCTTTCTAATTATGTAAAGTATCTTAAAAACAAAATTTTAAAATGTGAACAACCTCAAGTCTGTAAGTTCAGATAGATATCCAGAGACTGGAGTGGTTTTTTAAATTCAAGGGGTGCCAAAACATTGCCTCCATCTTTCCTTCTCATATAATTGTATTTTCTTTTCCTACAAAGAAAACTGTGTAGTTTTCTGGAGAGTTAAAAGAGGAACATTGTCTTCTTGGAGATATAGCAGCAAGCACTTTAATTTTTAAAGATTGGACTTTTTGATTCTCTATGTGGTCACTTACTATTTAGAGTTCTCAGCTTAAGTTCACCCTCTAGAATATAATAAGGGAGAGTAAAATGCAGACTGCCTGTATCTTACAACACATAGATGCAACACAATTTCTTTTCATCTGATGACGTAATTACTATATAGAAAAGATGACCTTCCGATCAAGAACAATGGTAAGAATTTCAAGCATTTCATGTCTATGGGTGTTTCTATCCAGAATTTTGGCATTGTGTGTAATGAAATTAGGAGAATAATTATAAACTGTGTCATCAAGTGAAATTCGTAGTAGTAAAAAAAAAATGGAGTGGGTTCAAGACATTTTTTTCAAATTACAGTAATGTATTAATGGAAGTGCCAAGATCTTTCTGAAACTGAAATTTTATTTTAAGACCTACATAAAAATTTCCTTTCTAGATTCTTGGTTTTTAACAGTTAATACTACTGGTTTTAGTACAGAGTTCATTCTTTATTACAGATTACAAGTGTTTGATAATGATAAGGGAAAAATATGAAGTTGCACATGGGTAAAATAAATGTGATTATTAAAAGAACATAGGATTAATATCAGAAATCAATAAGATGCGTAGATTTAGATATACATAGCAATCTAAAATACATCTGGTACAGCAATTTGTATTTCAGAGCTTCATAATTTATGACTTTGTCTTGATTAGGTTTTTCTTTCTGCCTTTCTTACAGCTGTGATATTATCCTGATAACAGTTGCTGGGATGAAACTCCTTCGTTCCTCATTCTGTAATCCTATTAATCAATTTGTTACTTTGAGCTTTACTGTAATCTTCTTCCGATTTGACTATAGAGACATTTCAGAAAATTTCTTGCTGGATTTCTTCATGATGTCCATTGTGTTTCACAAGGCAAGTTTTATAGCTCCTGTCATTTCTTTGGAAAATACATTTCATAGCTTTATTTATCTTCTCAGTGTCGCTGTGCTGATCAATATGTGGTAGGATTTTTTAGAAGTAATCAATGCATATATAGACACAGATTATTGGTACTATAGAGGAAAAAAATCTGTAAACTGAAAACAAGGTTCCAGTTAAATGTCTTCTCTGTTTTTTGCAATGTTTTGCATTTATTTTTTGTTCACATGTTGCTATAGAAAGTTCAGAATTGTCATTTTCATGAGGAGAACCCTCAATGAGTTGGAAAGAGCCTCTTGGGTCATTAGTGCAGGGCTGCCCTCCAGATCAATCGCCTGGTGTTTTTATCTAGGTTTCCTTTGAATGCCTCTAGTGTTTGACTCAACAACTTCCTTTGGGAAGTTATTCCATTATCTAATCATCCTCATGATAATAAATGTTTTCCTAATGTCAGCCTTAATGTTTTTCTTTTCCTATTTTCAGTCTGTTATCCTTGTGATGCTGCCCTTAACCTTAACCTCAGAGCTCCTTCCTCTCTTTTACATTGTTAACTCTTGGAGTGTGCTCTAGTTGAATTTACCTTAAAAAAAATTCTTTCTGCATCAGTCAGATCAGATCCTGTCTTGATTTGTTGTTTCACTGAAAAAAAGCAGGTTTAACTGATACCTTGATAAAATATGGGTAAGTATTGAAGACTTGCCTAAAGCTTTTACCAATTCTTTTGTATTTTGTTTTATTTTTAAACTTGTTGGTCCCCAATTGCCATAACATATGATACAGTTTGTCTAGGGGTAACTCTGGTGAGGTGTTTGGTTTTGTTGTTGTTCAGGGGTTTTTTTGTCAGGCTTGTTGGTTTGGTTTCTTTTTCTAAAATACTCCTATTATATGTGTGAGTATGACCCAGCTAGCACCACTTAATTTCTGAGAGGAGAAAGATGTGGTTCCATATTGACTGCTGCATGTGCTGTGGAGATGCCCAACAGTGTGTGTGGAGATATTTAGCCCTTCTACACAAAGAGTGTCAGCTCGCACCGCTGTCCTTGCTCCCCTGGAAAGTTTCAGGCTTCCTAAGGAAAGGCCCAGTTCATTGGTGTTACGTTGGGCGTTCCCAGTCATTCAGGCAAAGAGTGAAGCAGAAATTAAATGCTTTTCCTGGTTTATTTCTGTGCTGCTGTAAGGGAGGAGGAGAAGGGAGGAATTAAAATGGGGTTAGAGTAATTTTTTAAACTTCTTACCTTGGAGTGAAAGATGAGCAGTGAAAGTGATGCAGAGGTTGGTAGCATTGTGGCAGTTTTCAGTATTTGTTGCATTACCATGTTCCCTAGAGTAAGGGGTGAATTTCTATCTCCAGAGAAGATTGTCAGTGATGTGCATCAGTGGACATCCCATGTCTGGATAATGGCTTATTTAGTACTGAAACTCATTCTTCAAAAACTCATTACAGGATCAAAAAATTAGCACCCCAGAATTGAAAATCTTGCAAGTCATTAATTCTTTTGAAAATGTTGACCTTGTGAGCATATCACAAAATACTGGTGGGGATTATTGCATGTTTTTGGAAGAGAGAGATGTAAACGCTTTTCAGTAGGTTTTGGGGGGGGAGTTGCTTGGGTAGTTTGAAGCTACTGTTTATAGTAGAAAGACTAGTGATAGCTGTACAAATGAGATAACAAAGGATGCATACCAAATTAAGCAGAGATAGTTGCTAGAATAACTACTACTCTACTAGACTGAAAGCTTGTTTTGAAACTACAGACATGTTTTGAAAATGTAGTTTTAGCATTGGTCTGCCATCTTCTTCATATCTGATAATGTCTGAAATTTTGCAGGTCATTAGTTCATCAAGTGGACTTGTCCCTGTTCCATTTTAAAAAATTGAAATTAAACGGTTGAATTATTTATATTACAGAAGCACATGTGCAGTTACACAATGATCATTAAAGCCAATCTGAAAAATAGCATTGCAGATGATAGCAATTAAAGCCCTATTAATTTCAAATCATAAAGGGCATAAGTTTTCTTTACCCTAATTAAGGTCTGAGCTTTAATTAGCTCAATATTGTGGACCTTTAGTAAAGGATATGGTCACTTGAGGATAAAGATGATGTGTGTTTATTCCATACTATAGGCCCTAAGCAAGCTGCATCCACCTCAGTTCCTAAAAGCGTTATGGGTCTTCACAGATGCTGTTGGTCTGTAGTTCAGTCATTTTTATGTTTGCAACTATTTTTAAAAAGGAAAACCAAAACTGAAATAGTCTCTATTACCATCACCTTTGGCTATGCAGAACTTATTACACAGCCATGGATGATTTCTGCTTACTCATTGAAAATGTAAACTTGCCACCCTCTGAATTTGGGAACACTAGAAGTGCTGTGCCTTAGTCATAGTGATGGTAATTTTTAAGCATGGTTACCCCACAGAAAAATATTTGCATGCTCTCAAAGCACGGTGGTAGTAAGCATTTATTTTTTTCTGCCAGGCACTGGGGAAGAAGGCATCTAAATTCAACAGACATTCACAACTGCACTAGTGTGCAGTGAAGCAGATTATGTTAAATAAAACTTTGCTAATAATGTTGGTGGAATATTTCTGAATATCTCACTGATTGTACTTCCCTCATTTTCCCCATTGTGCTGTTGATTTAATGTAATTTAGTCAAATCAGAATCTCCAAATGAGCATGTGGCTCCCTAAACAAGTTGAGGCATGGAAGTCCGAATTGCTGCTCACAGATTTTTATCTGTTTGCAGATAGCCAAGCCACCCACACTGGAGTAACACAGAGAACAAGAGAGTCTATTCAGTTGTATCCCTGAGGATTTTTTTAATCAACCTGGACTTTTTGGTCCTTTTAACATTGTAGGACTTACTAATGTAACACAGTTAATTCACTACTTTTTTAAAAATCATTAGCTGTTTACATTTTGACAAGTTGCAGAATGTGAAAACTTAATGCTAAAAGTTGATTAGGCATATGCAGAGTGTTCTGTTTTGTCTTTCAAATTGCCTTGGGAAGGGACCAAGATAAATGTTTAGGAAAGACCTTTTTATTTATTTTTAAGAATGATTGCAGCTTTCAGTTCAAGTGGAACAGGAGTTCTCCATCTTTCTTATGGTAAGACTTTTGCTGTAGCCAGCCCAGTTTGTGTCCTTGGCTACAGCCTGGGATTCTTCTGTCTAAAACTTTTGTTGTCTATATTCTTTAAATCAGAGCTGAATGGCTTCTTAAAAATACATGGTTGCCATTCAAAAATTGTGGGTGTAATGCTCTGATGTATGCTCTGCAGGAATTCAAACTGGATAATCAAGACAATCTTCTTGGTCTACATGACTCTGTGTAAACTTTTCAAATGAGCCAGTTGTTCTCCCTGGACTTTTTAGAAGATGATGTCAGTGCAAAGGTTAATAAGAATGTTCATATTAGTTGAAAATAGAATACCACAAATAACTGAGAATATATTCTTCACAGGCATAGCAAAGATGGAATATGTAACAGGACTTAGGAGATTTCTTTCTAGACTTTTAACAGTAGGAGAAACTCTGAGATTTTTTCTGTAATAGGCTAAAAAATGTGGGAATATTAACTAGTTTGAATAAACTATTTGGGAATGATGAAAAGATGGGCCTTTCTTCCACCCTTCTGATGTCTACTGACATAATACTTAACCAAGCAAACACTCTGAACACATGCAACACACATGAGAGGGAGAGCACATGGACAGTTAAGTGCATGTTATAGCTCATCTAGTCCATCTTTCTTCAGTGTGATCAAAAAAAAAGGGAAAAAGCAATGCGCCCAGCACTGCCCTCCTTGGCAGATGTGTGAGCTCCTTTTAAAGGATGCCTGGAGTAACAACTGTTAGGAGTCAAGAATGAACAGGCATTATTAAGTGTGAAGTAGAAACCAATGCAAATCATTCAAACAGCAAGGATACTGGTTTGGAACTGGCTGAGCGTTAACAAAGATGCTCAGGGCAAGGCTTGTCCCAACTCTTTTGCTGTGTTCTCTTAAATATGCGGCTTTCCATTTCATCCAGTGCCATGGGCATCCTGTAAATCTTGCTGGTGGAGAGGGATCATAGTGTCTCCCTGAACTGCTTTTGGAACCTCGAGTGGAGCTGATGTTGAGCTGAAGGAGCAAAGACAGCAAAAAAACTTGGTAGTGCAAATGTGGATGCTTCTGGCTGTAGTGTGCTCTTGGCTACTAGAAAAAACTGGTGGGGTTTTTTTGCCAGTCTGTTCAGTACTGGGAGTAGTGTGTTGGAGATTCCTGTATGCCAAACTGTGGTAAACTGGCTCTTTGACCAGCAACTCTTTCATATGTAGAGCACAGCTGAGAAATGATACCTGTACTTGGGAATATGTGTTCTTGACAAATCAGTGTAGCTTCCTTTAAGCCCTAAAGAAAGAGCCATCCCTAGCTTACACACTCATCTACTACACAGATCCGGATGGGAATGATAAGACCCAGTGTCATTAACCCTCTAATGCCTAGGACTACAACTTCCTATCTCTTTCCGTGTCTTGTATGTTACTGGCAGGCAGTTTAATGGCCTCTTAATTTGTGTGTGTGGATGAACTAATTAGCAATACTAAAATATGAAATCACCTTATATTTTCTTATAGTCAAGTCCTCTGAGGGTTCTGAATTTGTCTTCATGCATAAGGCAAAATAATCAAAGAACCAGAGCTTGTTAAATTTGCCTTCATTAACACTGAATTTATTTGCCTAAGTACTCTTACCCCTGCTGAGCTCACTTAAGAATACAATTTCCTTGTCTGATATTTTTTCTTCTTTCCCAGAATACATTTTCCAGCTAATAAGGAATCCACATCTTTTTTTTAAGAATTTTTCTCTTTCTGTATACTTCTTTCTGCCCATAGTGTCCAATGTCACACATTTATGAAAGATGATCTTTATGTCAAAGTAACTCCAGCTAAGACAGCCAGTTTGTAACAACCTGCCAGACCTGTGCTGCTGATCAGGCTTAACTTTCAACATCTACAACACAATCCCTTGGACAGACAAGAAATTATGCATGTCATCTTATTTCCTTCATTTTATGAGAAAGTGTTACCAAGTGCATTGACCTTCTTGGTGCTTTGTTGAAGTCAAGTAATTAACCTATTGGATCTTTTTATTGCCTTTGTGGCAATAAAATTCTTTGTTAGTTGGCATGGCCCATTGATTGATTTAGGTGCTACTTGTAAGTCAAGAGCCTCAGTCTTTTTCCTTTCCCCTTCTGACTTTTCATCTTTTTCTAAATCTGATGTTTCACTTCAAAGCTTCTGGCACTAAGTTGTTAATTTGTATTTTAATCCATTTCTTGCCATTCGTACATATTGAAATCCAATGTCTTAATCAGCTGCACCCTCTTGGCTCACAGCTGTTTCCTCAACTTTTGGTATCTGGCATATAAACCTTGTTAAGACACTTTCTGCTGAGTAAAATACCCAAGGCTGCATCTGATATTTGACAGGATAATCCCAGTGGTATTTTCCATAGACTCCTTAACTCTCTTGAGCACTGTACAGTTCATGTTTCCTTTTAATATTGGAGAAATGGTTTAATTGATTTTTCATTCAGCCTTCTGTCACTGACCTCTTTGTCAGACTTCATTCCTGATGCTATTCCCAAATTGCATTTTCTCTTTCTTTTTGTTTTTTTTTTCCTTTAGAATGGGACCGATGTACTCAGGGGTGCAGGGTGACATGCACCTGCTCCCCGGGTCAGTCTGGCTCACTACGCACTGAGGACTGTTCATGTACATCCATGCTGGTAGAGGTGTGTTCTGGATCTGTTGATGCAGGCACTGAAAGAGAAATCTTGGGTATCTGGTGCTTCAGGACACAACTTACTCTGTGTGTTTTTTATGTCTGCTTTTAGTAAAGGAGATTTCTGGGAGGATACAGTCCTGGCGGGAGCCATGCCTATGAAGGCTTTGCAGAAGAGGCTGGATCAATGCAGCTCCCAGCTGATTTATTTCACTTGTCTGGCGTTCTGCAAATTAAGCTGATTAGCTCTGATCTTGTCCTTTTTGCCCACCTCCAGAGATAGGGGAGTTGGTTTCTGACAGTACCACACGCTCCTTCCCTGGGCTCTTGCTGTCAGCTGACAGTGTAGGAAGAAGCAGCATCTGCCGTGAGCAGATCTAGGGCTGTTAGGTTTTATCATCATCTTATTGTCATAATCCTCATCATACTTGCTTCTGCCTGATGGTTAACATTTAACTTCAAATGTAAGGCTTCCAAGGCTTGTTACTCAAACTGTTTAAAACATGCCTGTTTTGTACACTGTCAATGTTAAGTGCTGAACACTGTGTTTCAGGAATATATTCCTCCGAGGTTTGATATCAGAGCCTTGGACTGATTATATTTTGATCCTCTTACATATGTTGCATTAGACAATGATCTTCAAATCCCACAATATAAAGGCTTCACATGCCTGTAAGCAGATGCAAATAAAGACAGCCTGGAAAGTATTTGTTGTAGATTCAGACATAGTGCTGTTCAAATACACCAGTAGAATGTCACAGTGACTTAAGACATAAACATTAAAGACCATTAATATTTCCAGTAAGTCTTGTTTTGTAGGATTTCATAGGTGAAGTTTGTTTTAAATGGCATTAAATAAAAAACAAAGTCAATGATTTGCAAAACAAAGCCATGAACTAGAATAAAATAATTCCACCTAAGTTTAATTTCATATCCATAAACACATACATGCTCACAACTTTTCCTTCTTAATGTATCTTAATTTTTGTTGACATACCAAAAAAAAATAAAATTACCAGTAGGTATTAGAATTTAAGTCCAAGACTTGGACCTACCAATTGACCAGAATTAGCTTAACAGGAGAAACTAAATACCCCCCCAGCATCTGAGAGCCTGAGTTCAAATCTGTCTCAGGTTCTCAGGATCTAAACGGGAATATAAAGAAATACCTGTTCAAAGCAGGAAATAATTGCTTTCTGCATTTAACTTTTTTAATCTCAATTTTGTGTTGCACGTAGAGCATATAGCCATATGTATATGACAGTTATTTTTGTTTAAAACCAATTTGTACATACACTTTTTTAAAACACAGGAAAATTCAAGCTTAGCAAGAAAATGTTAATGTTTATGCATTATTTAGTCCCAGTATTGCCAAGGAGTCTGCCTACACAGAGTCCCAACAGATGCTAAACAGATAGAAAGGCTGCCAAAAGCTGAAAGCACTGCATAGTCTCCATCTCACATTCAGTGTCATTTAAATTCAGGTGTTAATCTCTGCCTAGTTTATTGAAATCTACGAAAGTGAGAAAAGATCACATTTTAGTGATGATTCAGACATCCAAAATCTTTTTCTTTTTTTTTAATGTATGTTAACTAATTTCCATTAACTTCTAGTTTGTAATGTAACTTAAATTTGGCTAAGTAAGAATAACCAAATTTAGAAGAAATCCTATATCAGATAAGTCTTTGCCTTTGCTTTGTTTATAGAGATATAGCTTATGCGCCAGAGGTCTGTAGAGGCTTCAGAACTCATAGAAGACTTAAGGATGATTAAGATGATAAAATGTGTGTCCACATAAAATAAATATGAAAGATGGATGAATGTTCTGAACTTTCACTTAACAGTAGTGGGAATGTGCTAGATGAAATTCATTGAATATACTGATAATTTGAACTCTTTATCAAAGGCTTAAAAACTGTTTACTGTGCAAAACTGTCACGAGTAAAGATATCTAGGAATATTCGAACTTTATGTCCCCTAAATAATATATCATTTTTCTGCTTTGTGAACTGTAGAAAACATTGAAGATCTAAGAAGACTTAATAAAAATATTCTTTTATAAATCATCCTAAACTGGGATGCAGAAGTCTTCATGAAAAATTAATCTTTTACACATTTAAGGAAATTGTTATAAACAGAGGGTGAAAACTCAGCACAGAATTGTTTGTTTGTTCACTTGTTTTGTTACACTTTCACTTTAGATAGGAAGGTTCCCCCTTTGTATCTAGCACTGCTAAAAAAATATTCCTCACACCCTCAGGAGCAAGTTATTACCCTCATTCAAACAAAACTTTACTGAGGATACACTGTGTACTTCACAGAATCACAGAAGGGCTGAGGTGTCCCATCAGGTCCCATGGAGGTGTTTTTCTCTAGTTCATTTAAATGTACCCTTCATTAATCCTTCACTACTTTGGGTGTCTTCATTTCTCCATGCTTTACCACAGGTCTCGGGTGCCTGCGATTCCTGAAGGCTTACCAGTGAAGACCAAGGCCAAGAAGGCATTGAGAACCTCAGCCTTCTCCATGCCCTTGGTCACCAGGTCCCCTGCCCCATTCAGCAGCGGGTCCATGGTTTTTTTCCCCAGTCTGTCTTTTGCTGCCAATAGACCTGTAGAAGTCATTCTGTGGCTTTTTACTTTCCTCACCGGATTCAACTCCAGACGGGCTTTGGCTTTCCTAACCCTTTCTAATCCTATATTGTTTCTGACAATTTAAAAAAGATGTTGAAGGTTTTCCTCTTTAGCTAGTGTCTTACGATTATTGAAGACTAAAATGCAGTTAGTTGTAGTTGAAATAACAGAATGACTGTTTCTGAGGATCAGCTTCCTCCTATTTATGAAGGGAATTTTTTAGCAGCTTCAGTTTCTTTCTGCGGGAAAAGCAATAGCGCTTTGTGAAGCCTTGGAGTTCCTATACCACATGTAGGAGAAAGCATTTTGTAAATTGGGTAGAACTGACAAAGAGAAATATTTTTTTCAGATGGTTCTAGCAAAATGAAAAAGAGAAAATGTAAAGTCCCCCCTTCCTAATTCTCTATATGATAGTTGGTAGGTGACATCACCTTTAGCAATTACAGTTAGATATGTAAAATGCTAATGGCACATTACCCTTAAGGTGTTTTGCAGAACATGCCCTGGAAGCAGTAATTTAAGAGGTAATAGAGGCACTTGACAACTCTTAGTGAAAGCAGTAGCTTGAAAATCACACATTTGCAGGCCTTTAGGTGCAGTCTCATAAGGCTCTCAAAAACCAAGAGGTTCACTACAGCATTCTTCTTGCATTCATGTTTTTGCGAATGGAAATGAGCTCCGTTGCCTGTCTTGTGAAAACATTAGCCAAGAGGCATGCGTTGAAAGAAACAACAGCAAGATCAAGCAGTGGTGAATGTAGAAGTAGGAGGACTTGTTAGAAGCAACAGGGACTTGGGGTCTATGGGCTGTTTTGCAAGAATGTGTAAATATTAAAGAATGATTAAAACAACGTAATGGAACGAGAAGCCAGAAGGGTCTCCTCCTGGGTTTGGTTTCCTAGCAAACGCAAAACCTGAATTTTATTTGAGGTTTGAAAACCTTTTGATGAACCCTGAGCTTTGAGCACAGCTGGGGTGATTTATGGCTTTGTGATTTCAATCTGTAACAGGCAGAACTTTGCTGGGTTGTCCTGCAGTTTTGAATTTTTGAGGTTTCAGATGTGAGTCATTAGCTTTTTCAGCCCTTCACTGTAAATCTTTTAGCAGATACAATTTTTCTCCCAGCTGTTCATTCAGACATAACATATAAATAAAAATTAAGGAAAATAAAGGAACCCCACAACCTGCTAAACAGGGTTCAAACAAATAAAAGTCAGTTCTATTTTCTGTTCAGTTTTACTTGCCTACTTTATCTAATGTTGTAGTTTTCAAGTCACAGGTGGTGCTTTCGAGAGAAAACAAAGTTGGCAAGATAGGAATTTCTCAAACTGAGTAGGGTTAACCAGGCTGTGCCTTGAAGAGATGGTAACAGCTTGTTTTTCTCAGGGCTTTGCTGGTTTTAAATAGTATGCCTGTGCAAAGTTAACATAATCTGTATTTGCATATTGCTCCTAATTTGAGTCATGCCAAAGCACAGAAAGCATGTGAAGCACTGCTTGTGTCTCAGCTGGAAGGTTTATCAGTTGTTACTGGAGTTAGCGGCTGCTTCTGTGGTGCTTGCTTGGTAGCACAAAGACCGAAACACATTAATGCTATTAGTCATTCTTACCTCTCTCCCAATTCATATGCAATTACTTACAGCAATTCATAGGGAAGCTCAATGAAACATCTTGTAAGTGCATTGCCAATGGGGATACAGATGGCCAAGTGTTACTTTGGGGGTGGTAACTTAAGGACAGATGAAATGAGTTAGCCACTGAAGGTGCATCCTCTCTGTCAACATGCTGTAAATGAAGCGCGCCTAGGACCCTGCTCTGTCCCTGAGGCCAGCTCTCCTGGGAAAGCTTGTGTCCGTGCTAATAAACTCTCCCAGTCTGTACGCAGGGTGAAGGTAGGGAACTGCCACCTGGAAGTGGACCATGGAGAGTCTTCATTTGAAAGGATGCCTGAGGGTTGCTTGGAAGAGTGCTAGCTGGGCCAGACCAAAATCTTCACAGGGACCTTTCTAACAATTTAACAACATACACAATGCCAGTGCCTGGGAACATTCCTTGGAAGCATTTAATATTCAAGTACTGATACAGCCTCAATGTCTTTCAAGATATTGGCAAAGTCTTGTTTTTCGTTAACTCAAATAAAAAACTTACTATAGGAAATGCAATGTATACTTGCTATTTGAGCATGAAATAGTGCATATAGTCCTGTTTCACTGTCAGCTTGTGTGTGGTTTTGAGCACTAATGTCTATTGATGGCCAAATCTTTCCTGACAGTTTGTCAGGAACCTACTCTGCAATATGAATCTGATGGCCCAATGCAGATGAGACATAAGATTTGTTTTGGCCTGTTGCCAAGACAGCTGGCAGGAAAAAAAAAGTATCCTAGGGAATAAGTACACATCATTCTTGAACCAGAAACTGCTAGTTGCAGCACCAAGCATATTTTACAGGAAGCAAAAATAAATTGTGTTTTTCAGTTTGTACCACACAACAATAAAAATTCATATTAATGCAACATTTTTATGGTAGGATGGTTTGACCTTGAGAATGCAGCTACCATTCATGGTTTATGCCAAGCATATGCTTACATAGTAATAGCTTCTCCCATTGATTCAACAAATGAAAGTGTTCTGTTCTTGAGTAATAATTCTGACTTCCATGTGCAGAGCCACATGTGTCGCACATAGAGCCTCCTCTGTTCTCTATATCCACGTTCTCCTGGAGTCTTTTCCCCTGTAACTGTCTGACTGGTGGTGTGATATACGCAGCGAATATCAGAACCTGTTTTTCCGCTTTCTAATTAAAGCAGACGTACTTTTGACGAAAGGTAATCTGGGAGGTACCTCAGTATGGTGGTTAAAAATGTACCTCATTGCAAGTTTGAATTTCAAATGAAGAATATACTTTTGTGCCTTACTAAAGTAAGGCCTTAATGCCCATGAAAGCTAATAATACAATATAATTTATCTCACATTCATTCCAGGGCACAGGTCTAAAAAGTGTCACTTTCAGATATTAGTATTGGAACTATCTCAGTGCCTAAAAAGTCACCATGTTTTTCTTTTTCCTTTCTTTTTTTCAGCTGTGGGATCTACTGCAGAAGTTGCAATTCATCATGACATACATTGCTCCCTGGCAGATTGCCTGGGGATCATCGTTCCATGTTTTTGCTCAGCTCTTTGCAATACCTCATATCCTTTATATATATGTATTGGTTTTGTTTATTCTTAAATTCCTCTTCATGTATGTAATTTATTTACAGTGTTTGAAGAAGGTGCAAAATTCCTAGGTAACTTATTTTCAAATGTGAAAATGCTTGGAGCATCTCCTGAGAAATACAGTTTTCTGTCTTTCTTGGCTGCATGGGATGGGAAACTGGGAAACTGAACTCTGACTCAAACTGGTCTGTTTATGCCTGCTCACTTCCTACCCAGCCACATTCTGCAGATCACTTCCATAGTCCTCAGCACTGACTTTTGATGCATCCAGAAAGAAACATTGTGACTGACATCTTAGCTCCAACTTGAGTGGACTTTTATGTATGCAGAAGCTAGTTTTGTAAAGTGCTGGGTGTATGGCTGACTGAGCTCTAAAATATAGGTTACGTTCTCAGTTGCTTCTAGGTGGTATCTCAGATACAAATTCATTTCAACGAGCCAATTTCTGTTGCAAATGTCCTGATCCCCCCCCCCCCCATTTCAGAAGCAGCTGGATTTTAACATTTTAATGTACATTTTTCATTGTGGTCCTGAGAAACATTCTCCTTTTTAACATTTCTGCTCTGTTTTATGAGTAACGACATAAATTCATCAACACTAAAGCAGTCCTTTAGAAACAGTCTGTTTCAGTGCCTGTTCCAGGCCCGTGAATGTTAGTTTTGTGGATATGGAGAGTAAAACACACAGTTCAATGACCTCCAAATGTCTGTAGGGTTAAAAAACATATATTGGATTTTTGGAACAAAAATTTTCAGCTTAAAGTCTAATTCAGTTACAAACTTGATTTAATACAGGAAAAAGATAAAAAAATGAAATAAAACACTTTAACTGAACAAATTTAACTTCACTGACATCTAAAGCATTTTCAGAGACTAACTTTTTCTTCCTTCCCTCCCAACCAAAGTTGTGGAAGAAGAGTTGATGAAGTGGTTTTAGTTCAGACCTACCAAAGAGTTTACTTTGTACTGTTTATTAGATATACACACTTAAGTCATTGTCCCTTTCATCTCACAGTGTTCCGCCCCCCCCCCCCCCGAGTGATTTCTTCCCTCTGCTTTTTGCTGTGATATATTGAATCATATGCAACATTGATTAACAATGCTTATGCTTCTAGATAGGAAGAATAAATAGGAGGCTTGGACAGAGGGAAAGCTTTAGATTGTCTATTTATGAAAGGAAAGTATTATAAAAACAGTGATCTGTCTGAGCATTTTGAGTGATTTGTAGCAAATTCTTCCAGAAATTCACAACAAAAAATTATTTTCATCTCTGTTGTAGGTGTGAATTGCAGGAGAAATGTGCGTAATGTTATTTAGCAAAACATTTAAGAACTATGATTATATTTCAATGAGTTTCCCTTTGGTCACAAATATTTTGTGCGGTGATAACTTTACTCTTGATAAAAGTGCCAATTAAACTTTGCAAAATGGAGAGTAGTTAACTAAGTGGGGTTTAGTCTGTTTACACAGTTATTGCTAAAGCAATCTAGACTAGCTTTCTATTATTTATATTTATAGTGTGCTTTGTAAATGGAAATCTATCTTTAAGGCAATGTTGCAATTAAGATACTGGTTAAACACCCAAATTACTATTCCCACAACAACAACAACAACTCTGTCTTTTTGCATGGTATTTTTATTTGCTGTTACCATAACCCTGCAAACAGTAATGATGAATGCACATTGCAGTTTGCAGATGTACTAAGCTTGCCATTTCTTTGCAGAGTTAATTATCTGTGGCTCTTAATTGCCTAAATCACATCTGCAAATGGGACATAAATTTTTAAATTTTGAAGTGCCTGGGTGAACTTTTGCCATAGAGCTCAGTGATATGAGTAGTTCTGGATGCGTTAACACATTTGATTCCGACGTGCAGGGCATGAAGGGTAACACACGTGGAGCTTTGCCTGGTGGAGGTTGTGGAGCCTCCACCATTAGAGATCTTCAGGAATTTGGACGAACGTCTGTCAGGAGTCATATAGGTTTAGCTGATCCTGTCTCATGACTGCTAGATGGACTAGGTGACTCCTCAAAGTCCTTCCTAATCCTGAA
The DNA here is from genome assembly GCF_947461875.1 of Haliaeetus albicilla. Classification (NCBI taxonomy): domain Eukaryota; kingdom Metazoa; phylum Chordata; class Aves; order Accipitriformes; family Accipitridae; genus Haliaeetus; species Haliaeetus albicilla. Next base: position 32,944,063 of record NC_091495.1, read on the forward strand.
AGACCAGGAACGGGAATGGTCTTCTGGCTGGAGGAGATCTGCGACTTCACTTCCCAGTGTTTAAAGGGGTAAGACAAGTTTACATGTTTAATTATCAGCACAGTGAGAAAGTCAGTGTAGTTTGTAGTCAAAGGAGGGTTTTATCTAATAAATGAATAGTGAGATTTGGGAAGAAAGGATTTTGTAGTTCAGATTATGCTGTTTATGAGAGTTTCTGCTTTGGTTCTTTCAGGGTTACAGCTCTAACATCAGAAAAGGAAGCCCTGTGACACTCAGTTCTCCCATTCTCTAGGTGATCGTGTACCTGGAAGTGACCAAACATGTTTGGCCTATACTAATTGCAATTTTAAAATGTGGGGTTTGAGAAACAGAGGATTTGGGCTGGCCTTACTGCATAGTTTTGTGTTAAAAGAAGGGGATGGAAGATTTTTAAAATGTCAGTCTTTCAGTTACTTTTTTTGAAGCTGATTTGAATTTAAACAGATTTTAAATGATAAGAATTAATCCTCGGATACAATGTTTTATTTCATGTTGAAAAGTTTTTAGTTGTTTTTTCTCAAAATTTGATTTTGGCCATCTTAAAAAGAAAATCCATTATTCACAAAGAAACAACTTCTGCTTCTACACAATATAACCTAAACGAAGATGGTACACAGGAAAACAGGCTTGGGACATAGCGTAAGAAAGTATGCCTGTAAGGTTTTGGTACTTCTTTTATATTTTTTACTTAGACATAATTAAAGCATTGGTATTAAAAAAAATACCTAATAAAAGCAAATTGGATACCAACAAATAAAAAACCCTTGCTGACAGATAATTGCCCACTGTACACATCAACTATATGTAAGGGAGTCAGGTGCTGTTACTTGCTTTCATGACATGCTTACATATAAGAAACAGTTAAAATTACTCTTCACAAGTCAAATGGGAAATGTCTTCCTACCTACATTTGGTAGAGCACTATGTCTTTTAGCAAAAATAAAACTGTTGCTACTGATTATGTCTTAGACACAAACAGTTCACAGTGGAGTCCTAAATGTCATTATTCATGATGGTGGCAATTTTTAAATCAATCATGACATTAGAACTGTCTTTAGAAAACTTGATTTGCTGTCCTTATCTGTCCTTCTTGTTCTCTTTTTGTCTCTTCAGCTCCCATGCCTCCTTCCTTTATCTGACACTTGTAAATACTTATTCATCTTTCACAGCCAAGGCTGGTTATGACTGCAGTGTAATGTGACAGTTTAACTTTTTTGATGCACTTGCCTCCTGCTCTGTGCTCTCTGTTGCTTTTTGAACTGTAGACTCTGAGGGCAGCTCAATTTCCAATTTCTCTAATGCACAAAGACACTGTTCCAGACAACTCTCTTTTAATAAGTTTGAGGGATTTGAAAGATATCTTTTGGCAAATATTTGTTTGTAGATTTTGCAAATTGCTTTGAAATCATGGCTAGCTAGCCTTTTTGTGGAAATACTGTGTCACAAATGATGCTACGTGTGTTAAAATATTTTTTGTGGAGTCTCAGAGACTGTGGGACACACATGCAGGATATTACTATGAGAGGGTAAGCTAAAAGGTGATTTATGGGGTTATTGGGTGATTTGACCTTAATTTTTAGTTTGAGCTGCACTTGATTGCTCTACTTTGATAGTGCCTCCTTAGTTCATTGCTTCCTTACTTAGCACCTTCCTCCCAAGAGAGGTGTAAGGAAGGACAACTGGTCTCTTACAACAAATTGGAAACCTTTTTCCTGAGATTTCATGGATGTGGTATGAATTAATGAAGAATTAAAGCCTCACATTTCAATTACTTGGGTTTTTTTAATTACGTTCCTTATAACTTGCATCTTTTTCAGTATCCTTATGCCTCTCCTAACTTGCTTTCCGGCAATGTCAAATATGACTTTACATTTAAATAAGTTATGGATTTAGGCATTCATTATGATGTTTATGTGTGATATTTAGTATTCCTCTGTCCTCACCTTCTCATTTAATGTATTTTTCAAAAAGCATGAAATGCTGAACATTTTTTACCTTTTGGTCAGCATGGACTATTAAATTGTCAGTAAGAATTAACATGAAAGCATGATTTTAAGTCAGCAGGCTGGATTATAGAGGCATAGCTGTTTCTCCACATACTAGGTCATTCCAAAATAAGCAGAAACTCACAGAATAGAATACCAGACACATCGGGAGCAAGACGCCAGTGCAGAGAACAAAGAATTTCCAAGAAAGTGATATTTTTGAGGGGTTTATGTTTTAAACTCTGTGTCAGACTCTGGAAGGGCACTTTTTGTTATAGAAGGTACACTAGGTAGCTGGAAGAGGGCACTTACTGCTCTGCCTATGCTCAGGATCTGTCCTCAGGCAGAGATTAGACAGGGTCACCCTGCTAATAACGTACTCTGTTCAAACACGTCGCCTCCATTACAACTGTGTAACATTGAAGAGCCACCGATTACATGCTGGTAATGGGCAATTTGGCACTGCCTGCCTTCTTTTCCTTTCCTTACCACCTCTTTGGTAAAATAAATAACAACAAAAAAGTGAAAATAAGTAGTTCAAAGAGCTGCTTCAACAGTGGTTTAAAAGTATAATGAAATCATTTGTGTTACCTTAACTTGCAATTTTCAGACTCTGCTATGCTTTTTTTTCAAACTCTGGCCACTTCAGTCTTTTCTACACCACTGAGTCCGTTTCTTGGTAGCGTCATCTTCATCGCATCATATGCAAGACCGATCAAGTTCTGGGAGAAAAACTACAAGTAAGACTATTCAAAAATTTTCTACACTTGTTATTTGTAAAGGTTTTGCTCTCATTAGTTTCATTTCTGGAGTTATTTTTCTTTCTGAAGATAATCCTTAAATTGTTGTAGGGCATGAGAGGTTAATCTTTGAATCTTGATTCTGGTGTTTTACTATTTCATGGTTATTTGGTTATTTCTGAAAACGTATTTAAACAATTATCGGTACATTACAGATGAGGTGTCATGTTGCATTTGTTGTACAGACATACAGTAACGAAGCTGTGAAAAAAAAAAACAAAACAGTAAAACTCCCAGTTGTCAGCCTTTTTGTCTTGCTAGCTAGTGTTAGCAACTAAATCTGTGAAGGCTTTGGCACTAGAAGTCAGGGTACATTAATATGTTTTATACTAGCCTGATTAAATGTTACCATTTGGGATGTGGCAGGTAACTCTCATAGTGAAGTGATGATGAGCGTGCATTGTCGTTACTTGCTACATCTGATCTTGGGGTTTATGAGTTGGTTGTTTATGTCATATTTTAGCTGCCATTTATTCAGTTTGACAAGGACGTAAACACAGAATATTGAAAAGATTGACTAAAGAGCTTCTGCTCCTTCTACCCAGTAGGATTTGAAAGCTCTTGGTAACTGGGATCTAATGGGCTCCCAAAAGAGTACTAGAGACAGGGAAGCACTTCCCTTTGCAGATAGAGATAGTTTTTGCAAGGGGTGAATGAGCAGTCTGCAGCGTTAGGGGCTGGATTCAGTGATTAAGGTGGGCCTTTTGAGTCCTGTGCTCTGGGCAGTGCATGAGCTCTTCACCCCCTGCTAACATGTAACGAGGCTTGGAGTAATTTATTGCAGCTGCAGAACAGCGGTTTGAGGCAAAAAGTGAAAATGGTATTGGCCAAATCAGGACTTGGCCGGACCAGTGAAAAGTGCGATACACTTTCCACACTTCTTGTATCAGTGCCACTGATGTATCTGAGCACCTCAGGAGAATTCAAAACTGAAAATTACAGTGATTGATTTTTCCATCTTCTCGGGGAAAGGGTCTGATTAGTTTGAAGAGTTTTATTTTGTTTGGTTTTGACTTGTATCAGTGAGTGAATATGTACTTACCTATAAAGAAATTACTCGGACAAAGCCAAGTTGTGTAAAGAGGCTTTGTATTTGTTTCTGAATATGATGAGATTTGTGGAAACCTTTTGAGGGGAGCTGAGTTTTGTACACTGGGGCCAGATCTTAACAAAATTCTCTCACACATCTTTTTTGGGGGGTCAACACATTTATTATTTCATAGGAATGAAGTTGAGGGGAGTCATGGAAAGGCAGGAAGCTACCACTAATCCCACAGACAGCTTTATGTTATTGGAACGATATTGAGTAGGAAGTAGAGATTTTAACATCTGCTACATTTTATTTTAACCAGAGCATTTTGAAGGCATGTGGCTTCTTCTCTAGGTACCAGTTAGAGAATCAAACTCAGCTGTAGGCACATCACTTCTATATAGCTAGGTTAGTGTAGAATCTGTGTTATTGCAGATGGAAAGAGAGGGGACCGTTTTCATTTGCTTTTGGTTTGACTGAGGCTTTTGGGACGAGGTGAACAGAAGATATTAAAAGGAAATTTCAAAAGATGGTTGATGCTTGACACTTAAATAAGGGGGTGTGTGTCTTGTTTTCATCAGTACTGACCATCTGTGACTCCCGCTAAGGGAATAAGTTGGTGCTAAAAATTTTTGAAAGCAAAGCTAATTATTTTACCCATAAACTGTAAAACCCCAAGTGCAAAACCTGGAACCCTTTTAATACTTTAAACCACCACTACTTGTCCTTTCAAAATAAGCAGTTATTACAAATTTGTCTTCAACGTGAATGTTAAATTAGATTCTAAAAAAATTGTGCTTTGCTGTTTGTTAGAAATTCTAGTGTATCTTTCATGATCTTCTCACTTAAAACATAAAACCCACAACTTTGCCCCTCAAAAACCTTTCATAAGTAGAAAACAGCCTTGTAGAAGATTCAGATAGTCATCAAGTGAAATAAATGTTTGCCTGAACCTGTGGCATCCTACATACGCAGATGTAATGACTCCTCCTAAATTTGTATTCATTTTGTCTCTAGCACTTCTGATTCTCCTTTGCCTCACTTCCATTTCAGTATTTCATTGTTCACATGAAGAACTGACCAGAGCAAGTGAGCGTTGGACTGAAAAACTCCTGGTTCATTAAAGGGACACAGTGAAAAGACAGAAAAAGGCAAGGGAAGGGAGTAATTTTGTATTAACATTAGGGAAATTTTCTACAAAATACTTAAAATAATTGAATTGAGATGGGCCTTGCCTTACTGCTTTAAATCTTGACCCTTCAACATCTAAAAACTCAAAGGGATGGCATAATTGCTTTCCTTCAGAGCTGTGGAGTTAAATAGGATCAGGAACTTGAGCTGGAGTGGAAAGTTGTTCTGGCTCCTGCACTGACCAGACTTTGGGCTGCAGTGCCCTACAGCCAGATGTGCATTGAGTTTTCAGGTGCTGTAAGTCAAAACAGAACAAACAGATGGGGAAGGTGGTGTATAGATTTCCTTTTTGGAGTGCATTGACAGTTAGTTTTGCAAAGTTCAGCTCAGGGTATTCATGGAAAGTCACAGGTTCACTACAATGCAGTCTGAGGTAACGCTCATACGAAGCAGAAGCTCTGGCAGATTTTTTTGCTATTTCCACACTCATTGCCTGTTGACAGGAGCTTTTGCCCAGGGGAAAGCTACCTTCAGTGTGCTTTATATAGCTTTTTTTGGTTTGCTTGCTTTGCATACTCATTTTCAAACACTTCCTTGCTGTATTGATGACTACATTAAATTATCACATTTGTATTAGCTACACAAAACCTCATTTACGTTTATATGAAGATAGAGGTAGTCAATTCCATGGTTATATTTTTTATAATTTAACCTCTTAATTGGACTAACTGAAAACAGTTTTGACAAGCAGTCTAGATAGCAAAATATCATGGTTTTGTTTTTCTTCCAAGTAATAAATTAGATTGCTTTCTTAGACTGTCATATCTGTTCATCAGTATATGCACACATTGCTGCTGTCAAGCAGACTTCATTTTTTCTTTGTTTCACTTAAGGAAAACTTAATTTTTGCATCTCACTTGGGCAAACAGTGTGAAATTAGATAAGGAAAAACCATCCAGTTCACTTTCTGTAAAGTGAATCCAAAGTTGAAGCTTTGGACGTTAGCAAGTAGGGAGTGGTATGTTCATTAATAGAGCTGGGCTATTAGGCCAGTAGCCCAAGTGGTGAGCAACTGCTCCATCTGTTCCTTAAAGCGTTGGTTTGGTTGTCTCTACCTGGTGTTTTCTAGGTGCACACTAACACATCTTGCATTTCTGGTGTTTCTTTTAGTCCCACTTTTTCTGCTGGCTAAAGAGGAGTTTGATCCCTCAGGTTTCTGACTGGGCATCTGCCACTCTAGATGATGTGAGCTGGAGCTGAGAGTCTTAGAGAATTAAAATGATGGCTTGTTTGTTTTTTCAAGGCAGTGGAGGAACTCAAGCGGGTTTAAAAAAAAAAAAAAGATTCATTTTGACAGTAAGCAAACTGTGAAATTCCTAGCAAGCTCTTCAAAATTCGGGAATCATACTGTGCCTGTTTGTGCTCTTGCGGTGTGTGCACAGAGCATGGGTGTTCTTCCCTGCAATCAGCAGATGCTGTTTGTTTACAGTGTGCGCTTTGGTACTCACTGCGTGCAGAGTCTAGTACACCAATACATCACTGAGTTCAGGGATCTTTCAGGGGCGAAAGGGAAGAGTGACTTTAAGAAGAAGAAAAATAAGGCAATAAGGAAGGTAAGAAAACAACTTCTCATGCAACCACTTTTTTACAGCTTTTGCTGCCATTGTTGAAAAGAGAGGCGTGTAAAATCAGAAAGCTGGCCTGCTGCTCATGAGCTGGTTGCCTCATGGGAGTTCAACTATGAGAAATTTTCTTTTTCTTTTTCTTTTCTTTTTTTTTTAAAGTTTGATGCGACACTGGCTTTGTCCTCCCATTAGCCTGGGTCCTGCTTCCCAGTTTGAAAAGTCTTGTTTCAGTCTTTATTTTCACAGCTGTTGGAATGATTAGGCTGTAGATGTCAGAGAGAGAAAAGGAAATAGCAGTAAATCTTGTTTAATGTATAGGCACTTTAAAGCATAAAGTGTTTGTTCAAACGCTGTTGTTCCATTCCTCTGCTTTGCTTTTTTTCTTAAATATTTTGTCATGCTGCGGCCTGAATCTGTACCTCTCCTGCCTCCCTCTTATCTTGCTTTGTATCTTGGATATGGCAATGGACAGAACAGTGTAGGAAGTTTACTTTCCTTCCCCAGTGGGTCTAACCGCTGGATCACGTTGAGCAGCCTGTTCTTTGCTGCAGCTGTGACTCGTCCCTGCAAACAGCAAACTGCCACCAGGAATCTGGAGATTTCACTGCCTACAAGCCGCTCATCTTTCCTGCTCCTTCCTGTTTCTATTCTTTCTCAGTCATCTGGTTCAGTGCCTATTTTTGGGTAAGGCACAGCTTGCATTTTCTTTGAAGGGTCTTGGGTGAATTACAATGTGGTGTAACTGAATTAGTTAGGTGTGTCTAAAGAGGCTGTGATTAAATTGCCAGTTATCTCAGAATGGCATGACAGGATACCTCTCTGTGTTTGAGAATATGTGAACAAGCCTTTCTTTTCTCCATCTTTTTAAAAAGTGTAACACTGTGTTATTGTTCCAGTCATTGTGGTCTGGAAAACAGCCACCTGTAAGTTTAATACAGCTGGGAACGGAGGGCGAGGAAAAGCTGCCTGGCCTCAAATCTAGTGCAGCTGGTGTTTTCTTTTTTCCTACCAGCTCACTTAACCTGCCCATCGTGGACAGCTTGCAGGTGGAACGGGAATAGTTTTCCCAGTGTAAACGTAGTTCAGGTTGACCTCACAATTATGCACGTGTGTGGGAAAAGGAGTTGTGAAAAGTACCTGACTGCTCCCTCCCTTTTTCCCATAAAATAACAGGCCTTCCACTTCCAAATGCTTATTTTTAACACACCCTAGTGGATCTGGTTTCCTTGTGAGCCTGCTCATCTGTTACAGCTGCTAAAACCCCTGCTCCTAACACAAAATGTCATTCTGTCCATGGGCCTTGTTTGGGAGCTGCACGTTCAGACCTTTCAAGTTCTTTTCAGGGCTGGATTTCTTTAGTCTTTTCTTGCTATGTTGTTTGATTTTTCATGTGTTCTTAGACCTCCATAGTGGTGGTGTTTACAGAGGAACAACTGCAGCAGATGTTTATAGTTCAGTAATATCTTGGACATTGATTTGTAATGAATACTTTAAAGAAAGGTACATTAACCTCTGAAGACAATAGTTATAGCATAACCTAAGCATAGGAGATCCTTTTTTCCCATAATCGACAGCAGTTAGTGTTTGCCTTATTTCCTCAAATAGCACTTCAGAAATGTTATACTCTGACTACTGTCACTGCCTGTTCTCCTTACTTAGGGTTCAAACTTTTCTGAATGCTTCCAGCCACCTGTGACATGAAAGCCACATTGCAGCCCTGAGTTTTACTGTTCATTGCCATCGGTTTAGTTTCTTCTGAACTGTTTCTCTTTCTCTGCTAATTTTTGTGTTTCTTTCTGATGGCTTCTGTTTCTATACTGTTTTTTATGAACTGACCAGAAAGAAGCACTGTATTCCAGTTGCACGACTTTAGAGTGTACTGAGGTTCTAGTTCCTTTGTTATCAGCTATTGCTCATTTTTATGAATGCTAGCCCCTTTGATGACTGTGGCTCTTTTAAGAGAGGCCTTCGCTGAGTTGGCCTTGGGGCTCCTCCAGGCTTTTATTGAGTGTTAAGTTAGTTTAGAACTCGGCAAAATACTATAAATAAGTATCAGCGTGTAGATAAAACCAAAATAGGTGCTTATTAGTGCCTGGGACTTACAAGTCAAAGCAAATAGGACCAATGAATGAACAGTTTTTAGTCTGAATTATTGGTGTGTTGTCTTCAAATCAGAAGGGCTGCCTGGTCCTGTTCACAAAGCATGTGGAATTTGGAGAGAGTCTTTCTGGAGACATCAGAGGGATTTAGATCCTTGAGCATCCAGCCTAGACTAGTACTGAGGGATGCTTAGGCCTGGCTTGGGTGCTCTTGGGTATAGCATTCCTGCTGACTATAGTGGCACTCCCTGGCTGGCCATGATGCAAAAGCTGAAACTTTAGCAAGTTACTGCTATTTTTCCTTCATTACTCTTCTAACTGGCAGATTTCCCAATAAAGATGATTTCTTGGGAAAAAAAATGCTCCTCTGTTGAAACAATGGTATAAACTGGTCGTTGAGAAGTTGCACCCTGTTCTCCAGATGCATGTGTGGCCATGGTTCTGGCACTGGAGGAGAAAACAGAGAAAACCAAAATGTTTGAAGGACAAGGAACTTCTTTGTCCGTACTTCAGCCTTAGTTCTTCATGAGCCCTCTGAAGTTACATGTTTTTCATTACTTACTCATCTGACTCTCTTCTCAAGACCCATCCCTGTATCCTCCCTGCTGTAAAGCCTATCTGCTATACATCTTCACATTGTGCACCACCAGCACTGCCCATGGCCTCGTACGTGCAACACTTGCCTGCTTTAGGAGTCTTTATTCCCTTTCAGCAGGGGTGTAGGGCTTTGAGGAGTGACAAAGCCACAGCATTCAGGTGTGGGAGGTGTTGCTTCAGGTAAAGCCCCAGGCTAAAAGAAGCCCTACTAGAAATTACGTTCCCCTCAGCATCTTGAACTGTGATCTCCCCTGGAGTGAGTGACCCTGTGTGCACGTGTGCCCCTTTCGCTGCTGGCTGTAGCATGGAGGTGTGTACATCTCCTCTCCAACCCTGCCCTTACCTCATTGCTTGACTCCATATGTGGAGTCACACCAAACTGGGAAAACGTGAGGGCTGTCTGGGAAAGGATGGGCGAGGAAAAGCAAGCATCTTTAACCAAATAGATGTGGTATTAAAATGTTTTCTGAGTTGCCACTCAAGGGAGGCTATACAAAATTCAAAGTTGTATTTTAACTGTTTGGCAGTATCTCTTTAACTGGTAACATCTCTTCTTCTCAAATTTTGCCCCTGGCAGTCAATAAAACAAAATGAGGCTAATTGAATAGGAGCCATATGTGTGATAATTAATTGGGAGTGCATTCTGATTCAGTGCTCTGTAGTTCCCTGCCGAGTTAAAGATGCATTCACATCTCCAATTCACTGAATCATTCTAAGAGGACAGAATAAAGACAGAAGGGAGGCATCAGAGAGAGAATGCATGCTGAGGCCAGGCAGGAACACAAGCAGAGATCAAAACCACAAGCGGGATAAATGAAAAGGGAAAGGGATGGGCAAAAAAGGAAAAGGCGTGCAGTGAAAAATCTGAGAGGATAATGCAACAGTCATTGATAAGCAGGAACTCAGACCTATAGAGGAAAAGAAATCATGAGCATGATAGAAGAGGACTTTTAAAGATATTCGGAAAGGAAGGCAGCAACAGGGCATAAGAGAAAGATGAGAATGGACTCATAAATCAGAAATAGGATGCATGTAATATTTTAAGGGCTTGTGTGGATATACAGTGGCACTAAAATTTTGTAAGCTGCTCATCTAATGCTTAGCTTCCAAATTATGTAGATCTAATGAGATCAAGTAAATTCATGAAATTTCTGTCATGTCGAGTATTGGAAACCTGTTGAAATGGATTGATTGAATTTCCGTAAGAATAAGTGTTCTCATCAAGCGTTCATCCCGTTCACTTGGATAATGCAGATCATCTCCTGTTTTAGATTTAACTGAATCAGACATTTAGGGGCAAGCTGAGGTTCCGAGCACTAAACTCAAACCTTCCATTCAAGAAGGTGCTTACTCAAGCAACTTTTGTCAAGATGTGAAGACAGGGGAAAAGCTGAGATCACAGAGGAGATGTTCAGCAAGTGTAACTGTTTTAACTGAGGTGATACGTAAGTTATGTACAGACAGCAGCAGGGAATAATTCATGCTATAGCTTGCTCAAGTCCTGCATGTTTCCTGATGTGCAAGGGTACGTGCATCTCTCTGTGTGGAGTAAAGGAGGTAAACACCTTGCTCTCATTTGCTGAAGCAGCTCCCAACATTTTGGTCATATTTTTTTGCTCTCTGATCTTGCTCTCTTTTTCTGGTGAAGACTTCACTGGGACTTTTCTCATCACCTCCTTTCTACTCTCCAGGTCCTTACAGTTTCTCAGGCTTTTGCCACTTCACTCATGGGCCCATCAGCCAGTGCAGAGCCCAAGTGAATTAGTCCTGCAGAGCTCTGGGTACAGCGTAGTACCTTTCCTATAATGTTTGTGCTGGCTCACAATGGGAAAACCAGAAAAAAACACTCACCTGCACTATTTCAGATGCATGTTTTTGTGTGTAATTAAGACATTTGCTTTTTGAATTAAAAGTACCTCTATGAATTGCAGACAGTGAGTATAGCTGTGATGTAGGGTCCTGCACTAAGCCCCTTCCTTACAGGAATGTCAGGGTCCCAGCCCTTTTTCACTGACACAAGAGTGAACACAAATGTCTCTGTGCAGTTGGCGTAATCCTTCCACTTGCAAAGCTTCTTATATTTCTTAGTATAAAATATCTGGAGATCATGACAAAATGTCTTTTAAAAGAAAAAGCATACTCAGACAAGGGGAAAGAAATTAAGTAGCAAGGTAGGCAAGACAAAAGCGGGGATATTGATGACATTTTGGTAAAGCATTAGTGAATATTTTCAAGTACACAGGTGCTTAAATGGCCTGGCTTACAAATAAGAGGTGAATTCCCCAGCTAAACCTTTGAATGTCAGAGCACTTAGGTGGGCTGTTCAATCCATGTTTGGGCACTCACACCTCTCTTGCATCCCTTTTGCTGCAGGAGCACAGAAACTGCATCTTCAGGAAAGGCTTCAGAATATGCCATATAAACATGCTCAGTAGTATCTCAGCAAATGACCACAAGCCTGATTTGTACATCTACTTTTAAAAAACCCAAACCAAACCAAACCAAACAAAAAATCCCCACCAAACAAACCACAAAAAACCCAAAAACCAAACCCAAGAAGCTCTCAGAATGAATTATAGAAACCTTTTTAAGAAAGTAAAGAAACCCTAAGAGCAGGAAACATTATTGATAATAAGATCTTCCTGTGTTTTAAAAGGATCCTTCAACAACGCTGTCTTTAATAACTGGTACTTTTTATATATCTTAGTGCCCTCCCCCAGTTTCCTAGTGTGCAATCAAAGCCACTTTTTATTATTGTTAGATGAAACACTGGAGCAGTCAAGGAAGGAGGGGAGGAAGAAAGCATGAAAAATAAAAATCAGAGCGAGTGATCAGGAAGAAGTTGCTTTCATTATTAAGATATCTTTCTTTATTAATGTGAGTTAAACCTAAGGCATATCTTCCATGCAGCTGTCCAGAAAACCTGGCCATGGTTATGCACGAAGGGGCTGTCAGCCTTTGCTGTTATAATCGCACTGAAATCATTCTGCGTTTTAGATGAAATTGATTTAAAACTACTTGGGCACCCTTACGCTTCCAATTAGTACCATCGTTTTTGCCTCTGGTGTCCTTCAGATAATCATAGATGCCTGCTTATTCTGCCATTTCCTCATTCTCCCTCCTGCCTCGCTGTTGTAGCCTACTACTACTGTGTTTTTAATGCTAAACCTTCCGTTCATAGTGCCAGCAGCGTAAGATATTCACATGGAAATGTTGAGGATTTTTTTTTTCCAGACTCTCATGAATAATCATAGGGCTGCAACATAGTAAAGTTTTTCTCTGTTAGATTTGCCTGTTAGATGTCATGGAAAGACAGATTAAAATTCATTGGACGCAGACAAAGAAAAACTTTGGATCTACCCTAGAAAGGCATCTCTTCTATCCCTCAGAGGGGAACTGCTTTTCTTTGTTTTGTTCTCTTTCAAAGTAGAGATCCCCTTCTTCACAGCAAGAATCCTGGAAATCTTGAATTTGTGTTTTGGGGAAAAACCCATCAACAGCAAGGCAGATAGAACAGCTGCAATTTTATTTTCATCTTCAGGAAATAAGAACAGCAATGAATTTTTTTTTTTTCTTGCCCTCAATTTGCCTGGTTCTCAGCATCCGCTGTATGTTCCCCAGGCTGCCTGAATCCCCCTCGGTCTTTTTTATGCCTTTCTAAGGAAATTGGGAGAGTAAAGTGGGAGAAGAAAGTCTTTCCAGGTTGAAAAACGAGGCAGTATTTTTGGACAAGGGAAGCACAGGAGGTGACTTCATCCTTTTGCAATGGGAAGTGATAGTTATAATGACATGAACAATGCTATGCAAACCAGTGGATTATCTCAGTGCCCATGTAAATGCTGGATTAAAAGAGCATGAGATAGATATTTCAGGAACTAAGCAGGATGTTGACTGTAAAATTGCTGAAGACTTAGCTGAAGACATTCAAACACAATCACTTGCTCTTTAGGGCAAGTGCCCAAGGACCTGCACTTGGTTTGCATAGAATAATGCAATTCAGGAAGAAATCCAATTACTGAGCTAATTATCACCTTGGATGAGTGGTAACAACCAAATTTAAAGCAAAAGGCCACTGGAGGAAAGCCCAAATCATCCACTAGTCCCAAAAGTTCACTTTGAGAGGTCCTCGTTGACAGTGAAAAGCCCAGGAGTAAAGGCGTCGCTAGTTTGATTGTTAGGCACAGTGTATTATAGCTTAATGCAATGCAAATTCCCATTGCCTTCAAGAGGTACAAACATAGCTTTGGTTACTAATAATTGTGGAAATTTTTTTAAAGTCCAGAATGGATTACCTGACTGAATTTATTCAACTGAACTGAATTTCAGGAGGGAAGTTTGCTTTACAAACTGTCTATATTATCCTCCGTCTTAAAAAAAATTAAAATTATGCTTCAAAATATCTGTATAAAGCTTTGAGTTTTTCTGGTAGTGTCTGAAAAGGTAAATCCTTTCTTGTCTCATGTCCTGAGGCCCGTGTTTTAGCTGCTTAAGCAATTATTACTGTGCTTGGAATAGAGGATAAAGCTGCAATGGAGCCCGGTTTTGTTTTGTTTGTGAGAGCTGTTCCGTTTCCTTCCCTTCTTCCCAGTCAGGCTGTGTTGTCCATCTCCGAGTGTCCTGAAGCACTTGTGATTTTCCCTGATTGTTTCATGCATCTTTCTCTCAAAGGAAAAAAAAAGGGGGGGGAAGAAATGAAGCCAGAGCTGCATGCTGGGCAAAAGGATTCCTACTTACTATAGATTAGAATTTTCTGAAGTATTGCTTGATTTGTATGAGTCTCAATATTTCTCAAGAACAGAAATGCTTTATAGGTTGGTAAAAAATTGGGGTAAAGAATAGTATTGACTTGTACCTCATACTGCCACACTGATTTCAGAGGGACTGAAAGTTAATAAGGAGTCTCATAATCTTAAAACATATGCACGTGGAAATCAGCAGCGTTTCTCTGCTGAGAATAGAAAATTGATTGAATTCCATAACCTAATCTTTATGCTAACTCTTGCATATGTTGCACTTGCAGGTGGATGTATATCAGGGTAGAAGAATTCTGACAACCTTTTTGAAGTAAAATCATTCTTTCTGTTTTGAACTGCTTAGAAGGCCCTCCCCCTGTTGCCATTTTCTGTTGCATAGGAAATGGAAATTGCAATTACAATAAGCTGAGCCAACCAGAGGCAGGAAGATAAATAATACATCAAATAAAATGTTAATCGCTGTAGATAATGTACTAATGTTAATTACAAATAATTCTAATTAAGACTCATATTCTCTCCAACTGTATTTCTTGCAAAGTAAAGAACATGCCTTTTTAAAGCAGAAATCAGTTGCTGGTAGGGAGTAGAAGTAAAGCAATTCTGTTCCTCTACGGAAGGCTGTGTGCAATTTTTCTGTTGGTTGGTTTTCCACAGCTTTTTAGGGTAGGCTGTAGAGAGTGGATGAAGAGGCTTTCTAACATTGGGGACATCAATGGCATCCCTCTCCCAGTTGGCTTCAGCATGAGCTTATAGCTTCAGCTCAGAAACTTCCAACATTTTAAATAACTTGTATATTGACACACAAAATCCTGGGAGCCAATACTGCGATGAGGACATACAGGCTCCCAGAGAGTCTCTGTTGTGCTTCAAAGAGAACGTTACCCTGGGTTTACACCGTCCTTTTTCAGTGTTATTTAAACTGTCTGAAAGCCTCCGATATAACTTACACCCTCTTTGCCGCAGTCTTCCTTTGGCCATGTCTAAGTTCTCAGAGCGAGTAGCTAAATTTGGGCTAAGTTGACCGGCCAGCCTGTTCAAAAATCTCCACTGTGCTCCACCCTAATGAGCCAGACCCCAGCCAGTCCCACCTGGCCATGCCATCCTCATCACAGTTTGACAAAGGACATGATGAGGACTGTGTCTGGGTCTCTCCCTCGGGTCCTGTGCCAGGAGAGATGGTGCCTTGGCACATTTCCCTTTTGTTTGCAGGCCGGTGAACAGATGAGACTCTCACCACTGCCACATGTAACCTTACGCTGACTGTGGTTTAGGGCAAACAGCTTTGTCTTTCCCCATTTTCTGTTTTAACCTCATTTACCAAAGAATGATAACATTTACGTATCTGGTTGATAGGCCTTCTGCTAAGGCTAGTGATTGAGGGCAAAACTCAAGACAGTATTCTTAATGAAGTGTCCTGATATCATAAAGCACCACTGCCAGAGCAGTATTTCAGGGAAATTTATATTTACTATAGCATTTCTGTTAGCCAGGCTTTCACTTGTACCCTGAAGGCTTGGGAGATGGACGCTTGGGAGGTGCTTTGGACTTTTAGTGTTGAATATCCCTAGTCACCACAACAACTGTCTGTATGGAATAAGACCCTGTAATTTACTCTTTTTCAAGTGATAAGAATGTCCAGGGACTCTCTTGTCGCTGCCTAGCTAAATATAAAACTACATAAAGTGATTCTTGTTGTCGTTTTTCCATAGATGTTATACACCCACAGAAATGTTTTTGCACAAAGAAAACCCCTTGAGTCCAGCTGTTTCCCTTAAGGCTTAAAAGGGAAGAGAGACTGATTTAATATGCTTTCTATTCAGTGTTTTGGTAGCACCTGGATGATGTGCTTCTGGAGCCAGTTCAATTATTTAAGTATGTAGTGTTGTGTATTATCACAGATGCCAAATTCTGAATGGACTCTGCCCCACAAGAAGGAAAATGAGGAAGAAAGAGTTTGAGGAAAAGGAGGAGGGGACACAGACACTTTTGTTTTGTGTGCTGATAAGCTACCATATCAATAGCAATACTGAACTAAAATAACTATATATGCCTACTTGGAGTAAACCAATGAACGGATTATAGTGTGAACTGCATAATGATATAAACACAGAGTGAAAAGATACATTAAAAAGAAAGTAAAAATGTGGGTTTGGGAGAATCTTATTTAAAAAAAAAAAAAAAAAATTGGCTGTACAACATGTCTTTATTTCCAGCACCAAAAGATCGGACCATTCCAACACCAGACTGGCAATTCAGATCGAAAAGGATGCAGGTATGGCCTGGGAGTTTGGGTGTTTGCTTGATTTGCAAAATGTGATGTATTTACACCATCGAGGCTTTGCCTGGGAAGCTGAAGAGATGCAAAGAGTTTAAATGTTGTGTGAACAAACCAGAGCATTTTAAATGTAGCGGAGCACCGGACTCGATAAGTAAATTAGCTCTAGAGTTATGTGTAGCTGATCAGATAGCTGCTGGGCTGTGAATTGCTTGGTTAATCATGACATTGCTGTTTGTGCAGAGTATGCAGCAGACACCCTAGCTAGACTCTAAGGTCAGCTGTGAGCAGGGAAAGGTCTTGGAAAAAAGCAGCAGATTAACGGTGCCCATACTGCTGAGCAGTTTGGGCTTGACAGGTAGCTCCTCTTCCCTGGAGAGAAATCTTTTTTGGAGAGGGAGGAAAGGGAAATTGGAAAATTTGCAGGAGGGGGTAAAAGAAAGGAGTAGGAAAGATGGTGGGTTTGTCCTCTGGGTATTGGTGCATTAAATGAGCTCCGACTTTGGCAATGTAAAGCACCTTCCTGGGCTGCACTGAGTGGTTCCCGTGAGATTGGGAAATGAGAGCATTTTTTGACAAGTCAGTGGATGTGGAGAGTGTGTGGTACCTCCGCTGATGCTCTTCAGCACCTGGCGGGACAGAGCCCTTCCCAGGGGAAACCGATACCAGTGTTTTCATGCCAAATCCCAGACCCAGTGAGAGAGGCCAGCGCTTCATAGATAGGTTTCTTCTGCTTGTGTTCTGCGCCTGATTTTATTTTGCCACTGAGGTGTCAGGGCTTGTATTGTGGAGCTATAAGTTTACATTGTAATTATTGTTATCATATTTTTATCCCCCCTCCCCCCTTTATCCTTATCCATTACATCAGTAGCATGAATACACATCTTCAAGCAGAAATGGGTGTAATCCGGGGTGTCCAAGAAGGTGAGAGAGGTATTAGCAGTTTGAGGCATATATAGTGTTCCTTCATTATTTATCGTTTCAAGGTAGGGAGTTAAGATGTTTCCCAAGGCCATTCTGTCATCTGATAGCAATAACCTTTAGCATTATTATATATGCTAATAAGTTAATTATGTTTTAAACCCCATAGCTCAAGCAAAACATTCCTTTTGTGTGTGTGCTTAAAAGATTCATTTTATGACTCATTTAGATTTTGACCAACTATATTCTAGAAGGTGTATAGCTGAGTATGTCTGTATGTGCATACACACCTGCACGTACAAACATACCAGGGCTGGATGCATAATGGCCATGGTGATGAGAATCATCGTAGTAACACACCCACTCCTCTTCTCGTATTGAGGAGCAATTTGTAGGGGAAGCTATAGCCTGTCATCCTCTGGAATTTTTTCTCCATGTTAGATCTGCTTCTAAATATGCACATACATAAATATGCATGTGTACCTGTACATATGTATCCAGATACACTCTCATGTATACAAATACACCTACAAGATGTTGGTTTGTACATATGTATCTATTCATGCACCAGCATTTTAAAAGTATTGGAAGGTGACGCACTGACACATTATAGAAAAGAAAAGCAGTTCTCATGTCAAGCATATATTATGTAAAAGAGTACAAGCACAAAACACCACATTGGATTATGTGGCAGTGTGTTAGCATTTGTGAGAGGTTCATTCCCTTTCACTTTATAATCACCATCATAAAGTGCTACTTTTAATCCAGTTAAATGCCATAGGCCTTTATGAGATGACACTTCTAGACTGTGATTGGGTGTTTTTCACCTGGACAATTGGTCCAACCAACATGTAATTGGACAGCTACTATTTTTAAAGAAGTGGTAGCAATTCTAGTGGTGAATGAACCTTGTTTCATTCTTTCTCAATATACTATATCTTCATTTTAAGTACCAACAGATAATTCATGGACAAAGCCTTGAAAAAATTCCTGGAGGACTAAAAGAAAAAAATCCCAACAAAATTACTGGAAGCTGTGTGACTGAATTCTTTAAAAATCTCAGAAATAATACTCAGATTTAAGCTTATATACTGAAATAATCATGATTTCTTGTTTCTTAAAATTAAGAACATGTAGATATTAACTTAGCATTGCAGAGACTTTCAGTGGAGCCAAAAAATTCTTGCTGTTGTAAAACATGAAGGTGATTTGATTCAGTCTGAAATACATGTTATCACTGATTTTATATTCTATTTACAACATTGTTGATATTAAACAAAAGTTTCAGGCCTGATTCTCTGAAAGACTAAAAACCACCTAGGAAATGTAGATTGTATAAAGTATCAGGAAGATATCATCCAACTAGAGGAAGAAGCTTTATGCAGGAATAAAAAAGAACATGGGATTTTATGCAGAATGGCTTAGTGTATTATAAATTTTATTCTTTACAAATATGTGCTGCTCTGGTTGTAGGAAATGATGACAATAATCTCAACTCCATTTTTTATGAGCATTTGACAAGATCTCTGCAGGAGTCTCTTTGTGGAGATTTGATTCTGGGCCGCTGGGGAAACTACAACACAGGAGACTGTTTTATTCTGGCATCGGATTATTTAAATGCCTTTGTGCACTTGATCGAAATTGGAAATGGCCTTGTCACCTTTCAGCTCAGAGGGCTGGAATTTCGAGGTAAGGACCCCTGATGATTTAAATAACAACAAAAACAGCAACGAACCCTGTCTGGCTTTTTAATCTATCACAACTCTATAGTAGGACATAGAGTTTAAGGACCTTTCTCTCTATCTTTTTACAGATATTTGTCTGTCTAAAACCTCTGTACTTCTTTGTATCATTAGTTGATTGACAGTGTTTTGGAACCTAGATGTTAAGAAATTTGAAGTCATGTTCTGCAGTACCATAAGACATTCAGAAAGAAGGCATGTTGAGTTATTTGCTTGGTTCACAGATCTTTTAGTTTATACTTAGTTATGTTTGCAGATTATTTCTTTCCCGCCATAACCATGAAAACTGAAGGTGTTCTTAAAATTGTTCAACCCTCCAAACTTGTCTTTGAAAAAAACCCAAATATCATAAGACCCAAATATCATGTGTCAGATCATGCAAGATGCCAGTGCTGAGATGGTCTCCATCACAGTAGAACAGGAGAGGAGAAGCAAGTCAATCGGGGCTTCGTATTTCTCTTATTTAGGAAGTGCTGACTTCACTTGAAGGAGGGACCTCACTTTCATCCTGTTCAGTATATTCCTCTATCAGGACAATCCTCTTTAAGGAATGGCAATTGCATCCCCTTCCTCGGTGGTGTGGCTTTTGTGAGGCCAGTTGCTCCTAGTGTCACATTCCTGTCCTTTTGTCTGTTGTTGTCCCTAGAGTAGGAAGAAAAATGGAAGTAAAACCACAAAACTTTTTTAAACAGCTTTTAAATTTTGCTCATGCTACACATATTGGCTGCTTGGGTTTGTAACCTTTCAAAGATACCACTTTGCAATTGCAGGTCATGGGAGTTTTGAAATCCCAGAACAAACAGCTTCCCAGGCTCAAGGGCTGAGCATCTAATGGGCAATGTGTAGAGGAGTGTATGATCAAGGCAACTTTTCAACAAGGCTGAGTATGAGAAAATAGGAGACAGACTGGCCCTTTGAATGCACTTAGGTGTGGGAGGATTAGACTAGGAAATAACATGCGTGGGCTCAAGTCTTGACTCTGTGACAGATGGCCTGTAGGATATTGAACAGGTTGAGGTAAATGCTTGACGTTCACTTTTCTTCCTGTATGGTGGGGACAAAGATAACGCTCTCGTATCTTAAGAAAAGTTATGTAGAAAACAGTAAATACCTGAAACAGCTCGGTATTGTAGTACCTGAAGAGATACCTATTCAGTACAAAGGCAAACTGTAAGGAAAAGCAACTGGAAGGGAAGAGAAAGAATTTGTTTATCAGCCTTATAATTTCTTGTTGTTCGTGATGATGATGATGTACATGTGGCTCTGTGGCTTTCTTCAACTTCAAAGACATCAGTGCAAGTACTATCTCCTCCTTGTCTGCCCCCAAGGTAAGCAGTGGTACTGCTGTGTCAGGGATAGGGACTGAGGTTAAGTACCCTATAGAGTCCACGGGTGGAAAGCTTTTTTTGGGTGGATTTGGAATTTGCTATTACTTCTTTCAAATCCAGGCCAGACAAATACAGATTTATGTTGTTCTGCAAGAACAGTTAAATATTGTGGCAGTTCAAATCTCTTAGTTACAGTACCACTGGTTTCACAGGCTGGTAAATCTCTGAGATAAATGCCTTTTTTTTTTTTTTTTTTTTTTTTAAGACAGTTTTAGTCAGCCTGTCATATATGGTTCCTCTTAGGTTGCTCACAGTTATAATTCTTCATGGAAACTCTGTGAAGTCAAAAATTAGTTCATTTGTTTCTGCAGATCTGAAAAGAAAAGTGATTTCCAGGAGGGATTTATGTATGTTAAAGAAGAGACATATCTTGGATAACGTTGACATTTAGTTCGGATTTTTGGGGATTTTGAGTAAGCAGGACCATGTACGTTGCCATTAACTTGCATTCTAATTTCAGAAAATTATCTTTGGTGATCAACCTTTTGTGTTAACATAGTTCACTGTAGGATTTGAAACAACAGAAGAAAGAAATCTCACTTCCATGCTTAAATTACATGAGTTTTGTGAGTGGGTTTTTTTTTCCTCTGTGCAGTTGCCACCTACTGCTGGGTCCCTCTCCATCATCACCATCCCCAGGCAGTTCAAGAAAAGTAAATCTTGGAAACAGAGATGAAAAAAATCTCAGAGGATCCTCAAACCACATGCTAGCTGGATAAAAAGATCAGGAGCCTAGCAGATGGGCTTAGTGAACTGGAAGTTGAATGGTGAACAACCAGATAGCTTTGTTTCAAAGTGGTTTGGGAAGACTTTATTTGAGTTTGAGCCAGGATGGTTCATTAGCAGGCAAGTGCCATTTTGCATTTGGATCTGAGAGCAAAGCTCAAAAATTGCTCAGAGTATCATTGGGGGAAGAGACTCCCCAATACTGGAAGGAGAAGAAAAGGATGGAAATGGGAGGGAAATGGACTCCCCCTCTTCTCTTCTCTGAACCCACCGGATGATGCTATTCCAAGAATAAGAGAAAATGCGTAGTTAGTTTGTGTCCTCACAGACATAGCATGTAAGGAAGGTTTCTCCAGCTTTCAGAATATTCTCTCCAGGTAGAGAAGTTATGGGAGGAGAAATTAGGAGTGTGTCGGTATTGTTACTACATTGTTTAGCCTGGAACAGAGAAGCCATGTAGGATTGAATAAAGACACATCCCCGAGGAAAGAACAGCTCAAACATGTAGGATTTGACATGCCATGTGAGCGTTGAACCCCACTGGACCATGCAGAATGGGTGCCAGAGAATCTACGTGCATTACAAGCCTGCTTACAGATGGAATAGGAGGAACAGAGGAGCCCAGAGGGGAACCAGGCACAAGCCAGATAATATGGATGGACTTCATGGACTCCAAAGCGTGGGCAGATAGTCTGCTGTGTGCCCAGGGGAGACTTGCTGAGGTGGTGTGCTGACCCCAGAGGGTTGCTCGTCTCTCCAGGTAACCCATGAGGGCTGCTGTGCTTTAGGAAAACTACGCTGCAGTACCGTGCCCTTCCCATAACAGGTTTTGTCCTCGTGTCAACAAGGCCCCGCCGGACACACGGCACTCTGTTGCAGTAAAAGGAGCCAGAAGGGCTGGCCTGAAGGCAGAAGCTGCCGAAGGGGACAGGCCAAGAGCTGTCCTGAGGAGACTCTGTGAAAGCTGAGACTGAGCTGAAAGTCTTCCTTGGAAGGTTTTCTTTGCCCCTTCCGTTGAGCGGGATCGCTGCCTGCAGGGGCAGGGAGTCAGAGCGGGCTGCCCCCGGGCCGCACCAGGAGCCATCTCCCGCACGGACTAGGCACGTTCTTCCCCATTTCAAACCTTGCAGATGGCGGAGTGGGGGTACAACTGTATACAGTAGGATTTTTTCTGCCTAAGTGGGAAGAGTGTGTGTGACTGCCCTGGAAGAACCTGGTGGTTTATGAAGTCAAGAGGCAGTCGTTAAGCACTAGGCTCGTTTCCTCTGCTTTGGGCATCTTACATTCCTATTCTTAGTTGCCTGGTCATGCACTGTTTTTCACATAGGACCCTGATTCCTTTCACTATACAGAATGGTTTCCCACAAGGAGGGGAAAAAGGGCTAGAGGAGGAACTTGAAATCTGTACTTTCTGAGCTTTGGCAGTTTGACTTCATTTTCAAATGAGTAATTTTAATTGAGGGCCCTAAAAATCTGCTGTTCTTTAAATAGTAAATCTATGTTTGCTTTGGAAATGAGTGAATCACAACAGTGTTCTCTGTGTCTGTGACTGTTTTCTCTTTGTGAGTAAACCAAAAGCAATATTTGCATTGTGGAGCTCTGGATTTTCCTACGAGTGTTTCTCATTGTGGTAGCTGAAGAGCGGTGCCGGCAGTATTGCCAAAGAAGGGGTCACAGAGTCTTCTGTATTTAAGTGTACTGGGGGCAGGAGGTACAGCCTCCCCAGTTTGCAGTCCAGCCTAACTGAGAGTTGGCATTAGAAACCACTGATTCAGATGCCTTTCTAACTGTATGTAATAGAAGCATTTGGCTCAGCTTTTAAATGAAAAAAAAAAAAAAAAAAAAACAAAAAACCCAACAAAAAAACCAAACCCAACCAAACCCCTGCAGGCTGGGTAAGAAGATACAGACTGAGCGGACTGGAAGAAGAGAGTCAGCAAAGCTGGGATTCCTCTCATCCATTTTTAGTCCTGTTCAAATTAAGCGCCTTGTATGAATTAGTTCTTCAATCTCTCTTTCTCCGGACAGAGAGGGGATGTGCCTCCATCGTGTTATTCATCCTGTGTGTAAAGGAGCGGGGAGGCTCAATACCTCCAGGCATTGAGAGGAGACACCCAGCTCCTCCTTTACCAAAAACGAAGAGAGGGTGGTAATTAAAACTTTCAGGTAGCTTGCACGTTGGTGTGGGGGGAATCAAGCCCTTCGGTAACTTAACTCTACTGACTGTGTTAGACCACAGCGGTATGCTAAAAGCAGCCTGCCAGAAGAAATACATAATGTATCATTTAATTTGAAAGGAACAGACAGGGGAAAACCCACAATCGGGGAACAAGCAGAAAGAATGTCAAAATATCTAGCTCCCGCAAGTTCCCTGTAGAACAAGGAAGACTTAAAATATTTTCCTGTTTAGTCTGTGCCTCTACAAAATGTCTTTTGGAGAATATCCAGTTAGGTGTTACATGTGCAGAAATTACTTATGGATGGTGATGCTGAAATCTTGAGGAGCTGTTTTCTAACTCCTGCCCGGTATTCTTCAATCATGTAATTAACTTCTAAATCTCTGCTGTGATTTTTTGTTACTGCATGTTGCACGTGCAATATTCATGCTTCACTTGGAACTGCATTAGATGAATCAAGGAAAGAAGCGCAGAGCAGACACAGATGTAATTGTACGTAGTGGAAGGCAGCTGTGACAGCAGGATGGGATCGCCTGTGGGGCTTTCTCTGTGTTAGCTAGCTTATTTCCCACGCAAAATGGTGTATGAACGCAGCCAGTTTAGGGTATACGCTTTAGGCACAGTAATCATGTCTAAGAAATAAGGACAGTTACTCATTTCTGCAGTGTATGTGTATGCTGTATAGTTTTATTACAGTAGCAAGTACATTACCAGTGTAAGGAATATTTATTGATGTTTGATTCTTGTGTCTGAAGGCTCTGTAGCACTGGCAAGAATCATTCTTTATTTAAAGAGTGATTGGAACTTTCACTTTTTGCTTTTACAAATTGCTTCTTGCTGTTGGGAAATAAAAGTGCCCGCCTTCATGTTTTTCCGGAGTCTACACTTGAAGTATGTTCAGTATATGAACCAGACCATCTAAAGGTATTGATAAATTAGGAGGAGTTCAGAGAAAAGCAGCCATTTTTAACACATCTCTTTGGAGAAAAGGTTAAAAACCAAAAGTACATTGTTTGTGGGAAAGAACAAAAGCTGAGAGACACAATGCTCAGAAATATTGGAGGTATGAACAGAAAGGATGCAAAGGGGTTTCCTTAATCTTGGTGATTTAATTGGGAAGAATGGCATGAAACAGGGAAGACGATACTTTATGTTGAATGCAGGAAATCTGTGATGTACAAGTCTTTCTAGGTGTACAATAATGCTTCAGCAGTGGAAACAATCTATGAATTTCAAATAGGCTTAGAATAGTTTCTGTAACACAGACTAGAATAAATATTTGATGTCTTTTTTTCCCTTTCCTCCTTTCCACAATTTTATGTGTATATATGGGTGCACTGGAGAGGGCTTCTGGAAGGAAGGAAGGAAGGAAAATATTGTTAGGTGCACTACTACAACGTTTTTATTGAGAAAATGTCTTTGCCAGAAACAAAATGTTGCATCTTGCATTGCACTCCAAAAGAGGTGAAATGAGAGGGTTTCATGGTGTTTGGTAGCTGAAGTTTAACAGCTAGCATCCTTATGGGCTTCCATAATGTGTCTCTGTGGACTAAGAAAAGGAAAGGTTTCTGAGGAGAGGGGATGCCTGTTATTAGACCGACTGATCTGGTTTGAAAACCACACTATTTTTCAGGCATACAAGCACCTGAAGCAGCTGAAAACCAAACCACAGTTTTATAACTAATAGCTTTGATGTTTGAGAAATTGATACTGTCTTTTTAAGTCCTGAGATTTTTCTTTGAAACAACCTGAGACTATCAGAGCCTGTAAATTACTGTTCTGAATCCCAATTCCACAAGGAAAAGAGCAGGAAGGAGCAAAACCAGTTGCTGGTTTCCAGAATGTGTCCAGTTCTGGGGTTCATGAGTTTCTGTTTGGGAGCTCAGTTCACTCCTTTTTGAAGTATTTGTTTTTCTGTGTTTCTGGAGCTACATACGATGCTTTTTCAGGAGAGGATGGCCTTTCAATGGCTGTAATTATGCTCTTTGTGCTTCCATTGGGTGATAACTTGCTGTTTATTAAGATGCTATGCTGAGCCTTATCCATCAGAATTTGGGAATACTCAGATTTGCAGCAGAGCTCAGGGGAGCACAGTCAGATAGTTCCAGTGTAATGCATATATTTGTAAAATATTCACGTGCATGATTTTGCCAAATGAATGGTGAGCAACCAGGCATTTTTGTGGAGTTGTCGATGACGAGACCTGGCCTACAAAAGGAGTTACCTTGGGCTTCAGTCCATCTTCGTGGCTCCCATCTCCATATCCAGCTCCATCTCTCAGACTTAACACCTGGTTAAATCCCCTGGTCCCAAACTGGTTGTTGGGGTCACAGAATTTAAAGCTTGAAGTGCCTAGTGCAGGAGAGTGATTTATGATCTTCTTAATGTCTGTGGGTTGGGGTTAGTGCATGAGCCCTATAAACCCTTTCTATGTACATTTGCACCCTAGCTTATTACAGGTCAGCAATCCTTAGTGCTCAAGCTATCGCTACCTTCAGCCACAATAATTAGTCCCCATTCTGGATGTGTTATTAAACTGAAGTGTTTTATGGAAATTAAAAGAAGTATGTGATTGTGTTATGGGATTTTCTTTCTGGCCCTTCAGAACGGAAAAATGCTTTTCTTTTCACTTACTGAGTTTTCAAAATTGAATTCAAAAGCACTCCGATTTCAGCCTTAAATTCTAGGAGGCTGGGTGGTCATTAATTTAGATGTATTTTATGTGTCCTCTCGAAGCGAGATTACAGTCTTCAGTTTCAATTTTCTCATTTCCATTTAGGTCAGATCATTCTGGCAGAGCAGAAGTCAGTCCTCAAATCCTGATGCGTCAGGAAAATAGAAAGAGCTCCAAGTTCTCACCCTGGTTTTCTCCTGAGCTCACATAGATTGACCTTGCTTTGTTCAGCTGGCACATGTTTTTGCATTGATGGATTTTTGGCAACCATCCAGTGTTAGATCTTACAAACGAATCGGTCTCATCTATACTAGCAAAGGTCACAGTGAATGTTTAAGCTTGAGTGAAGTGTGAGAGCTTATTTTCTTTCTACTGCAGAAAGAAATGTAAAAAAAAATGTTTTCCCTCAGATTTTAAAATCACTAATTACCGGTGAAAACATCTTCCTGTGTTTTAATATTTAATGGTACTACACTTAATTATATTGCAGAACTGAAGTGCACGTTCTGCTCCCTGCTCTTTGGTTTTATGAATAATTCTCTCAGTTGCTTGAACTTGATAATTTTTTGAGAAGCAGTATAAAAATTGTCATTTAAATCATCAGCTTATATACACAAAAGTTTAAGGTCACCCTTCTGTAAAAGATGTACACAAATGCTTAGCTTCATTTACAGTGACTTGTCCCTTTTGGCTTGATGCATAAAGCTGAGCACATGCTCTTAAGTCTCTGTAGTACCAGTGTCTAGAGTAATGAACCAAAAAGATTGATGTAGGCACTGGTAAAATGAAATTTCTCAGTAACATGCAAATCTGTGGCATTGAAGTCCAGCCAGTGCATTATGGATTAAAGTAAGGCTCAATTAAAGATGAGAGAAAATTACTGGCAGTCTTTCTAGAACTGACTGCAAGAATTGGGAGGGAACCAACATGTACTTGAGCATCAAGCCTGCATTTCGTCTTTGCAGACTTGAGTCCTTTTACTAGATGTTGTTTGGAAATTCTAATCATCAGCATGGTGGCAGGAATAGGGATTTGGTGTTTTGGCAGAGCACTGGCCATGGCTCAGGTTACACTTTTAAACTTAACAGGGATACCCCAGAGGCTCTGCAAGCAGTCAGGACACCAAATCCCCAAGGTGGTAGTACCCAAGTCCATCAAACAGCTTTTGTTAAGCAAGTGCATGTTCGCCAGATGTGGGATTGCACAGCCTTGATTTCATTCTTTGGAATAAATCTGCAAAATGACCACATGAGCTCCTTTGGTTGGTTCCCAGGGCTTTTGTAATAACACGGCCCCAGTTAGAATGTCTCTCACTCTCCAAGTTCAATGTTGATTGCTCCCACTGTAGTACAATTTTAACTTCTGTTGATTAAAATTACCTAGCAAAGATGACTTGGAGCATTTTTACCTGTTGAATTTACCTGAGAATGCAAATAATTGTTCTGGCATCTTGTTCTGTTTGTCATGCATGTGATGACAGCTTCCTTCAAACATTGAGGGTCTCTTAAATCCGCCTATTATTTGCCTTGCCAGCCTCTTTAGGCCCCATATTTTACATAATATATGGCTGAAGAAAACTAGTAATTAGAGAATCTGCAGTAATAATATTTGGTGTTTATTAATAGAGATAATACAGAGAGCACATAGAAACAGCCAGCATTCTATAGGAATGAAATGTGCTATTTCCATACCAAAACAAACAAAAAAAGAATTCAAGGATAGAGTTACATAGGCTGAGCAAAGCCATCTTTAATTCCCTTAGTTGTAAGGGGATCACTGGCAGTTGTTTATTAGGTTTGTGTTTTTCATCAGTTATAAACATTGGCAATACTTAATTTAGCACCTGGGATGAAGATGTATCTTCTTTTGAATTCGGTTTAATACCGAGAGACCTTTAAACTTTCAAAAATCAACATAGCAGTAGTAGTAACAGCACCAGCACTGAGTAGTTATTTTACTCTTTTCAAGCCATGTATAAAAGAATATGCCTTTCCATACTTCAGTTTGAGTACGATGTCTTTTGACATGACTTCAGAAAAGCATCCACTGACCCAGAGCAGTTGCTGCTGAGTTGCTGTTGAGCAATAAGTGTTAATTCATGTAGAAATCTGTGAAATACAAAGCAGAAGCAGACCAGTTCATGCCCAGTCCAACTGGAAATGTCAGCTTGATAGGTCATGTTTCGGACTTTGCGGCAGTGTTTGAAAGGAAAGACATTTATATTTGGGTGACTTGAAGGCATTTAATAATTTGTCATATTGTATATGCCTGAAGTCTAAGGAAGAATACATATCAGTGAGTGAACAACACTGGGTACACAGTGTAAATTTTCACTCATAGAAAACTGAACAGAGAATACTGGAATATACTGGATCTTTCCCCCCCCCATCTCTACAATCCTGTTTTTTCTCACACATTTCCTTCAGAACTTTCTATGCTTTTTTTCTTGTATGTTTTTGCTTGCTGGATGTATTTTAGAAAGTGTCCAGGCAGAAAAGAGAAGGTGATAACCAATACTTTAACATATTTTGTTATATTTTGAAAGGCTTTTCTTAGTGCAGAGAAAGGAATATTCCGGGTGCTACTTCTATGGGTAGAAACGAAAGTCCACACACAGCTTGTTGACCAGACAGTTGTGATGGGACCGGGATAGACAGTCGAGGGTACAGCGACTGTCATGACACTCCACAGAAAGGCCTTTGGGATGCTGCCTTGCTCCAGGCTCTCTTTCGGGCTGCTGGCAAACTGCAGGGGATTGGAGCTGACGCTGTAGTCTTTCCTGGTTCAATGTTCAGGTGACGAACATGGCCAAATTCTTCTCCCTTTTACAGTGACACAATGGAACAGGTCTGTTGGTCCTGGCGGGGGTGGTTCATAGCTGTTGAACTGCAGGACGGTGTCTAGCACCTTCCTCTCCTGTCGAGACCGTTTGGAAGCTGACGGAGCCAGCTCCCTCGTGGGGTGATACTGAACCTTTGGTGAAAAGCCCATGCTTTCCATGTTACACCATAGGTGTAACTTGCATCATAGGAGATGGCCTTGAAAGATGGTTTATGTACAAATTCAGTGGAGAGTAAGCTCTGCAACAGCCCACAGAGAGTAAATTTTAAAAAGATCTATACATCAAGATCTCATGTATTTTGAGAACAGTGGGGGGACCACATAGGCGTCCACCTCAGTTTTGATTTGCAGTGCCCTACATGGTGTTGAAACCACATTCATAGATTTTAAATCCTGAAAGGCTCAGCTTGACCATCTAGTGTGCACAGCACAGGCCAGAAATGCAGTCTGCAGAGCAGATATATTATTGTTTCTGCATCTGCCTCATGACTTCTTTATGAGTTAACATCTCTTTTTCAGAAAGATTTACTCTATTTTGATCTAAAGCCTATGTAATAGGCTAATTAGAAAGCTGTTCTGTCCTCATGATACAGTGCCACTAGTGCTATTCATTAGAGATGTTTGATCCAGAGTAGCATTTACTCCGGTGGGGGAGAGAACAACCCGGTGGATTTTATTTTTGGAACTTGCTTTCCAAGGTAGTTTGGTAAACCCAGATTTTACAAGTGCTCCAACACACTGTAAAATCTTTGTTTGCATCCTGTATGTTATTTGAAGAAGCAGACTGAGACTTGGATCAATTTGCTTAATGTGCCTGATGGAGCGAGACTCTTTATTGTTGCTTCCTGGTGAGTTTTTATTAAGGCAGAAGCTGTAGTCTGTAGTTTAGCTCAGCTCAGAACCGAATGCCTAGAACATTAGATCAGGCCCTTTTGGCTTTTGTAGGTGATAGTAAATAAATAATGTACAGCTCTTTATTTGCTACTGTGCGTGGATCAATTGGCACATCTAATTTGTTGCCATAGCTCTTCCTATTAGATTTTTGCTAAGTGCCTAGAGCCTTCAATCATACTTTTTCAGCTTGGAAGAAGTCCTTTGTTTCCTCCTGCCCCAATAACTGGCAGCATACTCTCTTTTTCTCACTGCCAAGGGACATATTGCCAGCAGAGAGAAGTGGAAGCTATTACAGAAGGAGATGAAGACAATGAAGGCTGCTGCTGTTGTAAGCCTGGGCACTTGCCTCACTTGTTATCATGTAATGCAGCCTTTAACCTGCGATGGCTGACATGGGAAATAACACGAACCCAGTACATCCTGGAAGGATATAGCATCATTGATAACAACGCTGCAACAATGCTGCAAGTGTTTGATCTGCGGAGAATACTTATCAGATACTATATAAAGGTAAACTCTTTGGTAAAGTGTACTTCCTCAGCAGGTTTGTCAAATAGAAAGAATACTGGCAGTCTATAGAAGAAAGAGCATTTGAAGTTTTTGACTTTATATTTATTCATTTGCACTGCTGGCAGT
Source organism: Haliaeetus albicilla (assembly GCF_947461875.1). Taxonomy (NCBI): domain Eukaryota; kingdom Metazoa; phylum Chordata; class Aves; order Accipitriformes; family Accipitridae; genus Haliaeetus; species Haliaeetus albicilla. The sequence continues at coordinate 32,974,397 of NC_091495.1, forward strand.
CAGACTGACTTGATCTTAGGTAGGGATAATTAATTCATATCTCCCTTTGCTATATTTGATTCTGACGACTTATACCTACAGTTTGTACAGAAAATCACAGGCACGCTTAAGCAGAAATTAAGAAGGTGAGTTAACATCCTGTAGCGATAAAGTCAGAGGAAGCATTCTTACAAGGCAAAACTTCACTGGCAGTTTGTTATTTCTTCTTGACTTGGCCTTTCCACTCTTTTTTCTGGCAAAAAAAAAAAAAAAATCAACAAGCATAAAGTTCTTGGGAAATCTCTGATGAGCTGTTTCTCAAATGTACTTTTTTAGTAGAGCAAACACCCTTCTTACCTGCTGTTTTACATATATACCACAATACACTTGAAGTTGTTTTATTCCATTGATTAAACAGCAATTCATTTACATCACTTCTATATTTGCACTGTTATTAAGATCACAATGACCACACAGATATTAATTTGTCAAAATAATTGAACCTTATAGTCTAGCAAGTCGTCTTCATCCTCTGCCAAATGGTTTCCAGTCCAGCAAATGAAGAAATTGCTGGGTTTTCTTGTCTTCTACTGAAACAACAAGGGCCAAATGCTGCCTCCTGTGCCACTGGTACTACCATGAAGCCAGTTACTAAGGCTCCCAACCATCCCTGACATCTCCTCCCTGCTTACATCTCTGCAATTGTAAAAATCCTGTCAACCTTAGAGAGAGACCTGTTGTAAATAAATTAATCACCTTTTTTTTTTTTTTTGCAAGTGAGCCGATGCAGTAAAAACAAGATCATTGCCTCACAAAGCTGCTTTGATCATGCAGTCGATTACTTTGTAAAATGCAGACTGGGATTTCATAAATAATTTTACAGGCAGTAGAGCCTGGTAACCAACCTGCTTTGTTTAATTAACTAATTAGAAACAAAACTGCAGGTGAGCATGTTTTTTTCATTTTAGAAGTGGGTTTTGTGGCTATAAATTAAATTGTTTTTAAGCAATGTGTCTAAACTGAAAAAAATCCCCTTCTTTAAACTGAAGTGAATACATTGGTACAATTGCTTTGCTTTACTTTAAAAGGTAACCTGAATCACCTGAACATAAACTGATGCAAGCTGATATATGACTCAGCTTTTGAATGACAAATGAGACTGAAAAAAAATCCCAGTCTAAGCTGCAATCAAATCAGCAGCTTATTAGTTTAAAGCAGTGAAGAATTGTGCTTTATAAACTATTTTAGTGCCTTTAAGTCACCTAATATGTAGAGGACTGGTGGAAAGTGTGAGGTTTATCACATGGGAAGTAAAACTTAACTTAAAGGTAGCTCGGTGCTTCTGGTTCTGAACACACCTGAGAAGCAGCTGACATAGGTAAGATCGCTTAGACAAACTTTTGTCCCTTATGATACAGGGGTGGTTAATTGATCCTGTTTTGAGTAAAAGGGAGGTGGGTTAAATGATCCCCACACTACTGAGGTATGCTGTGGCTCCATCTCTGCTGTATGCAGATTTTGGTATGTCCACCACCTACAGCTTTGAAGGTGTGAAAATGGAATCTCTTTTGGCTTTATTTAGTTGAGCTGGTACTATAACACTGCATTGACAGATCCTCGTTCTCAGAAAGGTGTCAGTCCTTTAATCTACTTCTCTTCTTAGGGAACGATGAAGAGAAGATAGTAGTAACCTGTTGGCAGCTTCAATATTAGCCTGGGCTGGGGCTCCCTTCAGCGAAGGGAGAGCGCGCTCAGGAGAGCCCTTCTTTAGAATGACACTTCCCAGAAGAAAGCTAGATGGAGATTTTCTTCTCCTATTCTTCAAGTTATTAGTTTCTTCCATAAACAGGAGCTTTGATAAGATTCGGTAAAATCCTTAGTACAGCCTCGGAAGGTGAGAAGATTATATTATGTATCAGATCAGTTTTCATCCTGTTTACTTAGTACTTACCTCCAGATAAACAATATCAGAAACAGAGGTGAGAATTCATTCCTTCCCCAGCTCTTTCATATGGGGAATCTTGAGCTGTAAAGACCTTGTGCAATTTCACTGCGAACATTTTAAAGCCCTGACACTTTCTTTTTAACGGTGTAGGAAACTAATTGTAAGAACTCCTCTAGTTAGTGCAGTATTCAGGTCACATAAATCACAAACTCAGAAAACACTTAGGCTGGAGTTTCAGCAGCAACTGCACTTCCTTTGCACTGAACATTTGGAGTGCTTCTAGTTTATTCTTTGTAGCTTACAATATTGTAAATATTTACCATATTATTTCTGAATTGCCGTACAGCTGAGGAAGTACTTGTGCACAAAACATAGCTAGGAGGAGCTACTAAGAGCAGAATTTAATTAGGTGGCAGAATTTTTTGCTATTTCTGTGTCTGATTGTGACCCTGATTTTTTTTTTTCGGAGCTGAATCTGCTTCTTTGTAAACACAGGTGAGAATATAAAAAAAGCAAACTCTATTTTGAAGATCAACAAAGATAACGTATGCTTTGTTTCAGTTCTCCTATCCTTCAAGAATACTTACCATATTGGTCTTTTAAACAATGAGTTGCACTGAATGTCTTATTCCTAATGTATTTATTTCATTTGCAGTTTCACTGACGGCCTAGAAAGGCCCATATTTCTTCTTATAAAAAAATTTTTATTCTCCACAAGTAAAGTGGGTCAGCTCCTGTAGCCCTTCTGCATATATTTTGAAATAATTTCCTGCCCAACTACTGTGATATTTTTCCCTTGTGCCTCCTCCATCTCTTCTCAATATGTTCTTATTTAAACGTCTTTTAGCATTCAAGAAGTCTGCATTTGCCGAGTGCTGTGTTTTCAGCTCCTATTGTTTCTGCATGAATCTTTTTAAAAGAGTGTGTTGTTCTCCACATGCCAAGAAAGTAAGGGCCCTTCCTCATTCTGTATCTGTCTGACTTGTCTTTTTCCTCTGGAGCTTAATTGTCCTCTTGCTTGTGTATTTTTGTACAATTTGAAAGATAAACTATGGAGGGCATCTGGGATTTTTAAAAGGGCTGGTAGTGCTTCTGCCTTTTTAATCCATCATATTTTCATTTTATACATTTATTTGCCTAATAATGTTTCCATTGCATGGGTAAAGTAGAACTACATCATCTTCAGTCACGTTCACTTGCCCCTTGTTTGCTTTGGAATCCAATTCTAAATTAGTATCTTTTATTAAAACAAAAATTATACTAATAAAACATTATAATGGGACTTTCCAGCTGATGCCACTTTTCTTTGCGGCACTGGAACTTCTCCTTAAGTTTTATATTCTTTTGAAAATCAGCTTTAAATTTGGCTCAGATTTTTTTTTAAATTATTATTTTATTTTATTTTATTTATTATTTTCATGGCTCCAGACACAGCGCTTAGAAGAACTTAAACTTAGAAACTCAGGCATGGATATGAGATACGAGTGTTGCTGCTTTCTAATGTTTCTTCATTCGGTAAAAGAGCTCCTGCTGAATGCTGCTCCTCCTTCAGTGCTTTAAAAGCAAACTCAGTTACATCAGTTATCAGCTTCTTAATCTGACATATAAGAAAAAATGCATTATTCTTTACTTGCCTCATTGACAAATAACAAAAATAGTGATGCTACTAAATGCAGAAGGAAAACAGCAATTAAAACAGAGGTTTTCAGACCTGTGTTGTACACAGCTGTCAAATCTCACCTTTGTGGTTCAATTGTGGTGGAACTGGTTTTGTTACAGAATTAGGAAAGCTTTGTCCCCAGAAAACAGGAAGTCCATGGAGGAAAAAGAGTTCTGTGTTGAGCATGTGACCATGTACTACTGTTTTTTCAAAATACACCTAAACTTTTATCGATGTCACCTTCTTGCTGATAGACTCTAGAACCACACAGATATTCAGTAATTAACATGTCTGAATGCTGGAACCCTGTATGCTTATCATAGTCTGTTGTTTGTATTAATTTTTCTGTAACGCAGAAGAATATTAAAAATCTGACTTCTTTTTCTGTTGTCTGCTATTTAGATATCCGTTATTATCATCTTTCTAACTTGAACAGTTTTGTGAAGCAATTATGCCAAGCAGTAAAAAATAGGAAAAATAGGTACCATTATAGGTAGTTAATGTGGTCCTATTTGATTTATTCTCTAGAGTGACTAACATTTGCACATTTTGTCAACAGAGTATAATATACTTTACAGCAAGTTCTCCCAAAATCCTGGACTGGATAAAAGATGAATCCATCCAAAAGATACTGCAGCCTTATGCAAAGTGGCATTATATTGAACGTGACCTTGCAATGTTTAACATTAACATAGATGAAGATTATGTTCCCTGTCTCCAAGGAATAACAAGAGCTAGTTTCTGCAGTGTTTATCTGGACTGGATTCAGTTCTGTGCTAGAAAAAGGGTAGAGGTAAGCTTGCATTGGTTTTTTTAGTAGTAGTAGTTTTAATTCTTGGGATAGGAGTTAAATGATGCATGGGTAGTCTTTTGCTCGCTCAGGATTAATACAATAAAATTGATTTTATTTAAGCTGTCAGATTTAACATAAAATATATGTTTTGTGGAATGCAAAAACATATTTTGGAGACTACTCTTGTGCAAAAACTAGAGTTTTAAGGAGTGTTGGTCTTTGAATACAGAACCAATTCCTTATTGTGCACACTTCCAACACAATTAATTTCCTCAGCTCTAGAAAGCGTGGATATAACAAGAGCTTGCAGAAGTACTGCTAGAGCAGGCTCCATTCAGGGAATGTCACCAGAGCATGACTGTTCCTTCAGTGTTGCCAGTGTACATTTGCCAAACGTTTGTGATGTTTGTGTATCCTTTCCAAAAATTTGCCTATATTTGGGTACTTCAGATGGTAGGGAAGTGCATAACAAACTCACTGCTAGTATAGGTCCCCTCTGAGAGCTCATAATTCAAATGTGAACCATGCCACAAAACCGTGTGAAATTACCTTGCAGCTCTAAAAGGTCAAGGGCCCGTTTACAGCTACACATTCACATGCTTTGAGCCGCTAAGATTACTGATGGTCAGCAATCGTTTATCGGAAATGCACTACTGTATTTCTGTAGAATACTCAAAATAGCCCAGAGGGAGAATACAGTTTCGAACAAGCATATTCCCTTCATTTAATTTTCTGATTATTGCTGATGATGGCAAAAAATGAGAAGTGTATCTTTCCTGGCCACCATGCGCTATTATTTATGCATTTTTCATTCAGGATCACTGGGTGCACATCCCATTTGCTACCACTGACCTTAGCTGGCGTAACACTGCTGAATTTTAATGTTTCTTCTCTGCTTCAGTTCCTTCTCACGTCTCTAACCCTGAATACCATTCCACCGGTTCCTCTGCATATCATCACATTGATATTGTTTTCATTGAATTGTCTGAGCCTTCCCCACCATCTCCTCCTACTAGGAATATTTCATCTCTTTTCTTTCCCATCTCCATGTCTCAGATCCCAAGTTCTGACACACAAAGAATTGTATGGTGCACGGAAACCCACTGTTAAATGATGCTTTTTCACTTGTTATGTGGCTGAGACTTTCAAGTAGAATACCTTTAGGGATGCCCAACAGACTTGAAAGTTAGCAGTTGGACTTAAAAGGGCAAACGAACGCCTGCACTAGAGTACACACACACACATATATATTTTTTACATCTTTTTCTTTTACCCCTGTTTTTGTAATTCACTGACTATATAGAGGTAAAGTTCATGTAGGAGATGAGATGTAAAAAAAGCTTCACTGTACACATAGCCCTGAGAATCAATGTATTTTATAGAAAAGAAGCTACATTCTCTATTGTATTTGGCTTCAGTTTTAGAGTCAAAGCAAGCTATAAGAAATCACTTATTGCATGGACACGAGTAATAGTCTGTATCCTCTTAAAGATTCACATTCTTGAGGGGTTGTTTCAATTTTTTCCACCTGCTTGATAGCAAAGTTTTCTTTGCAAAAATTTCAGTAAAGAAACTCTCCTGAGCTGGTAAGTGTAAATGAAATGTTTTGACTGCTTGTTAAAATGTGAGGTCAGTGTCATCAATGGTATACAATTTAGATATATATTGTTATTTACTAAAAGTATGTTCCTCCAAACTTTTCCAAATACATTGTTCTTCTGGAATCTGTGGCAGGGTTTCACAGGCACTGTGTCCCAAGAAAAGGGGTTTGGCTGCCTCCAGTTGCAGTGTCTCTCAGCAATAAGGGATCTGCTCTGTCTTAGAATGTCAGATGGGGGGGGGGCGGGACCAACCAACCCACAACCCCCCCTCCCCTAGAATCCCCCCCAACAAAGCTCCCCTCCCTTGGGATCTCGCCACCCAAGGTTGAAATGTTCTGTTTCTAGCCAATGAGCAAAATAAGCTTGCAATTTGCAGAAAGCCTCTGATGGCAATGATCTTCCTTCTTGTTCTGTTTAATTGCAAAGAATGTTTTTGTGTGTAGGTCCAGGTATATGCAAATTTTATGAATGTTACCATTTATAGTATTGCAGTGCTTTTAAAGATGGTATTTGCATTTCGAATAACACACTATTCTTAAAACTTTGTAGCACCTGGACAGCGATGAGGATTCTCCTCTAGTGACGCTTTCCTTTGCCTTGTGTATACTGGGCCGAAGAGCTTTGGGAACTGCAGCTCACAATATGGCCATCAGGTAGTTTTTAGGAATCCTTTTTCCTCATCTTAAAGCAAAGACCTGTTTGTCTTTTTTCACTTAATGTGGAATCTCAACAGAAGATTAGATCAAGGTAAAGTCTCTTTCCTCCATAAAATAATTTGTTTTCTGCCATTTCTGGACATCTTTCACTCTGGTAGTTAGCTAAATAACTAATACCAATCTTTATTTCATAGGGCAAAGCAGTATTTTGCATTGAAAGAATGGGTACCGATGGTTATTGCTTGTGTTCACTCATGCCTGGCCTGGCTACTGGAATGATGGCTTCCTCCAGAAGAGGAAGAAACTGCCAAGTCATCTGACATCTAGTTAGCTAGATCATAATAAATCCATTAGGGTCCTGTATTACTCAGGGCTGTATTCCGGTTCATTGTGCTACTTCATTCTGGTGACTGAAGAAGAGAGAACCTTGCATCTCTTGAGACCACAGCTTTGTCTGTTCTCTGTCTACCTTACTCATTCATTCATTCATTCATTCAAAACACTTCTTCCTAGAAAGTCTGGTTAATTAAAATATGCTTGGTTAAGATTGTTTCTGAATACGCTCTTCTCCTTACATTTTCATTAGGGATTCTTCCCTTTTCACTAGTTCTGAGTTGTTTGGGTTTTATAAAGTACAATGTACACTGTTCTATAGATCAGGCATTTTATTAATGAAATAATCTTTATTTTAATAAAGTCTAACTTCTTACCTAATTTTAGATTTTTATTAGACGTATTTGAACTCCCCATGTTCGCAGGAGTTTAGTACCAGTAGACAAGTTGAGTAAATAGAGTATCTAAGTGACCTTGCTGTATTGGCACAAAACTGTGAGCAAAGCTAGCTGGCCCTCTATCAACGTGCTCCTTAGAGAGGATTTGTCTTACTAACAAGCAAACAAAGACAGCATGTGTGATTTTGAATGCATTTTGTATTATAAGATAAAACAGTCCTTTTAAATATTCATTCTAGCTTTGTTATCTGTTGAGATGTTTGTAACATTTGGGTTTATGTCTTTCCTTTTCAGTCAGGCATGCAGAATGTTTGTGGCCCACATGGCTTATTTCTTGATGTGCTGCTTCTTTCTGCTTTCTAAAGTGGCTTTCGTCATCTCTTTTCTTCTAGTCTTTGCACATTCCCTTCCTGTAGTAGTTTTCTTCTGGGTTGAGTTTCCTCTCCCTTCATTTTTATGCACTCAAATTAGTGTGATGTTTAGTAGTCACTGGTATTTCTAAAATTGCCCTATTTTTTTGATGATCCAAATTTTAGAGTTTGGGGATGTGGTAGAAAAGTTGATGTGCATTTATGAATTTTTTTGAGAAAAGATTAAAGTGATTTTGATCTGGGCCTGCAATAGATATGTCACAGCAATATTAGAAATGCATCTAAAAATATCACAAAAGCTCCTTAAAACTGTCATCACGTTGCATGTACTTTCCACCGGATCTTAAAATCTTCATTACAATGTTTTGGCACTAGGACAGATACAATAATAATGTCACCTATTCATATTGGCTTACGTGGTTAGTAGCTAATGCAAAGAGAGAATAATATCAGAGACTTCCTAAAGCTTAACATGGAAAGTATGAATGTTGAGGATAATTATTTGCAAAGTCTTCTGTAAAGATTTTAATAATAATTGCAGGAGTCAGCTATACCATGTCTTTTTGAAATCTGGAAGATTACCAATGAACCACATTAGTTCCTCTCTTTTGGTGAGTGGACACTCCATACTTAAAAATACTCTTCCTGAGGAGAAAAGGTCTGTAGAAAAGCAAAAAATGCGGTACTCGTATGCAGTGCACAGCTCTATCCCTGTTTTTCTGAATCCATTCTATATAATCCTATATCTTTAATTAAAGTCCTGGTTTTCTTTTTATTAAGCAAGTGCTCCAGGGCAGTATTGAATCATTGTATTTTTAAAATGTATTTTGTGACATAAGAGGGATTAAGTGGAAGCTTCTGTCAGTTATCTTTTTCAGTGCTACTTCACAAAAGCTTTCCCTAGAAAAGTTTCACTGTGGAAAAACTGTGTCACTTACCCACCTGGTTAAATTACCTTTAATACATTTCAACTGTCAGAAAGATTTGGGGGGGAAAAAAGGAATCTGAGTAGCACAATTCAAGTTATACATTGCTACAGCTACAAAACATGACTTTAACTTGTGAAATACGTTTATTCTTGTCTTAAGGAATTTATATATTTATTTTAATTGACAAAAACAATTTAGTAGAAATTGTTACCTTGCTTGTTAGTTAATTATCCCCTGACATCAAGACCTTTATCAACAAAAATCCCCCAAATACATTCACTTCAGCACAAAGGGCAGTTCTTACTGTACTTACAGTGTTTACTGCTTCACGCAGATTTTCACAACTTATATATACACAAAGAAGCAGTAAGTCAGCGAGTCTCCACTAGGAATACAATTACACAGCATGCCAGGGGGAAGGAGACTTCATCCAACACGTGCAACGCTGCTGAGGCCAGAAGGAGATGTTCCTGAGGATTAACTTTAGGCGCTGAAGGCAGGTCTCCCTCCCCTCTCTCTGTGTTTGATGGAGATACAGCAGCTCGTATGGAGCTTGATTTAGAGCGCTGTTGCCGGTCCTCGCCCCCAGTTCTGCATTCAGTCAGATGGGGGAGAAGTACTTAAGGTCCTCAGAAGCTGGAGGAATCGTTCCTTAGGTGATGCTTCACAGTCCTTTCCCTTGAAAAGGTGTCATGATATTTTGGGGGCATTTTGGAGCCTACTTAGAGGCACTTAGAAATGACCTTGAACTTCATATCAGGACTTGTTATTAATTCTGGCTGTGAAGCATCTTGCATACAACATTCCTAGAAGTTTCGTGATCAGTTTGCAATGTAATGGCCAGACAGGCATTGTAGTCTTCTCCTCCTCACGCTTATTTCTATGAATAGTTTCATATATGTCCAGTGTGAGCAAACTAGCCCAGAACCTGCGCTCTGTGGTCCATGTTTTGTTCTCTGGGGCCACTGTGCAGGTAGCAGGAAACTTCCTCCGGACTAAGTCTAGCCCTTGCTGTGTCGCGAGGAGTGACAGTCATCCAGCTGCTGCACAGAAACAGTAATACAAAGGTGATGTTGCACTGAGCTGTGCACTACAGAACTGAGATTCAAGTTTACATTGTGTATGTAAACTATCAATTTGCACTCATGTACACATGATTTTGTCTAATCTATTAATCAGTGAATGTCACTGTGTAAAGCAAGATTTTAAATGCTCTTATATAATGTATGTAAATAATTATTCAGTGTACCTGTTCATGTAAATGTCAGTAGAAACCCAACATTAACACTAGATTACACAATAAATGCATTCATTAAGAAGGCAGAACATTGCTATGCAAATCAAATGCTCTTTTAAACTGTCATTAGGAGGCATCCTGCACAAAATGCAATTTAAGGAACGACATGACATTACCATTCATTTATTCAAATGAGTGATATGTTTAGGTGTGCATTTGTAAAAAATTACTTAACAATCCTATTCAGCCACTAGACCTACTAATAAGTAAATGTTTAGTATACGTTTCAAATTTGGAGAAATATAAAAATCCCTTAATAAAGCATCTCTCATCAGATACTTCCAACACTACCAAGCCTGGATGCCCAGGTCCCCTCAGCTCCCTCTGGGTGGTATCCCTCAGCGTGGACAGAGGGTCACTCCAAGGAATGGCTCTGCCTGGACGTGGCACCATAATGCTGCAGGTGATGCTGCGTTGCTGGTGGGAGTTCAAGCAGACAGTGCAGCTTTATGTCTGCCAGAGCTGAGCAGAGCAGAAGCAGGGGAGAAAAGTTTGACTCTTAGCTCAATACCACTGTCATCTAAAATACCAAATTTAGAAGGGTTGCCGTTGAAAATACTTCATTCAGGTGAGCTACGACATTCAGGTCATTACCAGCTCACAGGCATGCATGTTTCTTTATTGCTTAAATAAATCTACAGTTAACATTGGGAAAGGTCTATAAACTGCAGACAGAGGATGGGGTTTGGTGTGCAAAATACACACAGAGACATTCACCAGCTCATAGGTCTTCATCCATACTGTTTTCAGGCTTGCATCAAATGCTTTTAGTTTCAACTGTTGGAGCAATGCAAGGAGCGCAGTAGGAGGGAGTATTTGCTTTGGCTCCGTTGCCCTCCCTCTGGTATTTGTGGTACTACTTAATCCCCTCCTTTCTGCACATTTGAGGGGCTGACGGTTCCCACACACCTACTAGTCTTGTTCTAAAATAGTTCACAGTTGTGACAGCAGCTTTTCGGGTTCTTAGCTCAGAGGGTTAGAAATGTTGCCAGAAATAGTAGTTGTGTCTCTTCCTGATTAACGTCGTTTCTTTGGCATGTGAATTTACCTTAACTAGTTTTTAAAATACTTTGAACAAGCCTGTAACTACAGCAGATTACCAACTGAGGTATGCTAAAACTGGGCCAAGAAAGCAGCAACAACCTTGAGTCAGGCCTGAGATCAAAGCTGTTGGCTTTACAGCTTCCTTATAATCTCATTAGAGTCTTCAGCAGAGAGCATAACAATGGGAAGAATAACAACAGCGGTATCTTATGTGGATTAAGGGCTGCGTGTTACAGACGTAATGGCTTGAGATAGTGTCACATTATAGGCAGAATGTACCCCAAAGCCTCATTACAATTGGCAGGAGAATAAAAGATGTCCATGGTTTTGTGAATACAGCAATCTCCTCCAGACCTCTCTGGTGGAAAATACGATATATAAAATAATTGACTCTCAGCCTCTCACAACTACTGCCCCCACTGCTTTGTTCCTTGTAGCAGTCATATTTGTTCTTAAAAATGCTGGTTAGAGAACTTATTATGCAGAGGGATGAGAAATGGATGAGTCTTCCCTAACTAAGCACAGTGAGAGCTGTACGTGCTTCCCTCCGCTCCCTCTGCTGATGCTCAGCTGCAGTTTGCATAGCTGTCCTGGTCCTGGCCTTGCTTTCGGCAGATACTGCTGTTCACAGCAGCCTGTTTAGCATGTGCTGATGCCTCTAAGACACTTTGATGCGAATGCAAACTCTTTGTCTGCTCTGCTGTTCAGATTTGGCTCTGAGAGCCTCTAATGATGTAAAAAACAGGTCGGTCTCCTGCCTACTCCTCCCTTCATCCCAGCCAACTTTTCAGAGCAAATTCAGGGGGTGTTATGTGGGGGAAAACTACACTACAGATCATTCGGTGTGTAGTTCAGGGTAGGTTCTTCAGTTTCATCCCGGGAAGAATATTTAGATATAGAGGTATTTTTTCCAGGCAAGGATTCAGCTGTGTATGCTGGATGTTGTCTAGTGGGTGGGCGAGTGAAAGGACCCTTCCTGATTTCTAGCCTTTTCAAAGGAGACGATAGTCACATATTTCACCACACTGGCTGCACCCACCATTTTTTTTCCCCCTAACTGGTTTATTCTAGGGCTTTCCAAGCTATTAAGCAGGATTTGGGTATATTATCATTTTCTAAACTGTGGAGATGATTGACTGAAAGTCAGTGGAGAGTAGGACCCATTCCTTGAAGACACATAACTCCCATTGAAATCAGTGCTTGAAAGTTTTGAAGATCTGAGTGTAAGTGCCTGTCTCACATAGGCATGTTTTAATACGTAACTTAGTAGTAATAAATGCAAATCAGTTAAGAATTCACAAGAGCTTCCCCGTACTCTTCATGTTCCCAGCAGCAACAGCAGCCCTGCTTTCCTGACTGGCCTGGGTCCCACCGATTAGTTGATTTGTATTACACAGTGCTTTCATGGAGAAAATCGGTATCCAGCTGTTTTTCTGGTAACAACATATGTATCTTTCCATTTTAATTTCTAAATCATGCTACCCACCAAGGGCAAAATTAGAATGTGTCTGAGCTGAAGATAGGCCAAGCAGTCTCCCAGTCGCTCTTCTCCCTCTCTTAGACAAGAGAAAAAATTTAAAAGTTTTTTTTCCTTTCCTAAAATAATTAAGAAAGCTCAATTACGTGGAAAGATTGTGTGTTCTCTGGAGAAAGCCTGGGCAGTAATGAAAACCACCAACATCTTAATGCAGCTTCTCCTCAGAGCCTTTACAATCTGAACAAATCAACTGTTGGAAGAGTGAGTAAAATCTTGGCAGGTAGATGAAACCATGTCCTGTGGGTTTGCAAGAGATGCCTGTTTTTAACAGATGGTTCTGTTTTCCTCAATTTCGAGATCACTTCTTCAGAGCAGCATTGGGATGGCAGTCCTGCTATATAAGCATTATACAAGTGGCTGTGGTGTCATCACGGGAAGCTCGTGATTTGGGGTGAAGACTGGAGCCGAAGGCTGGTTGTTTCCCTTCACAAAGCCCTCGTGCAACCATTTTCTAACAACTACTCAATTTTGTACCTTTTACCTTTTGCTTAAATCTCAGGTCCAGGCAAACCATCATCCAAGGTCAGGCAGAACTAGTTACATCTAGTTTCTTATATTAGAAAAAAGAAGCCCAGTGCATATTTGCTTTAGGGCTCATTGTTTCCGTATGAAATGCCTGTCATTTGATTCATGCTCTCACCCAGTTTACTGAACAGTTCCTGAAACTTAGTATTCTTCTTAGTACATCTGGTTTAATGTTCATGTCTGGGTTTGAGTTTCATGACAAAAGTCTCGGATTTGCTTAAAATATTTTTTACAGCTGCTTTTTTTTTTTTTTTTTAATTTTACCTTGCAAGGAGAACTGCTGAGAGTAACAGGGCCAATCAATAAACTTTCAAATGAGGGGGCAGCTTCTGCTGCCTGCACAGGGATTGCAGAGCAGCGGGCACTCTTTGACCTGGTCTCTTTGGCACAGCCGCAGAGCAGCAGCACCCTGAGGCGCCCCGTGACCCAGCCACCCATCCTTAGGACATCCTTTCTTCCAGGTGCCACACTTGTTTCGTGGCCAGTCGTTTACAGTGCAAGCAGAAGGAAAACCACTTACCCTGAGGAATGGTTTCTCATTAGAAATAGGCGACGTGACCCCTGCTTTATACCCACCGCAGAGCTCGCCCCGCGCCGGAGGGGCACCGGTCACTGCACAGCTCAGCACGTGGCCGGCAGCTGGCGGGGGTCCATCCGGCTCGGTGAGACAGGAATGACTTCTGGGAGTGACTGCTGCCTCTCTCTTACAGCTTGGACTCTTTTCTGTATGGGCTCCATGCACTGTTCAAAGGAGACTTTCGGATAGCAGCAAAAGATGAGTGGGTCTTTGCAGACATGGATCTATTGCACAAGGTTGTTGCCCCAGCAATCCGAATGTCTCTGAAGCTACACCAGGTACAGTCTTTTTTTAATTTTTAACTTTTACTACTGCATCTGTTTTCTTAGGGAAACACAGGAAACCTTAGAAACTGTCCAAAGGAAAAAAAAAAGAGGGAAATGGAGTACTTCTTGCCTTATTCTGAGAAACTTCCTTAACCAAAATGGAAAAGCTTGGCCTTTATTTATTTTGCATTCACTTGATCTCCTTTTCTGTACCCCCTAGCTGCCCATTTGAAACCATTCATATTGCAGAGCTTGACCCTGCATTTTTCACCAAAACAAAACTGACGGTCATGTCGTGTTTTATTTGTGTGGATACTATAAAGATGGCTCCTAGATTGAAAAGAAATACCTTGATTAGACTAATTTCATTGCTAATTTATCAATCCTTTTGTGAACAGCAATACACATGTAACGCTTCCATATGTTAAAAGACACAGCTGAGAGGAGAGTGGCTTGAAGGGTTAGTGTCACGGCTGTTTGTTTGACTATGTCAGGCTGTTTCTGACCCCATTCTGTTTTCAGTTGTAAAAATCTGGCACACCTCCACATTGAACTTGCTCCAATTTCTTCAGGTCAACCTCTGTATAGCTTGGAGTTGATTTCATTCTTGCTCTGGCACGTTATGATTTAGTATTATATGCTTTTATCATGCATGGTATTTATAATTGCTCTGAATGTAACTGAAGTGGAACTGCTGTGAATTAATATCTGAGAATTTGACACAGTAATTTTATGAATGTTATCACTGGCCATGTTGCTGCGTGACAGCTAAAGTAGTAACGCAATATTGCGATATCTGCTGATGGATTCCCAGTCTGTGCTTTTGTTGGTCGTTTTTCGTGAATAAAAATAAGGATTTCCACAAGAGCTGTGGAATGCCCCAGGTGATTCTGATCTCCCTCCAGCTTACCCCAAAGCTCTGCCTCCCATGGTTTCCCACTTCATAAAAAGAAAGTGGATAAGCTGGCATTCTCCAAGTATCTGTCCAGTGGAGATATGAGATCAGAACAGGTTACCAGAAAACAAAAATCGTACCTTTCTATATTACAGTTAAATTAATTTCTCTATGTCCCCAAAGACACGCTGTATCAAACAGCAAGTCACTTGGCAGGATCAGCGGGCAACTGTTCAAAAAACAGGATTTTGTTTATTGTTCATAGTGTTTGTGTTTTCACAAATATACCTGATCTTTTCAATACTTTTTTGTGTACTACCAGGACCAGTTCACCTGCCCAGATGAGTATGAGGACCCAGCAGTTTTGTATGAAGCAATCCAATCCTTTGAAGAAAAGGTTGTGATTTGTCACGAAGGGGACCCAGCCTGGCGCAGTGCTGTACTCTCCAACAGAGAGGAGCTGCTAACCCTGAGACACGTGGTAGATGAAGGAGCAGATGAATATAAAGTTATCATGCTCCACAAAAGCTACTTGAGCTTCAAGGTTATCAAGGTACATAAACCTTCTTTCTAATATTGCAGTAATTTAGGGCTGTGGTAACTAATATTATTTCCGAGTAATCTGGCCAAAAGGAGAGGTTGATTGTAGTTATCGAATAGGGACTGGAGTCTAAAAGAGCTCTCTTCAGTTGACTTCCATTTTGCACCCGTTATGTTTGTGTATCTGAAATAACATTCCCGGCTTTGCCGGGGAGTAGCTGCAAAAGTTCATAAAACCGTTGGTGCAAAGACACAAGGTGTTTGCACACACAGCTACTGCTGTTGTACCTGGATCGCGTAGTTCTGCATCTTCAGTAGCAAACATTTTCACGATCCACATGTTTTTAACCTACCTGTAGGTCAACAAGGAGTGCGTCAGAGGGCTTTGGGCTGGGCAGCAGCAGGAACTGATTTTCTTACGCAATCGTAACCCAGAGAGAGGCAGCATCCAGAACAATAAACAGGTCTTGCGGAACTTAATTAATTCTTCATGTGATCAGCCACTGGGATATCCAATGTATGTTTCCCCTTTAACCACCTCGTACCTTGGGACACACAGCCAACTGAGGAACATTTGGGGGGGCCCTGTCAGTTTGGACAACATTAAAAAGTGGTTCAGATCCAAATGGTTAAGGTAGGTGTTAAATTTTGGCTATGCAGATAGAGACCGTGCAGTCTTGGTTGTACTGTATTTCCTGTTAAAAGAGAGTAATTCCATACTGTTACCTATGAGTAAAAAATTAATTGCAACTGACTCAGAATATAACAAAATAGCCCTACAGACATAGCAGAAACCAAATTCATTAACTCATTCATGGCTTTTAAGCAAAGCTTTCTACATGTTCAACAAGATTCTTTATCAAATCACTTAGCACTACAGACATGTTCCTTATTCCAGGGAATTTTACTGTTTATGCCCTGTAAATAAGGGTGTCTTTTCTGTAACTCAGTGACATGTCATAACATGAGTAAATGTGTTGGTGGGTTATGGTGGGTTATGCTCCAAAGCTTTGGCAGTATAGTTGATTATCCCCAAGTCATTGTTCTTGACCAAAACACATGTAAAAACGTACTCGCTATCCACAAAAACTGCCCAGCTTCCCCTAGGTATGCACAATCAGTATCTGACACATTCCATCTCGCACTTTTCATACAGCAGTAACTCACTCTTGCCTCGTTCCCTCCACCTGCCCTATCGCCACTGTGGCTGAGGAGAGGCAGGAGACTATGGAGAGACTATGGGAGCCAGCTCGCATGCCAAGACCTATGCTAAAATGATTAAATCTAGTGGCTTAATATGCTCGTTTCCCACCATGCAGCTCATTCCCACTGAGCTTCCTCCAGCCTATTCCTCTTCTTTGCTACTTGATTACCTCATGCAAAAGTTGTCTTCAGAGACCACTGTAACATTTGATAAAGAGTCCTAAGGTCTTGCAGGGCTCCAAAGCCACTTAACACAGACAAGGAAAGATTTGGTTTGTGTCGTATATGATTTTGTTGCAAGTAAGCTTATCACATCATCATCTTTGTCATCGCAAAAGATGTCAAAAGACCTGCAGCGGTATGAGAGAGTACAATTACACATTTTGAGGGCACCTAACATTGGTGGCACAAATTTTTGTGCATAATAAATGGCTGACCATGCGTGTATTCCCACACACAGAATGCGGAAGGACTGCCATGCAGCTCACCATGAGAGAGGTAACGTTGAAGAGGTGGATAGTGGAGGGGGCTCTTCATCTAGCAGCAATTCCACAGGCAATTCAAGTCAGAGCAGTAGCTCGCAGCCCACCAGAGATGGAACCCCTCAGTTGCAAGCTTCATCTCAAGAGGTCCACCAGCGTGCAGGTATTTGCACAATTTACTTGGCTTTCTCTGTAGTCTTCTCCTGAGGGGCTGCATAGGCAGATACTTTTGGGGCATGCTCATATCCAGTGGAAAACTAATTTTAGAAAGAGAGGGCTTTGTCCTTCCTAATAACCACGCACACGTAGGAGATGGCTTCCTGATATTGTTCCAGGTATTTACTGGGAGGGATAAGACAAATGTGATTCACCAAAGGTTCCACTGTCGAACTCCTTTCTGTGTAACTTTTGGACTAGGAGGTGCCACTAACAATGCCAGAATGAGAAATGCAAATGGGAGGGAGTCTACCTGTGTGATGCAGGGAGCCCGTACCACAGTGAACCTGTGCTTACTGTTGGCTGGAAACAGCAGAAGTGAAAGTATGCAAAAATCTTAATTATCTTGGAAGGACCATGACAATTTATTTGAAGAACTGGTTTGGCTGTTCATCAGCGCATGTGGAGAACAAACAAATAGGAAATAACTTCTTGCGTCTATACAGCAGTTACCAGGAGAAAATTAAATGCTGCCAGTCATTTGGCAGCTGTCAACTAACAGCTGAGCCCTTCTCAGATTAAATTATGGATTCAAAAGTACTTCAGACATATTCACAAGGTAGAACTACTGGCCTTCACATTGGAAATATACATTAAGTTTGGCAGTGGGTCGCTGTGAGACCTATCACTGTGGGATCAGGACTTGTAATGTAAAGCCAATTAACTCAACCTTTCAACGAGTTGTGGTATTACTGTATAAATTACAGCAGAGAACTAGAGGGGTATGATAGTTGTTTGTTTCCCATTAGATCATTTTGACCTATCATTAAATATAATGGACAGGACTGGAGAAAATCTTGCCCTGAATATAAATCATGTTGTAAGAATAAAATAACAGCTAATTTTAATTGAGTCTAGCATTAGAGGAATCCCCATGTGCATACTCATAACTTGACACTGCAGTAATCAGAATGGCAAACTTAATTGTAAAATAATGATCCTGAGCATGCCATACAACAATGAAAGTTAATTGTGAGTTGTTTAAAAGAACATATTGGGTGCCCAGAAAACCACAATCAAGAGAGAAGGTCACACTTAGTTAAGAAAAGCAACCTGGCTTTGAGGTAAAATGAAGAAATGCACAACAAATGCAAGGAAGTGGAAAATAGCAAATGCAAATCAGTATTCAGTGCTGAGAGACTGCTGATAAGAGAAAGAGAAGGAAACAAGGAGAAGTTTCTGGCTAGCACCATTAGGGACAAAAAGATGAAAGTGGGTTTGTGGCTATTTAATTTTAAAGAGTATTAGAAGCAAAAGAAATCCTAACCGTGGTCTTGATCCATCACTATATAGAAAGGCAGAGTTGCCAATAATGTAGAAATGAGAAAAGAAATGTCTGGTTTGTATTGGGAAAAATTGAAATGATCTATTTCTGTGATCCGATCATGAAGTAGTTCCTTCCATCCTAACAGCTACAAAGAACATGAAAGAGTGGCTATCAAAGCTATATCTTTAATTGAGCGAATCCAAATGACTGTTATTCAAGGTTTTTAAGAGAGCTGGTTGAAAAGCAAGCTCTGTTTGATCTTCAGTAAGTATCGGGGCACTGAGGGCAATACCAGAGGACTGGGAAAGAACTTATGCTACGCCTGTTGTTAAAAAAGCAGAATGAATAGGGTGACCTGGGTAATGCATGTCTGTCACTCTGACGTTGGTTCAGGACACTGTTGGCCTACCACTCACAGTCCTAGTGCACTAATTAAAGAACGTTTTTAATTTGGAAGGAGTTCAGAGAAGAGCCAAAAGATGATCAACGATCTGGGAAATACATCCTGTAGTGAAAGATTAAGAGCTTTCAAACAATTTATAATGTACAAGATGCTTTGATCATAGTCTGTAAGTACTTACCTGGGCAACAAAAGGTGACCAAAGACAGTTGATCCGAGCAGACTTGGATATAACAAAGCTAAACAAATTCAGATTTGAAATCAAGTGCACATTTTTAACAGTGAGAGTAAATAAACAGTGTAACAAGTGACTAAGGGTTAAGATAGATTCTCCATGACTGGAGATATTGGATGCATTTCTTAAAAGTAATCATAGTAATTAGTAATACCATACAGGAATTAATTCCAGGAAGTTCTATGGCCCATGCTATATAGCACAGCTGACTAGATGATCACAGCAATCCCTTCTAGACTCATAATCTATGAATCAAATGCATTGAATGTTTTCATATTTCATATTTCATTTTGCAGCATGGTGCCACTGAGTCTGCAAAATGCAATGAAAGCCCTATACAAAAGTGTGACCAAAATCGGGAGCATTGGAAATGTGTGGGGTTCTCCCCCAAAGTGTCCTTATTTCACGACGCAGTTTATAGAACGGCCTTTGTTTCTTAAGTGTTTTCAAGGACAGAGTTATTTATGTGTAGACGCGGGTGGTCTCCTGTCCAATGCTCTTAACCACTGCATTTGGGATGAATATAGAATACTTTTGGACAGGGGTCAGCTTGGCAGTTTAAATTACAAACAGATGTTTGGCCACGTTAGCCCCTGCACAAACTAACACACCACAGCCCCTCTGTTCTTAATTCCAGTCCGTTCTTTTTATTTAAAAAGAGTAACATATTAAAATAACCATCAGATGTAGAAACCAAAGCACTTAAACAAAACCCCGGAGTCTGAAGAACCTGAGTCTCTGCGGAGGCCAGACGTGTGCACGGCTGCCAGTGCGGCAGCCAGGCCTGACCCCATCGCAGCGTGCACCCTCCCCATCGATCACGCCTGAAGGACGCCGGCAACGTGGCACGCAGGAGCCACATGCATCCGTCCCTTCGCTCTCAAGCAGAGATCTTGGGGCTCTTATTACAGAGAATGCTGTTTTGCATGCCATCTTAGGAAAATTATTTTTTTATTGTTTGGAGTATAAAAGTAGAACTAAAGATACATTGTAAGTGGGGTGCGAAAGTGTCCAGTGCTTGCCAAACCAACTAGGTTTTAGTCCAGCTAAAGAGCTCCAGTTAGGTTTTGGCCCAGCTCTGCCATCCGACTCTGTGCCAAGTTACCTAAATTCTCTTTGCTTCAGCATCTGAAAAATGGGGCTAATGATACCAGCCTCTGGAAAGCAGGTCTGTGGTATAAAACAGTGTTTCAGCTATGTAATATAAATAGTTTGGATATGAAATTCTGCATTACCTGAACCCTCATGAATTCAGCAGTCATGTTTCTAGAAGATAGTGTGAGATTTATATTCCTTCATGCCCGCAAAATTTCAGTATCTGGAGGAGTTTCAGTGCTCCCTCCCTCCCATAGTTTGGGTATTGGGTAAAAAACAAAGCAAAAAAAAATTACCAACAACCTGGAAAAGCCTGCCAGCAAAACTTGTTTCTGTGTTGATGGCTCTCAACAGATTTTCTGGCATCCCCTCTCTACCCCACAGCTATAGCTAGGAAACTAAAAATGCCAGCTTGTGCTAATGTTTGGAGTTTCCTGGAAAGCAAAAAAGTCAAGCAGGCACTTGTGTGGCTGGGTATTTGCTGCGTAAGCCTGGGTTATAGCCTGTCTGCAGAAACAGTAAACTCTTTCAGGGCCTGTGGCGCGTGCCAGCCTGCTGCATCCATTTGCAGAGTGCCTGGGTGCAAGCAGTATCTGGTAGGTTCACTGGCCAGTAAGTTGATTTATTTTTCATTCTATGCCTATTTAAATATGCAAGCATAAGAAATACAGAACTTACTTGTTTGAATGACATAAGGTGTTGATATGAATGTTAAAAATGGAGGTGTATATGTAAAGGAAGATAGAAGTTGTCTAGGCATGTCAGAATAGCTTAGCTCATTTACTCTCTGTATCCAGCAGTGGCCGCATCGAGATGCTTCACAAACAGGGCAAGAGCCTTTTGTGTGTGTCATTCAGACCTCCAATAGCTTATCCTAACTAGAGGTGTTCACATCTTTTCAGTCTGTGATATACTGCAAATATCACTCTTGGAACTCAGATATAGTTTAACAGTCTTTAAAACTGTCTTGTGGTGAATGCTGTAGTGTGGTTTGAATCACTTGTTTGAATTCTCAAATTCTCTTTCCCTGTACGCAAGAATAATTCATTTTAATGTGTCATTGTTTTAACTCACAGTTTTTTTGTTTTATTTTTGCATTTAGTTGTACCAAGCCATTTAATGTAGATATTCAACATCCCCTACTTTAGTGTGGTTGTCAAAGGGGAGTGGAGTTACAGCAACACTGTGCTCAGTCATTCACTGGGCAGGTTAAAATGTATGTGGCAGAATAGGGGTGAGCCTGTGATTAGAGTACTTTCCTTGGGGTGTCTTCTCATTTTCCTCTCTTTTGACTCAGTGCAGAACCACTGGAGCTATTCTGACCAAAAGCCAGAACCCCTGTAATGGAAAACACAGCAAGGTTCATAGGTTTAGCCATTTGTTATTTCTGTTATTCTTGGGATTCTTATGCTGATAAAACCAGTAGTAATATGCCAATAGTAATATGTACACATGGGACACCGTCAATAGCATGGAGTTCATCAGGATGCCACTTATTAAATATATTAATCTTTTCTTTAAAGGCAGGAGAAAACCCAGGAGTCAGTCCGTCCAGGCACACACTGCTTTAAACCAAAGGCCCCCTGCTTCAAGTCACTCCGGACCAATTGTAGAAAGCCGCCAGCCTTTCATCCAAACATCTACATCTGCCCATGAAATTGCCCAAAGGCTTTCTAGTAGTCAGCTGTCATTCCACAACTCGGCAACATCTGTGTTTTCCCAGTCCCCTGCTGTTCCTGTTGCTGGCCAGCTGACTGTGCAGGACCGAGCTGCGGCAATGCTCAGGTCCAGTCTGGCCTCTTCCACCAGCTCAACTCTCAGCCTGCTGTTCGGCAAGAGAAGTTTTTCAAGTGCTTTGGTGATTTCTGGGCTCTCCGCTGCAGATGGAGGTAACACCAGTGACACCCAGTCATCCAGCAGTATGAATATTGCCATGGGTCCATCTGCTAGAGCAGCAAGCCAAGCAACTCGGGTAAGGCTGAAGCCAAAACAGCAGTATGAAGCATGAGCTACTGCACTGCTGTCCTATCAGGTTCTTGAACTGTCCTCACCACTGTTTGGTTTCTTCCTTCTCACTGGTCAGAAAACAGTCTTTTCCAAAACAAGGTCAGGATTTTGGTATTTGTTTTGGATTGTGCTGCATCACAATGAAAATGAGACTAATGTTAGTGTCTATATGAGAGTAATGTATTTGTAAGTAGTTGACAGGCTGGCTGTTAAGCATGCACATGAAATTACAAACTGGGCCAAAGACCCTCTTCCTTTCACTCAGACCAGGGACTTAAGTCTCCATTTTCTGCAGCCCAGGTGATGAGTACCATCAAAAGCAGACTAAATAGCTCCTTCCTTGCTTGCTTAGGCTGGACTTAATTATTTGTACAGAGGAATGGTCCCCACTGAACAGTACACTTGTTCTGTCCCACTCTCTGACCAGAAATTCAATCCAGGACCTGAAAACCTTGTTGCTGAAAGGGTTAGTCAAAGGAAGTATTTCCCAAAGGAAACCTGCATGCCCTGTGATTCAGCATTTTCTAACAGCAAAACAGTACACACAAAGAACTTCCAGCCCTCTTCCCAGTTCTATTCCCATCTTTCCTGGAAAATTCAATGCACATACTAGTGTTGTTGTTTTATTGTCTACTTACGTATATTTATTTAACTTGGGTTGCCATCAGTTGCTTTCCTGAATTTTGAAACTTTTACTTCAGCACTACAGAGCAGTAACATGAGAAGATGGACTAGAGATAAAGGGCAACTGCAACTAGAGGTTGAGTGACAACATAATTAAGACAGACTTTCACATTTGGCCTATCAAAATGGAAACCAAATTGGCAACAGGGGAAGACTGTGGGTAGGGAAAGTCCAAAACACTTTTCTGCTACTATCATTCTGAACTGTGTATAACTTCCCTAATTTTCAAAGAATTCTCCAAACCTCAAGTGAAAAAAGCTTCTTAGCCTGTGTGTATTTTGCTCTCAACCCAAAAAATACCTTGGCTGGTATAGTTCCCTGGAGTTTTGCCATGAACTTCAACAGGAGTTGATGGAACATTACTCATCTGGGTCCAATCCTGCTTTATTACTCTAATGAGCATTAATAATATTTCTACATTTACAGCTGAACATATCAAATGACAAGGCAGAATTCCAACTCTCAAGAGTTTATAGCTTAATTCACAGGAACTCAGCCAGTCTGCAATACTGAGTACTAATGGTAGGATTCACCTTGTCTAACTTTAAGCCATCTAAAATTTGGGCATGAAGTCTCAGTAGATTGTTGGTGTGGCCTCTGTGTTCAGTGGAGAGGACGATCCACTTCATCTGTACAGCTCTCAGGAAGAAATCTTCCCCTGGGACACTCGTATCTCTCTGCCAACCATTGACAGCCTAGATGATACATTAAGACTATATGGTTAAATTTAGATGAGGCGAGTCCTGGCCAAAATAACTGCTCAGAGTCCAGATGCCTATCTGATTGAAAGTGGTAAGGAGGAAGTGTTTTATTTAAACGTTAACACAGCACAGTTCTGGAAAGCTTTTATACTAATGGACTTCTTACAATGGGGTGACGCTGCGCATAACATTTTCAGACCGATAATTGCATTCCAGTTTTGATGAAAAGGTTTCTTTGTAAGTTGGAGTTAAAATTTGGTGTATAAAGCAAGCCCCAGAGCAACCCAATTTAACTTCTTAGCAGTCAGCCCTGCTTGGAGCAGAGGTTTGGACTGGATGACCTCCAGAAGTCCTTTTCAATCCAAATGATTTTACAGCTCTCTATACATGTACATCTGTGGTACTAAACCTCTAGCTCCTGGTCTGCTTTTCTTTCCAAATTTATGCGTTACAGAAAGAGTGACAAGTACCTCTTCAGAAGTCCCTTGTGAATAATGCATGTTAAGAATCCCATGCAGTTTCACAGAATGATGTTCCTAAATCGATTTTTAACTTTTTTTTACCTGCCACTTCAAAAAATAGCTGAAGTGTTACTTAGAAATTTCCTGAACTAGTTGACTTTTTCTTTCTTTCTTTCCTTCTTTCCAGCAACTCACCGAGACCTGCGAAGCAACCGATGCCACAGAACCCAGACCACAGCGGGAGGCAGGTCTGGCCCACGCCATATTTCTGGAGTGCCGGAGGGCCAGCCAAGAAGATATGGCCCTGGAAGACACCGCTTCTCAGCAAAGCCTGTCTGAGGAGCAGTAAGGAGTACTCCTAGCACAAGGGCCACGCACTTCTTAGAATTAAATAAAGACAGAGTTAGGTCAGGGACCTGCACGTGGGTTTAGATTCTTTCAAATGTAACAAGCAAAACTCCAAATGTTTATTTTTTTAACTTCTACACAAGAATACTATGGGGCAGATGTTCTTCAGCTAAAGGCCTTGGCATAGGTAGGGTTGGAATGTGTCCTAAAAAACACACCGTGCCACTTCATCTCAGGTTCTTGTAAATCGTAGAACAATGAAAACAACCTGTTTAACGTTCCTTCCCCAGAACGGTTGGAATCACGAATGAATACAGTGGGAAATATTAATACAACTCAGTGAAAAGCACACAAGACATCTCTTTCCTGCCATAACTAAACTGCTGATTGCATGCAAACTAATTGGCGTTTGATGTATAACATATAGCAAAAGGCAACTTTGAACAGAAGCAATGAATACATAAAAGGATAGTACAACACGTACTGCAACATTAGAGCTAAATCTGATTATTTTTTTCCAACAGCAAATCTCCTTACTTTTTGTTTAACATGTTATGCAGGTGGTAATTCTGAATAGCAACATAGCATCACAGATTGATATACTGCATGCAGCCATATTGAAATATTGTGTGAAGGAGCCATGCTACACAGATTAACAAAAGTCAAGTGCGAGAAAAGAAAGTATCCAACGCATGGAAAGCCTTCAAAGCATATGATGCACCTTATTTGCAAAGAAAGCAGCTTTGCAAAACCAGCTGCTCCTAGGTATTATCTCATGCTCCTGTTTGGTTTACAGCAGTGTTTCTCAAATACCAGGCAACAGCCCCCTTAGGAGTTGCAAAAGGGCCCAGAGGAATCCTCCTCAAGGACAGGAAAGTGCAAAGCAGGCTGGAATTATAGTCTGGAAGTCTTTGTATTAGGAGGGGAACAGCTAAATGCCTTTGACACAGCTCAGTGTCCATAAACACTAGTAGCCAATAATTACAGAGCATTCTGATTTCCCTCCCCCAAAGAAACTGAGCTGCTGCCAATTTAATAGTTGCATAAAGACAGATGATGCAAAAAGGGAGGCCACGCTTTCACAAAGTTTGAGAAACACTGATTTACAGGAATGCATGACTACTTTGGAAGCCAAAAGGCTACAACAAATCCTTCCTCTACTATAGCGTCTAAACACACACACGCCTGTTCTCCTCATTCTTTTTTTTTAATTAAAAAAATTGCAGCTATCAGTGTCTTGCTGTTCCTCTTTACTGTAACTACCATAGATTGTTTCTAATTCTCAACACAATGATGTGCAGCCAGGCTTTCTTGTCCCAATTAACAAGAAAGATTTAACAAGAGATGCTGTAGCTAAGTCTCATTACTGTTAGGAGATACACAGTTGCATTCTGAGCTTCCTACTGTGCCACACAATATTATAAGTAGTTGAACTAAGTAACACCTAGTGAAAATAAAATGATCCAAGTATGTTTTGTGTGGCAGCAGTTTTTGGGTTTTTCTTTTTTATTTTGAATTATTTTCGCTTGCTTTCTGCCTATGGAATTATGGAATTGAGAAATCTATTGTTTTTCTTTCACTTCAGATCTTGATGAATTGATTATTTATAAAGCTCAGCACAACCTAGGCAAAATTCTGCTCATGTTTGCAAGGGCAAAAGCAGAGTATTCATGTACAGCCCTGAGACACATGGTCATCAGTGCAGTTTAGGCCCTACTATGTCCCCTCCAGCATCCAGGTGTGATGCAGAAGAGGAAATTGAATTCAGCTGCTCCCTTCTGACCATTTCTGGAAGATCATGCCTCTCCTCCTACCACCCTGCTCATGAAATGCTTCATTACAAATGAAGGATGGAGGTTATACAGGTCAGTTGGAGGGCTCTTAAGAGCCACCAGCCCCATTTCTGCCTTGGGTTGGGAGCCTTTGCATGAAAGTCTACTAAGATAAACCATCACTGCTTTCTTTTCCTAAACCCTGCCTTGCATGGAGGCAGGGCAAACAGGCAGCTGTGGAAAGCACTAAAAACCTTCCCATGTTCAGTTAGCCTCACTTAGGCCTCCAGTTTTCACATCTTTAACTTCGGTTTGAATTAATTTCCATCAAAAATATGTCACTCCAGTAGGCCCAATCGACCTAAATTATTCTATGTATCCAACTCAAGCATACTAAACCAGATCAGGGAACAGGTGGAAAAATCCTTCCAGCAGCAAGCTGTTTTATCTGCTTAGTGCAGACTGAGGCCCAGCACCACCACCTTCCTCCAGCACCACATCTTCTGTAAGAAAGAGACACTAACATCTCCATGGCTGCTGGTACTTCACTCTAAGACAATGCAGCTGCCTCACAGTTCCTGACTTAGTTCAAGCCACCAGCCCCTGGAGCATAACTCCTTGGGGACAGTAGTGTGCCATGAAGCCCAGCCTCCTCCTGCACAGAGCGGTTGCCAGAAAAGGCACATCCTAACTCCTTTGTTGAGGCACAGCGTGCAAGCAGGGCAGAGCAGGAGTCAAGGTAAGATCCAAATATTTTGGTAGCCATGTATGACGGAATTTTTATTTTGCCTTAAAGTTGTTACTGTAGCATAGTGGGTTGAAAAAAAAAACCAAGAGTCACCATTAACAACAGTAACAAAGACAAAAAAATAAATCCAAGATGACAGCACAAACTCTCCCACATTACATTTCTCCATAATTTTGGAGAGAGTCTGCTGTTATTAATAAGACTACTGCTATATGCAGTGTTTTTAAATATGGGCCAATCCTACAGAATAGTCAGACATGGTGGTGAGAAATAAAACCTAGAACTAGGTATGAGGCTGTATTCATTAAATGCATCTTGGACCTCCCCCCCATGTTTGCATGAGGTAGAGATAGACCCAATTACTCTGTACATGACAGAAGATGCATTTAAGGCTCTGATGCACACAAAGCTAACAAATAGGTACCTAATCCAACAGGCCTAATTTCAACAGTAAGCTGCTCAGAACAGCTCTGCGTCGTACAAAAAGTCACCTGCGTCCGTAGGAATGCTATTCTCAGCACCAGTGTCTATAGATACACAAAGGCTTTAAGCCGTATTTCTCATTCCTGAAAGACCTAAGCAGCTTAATACTAAAGCTCACACACAAGGGAGTACTTCAGAGTTGCAAGATGGAGGTACCTGTGACACCTCAGGAACCCCACTTGTTGGGCAGTTTTGGGCTCTGAATGAAAAGCAAAGGCAACTTTCACTGCTTTTAAGTCAGCTGCAGCACTGATAATAGGTTTCACAATGCTTAATGCTATTGTTGAAGCTTGGCCCTGAAGTTGCTCAGGCTGAACGGTTTGCCTGCCTTACCTGTCTGATCTCTTACCAGAACTGTGATGCAGGAAGGATGGCCACCACCAACACATAAGTACCTTTTATATGCAGTTCCATTCTGTGTCAGTTTTGAAGATTCAGGTGCTGTGCTTGAATTTTTCCAGAGCTGCAGAGGCCACTTACTCAGCAGGGGCTGAAGGCAGAAGCCTGCCGGATGCTCGTTCAGCCAGCCCATAACCTTCTTGTTTCTACAACCTGAAAGCAGTGACGCTCCCATCTTGCTAGCAAGCTGAATGCATCCTTTGAGGAAATCAGGCACTCAATCCACAAGAGCATTTGGTGCATGCAGTTCCTTCACAGGAATGTCAGAAGGGACAAAGAGATGGAGGCCCTACCTGCCTCCCCCCAGCTTAACCCCAGATAACATGACCATTGCTGAAAAGAAACATAGGGAGTGATTTTATCCACCCTGGCTCAGTGGGGCCCTCACAGCCAGAGAGGAACACATACAGTATAGCAGGCTACAGGATGGAGGATAACGAGTATATGGTAAAACAAGCACACACAGAGTACTTCAGCCCTTGCATTAAATGTGGGATACCTACGCCCCTCCCATTTTGTTCTTCCTAAACTTTCCTTTCACTAATAGGCTCCTGTTTACATCATACAGTAAAAGCCAGGTGCTACACTCCTAAGGGTGAAACATGGCACGAAGATCTGGTAAAAGGACTTTTAGTAACATATTACTAAAGCCAAGTGCAGGCTGCTGAACTACTCGCATCCACCAGGTACGCTGGCAAGCCCCTAGCCTGCCTTCAGCCCAGCTGTTTCCTACCACAGCAAGCAAGCAGGAAACAGCGATGGGCGCAACATGCAAAGTTCATTTCCGTTCATCAAACAATACAAATGCTGGAGGTCCTGCTGTTCCCTCCATTTTGAAGTGTCATACAAACTTCTATGTGAGGAACTGGAGTTCTCATTGAAAAGTCTCACCTCATTCCCAGAAGACAGAAAATCTTGGCATTCATTGCATTTGAGACAAATGTTAACAAAAAGGACTTACCAGTGTGAGTCTTCTTCCCTCAACAAGATGGCCAGATACTCTCATCTCAGTATCTATGAATGACATTCTGAAGCTATTAAGTTCTTAGGAGTCTCTGGGCTGTCATTCACAGCTTTTTAAAAAAGCTATTTATTAGAATAAAGCAAGAAATGTCATCTGCATTTGGCTCCAACCCACCAACTGACTGCTCTTCTCTTGCTGGGGAATTTAAGTTAACAATTAGCTGAATTTTGTGCAGCTCACTTTAGAAGATTAGAATTACCAGTGAAATTCTCCACCATGTAATAATCATCTTCTCATCAATGCATATTTTTTAACCACCCAATTATTGCCACATTTAGATTACTCCTTGAATTGGGAGCTGGTATTTAATTACAATGTTTCACTAGTGCTTGTACATGCTTAAATCTGCAACACAGACATACTACTTACAATTAACTTTGCAGTAGGTCCAGTGTTAAAGATTCACCTCTCTCATTCAGCCTTCTCAAGAGTTTTACAAGTCAAAAATTGTCTAATGCATGATAAATAATGCAGGCCCTGTTTATTCCATGCTGTGCGCAATTTTATGTTGGAATTACAAGCCTCCTTGCCAAAAACGTCCTTGATTCTCAGGCTTCGAGAGAGTAATTGGTACCTCATATTCTCCCCTTTTTTGCACCAATTAAAACCTGCAGGTGCACTAATATTGTCATCTGGAATCTTGCTGGCACATCAGAGGTTATTTTCACCAAATGTGTGCTATTAGTAAAATCAGCCCATCAGGGGAATTGTGAATGCTCTGTTTGTTGTTACAGTACTCTCAAGGCCTTCCAAGTATTTTACTAGTGCAAGACCAGACAATAAATTTTTACCTCTAAAGTAAACACAGTGTGTCATAAAAACTAAATTCAGTTGGAAATATTACTTTCTCACTCACTCAATGTATATTTGAAACAGGTGAATCATTTTTTCAGGACTGTCTCAGATTTAAAGGCCAGACGTGACTGTTAAGGTCATCTACGATCTCCTGCTGAACACAGGCCACAAAATTTCTCTTTATTTCTCTTGAAAAGCACTCTAGCTCAGAGAGAAGGTAGGCTTAAAAAAAGAACAACAACAAATTAAATACTCGCAGCAATCTTGAGATAGGTAGCAGAAAGCAAGAGCCACTGCTGTCAGTAGCAAAAACACCCTTTGATTTAAAAGGGCCAATACTTCACTCACAGTTCCAGTGAAGGAAAAATCCACCTCCATTTTGGAGGTTTTTCCAGTGACTAACTACCCTCACTACAAAAGGTCTTCCTTGCACCATGAGACAATGGCCTAAAACTACTATAAGCACACCGGTCAAAAGTTCCCCAAACTTGTTGTTATGATTCTTCTTCCTTTTTTTCCAGTGTATTAAATCATGAGACTACTGTAGGCATCATGGCACTATATGCAGGGCAATGTTTATGAGGAACAAATACCTCTTTAAGTGATGAACTCCCAACAATACTGGCTGAACTGGAATTTGGAAAACTGAACTCTGCCATCACTCCTGAAGGAACTCCCCCACCCAGCATCTCCAGAGAAGTGTCAAATATCTCCATTTTATTTAGCTTTAAAGGTCGGTCCTCATTTAAGACTCAACTGCAGTCCCTCTAAAACCTTTCTAGACTTTAGGTAATTATTTAATCTTTGAAAGAACTATTATTTTGCAGCGTATTTTACAGGTTAAGAGACTTAACATTGGAACAGTAGGACATCCAACACTAAAGTGCAGAGAAGTTTCTGTTTGAAAGTCTATGGCACATAGCCCTGAAAAAGATTACTTTGGTCCCAAGTCCTTCACCTCTAACAAGGCATCTTGTCTAAGTAAGATGCCTGAAGTAATTAAGGGATTAGTGATACCTTCAGGGCACAGCCTCATTTTGCAAAAAGCAGCCAGGAGCTGTACATTCTCAAAGGAGTGGGACCCTAAGAGGAATTCTCTTTTTTCCTAAATATGATGAAGACGATACTACCATCCAAACGGATTTAGGCAGAATGATAGTGTAACAGGGCAGTTGGGGAACAAGGCCATGGCATGTACCTCCTACCACCTGTGGAGGGGCAATGTTTGTACCAGACCCTCGTTCTGAATACAGGAAGGAGAAAGAACGTTCCCTCCATGCTCCCAGCTGTTTTGAGGGCACCTGCAAAAATGCCTGTCCCCATCCAGACCGTGACAACTTTGGGTGTCACTTTTACAGAAATAAATAATTAAAATTATATTTGAAAGTGCCTTGAAACAGTTTGCTCATTTTAACAGTTGCTGAACAGAACAGAAAAAAAGTTAAGAAACAACTGAATTCTTAACAACTTTTTACAGCCAGAGATGACTATAAATCATACAATGAACAAGCGTGCACCTGAGAGGGAATTCTGTTTTCACAACATGCAAAACTGATTAAGTGGTAGCACTTTTCCTGAACACATTTGCACACCTCATAGGGAAACATATTGTGTAATACTCTCAAACACTTCTTATTTCACCATTAACCATTAAGCATGTACAGAATTGAATAAGGAAAAAAAAGCCAACCAAACAAAAAGCATCAATAAACATAAGAGATTGTAAAACCCAGGCAGACAAATGCAGTATTAAGTCAATCCTGACTTAATAAATTCTGCATGCAAAATACAAGTCAAGATTTGACTGAATTTCATGGACTTAAAAAAAAATTATATATATAAATCTTCAAGGGGCTGCGAGGCAGGATTGCCATCAGAAACATTAAAATAAACCCAAAATGCAGCCCTCTTATCAACTACTGTCTGGGCCACTTAGGAGAGGGTAGACTTGGTTATTTTTCCTCCTGAAGTGGCATTCTGTAAAAGTCACTTGGGACTACAGGAAATATCCTTGAAATTCTAGTTAACCCTTCTTATACTGCAACTGGAGAGAGCGGTGTCTGGGCTTAAGGGGAGAGCATCTGCTTGCTCCTTCTACCTCATGAATTATCAGCACCCATGCTGAAACACACTTGGACACACCTAAGCTGGGTCACCAACAGCAAAGATATTTCTACATAAATCAGGCAGAGCACACATATATTTTGGGCAGGGTTCTGTTCTCTTACACCAGTTCCAGATACTAAATTGCTCTCTAGGCAGAACAGTCCACACTACACTCTGAAAGATGAAGATCTCAAACAGATTTGACAGTTAATTTTTTTTACATGGTGTAACTAGGATCAGAGTCAGACCACCTAACTTCCAAATACCCAGATTAGAACTGGATGTTAACTACACATCTGTTCAATTATTTTGAGTGGATCAGCTTGTGAACTGAATAAACAAGAAACTGCTATCTCATTGCCACATTTTAGAGTATTACCAGCTTTACCTTGCTTACCCTGAAGGCTCCAGTAAAGCCTCCAACGGCAGGAAGGACAGACTCTAAAACACACAAAATGTTGTAATGTTTTGTTAAAATAAAAGCTTTAGTGTTTACAGGCAAGAAGGTCTTCATTTTCTGCAGGATTCTACAGCTGCCAAGATGTCTTGCAAAATGCTGTTTCTGTTTTCCTTACTAACCTAGAGAAAGAGAAATTAAAACTGATGTGATTTGATGAATAACCTCTGTACCAGTGTTTACTTCAAAAACAAACAAAGCAGAAATTCAAATGCATTTCTTTCTCAGTGGAGGAATGTGGAGTGTCAAACACCTGCTTTCTTCTGCTACTGAGAACACAATAAGCTAAACCCACAAACCTGCATATGTAATTGAATATTCAGTCATCTTTTTGATTTAATTACCCATGGTATTTTGCAGTATTATTCAGGGCTTGAATAACTACCAAGAATCACTCGAAGAACCAGCATCTACTTTTGTCATTACTAGAAATCCTTTTCAATTACCAAATATAATTTTCCTACTATAAAGCAGAGTTCTTATGCCTTCAGTACTTGAAAGAGTTGTATTTATTAGGATGACAGATCTAGTAAAAAACATCTGCAATGAAAAAAATTAAAACAGGCTTAGCAGCGCAACTCTGTGTTCTGTGAAACCTTGGCATTACAGGACATAAACACCTTGAAAAAGAAAGACGACTACTTGAGAAAGCTGGGGGGCTTTTGTAGCACACTGAGGTATGCCTTTGGTTGACCAGTCCATGGAAATGTTGGGCTTTAAGACCAGTACATGTGAAAAATCCATATAGTTCAGTTTCCTGTCTTTTGCTGGCCCCATCTGCATTGCAGCACATGCAGATTACTGTTAACTGCCAAGCAAATGCTAGCACTTGCTGGTAAGCTCAGGTCCCAGGTGCAGCAATGACAGAACACAGAGCTGGAGGGGGGTGGGGAGTGTGTGTGTGTGTAAATTACTCCTTCTTGATAGACCTGGTCCTGAGACAGAGCCCACTGACCCACAGTGTCATGCATTACTAACTCCACCAAATCTGTGGAGATAGCTGGGGTGGTGAAAGAGTTAAAAAGCAATTGTGAAGTGTCAGCAAAAGCCTCATTTTAAAAAGCCTAAGAAATTTTCCGCACTGTTCAGATCCCTGCAGAGAGGGAAGGAAGAAATCAGACAAAGACAGATGAGCCAAAAAAAATTAAGGGCGTTCATATTTTTAACAAAGTTTGGGAAATGCTGTTTGACGAGGAAGGAGAGACACCACACTATGCATGGCATAAAACTCTCTACCAGCAAGGCTTCACGGCATTCCCTGTAGCTGCGTTTAAGATCTGAGCACAAGGGCTTGTGTCCCTTCCAGCACTACAGTCAATACCAAACAGGAGAAAGTATTATTATTATTATTATTATAATTTTTAAATAGATGACAGTCCTACCTGAAGAATTTGGCCCTAGGAGCCTACTGCTATTTAGTCACAGACATCCCATCCAAATGCTGGGGACCAACAGTGTAAAGCCTAGAGATGGTGGTCTTACCTACACCGCTTGAATTCAAGAGAGCAGATCAACATGGGAAGAAGAAAAAGTGACATTAAAAAAAAAAGAAAAAAAAAAAAGAAGGGAATGAAAGGGAAGATCTGCCTGAAAATGCTGCTGGTTTTATTGAGTATCATTCCAAGCATATTATAAAATAAACAGAAAACCCCACAATAACAAAGAGAGCAAGACAACAAAGAATGGAACTGCTCTTCAGTAAGGCTATTGAGAGACCCTAAGGTAAACAAGGCACAGAGCATCAGAGCATAGATCAGCCAAACTAAATCTCACAGCAAGTGTCCTGATATCCTGACTTTCAAAGGACCTTCTGAACATTTAATAGCCCTTCCCACTGTCTCACAGCCAACAAAAACAATAGTACATTTTATCTATCCCTTTTCCATACCTACATGCCAGAAGTCCAGTGAGAGCAGCAGCAAGAAAATGCCAAGTGCTGGGAAACTTTCACAACTGTTTTACAAAGGCTGCTTGATAGATATAAGTCTCTTCTTAAGATCTCGAGACTTTCTGTGCAGGCAGCTTTCCCAGAAAGAACAAATCTCCCAGTATCTGTACTGAATGTTCAAACAGATGCACAGATTTTTAGACAGGGAATTTAAAATAACTAACAGTAGATGCTGCTTATACTAAGCACTTAGGTAATTTGGAGGAAACTACCATCTAGACTCTAAGCAGGCAATAGTAGAGGACAAAAGCTTTCTTCCCCTAACTGCTGAAGTACTGTCAAGGAAACCCCTCTTGTACAGTCTGTTCAAATGGAGCCTTTTCTTCTTCTGATGCATTTAACTATTTATTTTCTTTCTTAAAAGGCATATGCAACCAAACTTCACTAATGGGTTTCATGGAAGCAAATTTAATAGATGGGAAAATGGGAGAAAATGAGTATGTGCCAGCTACTAAGGATAATCTGATCCTATTTATGACACCGTGTCTGCAAAACTACACAGACCCAGGCAGTGCAAAAAGACCCTCTGTAGTTTCACTGGAAAGTTTCGTTCTCAGCAAAATGGAATTGAGCAACAATGGAAAGAAATGTGTTAAATATCAGAGCTCCTATCATTAAGTGCTCTAAACATACTAAATTAAACATTTGGGACCAAATCCTCAACTGCCTTTAGGGCATCTGGGCCCATTCACACCAACTGAATAGGCTTGCAAGACAGAAGGGACTGTAAAACCCCAAACATCTGTCTCTATGCTCTTAGCATCAAACATCAGGACTGTTCTTGTGACACTGAGAGAAGGATGAGAAAACTCTACTGAGTTACCTGAATGCAGCCTAACTCCACATTAAGTGACAACGCAGGTAGAACTTTTTTGAAGGGTAGCCTCCTACTTCTGCACACTTCCAGGCACCATAAAAGTTAGTAAGAAATTACTGACCGTGAGCTATTTGGGCACTCCAGGTTCTCCCCATGCCACAGCCCTTGAAGAAGCTGGTGAGATCACATAGCTGGTGATCCAGTATTTACTTCAGCTAGTAACACCTCTGACTCCCCACGGACAGTTTCTGCTCCTGCTCATGGACATGTTTTAACTAGCTGGGAAAGAGCATGTAGTGTGTCACTGGAGCAAGCGAGACAGATGCTCCCCTGCATAAGATTAGCATAGTAGGTCTCTGCCACCTGGGAACTATTGCAGTCTGTCACACATTTCACACTCATGCTTTTGGCTAACGGATTCACCAGAGAACTATTTAAACAAAAGAAACCTGCACATCCTAATCTCAGCAGCGTAAACAGGATGGCTCATTTTTTTAGTAAAGTTTTTTTTAAGCTAGAGAAAACATTGCTCCATTGAAATTTACAGGAAGACCTTTGCTGGCTGTAGTCAGTATTTGAGGGAAAGATGTATCAGCAGACTGATATAGCTAACAAGCAGGGGCTGAGTGGCACATGCCCTCAGAACATTACCTGATAAAAAGAAGCAGCAGAAGCCTCAAACGCTTCCTTGAAAAGCCAAATGCTGTTTTCTAGCACTCCGTTTCCTCCCTTGAGAGGACCAAACACACACTATTGCCTTGCCAGGACTGCAGCCTAAGCACCGAATGACTGTTACCTTCAGTGAGGCATTCCCCATTCCCTCTTTCCCAGTCCTACCACTGTAAAGCAAGTCATATAAAATTCACATTCACATGCATCCCTGTTCAGTAGCCTGACAACACACACATCAGCTTGTCAGTGGGAAACCTGGGGTTTTATCTCTGACAGGAATGGTAGGAGTTGAATTCTTATGTGAGGAAAGGAATCTTCTCTCATCTTTGCTCCTAGGATTGCTTTAGCACTTAATTAAACAGGCATTTAATTTAAAAAAACAGAAATTGAAGATGATGATGGGACCACCAACTAAAAGAAAGCTGAGGAACTTTTCTGAGCACTGCAGTTTTATTAATCTCACTTTGCAGAGGAAAAAAGAAGATGGAGGCTTTGCTTTCTCTGCAGTAATTAAGATCATTCAGTATGAAGTTGTTGAGATAGTGTTTTTTCCTTCCTCATTCACTTACATGAAAACAAAGTAATCATTCTCACTGTGAGGTGCATCTGATAAAGAATAGGCTGCAACAGTATACTGCTCTACAGCATATTACCCCTGTTAGTAAGCTGATGTGTAAATCCCACTTACTGAATTTATAATTTACAGAGATACACAGCTTTATTCTCTACTACAAATAGTATGCACTGAGCAGAAAAATAAATCAAAGGAGGTGGGGTTGCATTTAGCTTGTTTTTGTGAAGCATCCAGGACACTTACAGATGTTAAGGAAACCTCACACATGTATTCCTGTGAATGGGCTATGTTTTGTTGTGGTAAGTTTTTGAGAACCTCCCTGTAACTGCTCAGAAATGCACTTTGAGGCCCTAATATTCTGAAAATTATGTCTGTAAAAATAACATAATCATTTCCAAAATTGGTTCAGTGACTCCAGAGAAAGTACACTCCATTTACAAGTGTCTTTCTTCTAGAAATCATTTCTGCAAACTCCACTGCTGCCTTTTTTTAATTTTTTTTATTGAGTATGATTAGTGGTAATACTTCTGGAAGCCAGTCTGGAAAAAAAAAAAAATCTCACTGTACTTTAAAAGATTTAACTCTTAGGAGTAATGAATACTTATATGGCAATAATACTACAGCAAGAAAACCTTTTAAAACAACTATATCATTACTTCTACAGCCCCTCACAAGCAAAGCCAGCTGTGTGAGACTGCTACAGTAAGTGCCAAATGTGATTTTTTTTTTTAATAAGGTGAACACCTGCCCATTAAGAATAAAATGGAAACTAAAAAACTTATTTTATACAAGCTACCCACAGCTATCAATTGGTAGTAACAATTAGATTTTAAACAGAGCCAAATACAAACCATCAACCTAGAACAGAAGGCTCTTTAAGGATATTAAATATTACTCACATTGAACACTTTAACATCTTTCCTACTTCTTATTTCTTCAACAAGATCCAGTGGCTTCCCCTTAGGTATTGGAATAGTTCCAAGCACCACGGTCCCCGAGCCAGTCAGTGTTTGACGAACAGCTTGAATAAAAGGCTGGCTGAAGAGTTCCATTTTACCGATCTCATCTATGACACAGATTTTTTTCTCTGCATCACTGCCATGGTTTACCTGTGGAAAAGTGCATCAAGAGACTGTAAACAACACAGGACAAGCAACAGAAATAATTGCTATGCTAATAAAATAAATACCTCCAAAAGAAATCAATACAATTGTAATACTGGGGAAAGTGGAAGTCAGAGCTGCTGCTGGTAACTGACAGACTTATAAATCCATCATTTCTATTTCAGGACAGATTTTTGGAAAGATGAAAATATATGTACAGCACAAATACCAACTAGAATAGGAAACACCTATAATATTAGTTTTTCTTAAAAGCAGAATTCTTATAATGGTCCCATATGACCTATTTGACAATTAAGAACTGCACTTTGCCTACTAGCAGCTCTCAATCGATCTGAGGGACACCAATTTTTCAAAACATCACTCTTCCCAACAAATTATGCATTTAGAATACATTAATATCCACACAACACAAGTATTAAAAAAATAGACTCGTGTTAAATCTAGATTTGGAAGTTTATCCTCTTGTGGCTGGGTCAAAGGACGGTCAAAACTAGCATTTCTCTCAGAACAACTAGTTTTCTTCAAAGCTATGTGAATAACAACCAAGCCATTTCCAAGCCCCTCTCACATCAGAACAGTCACCTTCCATTTCTTTGTTGAGATATAGCTTATTCTGTAGTCCTAGGCATCCCTCTGGAACACACAATAGGCGCCATACTAAAGATTAACCACATTTGGGGCTTGTTTGCTTTTTTCATGAAATGAATACTGTGCCAAACAGTAACGTGCTGCAGACTGGTGTGAGCAGCAGGGAAGTCTAGGAGAGAACATGGGTGACTGCCACTTTGGGAAAGGCAACTTGGAAAATGGAGGAACTATTCAATAGAAAATGAAGTGCACTGCCTCCCTTCTCTTGGTAAAAGCAACTGAGAACTGTACTCCATTATTTATAGAAGTGAGGAGGAAATAAACTCAAGTCAAAACATCACTGTAGATCCATGGATATATACCAATACCAGCCATATTATACAGAACCTAAAAACAAAGGAAAAAAAAAATGAAATGTTTTCCCTTGTGAAGGCAGAGTATTTGCTTCTGGGAAAGTGGAAGAACTGTATAACATGCATCCTAATATCTTTTCAAGCTAAGTCCCTGCTGAGTAGCTGTTTTATCTAAAATCCTTTCATAGATCAGTGAGCTAAAAAGCCAATACTAGTCACTAGGTCACACATTGAGAAACAGAGCATTTTAATTTGAAAGAAAAATCCTCAGTCCTGCCTGGTAAAGTTTCCAGAACCAGAGAGACGATCCATTGTATGATCTACCCCTGTTCTCACTGGAGTGAATGAGATCCAAGCTTTAAGAACTGAAGCTGTCCTCAAGACTACATGGGCACATGCCCACTCCATGCTGCTCTCTGATCAAACCAGACCATATCTGTGGCTCTCCTACCCTCATTCTCCATTTGTCTCTTCTTGTTTCAGTTCTGTGATCTTCCTCACTCACCTCCTCTCCCATTTTGTGCCACCTACATGCATGACCAGATTCCCACAAAACTGATTAACAGCGCTTCCAATGAGAACAGGGTCATGCACTGTCCAACCCTCCTGGCCCCTTTTCTTCTTCTCTTCACTCTCTTGTACTTGCAGAAAGCTATATAACAACCAGGAAAATTCAACACTGCTAACACCCTTCTAGCAAGATCTCTCCTGGACTTCACATTAATGCAGCAGTAAAAGGATTCCAAGTATAGCGCTGGCTTAATTAAGTCTTTTTTATTAAACTATCCTTCTATTTACTAACATAGTAATCAAGTTACAGTGAATTAAACATATAAAAATTTCCCCACTTTATTCATATTTCCTTTCTCCCTTGTCCCCAACATCTTTGCTTCCCTACTCTCAGACTTTAATATTCCTTGACAAAAGCAAGAATCAGATCCTCAATTTCATTTTTGCTCCTTGCACCTCTTTGGTTTTTTGTTCTTTTGAAGTTCATTAAGAAGTCCCTTCTTCCTTGGCCCCATGAGCTTTGGCAGTGTAGAAAAATCACAATAGGATTTTTTCAGTAGTACAGTTCAGCAGCTGCTGCACACTGTTTGCGATATGTTATTGCCAAAATCAGATCTGTTCTTGTTCAATTTTGGAGAGGGGAAAGGTTGGAGTGAGAGATAGCAAGGAGAAGGAAAAAGGCAGTAACAGAATGTTAGGAGAAGGATAGGAAAAAGACTGTGTGGAAAGTCTTGTCACAGTCAAAGCACTCCTTGTGCAGCAGGCTAAATCCCAAATTATTAGGCTGCTATTATCAGTTAAAACCTACCAGTCTGCAGGTATTTACACAGTGGTAATCAAAAATAACCACTGGATTCAAGAAACAAATGCTTCTACTGGAAGAAGATGGAAATCAGAGCAAGAGGGAAAAAAAGGCTGTAAAGAAGATGAGCAGCAGCAAAAGCCTTTTTCTTTGACCCACTGACTCCACCCAGTTCTGCGTGGTAAGCCACTCGTACATTTTTGTTTGCTTTCCAATATGCAAGACAGTGGCATAGGAAGAAACTTCCTTTCAGCTATCTCTCAGTCCAAGGAGGTCCTGCTCACAAGACAATGTCAGATCAAGAATGAGAGGGGACTGCAATCTCTCCAATGCCACAATAAGCACAAGAGAACAAGCCAGATTTGCCCCTCCAGCTTCCTGATCAGGAAGTCAATCAGAATCAGCAATACCCAAGAAACAGGCCATTTATTAATATCAAAAACTAGTGCTCTAGAATGGCCTTCCTATAACAATGATTATCATAAAGTATCGATTTTTCAGCAGCTTTCATAGAATACTTACATTTCTCAGCATAGGTAGAACCAACTGCTCGAATGAAACAACGTCTACAACATACTGTCCGACCCGATATTCACGTCTTGAGGTAGAAGAATCAGAACTGAATTTGAAAAAGAGATACACAATTCCTTCTAAGTAATGAGTTTAGTGAGAACACACTGCAGTCATTTCAAGTGGATTTATGAGAAGTTATCCTAGTACATCAAATCCCTTTAATACTTCTAAGAAAAGGAAAGAAACTCTGTAAATCATCCATTAAGTCACATTGCAGATAGCATACTTTCAGATAATAAATATAGCATGAGCTACCTTCACAACTATGTAAGGTCAAATTTGAACAGTGTATGGAAGGACAATGGGATCTAAAAGCCAGCAGGTGTATTTACACCAAAATCAAAACACATGCCTGCAGTTCAGATCTTTGAATTTGGTAATGTGACACTACAGACAGCATCACAGCAGTAGCCCAAACCTCAGTATGGGCTGCAAAACACTTGAACGATCTTGGAAAAATCACACTTGCATCATACTATCCTAGGTGAACCTCCTTTATTAGCAGTATGCAAATTATTTAGTCAGATCAACTATGTCCAAATGACGTGCTAATATCACACCTGGACCTAGACTAAATTTTGCACAAAGCATGAAAAGCTAAGTCAGAGACTGCAAGCCCCTTTGCACTTCACGGCCCCCCCTCTCAGTGGGGCTCTGAAACCCTCTTTTTCTTAAAATTCACATGTGGGTTTTGTGGGCCAGTCAGTGGCTCTTGAAAACAATGTTATATGCAATTTCCCTTTTATTTTCCACTCCTGTCTCCATAAATTAGCTGGTAGAAACAAAAAATCTTCCTCCCTACCTACAATAAACTACCTACCATATCCCAAATAGACTTGGCCTCACAATAAAAGGCTCAGCAGTGCTTCCTCTCTGTCTGATGTAAAATAGGCAGTAAGAGAAAACACCCTTCCCTAGCACATTTTCAATATTTCGCTATGCAAGAGAGACACTGCCTACATACACAATACAGGTATCAGCCAGAACACGAGAACTGAACAAAGAACCTGACCATGAGAGTGGTCTGTGTGCTGGAAATCACCTTCTGGTGGAGCATTTAACATGCCAACAAACCGGAGCAGAGGCATAAAACAGTAAGCCACTTACAGTTATTAAAACCTCAGTACCTGACTCTAGATAAAGGTCCTCGTTTTCCAGACAAAGTGACAACATCAAATCCTGTTCTCCTGCCACCTTCTCTAACTTCCTCTGTGTAAAATCCATCAATGGAGATGCCTGAAGATTTTAGAGCTTGAGTGACTTTCTGGATCAAAGTAGTCTTTCCAACCCCTAAAAATAAAGAAGAAATAAAAAGCACACAGGATTAATCTGCTGCACTAAAACTCCATTTTTAAACACCACAGTAAAGATTCAGTTCAGCAGGAACATTGATTACTTCTTAAGTTTGTACATTGGTTTTCTTAAATAGTAGGAAAGAATAGAAGCACCTTTTAAAGTTCATCCTGTACTGACACTGTAATGTTTTACTAGCCTTTAAGAAGTATGTCTACAGTGAAGGCACAACAGAATGGTACAACTATCCCAGGCTACCACTGAACTTGTTAGTTTAGATAGTGCGCAGGCAGGCCACAAAGCTTGCCCCAGGGCAGGTAAATACATGAGAGCCATACTGTTACACAACTGATATCCAAGCTAGCTGGAAGACTGACTGATGAATCTCCCCTTCTACCACTGCTATTCACTACTTCTTAAGAACAGAGCTGAGTTCATCCCCCTTTTAGATCATAAGGCCAAAGCTGACTGTTATTACCAGGAGCCTAACTGGCACAAAGGACACACTACTTCTATTAATGTCCTAGAAATCAGAAGCACTCAGTGCCCCTGAGATATCAGGTCCTACATGGCAAAAAGTATTTCCAACAACAGAAACATGCTTATTATGGTAATTGAAGCAAGAGAGGTTTTGACTGGATGCAGGGAAAGGCTTTTTTATCGTGAGGACAATCAAACCCTGAACGGGTTGCCCAGAGAGAGGCTAGGCAGTCTTCACACCCTTTGACGTTTTCAAGACTTGACTGGATAAAGCCTTCAGCAACCTGGTCTGGCCTCATAGCTGACCCTCCTTTACACCTCCTGAAGTCCCTTCTCACATGAATTATCTTGTGGTCCTATAATCCATTTTCCTACCCTAAGACAGACCCTTAAAACCCTCACCACCTGATGTCTCCTAGCACAGTGTGATGTACCTTCTACGATGTGAACGCTGGCCATGTTCCAGACATCCTCTCAGTTCCCACAATGGAACTATTTCTTCTCCTTTGCCGTTGTACAAGTACCCCCCTTGATAATCTGCCTCTAAACTCAACTTTATCATCCCTCACAAAATTTAGTGTTATCACTTCATTTTTAATCACTGCTGTAAAAAAAAAATAATCAGGAGATGGAAAACATCCTGCAGAATAAATCTTCAAATTCCTGAAGACAATGAATATAGACCAAATGTGAGGTGCCTAAAGATGCTGGCAGAAATCATTTCAACATGCGCATACCAAATTCCTCCCTTAGATTTTAAGCAGATTTAGGAACTACTTTCTTAACAGTCAATATCGACAGCAAAATATTCTGTGGTTTCAAGGGCACTTAGTCAAACTATTAAGCAAACTTTCCAAAATTGAAGCCAAAGGGATTCCTGGCATTTGAACGACAATAAAATGACAAACGTGGCACCATCAGTATCTACCATCTTTCTGAGGCCTTGTCTCTATAAACGAATTTATACTAATTTGGCTAAGCAGATTTGCTATCTCTAATTTGGTTATCTTCATTCAGTAAATTGCCAAAGAAAGCTAAAACGATCCAAACTAAGTTTAAAAAAAGCTTAAAGTTATACATTTAGCTAATCAAAAAAGTACATTCAATTTCAGTTAAATGAACAGAGACAAGGCCTAAGCAGGCCTAACCTCCGTGTCTCCTGGAAGGCTGCCTTTATTTGAGTGGATGGAAAGACAGAAGCTCAGACTAGCAGTAGCATTTTAAATTAAATCCAGACAAGATGGGCATCTGCAAAAGGTGCACAAAAAGGAGAACTAGGCCCACTGCTTTACTTCCAGACCACAAAAGAAAGCTTTGCAATCACAGTAACTGCTTTCTTTAT
The DNA here is from genome assembly GCF_947461875.1 of Haliaeetus albicilla. Taxonomy (NCBI): domain Eukaryota; kingdom Metazoa; phylum Chordata; class Aves; order Accipitriformes; family Accipitridae; genus Haliaeetus; species Haliaeetus albicilla. The sequence continues at coordinate 33,017,702 of NC_091495.1, forward strand.
CAACCTTGTAGTTCAACCCTCATAGTATATCCCGTTCTACCTCCACAATAATCAGACTCTCCTACCATGATAAAATACTCCACCGCTTCAGTCAAGGCCTGCCCATCTAGGATACCAATTATTACCTTGTAACTGAGCATTACTGAGGTTGGAAGCGCTAAATCATGATTAAATTACAGAAGAGATGAACGCTCAGAGATTATTAATGGCTGCAGTTTAACCGAAGCAGGATTAGTTGTCCAGGGTGTTGTTTTGGAGTTTTTTTTCCTCTCAGCACTGAGCTGCAGAGCAGGAGCCAGGGACAAAGCAGTAGCATCTGGAAATGTATACGACATGGGACTGGAGAGAGCTAAAATGGAGTTTCATTAGGAAGAAATTAGTGAATGCAACAGCCCTGACCTCCACAGGCGACACCCGGGGAGGGGAGCAGCTACAGGCGCACAGGCCGGCAGCCGGGGTTACCTCGCAGGCCGCTGCCGGGCCCGGCTGGAGCAGGAGGCGCTCCCGGGGCTCCACCACACACCCGGGCCGGTGCTGGGACCCGCCACGGCTGCCTTCCCCCGGCTCTAAGCGCTTCACAGCCCCGCGCAAGGGCGGCTGACTAGGCCGGGCCGGGCCCCAGCGGCCGCGCCGCCTCCCCTCGCCCCGCTCCCCGGGCTCCTCCTGCCGCCGTTACCTGGGGGTCCTGTGAGAAAAACGTGCTTGGACATGGCGGAGGGGAGCGGCAGCCCGCGCTCCTCCCTCTCCCCCACCCGACGCGGCCCGGCTGGCGGGATCGCCGCGCTGCACCGCCCCTTCGCTCCGCCCCTGCCCTTCGCCTTCTGCCTGCGGGGAAGCGCTGAGCGGGGGCCGTGCTTCGCGGGCGGCCGCGGTAACGCGGGACGGAGCTCAGCCGCCGCCGCCGCCCGCCCGGACGGCGCCCGCCCCCCCGGTCCTGCCTTAACATGGCGGCTCGCGTGGCCTCGAATGGCAGCGGCCGAGGCGCGTCCCGAAAGGGCGTCGGGCGGTTCCAGCGCCCAGGCGGGGGTTGGCGCGCTGAGCCCTGGTCGCTGCTGAGGGGAGCCCGGCCTCTCCTCTGGAAAGACCCGGGCGGCGGTTACTCCAAAGCCGCCCCCGGCAGGCGGTGTCTGCCGGCGGCTTCCCGCCCCGAGGTGGGCCGCTGCTGTGGTGTTTCCCAGGACATGGACATTATTTAAGGTTAGGGCAGAGGGGGGAAACCAATTAATTTCCTAAATGTGGGTCAGCTTTTTCTTCATCCCGTCAGCTTGACCTATATAATTTCTGAATATGTTAAGAAAGGTCTCCTTAGAGCTTTTTACCCATTTCAGTAAACAACGTGCTCCGGGATGCAGCCAAGCAGTCAATTAAAAGACGAATGGGTTGACTGATACCTCGGTGCAGACAGCAAATGTAACTAGGGGGTTAATATACAACCAGGGAGTTGTTACAAAGCTGAGCGAATTGGGTCACAAATGAAAAGGTTTGGCAGGTTTAACAAAGACACTGACAGACATCTGTGTCCCCAAACGCCCTATGCGTGTGGCCTCCTTATTTGTTTAGGCTCGGGCGATGGGGAGCTGTAAGAGAGCAGGGAAAAGGATTTTTGTGTGGAGGGCTGCGTTGCACAGGCAGAAGCCTGGGTGAGGCGATGCCCTGCCACAGACTGATCCCTGCCTAGCCGTAAGCATTAAAATAGTTACCCCAAAATACCGAGCTATGAAAGGGATACATCCTGGTTGTTGCTTGCTTCAGCTGGAATGGATCTCTTCAGGTTCAGCACGTCTTTGTCTGGCTTTCGTTTTCAGTAATTTCCCAAGGATTTAAAGGTTAGTCATCATTTTCACAAAGATAATGAGTATCCTTTTCAGCCAGATGAAATGTGTAGATCAGCAGGTACAGTGTACATCACAATAGGCAGGTATTTCCATAAATTAAACAAAATATTTTTGATGTGTACATCACATATGGCCACTCATCCTTGTATTGTTCTATATTCTTAGCAGAATGAAGAGTAACCCTCTATTTAGTGATTCTGCATCTTTAAATATAAAATAGTTTCAGGTCAGCTAGGATCGGGGTCTGTGTAGAACGGTGGGTCGTCTGAAAGTGTGAGGGATGCAATCAGCGATTTCACTGCATAATAAAGAGTACCTTGTACCACTATGGTTCTGGCTTCTGAGGAAAGCAAAGTCTCTTTCAGTCTCCAGTTACACACCAGTAAAGGGTCAGCAATCTTGTGAGGTAGAAATTATCATCGCCACTTTCAGAAGGAGAAATTGCAACAAAGAGGTGTTAAGAGGTGGGGTTAATAAATTACACATTTGGTACCTTGGATGGCATGCAGAACCAGAGCTGATGCCTAGGATCCCAAGAGAGTATGGAGGGAAAGGAAGCTTGCCAGTAGGAAACATGGGAAGGATGCTTAGAAACACTCCCTACCCCTAAATCTGGTGCAATATTTTGGGATGGTAGAGGAGTATTTCTCTTTAGCTGGGATTTATAAACCAGAACTTTTTACAGCTGCTCTATAATTGCAGGTGAAGCACTTCTGCTTTATGTAATAGGCTACCATTTAGTCAGGTAGTAGGAAACATGTATCCTCTTCAACTGCAACCTCAAGGGAGTTGAAATCCATACTGTCCATTTGCCAGGAGAGTATCTTTATGACCAAATTCACAGGCTTTTCCTATTAAGGCTGAGACACAGTACAGCCACAAATTCAAGCTGATTGGGCCAGACAAAGCACAGTTAAGATGTTAATGCAGAGGAGGGAAAACCTAGTTTCTGCCCTCAACAGCATTGTACAGTCACTGGATATATTACATATGGTCAATTCACTGGATATATTACACGTGATCAATACGCTTCTGTTTTACCTATAATTTGGGGAGTCATCAGAAGCAAAATTTAAGTGTTGCTTCTGAGCAGACCAGGGATTGTTTGTATCATACTTTAGATATCTGTACCTTTCTTTGGCCTAACTACTTCACTGGATCTGGCCAGAGGTCATTTCAGACAGGAGATCATAACTCTGAATTCTTGTTTGCCTGTTCTCTGCTTTCACCAATGACCAGATTTAGTCAATTTATCTTTCTCTTAAACACAAAGACTTCTATTCCTCATTTCACATGAGTTCTGTGGAACATGTTTCATGCTTAAATACTTAATTAAAAGACTTGACAACTCTGGCGTACCTCTTGGGGGGTAGGAGGGTACAAATGTAACAAAGACAGCTTCCCAGGTCATCTAAAATGAAAACTGCATTTTTGTAGTTTACATTCCAGTACTTTGTTTTGTGTTTCTTTCAGGAGCAATGAAATTGTGATGTTAACTTACAGCTTCCTGCAGGTGTTTGTCAGGCATCTTTAATCTAAAGAAAGAACCGCAGAGAAGAACTGTGTATTTACTAGACTATTAACACAAGAACAACGCTTTATAACTGGCTACTTCACCCTTGCCCTGAACTTCCTGTGCAGAGCTTACTGTGATTGATTTTACAGGTAGGTTTTCTATATAATATTAAATTATATCGGTCTATTGGCTGGTCACCCAGGCAGGCCACATAAAGAGACCCAGACAATGTTGTTTTGTTCGACACAGAGTTTTACTAGGTTTTATAAATCAACCTTCTGTTTTCAGAAGTGCGTGTGGAGAATTTTAGGGCTATCACTACTGTTTGACAGAACCCTTGATTTCTGGTACCATATTCTAAGAATCTTTTCATCCTGCTTTCAGATAGAGGACTCTGACAGTTAGCTTACTATGTGGCTAAGACCTTGGTCTTGCAAACAAATGTGTGAGTAAAGTAGTTGCAGCATCAGGGCTTAAATTAGTTAGCATTCCACTTTGATTTCCATTGTAATTTGTACCATAAATTGTTCTCTCCTTCTGGAAGCTCCATCTAGGTTGAAGTCATTTAAGTGCACCAAAACCAGGAAGTAGTTTTGCCAGTTGTGCTTCTGTAGTTTTGCTGTAAAGAGGACCCTATGTTTGCGAAATGAATTGGAATTTTTTTGTATATTTTGTCAAAGATTTGCTATTTAAGTTTGTTCTCTTTGATATATTTATTCTATAGTCTAGTGACTACATAGGACACGCAGGTTGTTCAAGAAGCTGTAGCTGTATGCTGTAACCAGTAGTCTTTGGGGTCAGCCTGTGTGCTCTCCTGATCATGGGATTTTTGCATTCTTGGCTGGAAGTGGTTAGCTGAAATAAGTAGAAACAGCACATACCTTAGCAGTGTAGATAACTCTAAAAGAAAATAGGCAACATGGGTTTTATTCCTTTTAGGATAAGGAGAGAAAAACCCAGCTTTTCCTCTTCCAACAGGGGTAGCTTAATTAGTAGTCATTTATTCCTAAAAGGTTGCCAGCTCAAAATATTTCCCTGTCCAACTATCTAGACTCTGATTTTGCTAGGTGAGGGTCAGTTAAATTCAACTCATGCTGAATTGAACTGTATGGTTAGGCAAGGCCATGAAAGAAGTATTTACAATAGTCTGGTGCCTGGAAAAGACCCCCTCTGGAGTACCAGGGGCAAGTTGTGATTCTGAGTGACTTGTGGAGACCTTGGAAGGAGCTGCCAATCATTGTTAAAAACTGTTAGCTAAGCCTGGGGAAGCCTGCATTTATTGCTGGATGTTCACTAAAAAAAACTTGGAGGAAGTTGTAGACCTTTATGTTGAATGGGGTGAAGTTAATTAACTGCAAGTTTCCAGACCAGTGGCTAAGAAAAGAGGTCATTTATGATATTTATGGTATTCCCTAGAGTAGAAGCTGGAAGGAATGAGAGTGTAATCTACCATCTCTGACCTGCACCCTCAACTGGGCAGTAGTTTACATTTCAGCACTCTGCCTCAAGGAAGGCTCAGTACATTGTTACGGTTTTAGCCCTTGGTTTATCTCGTCTTAGGTTTGGGTGTTTTTTCCCCTCACAGGAGAGAGAATGGTTAGGTTGAAACCTTTTTCTTGCTTTCCAACAGAACTTGTCTTTTTGATTCATGGTACTTCAAGTTTGTACAGTATTTTGCTTACGTCAGGATAGGGAAGTACACTTTGGGGTTTAGGAGATTTAATTTTAGAGAGTTCCTTATTTCGTCCTTGTTCTCACTTGCAGAGAAGGCTCCTGCTCACAGATAGTGGGCCTGGCTGTATACCACTGGCCATCTAATATTACTGATGGTATTTCTGACTTGACTTTGTTTTGCCTGTGGAGTAAGCATGGCATCCACAGGTGTCTGAGAATAAGCATTGAGCATCTACAGCCTGCAGTCTTTAATCTTAAAATTCCCGGAGAGATAAGCCATTAGCTACATGCAAGGCCTCCTTTAGATGAAAACTATCTGTATTGGGTTTATGTGGCAACATTTTGGTAGCGAGGAGGTTACAGGGATGGCTTCTGTGAGAAGCTGCTAGAAGCTTCCCCTGTGTCTGACAGAGCCAATGCCAGCCAACTCCAAGATGCACTCACCGCTGGCCGAGGCGGAGCCCATCAGCGACGGTGGTAGTGCCTCTGGGATAACAGATTTAAGAAGGGGAAAAAACCCCCAAAACTGCACAACGAAAACTGCAGCCAAAGAGAGGAGTGAGAATATGTGAGAGGAACAACCCTGCAGACCCCCAGGTCAGTGAAGAAGGAGGGGAAGGAGGTGGTCCAGATGCTGGAGCAGAGATTCCCTTGCAGCCCGTGGGGAAGACCATGGTGAGGCAGGCTGTCCCCCTGCAGCCCATGATAGTCCACGGTGGAGCAGATCTCCACCTGCAGCCTGGGGAGGACCCCATGCCGGAGCAGGTGGGTGCTCAAAGGAGGCTGTGACCCCATGGGAAGCCCACACTGGAGCAGGCTCCTGGCAGGACCTGTGGCCCCGTGGAGAGAGGAGCCCACGCTGGAGCAGGTTTTCTGGCAGGACTTGTGACCCCACGGGGGACCCACGCTGGAGCAGTCTGTGCCTGAAGGACTGCACCCCATGGAAGGGACCTGTGCTGGAGCAGTTTGTGAGTAACTGCAGTCCGTGGAAAGGACCCACGTTGGAGAAGTTCATGGAGGACTGTCTCCCATGGAAAGGATCCCACACTGGAGCAGGGGAAGAGCGAGGAGTCCTGCCCCTGAGGACGAAGGAGCAGCAGAGACAACGTGTGACAAACTGATCACAACCCCATTCCCCGTCCCCCTGCACCACTGGGTGGGAGGAGGTAGAGAAAATCAGGAGTAAAGTTAAGCCCAGGAAGAAGGGAAGGGTGGGGGGAAGGTGTTTTAAGAATTGATTTTATTTCTCATTATCCTACTCTGATTTGATTGGTAATAAATGAAACTAATTTCCCCAAGTCAAGCCTCTTTCGCCCGTGACGGTATAGCTGAGTGATCTCTCCGTGTCCTTATCTTGACCCATGAGCTTTTCATTATATTTTCTCTCCCCTGTCCAGCTGAGGAGGGGAGTGATAGAGTGGCTTTGGTGGGCACCTGGCATCCAGCCAGGGTCAACCCACCACACTGGTACTCCCTCTATCAGTGATTTATTTATAGATCTCTTGTGTGTTGTTCATGCAGTAGAAATCCTTTATGTTCCATCCATGGTTGTGTTCCCCAGAACAGAAGAAATTCCTGGAAGTATTTCCTAAAAATAGAGACATAAGAAATAAATTATATCAAATGTTATAAATACCCTCTATATGGAAGTTGGAGAATATTTGTGAAATTGAATTTACTGTTGTAAACAGAGACCAACCACTCTTCAAAGAATGTAGTCCTCTGTCTCTACCAGCATAGCATGTTGAACCTCCTGGGGAACTGCAGCCAGCTTGGCAGAGAGGAAAAAGTAAAAAATCTAGTAAGTTGCTACACATTTTTTTAAACACACATGTCTGGATATAAGAGGAAGACCCTTTTAATGGTCTGAGAGGAATTATGCAGCATAAACAGAATCCTTATTAGGCAGGAGAGAAGCCACATAGAGCTCAACCCATAGCGTAAATCCATAGGAAACCAGGTTTCATTGTTTCCATTCTTGATAAAACAGCTTGCTTGTTTGCTCTTTTCAGTAATCTCCCACCTCCTACTTCTTCAAAAACAAAGTAGTCTCCTTGAAACTGCCTGACATTTTGTATGGTATTCTTATATTTCTAGTAGAAATAGCAAGAAGCATTCACTCTGGGAAAAAAAAAATCCAGCTTGGGTTGTTATGGGATGATATAAATTTACTATGTTAATCTGTTATTTTGACATAGATACTCACCTGCAAATTTCAAATTTCAACTGAATTCTGCTGTATGTGTTAGATGTCAATGGAATAATATGTAACTGAGGAAGAACTTCATTGCAATGGAGAATAAATTTGATGGTATTGCTAAATTTTTCAATTGCCGATTTTTAAGGTGTAGCAATTTTGTCAAGAAAATGTCATTCTTGTGCTTGTTGGTTTACATAGGCAGGAACATAAGTGAATTTCTATACTACTTTGAGTGACAGTTGGCAGAGTGCTTGGTACAAGCTGCTATACTGGAACAAGTGCATCAGGCAGTAATTCCTGTAAGACAGTTCAATCAGAGAAACCATAGGATGAAGTGAATACAAAAATCCAAGGAAAGTGAAGCAAATTATCTCCCACTGGGGCCTAATCTTCTTAAATGCAATAGAAAAAAAATATCCAAAGTTAACAGGTGTGAATAGTTAAGAGAATACAAAGAAAAGCTAAGCCAGTCCGACAAGCTGTAGATATATATGTATTTTTAAAATGTAGTTTTCAGATTTATTTTCCTCAGAGATGCTCCTTTTTGGTTAACAACTTTTATGCGTAAAGGATGCAGTGGTAAGCCCTGCAGTATACTGGTGGACAAGTGTAAAGGTGTTCTAGGAAGGCCTTCATGTCTCTTTGGCATCCACACAGAAGAGGGCAAATATGGAGTCATCATGTAGGCTGTTAGGAGTTGCTGAATCTGGTAGCTTGAGAGAGGAAAGGCTGCTCCTGCTCCATATTCCCCCATTCAACCAGAGACTGAGCACGTATTCCCAATAGACACACATCCACACGTGGTGTATGTATATACATACACAAATGATTGGCCGTGCAGATCAACACCAATAGAAAACACAGCATAAACAGTAGCAATGGATTCATCCTGTTCCCTTCTCTGGCTGATCAGGGTGAAAGCCCTTTAATAGAAAATGTACATACTTATATATGTATATACACACACACATACAATATGGATCCATCCAGAAGCTGGCCTTAGGCACTCAGTCTATCCAGTAGCTGGCTCCTGCATTTCCTATTCTCCCCAGTTGCCGGGAGCTGGATGTACAAGCCCCTGAGGCTTGCAGCCCCACTTCAGTTGCTGTTAGTCAGACCCTCTTACGTACACACACGCATGCACGCACGCACGCACAGACAGGCACACTACGGATCCTCCAGGAGCTGGCCATAGACATTCAGTCTATACAGTAGCTGGCCCCAGGTCCTCTTGTCTCCAGTTGCCTTGTGCACAGACACACAAATGCAAATGAGTCTTTCAGTCGACCCACAGATTTCACAGTCTTTCTAGGAGCTGGCTTGGACTGCCAGACTGTTCCATCAGCTAATTTTCAGACCCTCTGGTCTTTGCAGTATCTGGCCCAGACTTGTGGCTGCTTTGATACCTGATTCCCAAGCCTCTTTATCCTACTTGCATGGCAATCTAGCTTCAGTTAATGATCATACACTGACACATGGACCCACAAAATATGCACACGCTCTGGTCTCTGTGGTTGCTGGCACCCCGGACACACAGGTCACTATGACCTGTGGTCCTCACTTCAGTTGCTGGCAATTAGACCTCCATATGCTCTAATCTCTCTTATTGCTGTCAACCCAGACACAGTGGCCCTTATGACTCCTGGTACCCTCTGCGGTTGCTGACACTTAGACACCTCACTCCCTCCAGTCTCTACAGTTGCTCCTATGACCTGTGGTCTGACTCCAGTTGCTGGCACTTAGACCTTAGGCACACAATGGCACACAGAATAGAGGGTCCCCTCACCCAAGAAAATACTTTAAAATGGAGCTTAGGAAGAAGATGGGACAGACTGTGCTGATCAGGTGCAGGGCATGGACAGATAAGAGTGATGACCAGCAACCTGTTCACATGCAACTGGCTCCTTTTATCCCTCTATTTTTCCATGCTTGTTCCTCCCCAAACCACCTTGATCCATCCTTTTCCCTACCTTTGGTTCATCCCCTGGACATCTGATAAGTCTGGTACAATCCCCAAATGCTCTTCTCTTACATCCGATAGTGAGTCCCATACCTCTGTAGGCAGTAACCTCCCTCAGTCTGTAGGGTGTTCTGGAGAGGTTTTCCATTGACTCATCTTGAGGGACTCCACACCCTGGCTGTGGGCTGATCCCCCTCCTGTGATGGCTCTGGAGAAGCTGAGGCAGGTTCTTCTGATGAGGTTATTCGGGTTCCCCTGCCTGCCACCGCTCCTCTGTGCTCCTTTGTGTGCCTGGAAACAAGCCTTTAATCACAACTGAACAGATGAGGTGAGCAGACAAGCTTTTTTTCACCCTTCACAAAGCATTTCAGGAGGCAATACAGTCCATCCCACCTCTTGCTGGGTGAAGTGACTTCAATCTTTCATAAACAGGCAAAAGGATCCAATGTGCTGCCCCACTGGCTGGATCTGCAGGTAGTACAATTCTTCACTGCCTGTCATTCAGGTTTGGTTGCAAAACTATACCAAGCCTGGTTTGCTGTGACTGCATATTTAAAATTAATTGCATTGTTTTCCCCCACATCTGTCATTTTATTGTTTGCCAGTCTGTATCATGAGTACTTCTGTAACTCTTGCCATTCAGCTTTTGTTTTCTTCTATGCTGAATAATTTAGCATCAGCAGCAAGCCTTGTCACTTTACTGTCCACTCTTCTCTATATATTTTGTGATGAAGTTGAATAAAATAGACCGTAGTGTAGATCCAGATGGACATCTGGTGATGAACTTCATCACTGTGAAAAATGTCCACTTAGCCCTACATTTTCTTTCTTGTATTTTATGCAATTATTTATCCGTAATAAGGTTATTCCATGGCAGTTTGGCTCTTCAAAAACCTTAGGTGAATGGCCTTTTCAAAGGCCTTTTGGAAACCCAAATGGACTTTGTCATTCGGATTATCTGTTTCCATTTGCTCCAACAAAATCTGGGAGATGTGTGAAACATGACTCGTTTCTTGCCAGGACCAGACACCATATTCTTGTAGTAAGTCTCCAGACATGGGTATGTCAATAGGTTGATTCTTGCTGGCAATGAGGAAAAGCAAATTATATACCTGGCCCCTCAGCTTCAAGAATTTAATTTCTCAGACACTTAGTGTCCCATTTGTTTTTTAGATTAGTTATTAGTTTCAAAAGATATTAAGTCTGAAGAAACGGAGAGACAGCATAACTACAAATCTAATTTCCATAAAACAGGAAGTTTCTGATTTTTCCAGTCTTACTCACATTAGTGACACTTTGAAATGATTTCAGTTAGATTTTATTATCCAGTAAGACACTTATCAGCATAATTGAAGTTGGCAGAAGGATCCATAAATTGTTTTCTTGTTCTTTTGTATATTCAGTTTGGGTTAAAGCTTTTGATCATTCAGGGTCAGCAGAGACCATTATGCACATCTACTTGTATCTGTATTATAACAGATGCCATGAAGTATTACCCACTTATTCTGTGTGAAGCCTAATACATTATGTTTGTTTGGGGGTTTATCTTGTAAAAAGCTATCCTAGTGGGATGCTGAGGAATCTACCAACACATTTCAATAAAATATTCCAGTAGGTAATTACCTTCATTTAAATTTTGCATTTTTCTTCCTGTTCAGATTTTTCTAGCTTTGGTTTTTAACCAGTGAATCTTGTTATGTCTCTGTCTGTTTAATTAAAGAAACTGGATGCTGTTCTACTAATCTGATACTAGGTGTGCTTACATTTGTGTCAATATCAAAGAAATGCCTGTATGTTTCTCTTGTTATATCTTCCCTCTCACCCTAGTTGTTAATTTAAGGGAGATCCCTGCTCTTGTTATACGAACAAACACATTTTCCCAAGAAAATTCAGTCACTGGTAGTTACTTTTCCATTCCTTCTTTTTCCACCAAGAAAAGAACAAAGGAAAGAAATTCTGCCTGCTAACTAAATTCCTCTTAGTGCCACCTGTGGTTTTGCCCAGCCACAATGAGGAAAGTCACAGAGAGTAAACAAACAGTCTCTCCTGTGCTAAAATCTATACAAACTCTGGCATGGCTGTCAATCATTTCTTGCCTGATGTGAAAAACAAAACCCTATTTCAGCATTAGCAGTTAATGGTATTGAAATTGCTGAATAGCCAATTCAGCTCAATATTACTGGGGGGAAATAAAAAGTAATTTGAGCATTCAGATGGATGAAATTCATTTTTTAAATGATAAAACCATCTTCATGGTTACCATTTGCTTTAGTTACTATTTTTTATCATGTGTTTTCTAGCTTAGCTGCATTTGTCATGTTACTGGTAATGTAGTTATGTTTAATTTCTTCTATAAACCCTTGTAGAGGGCTGTGTATAATTCTGTTTCTGTCATTACAAATTCTGATTCATCAGTTTAGATCGTTGTTTTGAAGTCTTGGTTGCTAGGAACAGTGGTTTGCCTCCTTGCCAGGAACTGAGGATTTGTTTTCTTCCCAGAAGAAAAGCTTGTTATTTACTTGTTCGTAATACGTGCTTTGTCTGCATGACTGATATTTTGATCCATTTGTAGTTTAGGTGTTTTTCAAGTAAAAATCCTTCATGAGTGAAGCAAGTGGATCAACATGAAGTGGGTAGAAATATCATAGCAAGGCAATACGTTTAACATTTAAAATTTAATAAAGGATGGATCCCTGCCTTATGACCTTGTGTCAGACATTGGCCATCATTCTGCAAGCACTTAGGTTTGTATTCAGTCTTGCCACTGTTAGTTGTCATAACAGGTCCAGCAATATCATGGCCTGTTCCTAGGGGTAGTGGAAGGCTCCTTCCTTCCAATTTCATCTGAAATACCTACTTTTGCACTAGGAAACTTTTCCCCATTTAGTATTATTCCTATTCCATAGGGGGGAAAAATCTAAAGCTGTGTTAACATGGAATTAAGTTTAATTGTTGCAAGGTACGGTTTGGAAAGTGACATCTAAAAATCACCTGAGCAATGTGGTCTCAAAAGGAGAGCTGGCTGCTCTGACTTGCTAAGCTAATGGGAGATGATGTGACAAAAGTCCTTTTTTGGTTAGGGAAATAGTGAAAGGAAGAAAACACAGTGGTGGGGGGAACAGCTAAGGCTCAGGAAGATGGGGTCTTTTCCCTCAGTCACAAGTCTCCTGACCCAGGCTTTTAAATGAAAACATCAATGCTTATATTATTTACCTGGATTGTGCTGTAGACTAGTGTTGTGCTGAAAGAATAGCAAGAATGGTTCTTTCTCTGCTTTTGTCCTGAGTTCATAACCTGAGGGCAGGGCCTTTATAGGTAGCTAGGTTGGTTGGTTGGTTTGAAGGATATAGCCTTGGGTTGCTTGGACCCGAGGCCAGAAAAACTTTGCTGTGGCTTTGCTTCCTCCTTGTTGAGTGAAAGTGGAACACTTTCCCCTCTTGGAAACTGAGTTAAAGGAACTCAGACTGGGTTTGGGCCTTTGCCTGCTCCTTGAAGGAGGCCATGAAGTTGGTTGCCCTGTGATAAAGTGTGGAGTTCATTCTGTGCTTTATGCACTCTCAGGGCCCTGGCCTCAGCCCATATCCATTCCCACAAAGCCCCACTGCACCCTGACAAGTGCAAATTTACACCAGCCTTAATTACAATGTGGCAGTCAGTACCATTTTCATGTTATTTTTCTTCTGTTGCAGGAGTCCTGAATTTGCTTCTGTTATCTCGATGAGCAGTCCTGTTCTTTTCCACCTTTATGGGAAAAAACAACTTAAGTAAGTAAGGATGATGGGACTAAGTCAGAAACAAATTGAATTAAAGAGGGTAGTTGGACCTAGTGAGAATTATCCTAATGCATTTAAAATATAAATCTTATTCTATAACTGCTTTTTGTTCATGTTATTTGATTTAAAATCTTGTTTTACATTGGGTACAATTAAAAAGCCAGTAATTACCATATATTATATCTAACATAACTATTTAAAGTTTTGGAAACAGCTCTGTCAGGCTCAGCTGGCTGGTTGCTAATGTTTTAGAAAGCAGCCTGTATGAGTATACATTGAGAGAATCTAAGTGAGAGCTAAAAAGTCCAAAGGGGATTTAAAAGCAAAAGTTCGATGACTAATACCATGATACATTTTGGAAGTTTCTCTGTTAATCTCAGTGTCCTGACCAGAATGTGGTTTTGATTATTTATGTTCTGTTTCTTTCGAATTCCCTACTATGTTTTGTATTTGACTGTTGTAGCACTTGGCACTGCCTGTCCTAATCCATTTTGGTTGTGATGCAGCAATTCACGTAGCACAACATTTTCCTCTAGAGGTGTAAACAGCATTTCACTGTGTAAGTTGGCAGAAGGGAGGACAGTTATTCCCATGGTATGCATACAGCCCATAAATGAATCCTTCTGGATGAAAGATACTCTGTAAGTGTAAGATCATTATCAAGACTGTTATAAAAACCTGAATGCTGCTTGGAGAGTCTTAAATATACTTCTGACACTCTTTCCTTGCTGGTAGTGCTAGTTTTTCTGTGCTTTTCCTGCTTTTCTTTAATCCTAATGTTTGGGGGTTTATTTAAAGAGAATAAGCTGAGAATCCTGGCTCCCACAGCTAACCATTATTCAGCACAAGCTGGTCCCAGAGCCTTTCCAGTACGTGCTATTAGCTGTTATAAAACCTGTATCAATCAAAGCCACATGCGAAGAATAGACCACTATTAAAAGTACTTTACTTCTTAAGTTTGGCATATAATTCCTCAAGGGGTGGAATGATATTTAGGCATCATGCCTAGTGAACAATGATACTAAATGTCCTTGGAGAATACCAGTCACTGATGTCTCAAATTATGATCAACAGTAAGCCAAGTTCTGGCATATAGCTAAGTTTTACGGGAAGTGCTAGTACTGCACAAGCACAGACACACACATACATATATATCCTGCATGTTGTCCTTCTACTAACTTGTTTTCCTGTTTCTTGACTCCTATTGCCCTCTTCTGCTTTTCTTTTTTTTTTTTTTTTTAATTTTTATTGCTGTTTTTTTGTTGCTTCCTGCCTCATAATGAAAGCTGCTGGAAACTCATTCCCTCCCGGCAACTGGAATCAAAACAAAAGATGAGCTTCACCTCAGACTCAAGCTGCCTGCCTCAAGGGCTGGAAACTCTGGGTGATTGCAGTTACATCCCATCAGTGTGAGAGACAGCAGGCTTGCTGCTGCCCCTGTCCTTGCAAGTCTGAGCCCCTGCGTCCTCCAAATACTCTGATACGCTTGCTGACCTTGGGAGGGAAGCGGATCTTTAGACCAGAAGTGTGCTTTCTCCCCTTCTCACCTGCACTGGCTCAGATCTTGTAGTTTCAGCAAGAGCCACTGATCTCAATAAATGAATGGTCTTCAGGTCCATTCCTGTTACGTCATCCATGATTTCTGCTTCCACTGTTTTCTTCCAAAGTTTTGTTCAGAACTCTAGCTGGAGGCAAAACCTGATGGTCGGGTAATTGTGGATATTTTGGGCTTAACACTGCATGTTCTTTCTGCTTTTCTTTCAACTGTTATTCATTATACAATCCTTTGTACTTTACAGTTCTTTCCTTTGAAGTCCTATATGCGATTTACACAGATTAATGTAATTGGTGTGAACCTGCTTTGGTGGAACAGGTGGAAAGTTGATACTACAGTTTTACAGAGAGTAACAGAATAGCACAGTTGCACAGCCTGGGACATGAACTGGCTTTTAGTCATGTGCTTTTAACTGTCGGGCTAATAGCAGTGTCTCTATGATCTTTTATGAAAGAGATGTCATGTTTAACTTGGCTGCTGCCTTTATCTTGTGTAGTCTCAATTTCGAATAGCAAAATTTAGTGTCTTCAATGGTCTTGAGGTGTTTTGTTGTAATTGTCATAGTTCTCAGTTTTCTCTGTTGTTACATGGTTCTTAAGTAGGCTGCTTCTATTATGTATTTCATACCCCAAGAAGTGATTGCGTGTCCAAAAGCTTTTTCACGTTGTTCAAAAAGCTATACCTGTTGGGCTAATAAAAGAAGTTACATTGACCTACAAGCTTTGTCTTGTTCTTAGCCACAGAATTCTTCACATATTCTGTGTTCCTTGAATGCTGAACAGGGAGTTTCAAACTGGGCCATAAAGTTTCTGTTAAATGCACAATGATGAAAGACACGTTAGTAGTCAGAATCTGGCAGCTGGTTTTACGTTTCAGACTTAAGTTTTGTTGAGAGGACAAGGTAGGGCAGTTTTTCTGGTGATAAAGAGAACATCTTTTTATACAGTCTAGTCTCCAGTTACAGTAATGTTGGACCTTTCACAAGTAATAAAGTTGGAAAAATAAGAAAGATAAGAAAAACAAAATACAAAGTAAATATTGTTCTTGTTCCTGCAGACAGTAAGCTGGCGATGGATGAATCTTCAGGGATTTAAAATTCAGTCCAAATGAGCATCCAGCACTTCAGATTGTTAGCAGATACATATATGAACCAGTCAAATCTAGGGAGATATCTTATATAGGTTTACCATCCTTTGCTGTTAAACTGAAATAGTGTGAGGACAACTTTCTTCATTACATCTCACCATTTTTTGTGTAAGAAGGGAAATGGGAAGTAAACTATCTGAAATTTGGGAGTTTTCTTGAACACACTGGGCTGCATTTCAGTTTAGAGAGACTGAGGAAATATAATTGTTTATTCAAGTTATTTTGTCCTTTCCCACTAAATACATTGGCTTGGACAGAAATCCAGAATTTAAATACTTGTCTGTGTTTATATGTACATGTATATATGTGCTTCCGTCAAATATATATTATTTATACACACATCTATGTTATAAAAGAATGCTTAGAGGCACAATATCAAGCATTTCCAGTATACTCTTATTTCCATTTGTGCATGAAGATCAGCCAAGGGTTAACATTGCAACCATTTTGCAGCTATTTGTAGAACATGAATTATTTCTTCTCACTTCAGTGTGTCATTGTAATTAATTCACATTGGAGAATAACATTCTGTTTTTAATTTAGCTAGTTCCATTTAATTCTGAGTCCTTGTTAGAATGTAGCTTAAACAATGACCGCATCTTATGAAAATATACAACAAGAAAATAACATCTGCTGCACTGAGTTGGCAAACACCAGGGCTAATGAATGGTTGTCAGTATCAAAACAGATGACTGTTTACAGTTTAAAAAATATTCTTTACCACTTTAAGTAAATTCCTAAATTAATTTAACTTTTGTTTGCGGTGTGTGTCTCAAATTGCTTTCCTATGATGATACATGATAGAAATGTTGGTAGGTTGAAAGGTTTCTCTTCCCCTTACGAAGTCTGACTTAAATGTGACATCTAAGTTGGCTTGTGGAATCCATAAGGGCAATTTGCTTTGATGAGGATTATCTTGTCAGTAGGAGAAAACTTTCATAATTTGCTGAATATAACAATCTACTTAGGAGTATTACAGTTCAGAATGCAGGAGGGTTTTGCTGAAGTAGAAAATTAATATTTAAGGGAAAGAACACAAATAGTCATATCATACAATCAAGTGAAATAAAATGGAAATAACTTCAGTGCTCTCCACTCCATACATCATATTCTTAGCAATCCTCAGCCTGTAGATCTTGCACCCTCCTACATCTAACCCACTTCCTAGTGTTAACAACATAGGTGCCAATCCTTAAAACAATGAACAAACTGCACACAAGGCCCATAGGCCTGTCCATGGGCCACTCTCTGAAGAGGCATTGAATTCAGTTTCTTCTTCCTCTTCAGATAAGAAGTTCCTTTAAACCTTTCTTGGTTATCCAGGTCAGTATTAGGAAAGTTCATTTTCTAATGCAGAGATTTATTTTTTCAGCTGAGACATTCAGTGTACAGAGTCTGTGGTCTGCAGGACAGGACTGAGCCAGCAAAGCAGATCCTAGATGATTTTCCTGAATTTATAGATTTTTTTTAACGTTGTGACAGTGTCTCTAGCCTGTCAAGTTTCATAGCTGCATGTCCGCTTTCATGTAGATATGTGCATTAGACAATGTATTTTGACCACATTTTTTCATAATGGTGGCATTAATACTTGAATAACCTCATCATGATGTACATTCTCTTTCCTCCATCACTTTTTCTCCAAAGCAGACAGCATTTAAGAAGATTAATTGTTTTTTGAGAATGAGTCAGCAAATTACAAGTTGTGTTTTATCTTTATCATACACAGAAAATTAGTGTTACAGTGTGTCAGTATTTCACAATGACATACAAATTGGCCTGAATCCAGCTGTCGTGGTTTAACCCCAGCCAGCAACTAAGCACCACGCAGCCGCTCACTCACTCCCCCCCCATCCAGTGGGATGGGGGAGAAAATCAGGAAAAGAAGTAAAACTCCTGGGTTGAGATAAGAACGATTTAATAGAACAGAAAAGAAGAGACTAATAATGATAATGATAACACTAATAAAATGACAACAGTAGTAATAAAAGGATTGAAATGTACAAATGATGCACAGGGCAATTGCTCACCACCCACCGACCGACACCCAGCCAGTCCCCAAGCGGCGAAATCCCTGCCCCCCCACTTCCCAGTTCCTAAACTAGATGGGACGTCACATGGTATGGAATACACTGTTGGCCAGTTTGGGTCAGGTGCCCTGGCTGGGCATGAGAAGCTGAAAAATCCTTGACTGTAGTCTAAACACTACTGAGCAACAACTGAAAACATCAGTGTTATCAACATTCTTCGCATACTGAACTCAAAACATAGCACTGTACCAGCTACTAGGAAGACAGCTAACTACATCCCAGCTGAAACCAGGACACCAGCACAGATCACAAAGTACTGAACAATGTTCATTATTGAATTTAGATTTATGGACATCAAGAAGAATTAAAAAGAAATCTGTAGGTGTTAGTGAGGCTTTTGCTGTTTTGTCAGGATAATCCCTAAATATTGCACATACTTAAACAATTAAAGAGGTTAAAAATAGTGCACAAGCTCAATGCCACTTAATGTAAACAGTCATTCACCCCTTGCACTGTAAAAACTTACTGGATTGCTGTATTTTCCTTACTCGAAAGTCCAATCTTTAATTTAGTAGCTGAAGTTTTAAATGTATCTTACTATTTGTTGTAGGTGTTGACTTCTTATGATAAAGGATTCTCAGTAAGATGCTGAACCCAAACACATGCAATAAAACCCACGGGAGGAAGTTTTTCCAAAGTTTTCAGTCTCTGCAAAGTGGCTTTCCCTGAACTACTTACCACTTCAAAACTATGGTTTTGGGTTTTTCTTATCCTCTGATCTTAGTCTCTAGCAAGTGTGATGCACTGATTATCTTGTAGGAGCCACTGAACTCTGACTTCCTATTCCTTTGATGCTTCTTGTGTTCAATTGCTTCTCCACTAGATCTCCCAGCCAACAGCAGGAGCAGGACAAGAGAGAGGGTACAAGTGGAACTTCCTGTACTTAGAAATTAACAAAGCCATGAATTATCATTCATTCCACAATTACAGTTTATGGTGCACTGGATGTATGTGGAATCCCAGAAGAATTGTGGTGTGCAAAAAGTTGGTTTCTTTGACTTCTTTCTGTCTTTGCAGTGATGCACTCTGAAATGAAAACAACCACGCAAACTATTTTTGGTGTCATATTTCCTTTTCAGCTTTGTTTCTGCTCCTTAATCTTCTGCTGGGGTAGGTCTTCAGGGGTTCTGGTCTATAAAAACACTTAAACGCTTGTGTTCGTTTAATTTTTCTTCCCTACACACAGAGTCAGATTAAAAATTGCTTCCTCCTGTTATGCCTGGTAGTAGCCTATGCACTTTACAGCCTCACTAAAGCCAAAGAGGCAAAATGTGGCCTCCAGAGTGAAATCGAGCAGAAAGTTTGGCTCACTGTGTTCTGACAGGATGGCAGAACATCCTCTTCTATTCCCTGCCTTTTATTCATGTAGAATTGGAAGAACCTCTCTTCTGTATATTTTGTCCTGTGAGGTGGAGGGACAGATTTAGGCAGACAGAGGAGCTACAAGATTGTATCCCATCTTCTGTCTCTCCTTGCCATTACCAATCTGACACAATGGGCACTTAGGGTCATGCAGTAGGGGACAACTGAACTGTTGTGCTGTCTCCTGCTCTGCATTGACGCTGCACCAGTGTATGAATATGTTGAACAAGAACATGTACTGGAGTGCACAAGAAAACTGGAAAGCAACGAGTCACCAGGAGCTACAGTATTGCTCCGATTCTGAAGGAACCTGAGAACAGAGTGGCTGAGTTGCTAACAAAACGTCTAGAACTATCTAGAAAAGACAGTGTTGTCCTTGACATCGGACAAGAATTATTTAAGAGGCAGGTAAGGGAAATAATTATCTGGAGAAAACCAGACTTTAGAAAAATAATGTGCTTGGAACATTCAAATTGAGAGGAATGCAAATCTGTGAAATTTTTGTTAAGAATAATCACTCTATTTCAATCTACTCCTCCAGTCTTCTTCATGTGTCACAGAACATAGTTTGAAAAACAGAACTGGTGGCAAGATACACTTAAAGTAATGGCAGACAGACAATGAATTCTATACACTTGTTTGCATTTTCCCATCATAAAAATACACAGATTGTAGAAGACCAACTTTGACTTTCCTGTGGAACTTTCTGCCAAAAAGATTTGCTAAGTGTACATTAAAACAAACAAACAAACAAAACCCAACAACAAAACCACAACAGAAATAGTAACAAGCCTCTTTTTTATAAGCTCATGTGATTCTGAAAAGTCTGTACTTACAGAAAAGCTGTTTCAGGACATAGTCCATAATAAAGATGATAGTAATTTTTCTCCCCTTACCTCTTTCGTAGATATCTTATGGTCTTAGTAATACCAGAGAATGCGTAGCTCCAAAACGTAAACTCTTTAGAATTACAATCAGCTATGGATTTTGTATGCTTATTGCAGGTTGTAGCCACCAAACATCACCTTTGGCAGTGTCCTCAGTCAAAGAAAAAACTGTGAGGCTAGAGTTGTTTCTTTAAAAAAAAATAAAATCAAATGGGCTATGAGGGGTGAACGGAGGAACAGCCTTTTGTACTGTGTTTGATATCTTAGTAGAACTGTGGCAGGTCTGTGTTAATGGAAACACTGATTTCCTTTATGCTGCCGGCCATCTTCTTGTACAGGAAAGATACAAGTCTTGCTTGCATTTTTTTGAGGCTAAGAAAGTACTAATGCCTCATCTAGAGGATTATTTTTTGTCTGCAGCATGAAGAAAATACAAGGCTGTTGCATGAAAGTTTGCGGATGATAAAAACTGGTGGAATGAAAAAAATGAGCAAGGTAGGTCATTTAAGAAGAGCAGCTGATATTGCATTATGAACTAAGTGCATTTATGCATGACAAATGAAAGGCTGCATGTTTCAGAAGCAAAAAGATGTAGATCCCACTTATGCAGTGGGGGCTGTGTCTTGAGAAAGAAAGCTTCAGAAAGGACAGGGAAGGGCCAGGGGTTGAGGGGTAATTGGTTGAACGTGTACTCCTGGTTTTACGCTGAGGGTGAGTAGCTAGCACAGTTTTTGGCAGTGTAGCAAAGGGAATCCAGAGCAGGGATGGAGAAGCATGTTCTGCCATTATGCAGCATTACTGTGCCTGTTACTGGGCTTCCTTGACCTGTGCTGGTGTTAATACACTTAGGAAGGGAGAGACGAGAGAACAGTCGTGTAGAAAACTCATTAAGTCTCTGAGAATAAAAGGTAAGCTCTCAAATTCACCCATTCAGGTGACTTGAGGTGACTTAATCACTCTTAATACACACAGGAAGATTTGTAGTAGGGCAGTTTTAATGAGCTCTAATAGGGGAATTGGACCAACTCATATTGGAAATAGAGTGCCAAATTTTCTAATGGGATGGTAATTAGGGACGTAGCAGTCGTGATGGATTTTCCATCACTTCCAAGAGCTTAAATCTGATTGTGCACTTCTCCATACAATTAGTTTTGACTGCAGCTTATTAAAGTGACTTGGGAATTGTTTGGTGAGGTTGTCTGCTCTGGCTAGATGAGTGTTTTTTGTTTTAAACTTGTAATTGCCATACAGTCCTGGTCTGCAGAAAGTTCCAAGGTTCAACTTTACTGAATGTACAAACTGCCTTCAAAATTGCAGATCACTGGAACCTGTGTTGGCAGGAGTGGAGATGCTCTACCTCATTGTGGTTTTTCTCTCAGGCAGCACTAGTTTTTTTAGTGTGGTGTCCACTCATCCTGATCACTGATGTCTTCACTGGATCTCCAGTGAGACCTGGCAGATCACTACGTTCTTGCTACTATTTTTCAGCAGCACTTGGCCATGTGAGAGTGATTCTGGGCACTGTTATACCACTTAGCCCTAGTGGAGAGTCCTGTAAATTCCACTGAATGCTGCCATGGTAATTTTGGTGTGACAGAATGGGAAATCGAATCCAAACCTCTTAAAACTGTATGTACAACTGTGGAAGGATTAGATGCTGCTAATTGAGGAGAGGTTGTTCAACTCCATCTTCTGTAACTGTAGCTTTCATTCCACTTCAGTGTAAAAGTATATTCCTTTTGAAGCTGGCTATAACAAACTAAAGGCAAGTGCTGCAGTTACTTCAGCATGTATAATTTGCAGTTGTGAGGGGAAGTAATGAAATTGCCTTTCATCCCAAAAGAGATGGATGTCTGTGGGACACGTTCCGCACTATGGTACCTTTGTTACTTGCATGGGATTGTAGTGGTGTGAGAGTACAATATCTCCTGTGGTGTCCTTCCTATAGATAGGCTTGTGTTTGATAGGAGTGACCTGTCTCACATCTCAACAGTGCAAGAGGGAACTCCAGGACAATCAAAATCCTGTTTAATTATGCAAGAGAGAATGTGTCTCATAGTGCCTACAGTTTTCTCTCCCCGCCATCTCCTCCACCTTTATTTTACTTGTAGTCTCTGCACATCTGCTTCAGTCCTGCCTGCTGTGCTGAAGAGATGCCATCCACAAAAAAACTCCCCATCAATTCACTGGGCACAGAAGAACTTCTGGTAGGATCCAGAAGTGATCTGAGCCTGACCTTGGCTGAACTGGTCATCTAAAGATACCAAAGCATCCATTATTGTAGCAGGTTTAGTTGCATCTGTTCCATCTCAGAAAAATATGTGTGAAGGGAGTGATTTTATTAGCTGTAATTTTAGCTAACCACTTTACTCCCTGTCAGAGTAATCTCTCCTACTTTTATGAGTGACTATAGTAGCATAAATCTTTTAATACTGTGGTTTCTGGACTAACTTGCTGGTGGTTCATCACAGCAAGGTTTTTGTTTGTTTGGGTGTTATAAAACCAGTGTTTTTTCAGTCAGTTTGGTTTGGGGGAAATTGTTTGTGGTAAAGTCCCCAACACAGGGAGATGCATTAGTTCTGAAAGCTGTGTAAGTAGCTTCCCCAGACTGCCCAGAATGACACGAGAGTGGTACAGTAAAAAAAAACCAGAACAAAAAAACCAAGAGCAAGGTCATCTTTTCCATTTGAAAATTTTGAATGAGTGGGTTCAGAGAAGGTGTCTCAAAGAGACTCTTGACTTCCTTTTTAATTCAGTCCTGTTCAGTGTTATCTTCAGTTCACATTTTAATCACATTTCAAGACTGAAGCAATTATGCAGGAGAGGAGGAAATCATCCATTCACCTTCATGGGTGTAGTGATACATGTAGTTTCTAAGTTACCTGCATCTCTGACTTCCCAGTGGTCCCAGCTGCAACCTAAGGAGGATGTCTACCTTGCTGGATAGTCCTGCTGTTCTCTCTCCACTGTTCAATCCCAGGCTGAGCCTGTTTGCAGTTCTCAGAGGACGCATGTCTACAATTGCAGTGGAGTATGGCATGAGGATGAGTTGGTATTATCTCCTCTGTGCTTGTCCTTGCGCAGATTATAGCTCTGGAAGGGAGAAACAGCACAATCTTTGTATTGCAACAAGGGTCTAAGCATGCTCCCAGCATGCGTTGTGGACATGTGCTCCAACTACCTTGAGAGGTGTGATATTGTGGTAGAAACCACAAGTTAAAGCAACCTGCTCATGACCTGTCAGGACTCAGAAATCAAATCATTAGCTCTTCAGAACAAAAACATTTAGGAGTAACCCCCCCGCTCTTTGAGGCATCCATAGCTTAACAGTTAGTCCCTTGCCTTTCATCAGGGCTCTTCAAAGGCCAACACCACAGAGCACTGCGCACAGCCAGCTCTGCTTGGCTGTGAGTTCATTCCTGTTAAGAGAGACTGACTGTCCTCAAACCAGTAGATGTTATTGACAGACACCTCTGAATCTAGTAAAAATATTCCACACTTTTTCTTATGAGGTGAGGATGTGAAAATTCAAAAGACTTGTTATCTGCCCTATTTTGGTATAGAGGATTTACATTAACTGGTTCTCACTGTCTTAAGTCTGTAAAGGAAGTGGATTTTTATCTTGCTTTTCTAGCTCTGTAGTCAAAAAGTCCTTGGCTATACATACAGCTGTCAGAAAGTTCATACAATACTTTTTGAGTTTTCCAAAATTCTGGGGCATCTGTCACACAGTAAATACTGATTTTCTGTATTGTACTATAGAGACCTTCTGCCAATCCATTCAATACTGGCTATTTAGGGTTCAATTTTTATTACACAAGCAAGCTTTTGAAGAACAGGGTGATGCAGACTACAAAGAAGTTCTTCCCGCCCCTTCAGCCAGGGAAGGAACTGTTTAAGTAAAAGCAAAGATGGGTGCCTGTAGATAGCAAGGAAGAAATCACACAAATGACAGAAATTGCAAGTCCTGTTCAATTAATTGAGAAGTAACAATTCAATCCTGCTGTAAAGGTCTAGTGGTTTCAGGGGGGTGTTTTGTTTTTTGGCTCCCTGAGCTGGTTTGCCAGTTCTGGCTCTTTGCTATCTCAGCAGCCACAAAACACAACCACAAATCCCACTGACGGTGTGGCTGTAGAAAAAACTACAGTGAGTTTTATCATCTGGGAACATGAATCCTGTGTCATGCTGTTTTCTCAGAATGAATTTTGAAAATGTTTCTGGTGCTGCGTACCTTTATCCTATACTTTCTCCCTTCCTCTTCATTCAGGAGAAAGTTTAGTGAAGGGAACTCTGTAGGATTATTTTACATCTCTCTCATTGCAGTGCGAAGGGGTACAAGAGCATTTTCTACCTCTCAATGAAGCTGCAAAAATGAGTACAGCTGTCTTGTCTTCTTAGAGCATTTTTTTAAGTCAAGAAGGTTTTGGGGATCATGCCCACTTGCCCCATGAACAACTGTTGAGGTGGACCAACGGGTTCAGGCAGATTGGCAGGAGGGCATTGATCTCAGAGGTGTTATAATCCCACAAGCTTCAGGAGGAAGCCAAGGAGGAGGGGAGAGAGAGTGCTTATTAGTGTCTCCACAAGAAAAAACAACTGCGGTACAGATTTGTGCCATTTTAGACACCAGGGAGTACACATAGGAGAAAAACAGTATAACGCCCTAATGGCAAAAGATATAAGCAGCTCTGCCATCCTATTAAATATCAGCAAATCCAACCACAAAACCCAGCTCATAGTAAAATAGGTTTGACTAGCTTTGCTGCCCATGGAACTGCTTGTTTATATTGAGACAATTGCAGTAATTTCCTTTAATGGAGGTTCTGAGAATGAAGAAAAGCATTTCTGTTCATCTTGGGACTACAGGACACATCTGATGTTTTGATTTTTCATCTCACATACTCAGAGGATGTGAAGGTGCTCCTCTGTTCCTCTCCTCTGATGGGACCATCCAATTTTCCATTCTGAGTCCCCTCATTAACAGGGATTTTCCACCTTGACAGACTGGTGAGCGCAACAGGACAGCAGAGAACTGTGAAGCAACACCCAAAATGTACTATGTACTAAAATATTTATATGCAAGGAGTCTGACTGACCAGATATTTAATATTAATATGAATATTTACTTTAAAAATATTGTACAACCATTTAAGTGAAGCAGT
The DNA here is from genome assembly GCF_947461875.1 of Haliaeetus albicilla. Classification (NCBI taxonomy): domain Eukaryota; kingdom Metazoa; phylum Chordata; class Aves; order Accipitriformes; family Accipitridae; genus Haliaeetus; species Haliaeetus albicilla. The sequence goes on from NC_091495.1 coordinate 33,042,859, forward strand.
AGTACAACTGTGGAATGTCACACCTGGGAGAAGAAGGAACTCTGTATGGTTTAAAACTTGGGCAGCACAGACCCTCCCAAAGACTCCCTGGGAATGGCATAAGGAGGAGGGAGGGGAGAGCATAGAAGGGGGAGGCTGGGATAAAAGCATAAACCTTGAGCCCTCCCTTTCTGCTGGTCCTACTGGCAGGTTGTCTCCAGGCTTCAAGCAAAGATCAAGAGACCCAGCAAGAATGTTTATGTGGAAGCCCCTGCTATGTGTCCTCAGTGGCACAGTGATGATCCAGTAACCATAAACTGAGGTCTTATTCCAAAAGGAGCCCTTTGGATTTGTTTCTTGTGATTGAAGTGCAGTTGCAGCAGTTAAGACTTTCCCATGGTTGGAGCACTAGGAATGTCTCACTTTCCCATGTGCTTTCCTTGGTGTCCATTAACGTGAGATCGTCCGACCTCCTTTCCCTCAGTCATCACGCTCTTGGTGGTCTTCTTCCCTTATCCAGTGGCCTGTTTTGTTTTGTTTATCAGCATCTCTGTCAAATATTGTTTAAATCATCCAAGGCATTGAAAAGATCTGTGGAGAACAGACAGATATACATAGAAAGCCTGACTCAAAATGTAAACTAGATGGCTCTTGAAACTGGCAGTGGATAGTGCAAACTTCCTGTGTGTCAAAAGTTAAAAAACAAAACAAAGAACAAAGTTCGGGAAATAACCCTAAAACATTTCTTCAGAAGAGTGCAGTTTAGTGGGAGGCAGTACTCTCAGCATACAGCAGTTGAGACCATTTTATTTTTGTGCCCAATTTTTCTTCTTGCTCTTTGATGTGTTATCTCTCTGGGACAGCACCATGCTTCTATTTCAGCTTGTAGCATCGACATAATGGAGCTCCTCCCAGAGGTGCTGCTCACTAGAGCAGGTTGTGTGGTATTGTGCAGTGTTTGCCTGCCTTGTTTTTAACCAACTTCATTATATCTCTGCTGTGGACTTTCTCTGCAGCTGTTTCAAATTGCCATAAGGATAAATCAAGGGTATTTGAATAATGGGTATTTGGTGTGGCTTCTCGCAGGAAGTGATGGCTGCTTTCAGTATCTGAAGGGCAACATAAAAAAAGCTTAAATGACAATAGGTGTGGATTGGATTCCAATTTGTCATCCAAATAATGCAGGGAATTTAGTGCTAGATGGGAAAAAATTTGGAAGTGTTAGCTCAAATGTCCAAACTACCAAAAGTTTCTTCATTTGGTCTCTCTGCATAGGAACAGAAGCACTTCCCAGGGTTATTGCCATTAACCAGAGGTGTGGAGGCTGTTCATATTGTACCTGTTGAGTAAGGATGGACTGTTAGCTTCCTTGAGCTATCACGAAAAGTCACTTCTTTTTTAATGGAAAGAAAATAATTCAGTGAATTTTTTAGTTTGATTACTCATCAAAACCAGTGGTATGTTTGGTATCTATGGACAATTTCTGGTGACAATCCAGCAAATCAGAATCTTGTTAGAGGAACATTATTAATAATAACATGCCCTTATTAGCATAACTTTGAGGAAGAAAAATGTGACTACTTTTTCTCTAAGAGTTAGCTCAGGAAATAGTATTTTCTGATTGTGCATCTGAGGAAAACAAGCTTAGATATTACCTAAACAATTCTTCTTACAGATTATAGTTGTGCTGGAAATATGCTTACTTTATTATCTGTAGTTCTGGTCTACCAGCCTAATGTACTGTAAACTGTTGCTCTGATGGCTGTCAGCAGTTGTGTTAGAAATACAATACTGGATTTGTGGGAGTTCTTACTGAAAGTTTATTTGCAGTTTAATACCAAAGGGGTCAACTTGAAGCATTTAGTATTAAAAATCCCCTCTGTTTCTTAACATCATACAGGAATAAAAGCCAGTATTTATTTTCCTCCAATTTAATTTTGATATAGGAATACTATTTCAGAATGCCTCCTGTTCATGGTACTTTTTCTGCTAGTTGTCTTTGGGATTTCTGCACATGAGTGCTGTGCTTTGGGCTGGGTGTGCCAAACGGTTCCTTAAGGCTGGTAAGTTCCATTACTTCACACATACATTCCTAATCACCTTGAAATGACAATAAATATCAGCTCATAAATTAATTATTTGCATCTGCCTACTAATATTAGAGTCAGTTTGGAAGAAGCCACCTGTGGGATATTTTTTATTCTTTTCTTGTATGTGACAATATGGATAGATAATCCAAGATGCTTCAAAGAACTGGTCAGGGAATTGCTTATTTTCGTCATGAAAAGATTTTGATAAATGAAAATGCTTGATTTTTATGAAAAACAAACAACCCTAAAAGGTCACAAGTCCCAAAACTATGTAGGGATTTTCTTTAAGGGGAAAAACAGATCTTTTAATTAAAAGTTCTGTATTTTTACCTTTTACCAATGCAGTTTCTTTAATTTTTTTTTATTTTTTTTTTGTGGTGGGTTCAAGCAACTTCAGTTCTGATTTCCTTTGTATGAAAAAAATGTATCCACATATCTCGAAGTTTGTTTCTTAAGGTATGTTTTATAAGATTATAGCACTGAAGCATTTTTTCAATGCTTTAACATTAACTGAAGCATTTTTTTTAACATTTTTAAAAAACTGAAGGCAAGTTGATGAAGTCATGCAACTAAAATACCCTGTCCTTTTGCTAGATACTAAATGTAGATATTTTTAGATCAGGAGGAAAATGTTTTGGAAATGTATAGACTTCAACATTTCTAAGACAGCTAAAACAGATACTGGGGGGTTGCTGACTGAAAATTTCCAAAACAGTACAATAAATTGGAAGATTTAGTTATGCTATGTGGCATCTCTGTGAGAGTACTTTATTCCTACACTGTGAAAAAAACCCACAAGATTTAAAAAAATAAGCAAGAATATGATGTGTTTTATGGGAACTCCCCCAAATAGTTATATGCCAAAAAATACGCAAATATATCTAAAAGGCCTGGGGACATATGATGGAATATGTAAGATGTTAAGAAGTTTCTCTACCTTTGACTGTGAAAGTTTAATTTCTTGGTCAAAGTGAAGGGATAGAGGGAGAGTTCAGCAAACTGTAAAATGGATTAATATACTCAGTATGTTAACAAAGCATGGAGGCTACTTGGATGGCTGTCAAGCACACAGGAATAAGTGAAAACTATTGAAGTGAGTACATAAGAGGCTTATGCTTTCCTCTTGCTAAAGGGAGATACTCTTCTAATAAAGGTGAAGCAGGTTCAGTGTGGTGGGGAATGCATTAGGCCAGATACACACTAAACTTGTGTTTCTGAAACTATGGGGTTCATGGAAAGGCAATCTTGAACAGTTGAATCTACTTTTTAAAAACAATTTTGCACTACCAGTAAATATTTCTGGAAAGCATGCATTTATTTGCCTTTGCTGCCAGCAGCTGCTCATGCTCCAGAGCAGGGGAGTCAGTGTTTAGACTTGTAGCCAGTATTTGCAGATGCGTTTCACTCCCTCAGTCTGGTGGGGCTTAATGGCTGCTCCCAGTGGAGAAGCGCTGATCAACATGGCAGTAGCATCAAAGAGGGGGATTTACTGCTGATAGCTGTGAAGGCATAGTTTGCATGGTCTCAGATGAAGTTTGTTTGAAAGAAGGGAAGGATAATCACAGGAAGATGGATAGGCCCAAATAGAGAGGCATGACTGCAGAAAAATTGAGATATGTTGGGTTTACTGTCACTAAATTTAGGAGAACTGGTTTCTAGAGTCTTATCATGAGAGATGGTTTGCTCCATCTTTGTCCTACTCTGCAGGGCTACTCTGAAGGAAAAACTTAATAAATAGGGTGTAATACGTACACTCAATAAATGTAACCAGTTTGTTTAGCCCTTTCAGAATGGAGCTCAGTACAGGGTGTGATACACTGAAAAGAATGGGACAGTAGTTTTTTGGTGTCTTTTATCCTAGCCTAAGTGAGGTGGACACATCAGAACAGTTTGACCTCTGAAGACTTTCATTCTTTCAAGTCTGTTGATACTAATGAGGCTCCCAAGCAGAACGATCTCCCCTTTTCTGTCATATCTTCACTTTCTTTACCCATTCCTGGCTCCCTACCTCTTTGTTCTCTGCAACAAAAGCTCATTTACTTGTTTTCTTGCTGGCTGTAGCTGCTGGGGTTCACTTCCTTTCTGTGCATTTTCTTCAAAAGAAATGTCACTTAGCTATATGTCCTGCTGAGATGCTCTTGTCTTATTAATGTACCAATGGGTGTTTTTTAATGAGAAAACATGAAAGTACCATGAGCCTTCCTCTGCGCCTCCCCAGACTGATCATGAGAAATTGATGAATTGTGTGAAGGCTGCAAAGACTTGGGAATTCATTTTAAGTCTGTTTGGGCAAATATGCACAAATAAGCATTTGCTCTTTAGGAAATGGTTTGAAATTGGCTTTTCCAAATAGCATACTTTGACTCGGGCTCAGGGCTCTGAGGCTGAACACAACCTGACACTGTATCCCCACAATAATATGATTAATGAATTCCCCTAATGTGATAAAGGCAACTTATGTCATAGACTTCGGAATAGAGGCTTGCGTTAAATGTTCTCACTGACTTTCATCTCTGGAGTTAACAAGTTGGGGCTTATACATATTCTCTAATAAGAATCAGATGCTTATGAGGTGGATGCCTACTCTCCACCGCTGATCTCCTGAGGAGGTGATGCAGCGTACCCCCGGTGATGGGGGCCAGGTTTCTCATCTCAAGGCTGGGCTTGTAACTCTGTCAGTCATCCCAACAGTGCTTTTGAAAATCTGGTAGGTGTTTGCTTGTTAATTTGGGAGCCTCACTTTCAACTCTCCTGTGTCAAACTCTTGGTTCTCTTGGTTTAAGTTGATGTTTGCTTTGGCTCCACTTTTTGTTCCACAGCATTCATTGTGCTGTTCCACAGCATCTCCTAAGAGAAAGGAGAAGGCAGGAGAGCAAAAACCAAGCACCAGCAGGGTAGGCAGCTGTCTAATTGAGAGGACTAGATTTTTCTCTGCACTGTGTCTTAAACAGGTCTGGAGAGACCTATCTGCCTGTCTGTCTGCAGTTACACTGTGTGAGTGTCATGGTTTAACCCCAGCTGGCAACTGGGGGTCTCCAAGCAAGATGTGGCTCTGTGCTGCAAGCAGGTGAGAGGCTGTGCTCGCAGCAAAGAGTAGGTCCTGTGCTCAGTACCTGAGACTTGCTGGGCTCTGCATTATATTGTCAACTTTGTAGCTGAGAGTCAGCTGCCAGTGTGAAACTAGAAAGTATGCGGCAGAGTCCATCCCATATCACCTACAGGCAATTCTATGTAAGAAAATGCAAAGAGCCACCCAAGGTCAGAAGAAAGGTTCACCTAATCACTATTCTGTCACCAGTGATAGCCAAATGGGGAAGCCTGGAGAGGAGTGTAAGAGCAGAGCAAGCCCGTAGTGATCCCTCCCCAGAATACTCTCCCAAGATCCAGGGGGTTTTGGCCCAGGGACTCCCTAAGACAGTGGCAGTATCTTTGGATTCAAGAGTCATTAATAGATTTTTCACTGTGAATTTGCCCTTTTTTGAACATAAACACATTTTAACAGGTATTCCAGTGCTAAGATATTTTGCAGCTTAACCGCTTATGGTATCATCAAGAATCTCTTGTTTGCTTTAAACTTCTTGCCACCTGCTAATTTCATTTAATGCCCACAGCTATAAGTGGGAATTAAACTTTAAGACCACAGGATCCCTTGCTCAGCATGCAATGTGTATTGAAATGTGTGCTGCATGGGCAAATGGGAATCATAAAACCGATTCCCCTGGTCCATGCTCTGTGAAGGCACATCACACTACCACTAGAACTCCTGTACCACTGCAGGAAGAGTTTCCAAAGAGTGACTCACTTTGTATTGTCATGTACAAAAAGTTAAATCCTGAAATCTAATGTGAAGCCTAGGGGAAGAGGTGTGGGAAAGGGATGATGAGGAGGGTTCAAATGAGACTTTGTCTTGATACATGTATTAAATATGATAACCTAAAATCTGTTTATAGTTAGGTCAAAAGTTCAGAAGAAAATAAAACACTAGAGGAAAAGTACAGCAGGAGCTTCCCTTAAAAAAAAATGTATCAATGTTAAATTGTCCTTGAAAATAGGAACAGTAACATGTAACAATGGAGTGCAAGCAAGACTGGATACATAAGTTATTGATGGCAACAGATCTTTAAATTACATACAGCAGCGGGGAACACCCAGTGTTAAAAGATAACACATGCATATCCGCATATTGACACATGTTCTTTTTTAAAATCTGGCCTCCTGCGTCGGTGTTTTCATTGGCAGCAAGAAAATAAATTTTGCCTAATCTCTCATTTTCATTCCAGATAACATCTTCCTTTTTCCAACTGCCAGTAGTTACAAAGATGTCATGCAAGAGTAGTAGCTTACTGGTATGAACTGGTGCCTTGGTCTTGCAGATCTCATAGTACTGACTCCTGATGAGCTGTGCTGTTTCCTTCATGGCTTCTCTACCTTCAGTTTTAAGGGGATTACCTGCATGAGCGAAGCTTAAGGAACTGAGATCTTTGTGAGGAAAACCATGAATACTGTGTGCTCAAATGAACTTTTCATGCTATAAAAGCATATCATTAATTCCTTCTGCATCATACTTGTGTGTGTGTGTCTAAACCTTATTGTGATCACAAAATCAAAGGGAAACTACTCAGGAGCTTCTAGGATTAAGGTTTCATTATGCCTAACATCCATCCCTTCTTCCACTACAGACTCAGAGGTTTTGAAACAAAAAAGAACTGTTTTGATGGATTAACACATTAAAGTTTGGGGAGTTTCAGTGATCACAGTAGTATGCAAAGCAAATGTAGAAACATCCGTTTTGAGGTGTTTTACCCATCACTTTTCTTGAATGTCATCCCTGCCAGCAGGAATCTGAAACAGACAGTTGCAGCTAAACCAAACCAAAAAAATCTTTTCTAGGACTGTAAAAATAAGATCGAAAGAGACTGTAAGATCTCCTTGAATCCACTCCCCCTAACTGTTCTGACCAGATGATTGTCTAATCTCTTCCTAAAAACTTTCACTGATGGAGACTCCACAACCTCCCCAGGCAGTCTTTGAGTGCTCAACTAACCTTCCCACTAGAAAGCTTTCCTAATGTCAAATTTGCATCTCCCTTGTGCAATCAAAGCCGTTAATCCTATCCTATTGCAACAGGCATTGAGAACAGTCAGTTCCCTGCTTTGCAGTAGCATTTTGTGTACATGAAGCTTATAGTTTCCCCTCTGCCTTCCCTTTTCCAGATTAAATCTCTCCTATCCCTTTGATCATACACTGCTGCACAGTTTCTCCAGATCCCTTCCTTGAAGTGGGCTACCAAAATTGGATGCAGTAATCCAGACCATGCCTTACCAGCACTTCATGGAGCAGAATTTTTATAAATTTCTTTTAATCTATTTATATAGCTTAGTATGACATTTAGCCTCATCCATCTAAGGATGACCTTGGCTTTTTTGTGACAGCGTAGTACTGTAACAGGAATGGCAAACCTGTGGTTGCCGAGCCACGTGCAGTTTGCAAGTGGATCATGTACAGCTTCCCTGTATCAGGCTGTAAAGGGTACCTGGAAGCGTTCCCTGTGACTACAGCCAGACAAATGGCTCAGACACTAGAATTTGTTTCTTCAGACTGAAGTGTGGAAGACTCATTTTCAATTTGGATTGAATCCTGCAGTACTCCTTAAGAAGCTGTGCTCAAAGAAACTGGGATGAATCCTGCCAGTTGAAGGCTGCCAAGGAATCAGCCAAGCTACCATTGTAAGACAGGGCAGTGGTTTCCCTGACCATCCCTGCTACAGAGAGTAAAATATAGCCAAACACTCTTCATTTGTAGTACTTGTATTTAACTGTAAAGGCAGCGCTGTCAAGCCAGAAATTGTCTAAGCAAAAGATATCCAAAGGGACAATTTCTGCTGAGTCAAGCCCATTGGGTATCACTGGGATGGAGAAACAGGGCTACCGGGCAAGGAATCTCTGGGATCCACTTCTGCTACGTGTAACACAGCAAACGTAAAACACTGTCTAGAGGTAGGCTTACAAACAAAGTACTGAGCTGGTGTGTTAACAACCAGCATCAAAATGTTGCACAGCTCCGTGAGAAGCCTGCGAGGGCTGCTTGTCTTCCCAAGTACAGACATGCATGTGTAGCTGTACACAAGCTCTTCTCTATTAGTACAACCTTTGAATGAATAAACACTGATAAGAGACGCTTAAATATTGTGCCTGAACTATGTTTTGACAGCTGTCGCTTGTGCTGTCTCCCCCCAGGTCTATCTTTTAATTACATCAGGTTAACACAATGTCTCATCTGTCGCCCTTGGCTGATAGCAGAAAGGGGCAAAATCAGCCATGGGATGAACAGATTTAGCTTTCTTTGCTGCCATGGCACAGTGTTTGCTACTCTCCACTTGAATCACTCACTACCCACAGTCAGTTATCATGGTTAGAAAAAGAAATGGCCTGTCTAAGGGTTGAGCCAGTGGTTCAGGGAATTGGCATGTGCTTTGTATGACATTGTAGTCCAACAGCTAAGGCATTTTTAGCTGAATTTGCAGCATGTGGTATAATTCTAAATCCCAAGGGACAACTGTATTTTCATCAGCTAAAGGGGTCTGAGAATTGGCTGCAGAATGAGGAAAAAATAGTCTTAGCACTTCAGCGATTTCTTAAGCTATGTTCACATCTTTCCATAATCACTTAAGTGTTGCTGCAAATTGGAATTGCTCAAATATTCCCAGAGAATAAAATGGAGAGGCTTCAAGGTTAATGTTCCCTCTATGTGCAGACTGCTAAATGGGGGATGGAAGTACTTAGCTTTTAATGACATGTTTATGGAAGTTAGGTCAGTCTGCTGGGGAACTGATTCAATATCACGCATCTTCAATGGTGGGTTTTGCAGTCTTGCTGGGATCTTGTGTGTGAATAACGAGTCTTGGAAATACTCTTTGCAAGAAGGCTGCCTGCTGGAGAACAAAGAGTGAAATTGGTTTAAAAAAAAAAAAAGTCCTCTAACAGCTTGGAATATAATATATTTTTAAAATGACCCTGGAAAATGAATTTCCTTTGGAAAATTTGTAACTGGGAAGATCTCTGAATAGACTCTCTGCTGACTGTTGCAGAACTGGGTTAAGATGGAGCAAAATACAGTATAGTACAATAAATGTTATAGCTTGCATGTATAAGCTCAGACTATTGCAAGATTTTCTAAATATAAAACTTCTAAATTTAAGGAAGGCTGGTTAGATTATTCTCTACTTTCTAACATGCACTAATGTGCACTAACAGAAAGTAATGTGCAAATGTGGTAGTTTCTTTGAGATGCATCATTAAGTAAAAACTATGACATTTATGATAGTGATAATTCACTAGAGCTGAAAATTTGTTATCCTTTTGAACCAGATTTTATTTACCTTTCTCTCCTCCCAGATCCAGGAAAAGGAGAGGAAGGGAAACACATCCTGTTTTGGTTTTTTTTTATGAAATAAAAGGAGAAGCAGTTCCACTTCCATGCATTTCTTTCCAGCTCCAGACACCTCCCCAAAGGCCACTACAGTGGAGGTACGTCTGTCTGGCTGTCAGCCTGACACCTTTCATGGCCACCTAGCTAGTGGTGAACATACACAGGACAGACCACACCTAGGGACTGATGTCAAACAGGGCCATTGCAAAGGACTGTCACTACTGTGTGTTGGCACAAAAGTCCGAGTTTCTGATTTCTCTTACACAAAGCTTCACCATTTTGTTCTTACTCCTTTTCTTGTTTGTATGCTAACACTCCTTTCCCTCTGAGATAGTTCAGACATTACTGAGATAGCAGACACGACACTTCTCAGAGGAGTAATGACTCTTGTGTTCACGTCTGATCTGGCAGATTCTCTCCTTTTTTTTGGCGTGTTTCTTTTTCTTCTTCACTTTGAGACACCATTTGTTTCAGTAGCAGAGAACTTACCCTATTCACCATCCCTGCCATGGCAGGCCTCCTGTTTCCATTCGGGACTGCAATCTCTCACACAGTGAGGGAGGAAACTGTAGATGACTGAGCATTCTCTATTCAGAGAAGAATGTCCCTTAAAGGGATTCCCCCCCCCTTCCTGGAAGGGGTTGTCCGCAGGTCAGGTGGGTGAGTTGGAATGAATCACACAGGAGAGAGTGAACAGTCAGTTTGGGGTCATCTTTTTTCTACCTACCTTGTCTCTTTTCTTCAATTTCCCAGTCTCCTTGAAGTTAGATCTTTCAAGATCTTTCCTGAGAGCAAAAGGACGCAAAGAAAGCACATGTCTCATTTTTTTCCTAGTTGTCAGCCAAAAGCTGGTCAGACTTTAGCACCTGTGAAACTGTGAGGAGTCATTTCTCTGCTTCTGTGCTAGTTCCTGCTCGTCTTGGTAAAATGCCTCCTACCTTTCTACCTTTGGTAGAAAGGAGAAACTATCTGAAAAGCTCTGCAAACTGGCATAAACCCAAAGCACCTTCCTGGAGAGGGAAGAGGTTTGCGATAGCATGAGAGATATGGAAAGCCTTCCACAAATAGCCTGTGCATGCTGCAACTCTGAGACTTCCCTGCAGCAAGAAATGAAAGGCTGAGGTATGCAGCGTGCACTGTGACTGCTCAGGAGACTTCACCTTCACCTTCCCACAGCCATGTAGCCTGGCACAGGCTCTCCTTGGCTCGAGAGCCCTGTTCCAGCTAGACTCAGTGGGGCAGTATTTCCATTGTGGCAGTGGCACTAGTTCGCTCTTGCTCACTGTCCCACGAAGTGGTAGCCTTGCCCTTAAACATCCCTCCTGCCAGAGCTGCTTTGCTGCTGCTGCGTGCTGCAAGCAGCATTAACTTTGACTGAAAAACGCGCTGGTCATTAAGGATTATGCGCTTTCCAGGGACTGCTTGCTTTCTCCTCTGAACTTTGCAGATATCAAACTTTGCAATGTTAATACGGAAGAGATTCTGCAAACTCACCAGGAATATGGAGCAAAGCTCTCTTCCCATCTCATCTGTGCTTTTGTCTTGTCCTTTCTTCCAGTTTGCAAAGCCCTTTGCTCCTTTCCTCGCTGTGGAATAGATAGGAACATTTGGCTTTTTGCAATCAAAGCAGCTATGGGGGTCTCAGTGGGATTATTTTTACATGTAAGCATTGCACAAATCCAGCTCCAGGAAAAGAGGCCAATATTTTTTTTGACACATGCTGGTATAAAATAGGAACAACTCTTCTAAAAGCTCAGAAACTGAGATGGCCTTGAATTAGATCCAAGGACCTCAGATTAATTACAAAACTAAATCAGAATGAATGTTCTTTTATAGTTCTGCTGCAGGGACAATGGTCCCCGGACTTAGTGAACCTGAATGTCAAATATATAGGATGATCTATACTGAAGCAGAACAAAGGGCACAGTTACCTAGCTGTGAATTAATAGTCTGTCCTTCACTGAATTCTGCTGTTACTTTACTGTATTTGAACAAATCTAAGAGCAAAATCAGATCTCTGCTACTGAGGAGAGAAGGCTGTAAGGCAAATTCAGCTCGTTTTACTCAGTCTTGCTCCTTTGCCAGAAATTTGTCTCTTCTTTCTTAAAAATGCTGCTATAATGTTTGTTGTGCTACAGAACCTTACAGTGCATGCCACACAGGTCATCTGTCCTCCCTCCTTCTTTTTTAAAGGCTGTGAGGGTAGAGCGTCTATTAATGTTGTAAGTTTTAACTTGCAGAGTAAGAGCCTGAATAAATTGCAAAAGAACTCGCATTGCCTTTCGCGAAGAGATGAACAGTCCTTTCATGCTTTACATAACTGCAGCATGCTTCGGAAACAAGGTTACATCTATTTGAGTCATGATGACCGAGACGGCCCAGGCAGCACTAACTGCAGGCAGATTTCCAAGCAGAGGAAAGAGTTGGGGCCTGCAGCATTTTGGGAAAGTCAGCATTTGGGAACAAGAGGAGCCCCAGGACCTACACTTGCCAGGAGCCAGTCGTTCACACAGAGGCCTGGTACTACTTGTAGGCTGATTGGCACTGTCTTACCCGCTGAAGAGGAAGGATCTCCTGCTGGCTTCCTACCAGCACACAGAGTCTCTAATTTAGGAACACAAAGTACAGTCTTGCATGCCAGTCCTGAAAAGCTACCAACCCTGACGTGGAAGCAAGGACAGGCAAATCTGTATAGCTCTAGCCAAGGATGAAAGCACACTCATTTCTGAATGGAAACGATTTCCAGGCATGGTGAGATGGAGGGACTTGGTCTGTTCAGCCTGGAGGAAACTCAGGGAGGTGTGATTGCTGCCTCCAGCTAGGAGGGCTGAGGAGATGGAGCCAGGCTCTTCCCAGAGGTGCACAGTGACAGGCACACAGTGTCATCAGTCACACACCGCAACGAGACAAACACCAGCTCAGTACAGGGACAAAAATGTCACAACCAGAGGGATGCAGCACGGGGACACATTTCCCAGGGAAGGTGTAGGGTCTCCATCCTTAGAAGTATACAGAGTTTGACTGGACAAGGCCCTAAGCAACCTGCTGTCACTCTGAAGGTGTCCCTGCAGGGAGTGGGGTGCTGGAGGAGACAAACTCCAGACCCACCTCCATTTTTCTTTGATTCCAGGTTGTTACATATGTTATTTCTTAACTAAAGTGACTGTGAAAAGTCGCTTCACTCTGTTTGCCTCTGTTTCCTTACCTTCATATTGGAAATAGCATTTCCAAGCATCCAAGGGTGCGCTTGGAGGTATGCAAGTAATAAAAAAAATGCCAGTTGTTAGGAAGGCAGACGGAAAATATTGCAAGCCAGTAGTTCAAATGTTCTGACACTGCTGTTACACCTTAAAAAAAAGGTTTCTTGATGAGAAGGATTGAAATTATAAAGTATGTTTGTCAATCTCCCCCCTTCAAGGTCTCCAGAAACAACATGGTTTTTTTATCTAGATAAGCACCATTAAGTGGAGCAACAATAGTGCCATCTGATTATTCCCAATCATGTCCACAAGAGAATTTGCTTGAAATGATGTAGAAATGGCCCAGTGTTGACTTATACAGAGCTTGTGGGCATTTGCAACATGAGGCTCAATTTAAACAATTATAATAGCTGTGCAGGTGGAAGGCAGTAGAGGACAGCACATTCTGGTTACAGCCACTGAGCGATAGTTCCATTTCCTAAAACGTCAGTGATGTCAAAAAAAATTCTCCTATGTAGCTACAACCAACTCCTTCCCCTTAGACCTTTCACCCTTAGAAAAGGCAAAGCTTTTTCCAGTAGTAACACTGGAAACATTTCATTACCCTTCCTCCAGGCAGTTTTCTCTATGTATGGATATATGAGAGTGGTCAGATAATGAATGAGCTGATTGGCTGAACATCTGCAGGTGCTCTATAATGACAACAATTAAGCTATTCTGAAGCTATTACCATATTAAATTAACTTACTGCAATGCTATTAATTAGAATTCATGTTCTAGAAATGAAACAGCGCAGCAATTACATTGGTATTTAATGACCTGTAAAAGTAAAATATAAAAATGGTGAATTTCCTCACGTAATTAATTTAAGGCTGGAAGATGGTGGGTCAGACTGCTCCCCAGTGTAACTCCAGCCACTTCTGTACTTTTGCAACATGAATGATTGTAAGCCATGTTACCTTTATCTTGAAAGAATAATTATTTGGCATCTGATAACTAAAGCTCTCCAATAGTTGTGCCAAAAACTAGAAATCAGGCAAAGTTCAGCTGGTCTCACTGTAAAGTCTGAAATTTGATATGGTTTTGGGAAAAGGCTCGGTAAAGTTTCTGACTGAGGTTGTCAGCTGACCTCAGCAATGTATATTTTACAGACAAGATCTAGCAGTGATTACTTTTTTGCATAAAGTTTTAAGGCTCTCCCTTTACTTATTTTCCACCCCTTGGCAGAAGTAAATATAAGTGCTTTTGACTTACTATTTGCTATTGAATCTCTCAAATTCTGTGACATGGTGAATTCTTCAAGGTATATCCTTGAAAACTGGAACAGATGTGTCCTGCCTAGCTCTCTGAGGAGTTATAACATCAGGACCTGTCTGTCCTTGGGCACGGAAGCCTTTGCAGCTGTATGAGTTTCATGAAGCAGTGGGGTTATTTCCCCATGCGTGCTCAGCATGGACCATGCTTGGAGCTTTGTTGCTGGTCTTAAACAGAACTGTTAGGGTAGGCTTGATGTGCCTGGCAGACAGTCCAGTCAGGACCCCTGAAACAGCCCTTGCTCATTATTTTGTACTACCTTACAAGTGGGAAATCTGGATACCGTCCAGTTATGAATCACAGCATTGTGAAGTGGAGAATAAGCTGGAGCAACTGAAACACTTGTGGGTTGCTACCTGCAACAGCAAGAGAAACTGGGCTAGACAACTCCTATCCATGAGCTATCATCCAGCACAAGCTGTTTGCAGAGCAACCCACAGGTGCTGCTTTTGGCCCGAGGGAGCTCTGAGCCACAGCTTTTTCCAGCTCTCCTTGCTGATGACTGAGCTGTAGTATTACAAAAGGGATAGCTGTAATGCACATTAACCTTCTGTAATACGTGGCCCTAGATCCTGACTGCTTATCCATGCATTTTCTATTGCATGCTTTTCGTGGAAAAAGCAGAGGCATGGCCCAGGGCATATACAAAAAATTCTCTGGATAAGAAGCTGCTATACTTACCCTGGGATCTTCCATAACAATGCCTATTTTCAGACTGATTTTCTTCCCCTGGTGAGAGAGGAGAAACTGTGGGATTTTAATGATTCATTTTATTGATGGATCCAAATGTTTATTGTTGTTTTAACCATCAAAATGTACAGAGGCTGGAATCTATCCAGAGAAAAGAAGGCAATTTCTTTTATTTCCTTACACTGCGTGGGGCAGTGGCAAAGGAATATTTCCATCTTTATTACAATAAGTATTTGCCTGAGGAACAGTGGGGCACAGAAGTCTGCAAGTTTGAAGAAAAACAGGATGACAGTCAAAACTGGGAGCTGAACATTGAGGTGTCTTTTCTTATTTGATGCAGGTTCTTGGCTTTCTAATCTTCTCTCTTCCTATGCATTAATAGTCAAAACTGTTAAAAATAATATCTTACCAACCCAGAACTTCTTGGCTGTAGTCTCCTTTACATCTGCTTTTTCAAGGATTGATATAAGGACTTGGCACATTTATTTTTAATTGCAGTAAGTTACTGAGTGTGTGTCTATGTGCTTATGTGAAACTGCAGATATAACTGACATGCCCCATATGAAATCCCAGGAAGGTATTTCTGTTTAAATATCAAACATTGTTTAGCCTCAAGTGTTTTAAATCAGGCTTAATCCCTTTTGCCTCTTAACCAGACTGTAGTACCCCATAATTTTAAAAATAGTTTCATATACGTGAGCAGGGAAACATAGTCTTGACAGACCGCCCTGGTTGTCCTCATAAACTTTTGAGGCAAGCTTTCAAGGCTTCAGAACAGATGTAATGTAAAAAAGAAGTCAGAAGGCCCACGATTTATGTCTCTCTTCTTGAATATCTATAAAAAGGGATGATGGGGTGTTACAAAAATGGATTAATGGATTGTACCTGGAGCTTTGTGATCTTTCAGACTAAGCCATTATAAATGTTCCGGTATGACCTTTTGCTTAGTCTCTCTGTTGGAGCTTTTCCTGTAGACACCTGTTGTCATGAACTGTGAGATAGAAATTCCTTGGTGAGGCTCTTAGATGTGGCTCAATTTCCAAAACAAATTGTGTACTGTATTAGTATTATTTTAGTTGCTATTTCATGAAAATGCCAATGTGGTTGAACAACTTTTCCTTTTAGTACAGATGGTAGAGGCTCAGAGTAGAAAATTTCTTACCACACTTTGGAGGCTATTTGTCCAAAGCCCAATATGTTTTGGACTGTGTATTAATAATTGAATTTGACCTAGATTTGTTCCTTGCAAATTTGGCACTAACTACTATGTCCCTAATTACAGGAAGCTTCTCGTGTTAGGGTGCTAAAGTTTACTGGGGAAAAGGTGTCACAGGTTCCACCATGTGTTGTGTGGATTTTCACAGGGTGCAGACAAAAATCCCAAAGTTCTGCATAACACATTGGTCTCACTGTAAAACCTGCAGTGGACTCCCTGTGGATGCACTTTGCCTTGGCAGGTTTGTAAATTCAGGAATCCAGAGAGTGATATATTCCCCAGAAGCTTAACATTATGTCCCGGAGATCTGTCCACCTTGACAAAGCCATACTTTTTCCTCTTACATGCTGCTTGCTTTTGATGATTAAACAGAGCCATCAGTCTGTAAAAGACAAGTATGGGAAAGAAAAAGCTTGAAGTAATTGTTCCCTACCACACAAGTAAGGACTCGGTTTAAGGATATGAGCCCACACAGCATTATGGGTACTAATTTTAGATAGTCACCTTTTTGAAGCTTATCCTAACCTAATTAAGTGTCTGTTTTCCCCTTAGGGCTGGCACTTTTACTAGATGAGATAACAGCTGCATCTCTGTGAGAAGCCTAGTGAAGGGCAAAATATTTGTTAGCAGTTGCTATTTTCAGCCTTGCCAGAATAAACAAAGAGCTAGGCACCTGCAGTCATTTCTTTTAAAAAGTCAGCACAATTTGTACATACTCTGGGGTCAGCGGAGGAAGGCACAGGGAGAACGGGCAGGCTCACCCTCGAGGCTTTCGGAAGATGCTTCTGGAGGAAGTGATAGGCTCTTCAGTTTGGAGACATACAGGATTGTTAGGTGATTACTGATGCTCTTCTAGCAAGGGTGAGGAATACACAAAAGAACAGAGTGCTTTGAAATTATTAATGCATCTTGGGACAACCCAGTGGGAGACCCACATTGGCTATAAACAAGAGAGCTAGCACAAACAAACTGGGGGAGTTCAGACAGAGGTGAAGGCAGGAGAAAAGAAGGGAATTTTTTTTTTTTTTTTTACTCCTTTTTCTTTTTTGGTAATTAACCACAACTAGATTTCAAAACACATAATTTCAGACCCTGATTGTCTAAACAATATGTCTTCATCTCAAAAACAATTAGGCTTTGGGCTTAACGTGCCTCAGAGGGTTACATAAACTAGATCCAGGATAACTCCTTACACAAGAAAAACATTCTTGACTGTGTGGGAGAGCAGATGGCATTTAGGTAAACTGTATTTGCAGGAAACCCCCCTGTGCCATTAGATGGCAAATGGCTACTGTCACTGCCATTCCTCTGCTTGGGTTTGTGGGAAGCTATGGAAAAAATAAGTGCTTAATTAGTATGCCAAATGCTGCGGTGGTGAAGCAGAGAGGGTTAATCTGCATACAGGTACTACAAGGGTCAGCACTGTTGCACTGCAGTATTCTGGTACCGATTTTGTAGCCGAGCTCATGCTAGGTGGCAGCCAGCAACATTTACGTTGCAAATGCATCTCTGAGCAGTGCCTGGGGTTGGTGTGCCACATCAGACCCCAGCCTGGGCTGCATGGGAGGAGTGAAGGGGGATTTGTGTGTTGGCTCCGTTCCCCAGAGCGGGCAAGGAAGGACCAGAAGTGAGTGCAGCCACAGGTGGGTTTGGATGGGGAAGAAGGATCTGCAGCTGCTCCCCGTCCCACGGCTGAGGCCATCTCATGCTGAGGAGAGCTGTGTGGATGGGGATACAGCCCTGAGACCCCTTAGGCCATCTCATCTTGAAAGGCAGTGGGTCTTTGGAAGACCTACACCAAAGGCTGGCTCTGAATTTGACACCAGCTGTGTCTGCAACGGTAAGATCTGTGTTGTACTGGATAAAGGTATTTGGAAGAGCGTCATGGCCCTGGGGGCACCCACGGCCTGTGTCCTGGCTTGTCCCTGTGGTGGCAGTTGAAGCCCAAGGAAGAAGTCACAGCTTTGGGTGAAGGCAGAGCGATGGGCCTCTGGAGTGGAGAGTTAGTGGATGTTTCTGTAGGTCTTAAGCTATGTATTTCCATGTATTGAGGGAACTGGAGGAGGCTTAAGGGAGTTAGGCTGGAGTTGATCTCTCACTGCTACTTGGCTGGGTTGGGTTTGAAAAGAAGTTATTAAAGTGTCTGGTTTTTGTCTACTCTGCTTACCTGGATAACTACATTCTCTATGAAGCTTTGTGGTTTTCCAGATATAATTTAGGAATAAGTATGAAACCCTCGTGATTCAGTAACCGTGTGGGGCATTTGCCCAAGGGAAGTTTATCCTGTTGCCCTGTTCTTGGTCCCTCATGGTCTAATTCCTTTCCCACAATAACCCTTCTGCCTTGATTTCTTGCAGGTTACACAAGGGTTTGGATTATTTTGGGGACTACTTTTGTGTTATTACTATTGTTACCCATAGCATTTTTAAAGGAGGATGGGTATTTGATTGTGGAGAATACCCAGATGAAAATGCAGTATTTAATTTTGTTGTCATGAGTGATAAAGACTGCAAAAAGTCAGATTTTCTAGGTCAATATATGAATATTTATTATTTGAAAATCTATTGTGAAGAGGAGGAAGCTCAAAACTTGACACTGATGAATAACCTGTATTGTTTCTGAACTCTGAGGTATCTAAGGGAAAAATAAATGTCCTCCTTTTTATGCCTGAGGGGCTCTCGGGGGGCTAAAAGAGCCTGATAAAACTATATATTCTGCCTATTTGTAGAACCACTGCTAAACAAGAGAGAAAAGTGAAGACATTTTAAAGGGCTAGTGATCTGTTTTCCCCTTCAGTTAGTCTTGCAATGTTTCACAGCCTTTCACGACTTCACGGTAGGTTGGGGCATTGTGGGAACATAGGGATGGAGATGCCTGATCACTGAGCCTTCCTGTTACCAGCAGCCATTCTAAAACCAGAGCTCTTGCAGCATGCTGTCAGTAACTCCAGCTCTTCATTTGCTTGGCTCATCCATATAAATGAGCTCCTCTTGCTTTCAAGAGAGTATGTTCAGTGGAGCTTGTGAAGAAGCAATTGTCCTTTTTGCCTTGTATGTCATTGCCAATGCCTGTGTAGGGACCTAAGAAAAGAATCAATCTTTTAGAAAAATAACACTAACTCTGTGCCCAGTGCTTTTGGCACCCCAGAGATGGACAGAGTGCTGTTCTTGATCAGTCAAGAGGTGCAGAAAAGATGCTAATTATGGGGTCCCAACCTATCTTTGTGTTCATCCAACATTCATCCATATTGTGGTCTCAAGCTCCAAAGTTCACTGCAGTGGCACTGAAATAAAGACTGACTAACAGTATGTGTAGATTGTTGAGAACAGTAACTATCACGTAAAAGAACCTAATTTAAATTATAATCCGTCTTAGTTGATCAGGGGTATCTTGACCATCTGATCAGCCTAAAAGTATCTCCAGTGTTACAAATCTAGTTAGCCTGATCTGATTTCTTCTCTAAAATTGTAACTAAGGTGTGTGTTGTGAACCATCCTTTGCTTTTTCCATCTCTCCTCTGGAAGAAAGGCTGTGTTTCCACCACAGGCCCTTGGAAAATAATAGAATCAGAAGGATGTGAGAGAACCCCATGTGTGCCTTCCCACAGGATAAAAGGATGGAGCAAGGGTGCCTGGGATGCAGCTGACTGAAATGATTACTTTAGCACTGCAGGGAACATCACCATGTTGTCAAAGATGCATCTCTGGGACAATGCATCCAGCAAAGGCTGGGAGTACAGTGAGGAAGGGCTACTCTACATGTGCCCTTTTCTTATGCTTTTTATTGGACCTTTAGTTATACCTGGTACAGCCACTCTGTAAAGTCCTAAATAAAACAGCTTTTAAAATTTGGCATATCATTATTCAACTAAGTGGTTAGTTCCCAACAGAAAGGTCTTTTCAGCTTATCTTTGAAAGACAGGGCTTTATTGTGCTTTGGCTCTGTGATAAATTTTCCAGTTTGCCCTCTGTTGAAAGGAGATCTGTTCCATAATTTACAACTTCTTACTCTTGAATTTTTATGCTCTGAGGGCTAACACCTTTAAATGTGGTGCATCCAAAGAAAATTAATCTAAGAATAGCTGACTCAAAAAATATGCTTATTAAATATATTTAGTAAGATGACAGATTCTCCATGTTGTTGCCAATCTGTAACACTGAGATCTGCACCTCCCTCCTTCCTTGCTTGCACTAAGTAAGGATTTACTCCTGGAATTCAAAGTTGCCTCTGTTATTAAATCTGATAGGTTCCAGCTAAAATTTGACATCAAATTAATATATCTCCACACTGTAAAAGCATGCAACTCATCTCTTTTGCCTAAGGGAGAGTAACACAGAAGGCAAAGCTCTTGCTGTTGCCAAGAGGCCTCTAGTCCAAGCTCTTGGGAAATCTGACTTAGTAAAGAAATATTTCCTCTTTTGTTTACAAGTTACAAATTCATGTTTTCGATAATAGATTCAAGCTTAAATAATGTAACAGGAACTGTATTAAAAGCCACGTATCCATGCTTAAAGCAGTTGTTCCTGAAATCCCAAACCACCTGAGCAAATCCACTTCAGATTTGGCTCACTGTACTTTATCCTTTTGAGAACAGAAAACAAGTTTAGAGTCAAAATGTAATTTCTTATCACGGACCATGCAAAAAAGAGCATAACACACAAACATATTCTGTGCTACCCCAGTAGCTGTGCAGTAGCTTTCTATAGGGAAAGTGTTAAGAAAAACCATATTAAGCTCTTGCATCACATCTAATGATTATCCATGAACAGTGAAATCAAACTGAATCAGAAAATGCAAAGTACATTTATGGGTGATACTGTCTTTTTCCCTTGTGAAATAGGAATGGACTAATATGGTTGTGGGGCAAATTCAAAATTAAAAATAGCAGTTCCTGCTCTGATAGTTACATGTTTAAGTGTGTATTTAAAGGATACATTTTGGTTGGTTAAAGAAAAATTAATTCTAAATACAGAAGTTAAAGAACTAGTTGTTTGATGGATCTTTTAAAAAATCCAGTATGAATACAAGGTTCAGAATGATTTATTAAGCACACTAAAGCTGGTGTCATGCATAAGCAATGAAGGCAGGCATGCTGTAGCTCTGTTCCAGCTTTGCAAATTCTGCTGCTGGTTTGAATGCTCATAACTTTTGAAGCTATTCTCCAGTTACGTTTCTCTCTTTCTTTACTGAAATGCAAATGTTGGTCCATCTGTGATATGCCATATGCTTTTCTTAACAATATTATTGTTTAAATTTGGGATTATTTGAAAAAATATTTCTTGAAATACTCTCTCCTTGCACTCCAAAGATTATTCTTTTAGATTTTATAGATTCCACCAGCGTTTGCTGAGCCATGAAGCTTAACTTTTGCCTTTGATCAAGTCGTCTGTCACTCAACTTTATTCATTCTGGTGCTCAATACACAGCAGTTTGTCAGATAACAATAAACTGAAAATATGTTTTCTTTAAAAAGGATTTTCTAGGTATGAAAGTGCTGACTGAATGGTCAAAGTGAATGAATGGAAAACTCAGAAGTTTTGCAAAGCTTCTGTCTTTTGCGTGAAGTGTGTGACTCAGTGCAGCCTTGAATCCAAACAGTATTAAAAATTAAAGGAGGAAAGGATGCTGCAGCTTTTTATCTGGGGGAAAACATAAACTGAGTCCAGCTGTGAAAATTCAGAAAGAGCTTGTACAAATTTGAAAAGAGAATGCTTAAATGTTGGTAGGAAGGTAAAATGTCATGAAGGGGTACATGAGTGGAAAGAAATAGTGGAGGGGAGGTTTAAAGCAATGATTAAGTAAATTGGTTCTAGTGGGTTGAGTGAAGAGAAGTTCTGGAGGTCTCAGGTCCAAAAAGGAGGTAAAGATTGGAGATAGTGGGATGTGGAGGCATGAAAGCACATTTTGGCTTCACCTTCTGCTTTATTTTTGAAGTTTATGTGAAGACCTGCAATATCGCCACCCTTCCAACTACATTCAAGACTCTCTACCATGAAAGCTGGGATTTGGAGGGGCCCTGTCATTTGAGGAAAAAGATCACTTTGACATTATGCCCTTCCTTAGGGAAAAGGGGCTTATACCTATCTCTCCTGGATTGCAGACTGGGATCTGCCATAAGCCGAAAAGGGATACGCAGATCTTGGATGGGGAAAAAAGGGCGCTGTGCTCCTCTACCAATGCATGCACTAGGATCCATGGGCAAGGCTTGTAGGGATTTGGGTCCTTTTCCCTGCCCTCTCCATATGACCCATTGGATGCCTAGCCTTGGCCTCTCGATGTGGTGAGCAGAGAGCAAGCTGCTTCCAGTTTAAGCCAAAAATACAACATCGAGATAGCACTGGGGGACTGGGTAGAGACATCCTCCGAGCTTGTCACAGATGCATAGTAAGGTTCTTTACCCCGCTCTGGGAAACCTTTTCTGTTTCCAGGCTGGTCTTCAAGGCTGCATGTATAATAGTAAAGACAGCAGGCCAAGGTCTATCTTCCAGCCCATCATCAAGTGGCAGAGTTGTGATTGTTTCAATATCACCACGTTCTTTTTCTTCTAGACAAGGATGGTCTTACCTGGTCTGTTTCCTGGGAGCTGCCCCCAGCCCATGCCGTCCTCCAAACCAAGCCTGCCCATGTGCAACAGGACTGCTGGGTACAGCTAAAGCCCAGCTGGTGAGGTGCAGGCTGTTAAACAGCATGGTTGTTTATTTACCAGGGCATAGGTCTGTGCTCTGCCCCTTAGTTTATTATTTTTGATGTAGCGCAAGTACTATGTCCCCATAAGCATTTGAATTTCTTTCTGATTTGGGTTCTCCTGTTGCCAGCAAGAGCCGGTGCCTAATGCTTCACAGATGATAAGCCTCTTCCTGATTACACCTAGAAGGAAATTTCTTCCTAAGCACCGATGGTGAGAAATCTGTACCATAAGTCATTTCCAGCCTACATAGACATGCACTTTCTACTTAGTGGAAAAGCAACTTCTATTCTGACTCTTGTAAATACTTCCTTCTCTTTAGAGCATCTTGAACTGCTTGTCTTATTAGTGTAGTTTTGTAACAGTTAAGTGATCCTGTTAAGGTGAAGTTGTTCAGGGATTTGAATAAGTCTGATCATACTGCTATGGCTTAATGCCATCATTATTAAGTTTCTGTGTGTTCTGGTGGGTCTACCTTAACAGTGAGTAAAGATGAGTAAGGAACATAAAGGATTTCTTTAGTCCCAATTTAAAGCCTTTTTTTTTTTTTTTTTTTTTTGCTATTCAACTGCACTTTGATCTATTAAGAGTTTTGGTTGCTTATAGACATAAGCCACTGAGGTATGTTGTATTCCCTTACTCATCATTTGTTTTTCTGGACAGACTGTCCTTACTACTGATTACCTGCACATTGCCTGGCTGTTTTGCTTTTGAAATCCAAGAGGAAAAATGCTATAACACATAACTGCATAAACATCCTGTAAGTGCTTGGAGGTTAACAAGGAAATGAGTAATAGCCAGCATGGATTTGTCAAGAATAAATTGTATCACACTAATCTATTTTTTTCTATGACCATGTAACAGGCTGTTTGGATAGGGGAGAATCAATACATGTCACAAGTTCTGACATTAGGATGCTCTGACATTTCTGCAGGTAAGCTGGGGAACATGCTCTGGATGTCAAATTTCTCATGTAGCTGGTTTTGTGTTCTCAGTGCATAGTTCTCCATGGGACGCTGTCCAAATGGAAATAAGTAGTAGTGAGGCATTGTAAGGGGCTGTTATGACTCTGGGCATACTCAAGTGATAGAAGAGGAAGGATATGTATTATACTCGCAGGTAGCAGTAAACAGGGAGAGACTGAAAGGTGTGTGAGGTACTTCTTCCTATCTACTAGGTCCTAGGGAAACTTCCACTAGAGTGACTGTGTATAGCTCAGGGTACTGTATTTCAAGTGCACAGCTGTAATTGGAAAGCAACAATGACCAGTGGCCTGTGAGGGAAGGCTGAAAGAGCTGTTGTTGCTTAGTCCAGAGAAAAACCAAGAGGAAAGGCAACTCTTAAGTACACAGAAAGCTCCCTTAAAGAGGAAGGGAATCATTTGTTCTCTTTGTCATGTGTAAGATGGGAAATAATGGACTTAAATTTTATCAGGGGACACCGAGGTTTAACACTGGGAAAAACTTTTAACATTCAGGATAATTAAGCACTGGAACATGTTGCCTGGGGAAGATGCATAATCTCTCTTACGGGGTTTTTTAAAAAATGAGCTAGACAAAAATCTGTCAGGACTGATGTAGTTACAAGTTGATTTTTGCCTAAGGGCAAGGCGATGGGTTAGATGAAGTCTTGAGTCCTTCAAGCGCTATCATCTGTAGTTCTGTATGTCACTGCTGAATTCAGCACTTCCATATTCATGTCTAAAAGCTGGATGAATACATAGGGAGCCTGAGTTTTCACTCAGACCTCTCCCCTGTGCTTTTCTGTAATCCATAAAATGAAGCCCAGAAGGGGTAGTTCTAATTACATTCTAGTTTAGAGGCACAAGTATTAGGGAGGTAAGAGATAAAGAACGGAAGCTTGGGTGAGAAATGTCTTGCCTTCCTAGTGACGTCCTGCCAAGTGTACTGAGTTCAGTCTTGTTATACTCCCAAATGGCCCATCTATGATTGCATTAGCACAAAGTATCACCATTTGGGAAGAGTTCACATGCAGAATTCATTGAATTAAAATTTAAGGCAATAAATGAGGCCTTATAATGTATTGGCAACATTATCAGTAGCAGTATTGCCAGCGTATTAGTGACTATGATGGATTGACTACTAGGGAATTCATTAAATTTACAAGAGTCTCCCCAAATGATTCCACTGGCTAAAATACTAATTGCTGCCCTTGGGAGCACTTTAGCCATTTAGTTTCCAAGCAGAGCTTACTCTGAGAACAGGATTATGCTACCGATGTTTGCTTGAATTTAGGAGTAAAGTCAATTTATGTTAGGGTGTTTCAACATTGAGAATAGTTTTTGTTTGTACAAAGCTTGCTGCCTTACTAAACATAGGGCCTGTGAGAAATAATTCTGTGAGTGAAAAATACATTACTTAATACAAAATGCCTCCAAAGCATAAATATAAATAATAACCAATATTATACTTGTGCAGTGAAGCCTAATCTAAAGGCTGTGATGGTTTGGTTGTGTGGAGGATGGCAGTGATTTCTGTCTGCACAGTCACTTTTGCTAAAAGAGGAAAATTGCTGAAACTTTAAAATGAATGTATAGAAACCCTCTACTTTCCTTCTTAACCTGATGGATACTTTAAGGTTAATGGTTAATGTTGCAAAGTCAAATGTATCCGCATATTTGTGAACGCACACTGGAGAAATTCTCCAGAGATTGAGTCTGTAACTCTCTTCAGCATTGTGGGTCTGTGGAATTGTTTTTGAATGAACTCAAAGTGCAGTGGGTCACAATCTGGATTTCATCTTCTTATTTGTAAATTCTGATTCTGGTTTAGGCAACTGGAGATTGGTTGAAGCAGAACAGACCTTCTCCAAGTGCTGTGATTGTATCACAAATTGGTTTCTTTACTACAAAATTGAGATCTGTAATAACTTTCATGGGTCAGTAGCTGCAGAGTCAATTTCTTTAATGGAACTAGAACTATAACTCAACTGTAATGTAGAAAAGATTAATCATTTTTTGATGAGGTGACTGATATTTTTTTGATAGACCCTTAGTGTTATATACTGAATATTAAAGAAAACAATCATAGCAATAATTGTTATCAATGGCTGAGAGAGGACAAGAAATCTAGGGCTTGTTCGTCTAGTGCTGATGGGCTGGTTTTCTTCTGGCACCCTGAAGACCACCACCTGAATCACAGTCTGATAGTAAGGTGAGCACTGGAGTAGGAGAGAAGAAGTTTTCTTGCACTTCTGAGTTTTGTTTCACAGCTCCAGATGAACCAGAACACAGTTGCTGTGCTAGCTAGCATAACCTTATCATTAGAATACAGTTTTTCAGTTGGGCTTTTCTTTTTATCTTGCACAAGATGCAATCCTGGCTTGTCAAACCTGGGAAATGATTGACTCATCTATTGTATTGCCCCATTCTCAGTAAGCTGCAGTGTGATTCCCAATTTACCTGCCATATGGCCAGTTCTTCTTAAAAATCCCAACTGCATAAGCAACTTGTGCCCAAGAACATGGGAAGGGAGCACATTACTTACAAAGTATGTAATCAAGCAGTGTGATCCAACCCATTAACTAGGTGACATCCTTCTCTTTATTTGGACAGTTTACTGGCTCTGGGGTTTCAAGTGGGAGCTGTCACTTACATTTTCTGATAATAAAACTTAATTGAAATTTCATTCCTGTACCAGCAAGTGCCAGGTCACCAGATGGTTCCTAACTGTTATGTCCACATATTCTGTGCTGGATTGCAGCAGAGATTGTTTGTGTTAATGTTACTGGGACAATTGCTACATGTACTTTGCAAATTTTTAATATACATACCTTATTGTTTAAATAATGTAAAAAGAATTGCTTCAGTATTTTTTAAACAGTGTAAAGAAATAAACTTCCACGGGGAACTCCTAAAGTTGGGAATTTTTGTTATTATTTTGTTTTCTAAATCATCAGTAAGACCCTAACAGCTTTTTAATCACAATAAACTAGTGGGTCCTTATTAAAAAATCAGAATTTCTGAGATTGTAAAAGCTGTGATCCAATCAGGGAGAGGTAATTCAAGTCACACTATCTCATCATATCTCACATTATCTCATCATATCAGTATGTGCAACGTAAGGAACACTTATCCTGAAGCAATTGCTTTCCAGGATGTGGGATGGAATACCCACATTGGGAAGTTAGAGTAGGAGATGTTAAGAGGACAAACAAATGGAGAAAATCTGCTGACCATTGGAGGTTTATGAAAGGCAAGAAAGGATACATCCTGGGAGGATGTGCATCGACACACTTCATACGTCTCAAACTCTTGCTCAGGACCTTCTGAGCTGGGAAATACACTCGCTGTGCTGGGCTTAGAAAAAGTGTGTGTCATGAGCTCGCTCAGTGCAGCAGGGCAGGCCTTTCCATGGCAGAAAGGGAGGATGATCACTGAAGCCCATTAAAGTTGCAGGCATGGGTTGTACCCTGCTTCCCTGCCTGCCTGTGTCCTTGGAGGTCTTTTCCCTTTTGGTCAGGTACATGAAGAAGCGGTAGCTTGGCCTTTTCCTCATAGCTGGTTCTGTGATTGCATGTGGGATAATGAAGCACTAGGAGGTAAAGCTGTTGCAGAGGATTCTTCTAAGAGCAGGAAACTGGCCTGCTCTCAGTAAATGGCGAGGGGGAGCTTTCATGCAGAAATGGACATAACTGTTTAGGTCTTTTCGGGAGTAACAAGCGTGATACTGAATGACAGAACCAGCTGCCTACTTAGACATAGGAACTAAGGACAATCACAAAGACAGCTTTTGGAAAATAGAGTGTAATAATAGATGATATGGTGCCCGAAGGATTTCCTGACCACTTGCAGGACTGGGGACGGGAGGTTTCCTAGCTGATGCATTTGAGCAACTCATTTGCATCAACTGACATTTTTGCACTTGCCCTGCAGATGTGCCTGAAAGTCTCGTTGATGTTCCCCAACAGCTGTCAGGAAGATGATGAAAAAAGAGAGAACATGTAATCCCTGTCACCACTGGTGGCTTTATAGCAATTTCTAAACTTCAGGTGGCAGGGCTTTCCTCCGCTTTTTCTGTTGTTTTTGCTTTACTCTGTTGTCTTTAATTGGGGTGGCAAAGGGTGTTTGGTGGTGTGTGTGTTTCTGTATGTACTGCTTGATTTTAACTCTTTGACCAGAACAACAGCCAAACTGAAAAGAAAAGATCATCAAGTTCTGGTGTTTTATGCAGGAATGGGCTACTACTCATTTTAAGAATCCAAACCAAGATGTCATTTCTGATATGTAAGTAATTTTTATCCAGATTGTCTTAAAAGACAAACTCTTCCTTATGCAATGAGGAAGGTAATTGAGAGACCAGCTGGGATGCTTAGGTTAGCCATGGGAGAAGCAAATGAAACTAGGGTCCCTCCAAGAGGGACTCGTCCCTAAAAGTTACTCCCTCCTTCCCGTTCTTGTCTGTTTGCATTTTAATGTCCTGCAGGTCAAAATGCAAGGCCAGTGGGGCTGCTCCAGAAAGGCATAATTTCTTTGACGTGGAGTGCAGGGAACAAATCCTGTTGTTAGTATTGCAGCAGTACAGCTTGACTCTGCTTTATGCTGTATATCTGATCCATAACTTTGGTATTTACTCCAGTTGCGGAGCTGTTGGCAGGCCTGTGTGAGATGGCTCCAGTAAAAGCAGGACTGCTGGGATCTACACTATTGCTAAACTCAAACCAAAACAAAATGCCTATCTTCACAGTTCTTCCTATTGAGATCAGAAGTAGAAGTAATAAATACAGTGAAGGATGCTGTTCTGAAATTATTTGGGATGTTAAGTGGAATGGGAAAGAGCTTAGAAATATTTCTCAAGTGGTTTCTGTAAACATTCCTCGAATAGCTTTCCTGTGCCTAGGTTTGGTGTGTGTTTAAGAAGCCAGAGGCGCTTTCTAGAAAATTATTTTTTGTCTTCCCTTCGATTTGTTAGAAAACTCATAGAGGCAGGGGAAACAAAATTTCAGTTCCATTTTAAGACTTCAAAAGAAGAAAATAAAGTTTCAGAGGAACATCTGGAACTTAGACCCCAACTTGACACCAAAGTTTGCCCATGACTCATTGTTCTGGACATACAAATGTGATGCCAGCAGCAGACAAAGAATGTTTCTTTGGCTGACTCCTGTGCTGCTACAAGGTTTCAGAAAAATGGGAAGCAAATTTCAGTTAGGACTCTATTGCAATTAGTGCTTTCCTCGATGCAGCCCTTGAGTGTATCAACCCAAAGTAAATTCACACAGCATGTGTGTAATTTGTCAGAATTTAATCAACAGCTAAAAATTCGGAAAAAGAATGCAGTTAAAAAGTGGTGTTGTAACAGTGATGAATACCATGGAAGCAGTGAGTTAGCGAATCTGCTGCTCTTATTGAAAATGAACCAAATTTCCTGTTGATAAAAGTTTTTGAGAACAGTGAATCTGCTCCAATATTTTGTTATTAAAAATGGGTATATAGGAAATGTAGTGAAGTACCTTGCTTTTGGGTTCTTGGCTTTCTGTAAAGGAC
The DNA here is from genome assembly GCF_947461875.1 of Haliaeetus albicilla. Lineage (NCBI taxonomy): Eukaryota > Metazoa > Chordata > Aves > Accipitriformes > Accipitridae > Haliaeetus > Haliaeetus albicilla. Next base: position 33,071,963 of record NC_091495.1, read on the forward strand.
CCTGAACTACTGCTTAGAAGCTTGTTTTGAAGAAACCCTATGCATCTATTCCACTTTACAAATAAAACTGCACAATGTTTGGAGGGCTGTAAAGTAGCATTACAGGAGCAGTAGGAGATGAGAGACCTGCAACAATCAAAAGGCTGTTAATTGTGTTTCAGAAGACTACAGCAATGGCTATGAATTATGGCTATGAATCAGAAACCAGATTTTCTTACATACAATAATTCTATTGCTGAGTCTTGTTAGAGTTATGGATAAGAAAATTAAAACCACATCCCATGGTATATCAGAGCTTCCCTTATATTGTGTTCTAGGTTAGCAAGGTTTGACCATGTTTCCTGAAGAGTTTCCTTCACTACATATGCCATTAAATTTTGATCAGCATTATCATTAGTATAGTGTTGACACCAGCAGTCAGGAGTAAGCAGATGAAATAGTAAGGACTACAATGTAGAGAAGGTCAGGCCATGATCTGGTGGTTTCTGTCTTAAATTCTATGTCTGGCATGTTCCTGTAGACAAGAACTCTAAGCAATGCAGCTACCCACAGGCAGAAAGAGCAAGACTGAGATGAAGGAAGGAAACAGATGTACAGCAATTTCCAGATTTTTTTTTTTTTTGAGAATAGAAGTTAGAGTTACAGAGAAATGGGCGCAGAGTAGGAAGCTAAGGTGCATGGAGGCAGGAAGGGGAGAAACCATACAGAGGCCAGCAGAAACTGAGCAGAGCTTCAGTTTTATATCAAAGATGAGAACAAGCCAGTGAAGCTGTCTGAGAAGTGTTTGGAGATTTTTTTGAATGATAAGTAGGGCAAGCTGAGTTCTAGAGATGGCATGAAATATGTGATGAGGAGAAGCTGGAACAGGCAAGGCATCAAGGTGAAAGGCACAACAGGGATTTTGGAGTGGGGGGAGATGTCCCTGAAATAAGGTCCTGGAGATACTGTGAGGACTAACAGGCATGACTGCGTGGTGGCATTAGGGGACAGTCAAAGGTTATGTACTGTTAGTACATAAGCAATAAGGGACAGGAGAAATACTGAATCTGCCAACAGTTAAACACAAGAGAAAAACAGCTGGAATTTTCTCGACACCAAGGGAGTTTCTCTCAATCATGATACCACTAAACTTTCCAAATGGCTCTGAAAATATTTGTTGAAGCATAACTTACCTTCTTTCAAAAACATTTTTGCATTCCAAGAGATAATACTTTTAGAGCCCTCTGCACAGGCTTCCATTCTGCAACCTTTTTTTGAGGTGACTAATTCCCGCGGAATTTCAGGGGATTTGACCATGTAAATATCTACTTCCTTTTGAAAACCTGCTACCTTCTGTTGATGGATACATAGAGAACCAAATTCTTAGCTGGTTTAGCTCAGATATTGCAATATATGAAGGAAATTTACTAGGCTATCACCCAAAATGTTTGAAAAATGTCTATGATTAGAATAAATATATATAATAGACATCTGAAGCTTTTTACTTAACATTTTAGGTTCTGGTTTGTTTTTTTTTTTTTAACTGTACGTGAATCAATCTTTAAACGTTAATTTAGTTAGCAGTAATGTGTATCTCAGATGTTATTTAAACATTTCATCTACCAAGCCATGTTACTTTAAACAATTGGTAAGTGAATCACTTGCAGAGGTCTCTGCAGAACTGAAGATTAATACTGTTTTCTCCAGCATGAGACATTCAAATTCATCCTCTAGAAACCAATAGAGAACACTGACAACCCTTCTGGGAAAATGCAAGCAATTCCGTAAAGTCAGAGGAGGTTTACATTACAATTGTCATATAAAATTCAGACAAGTGAAATCATAAAAGCCAAAACAAAACAAAACCAGTTTAATACCGGTGAATGTCAATGACAAACAAGAAAAAGGCAGTGAAGCTGCAGCTCATCTGGGTGACTTCAATATAATAGAACTGTGTACATACAAGGAATTTAAAATGAGGGAAGACTCTGAATGCGAACAAAACTGAAATGGAAATCAAACAATATATTGACTAAAAGGGCAGATGGAAAATGCAAGCAGCTAGCTGGTAGCAAACATTAGCTGTAGCAGATATGATTGCCATTAGCTCTACACGCATGTTAAATTAAAGCCAGGATCTGTTCTCACAGAGATGGTCTCAATCATTTTAAAAGAAAGGTTAGTTTGGAAATCAAAACTTTAGAGAAGGATTAAAGACAGGGTATGGGAGAGGTAGGGAAACCTGATGTCTGATAACCACGGGCAAATGCTCACAGTCCTGGATGGTCATTCAGCAGCTCAGAATGAGTGGTGTTACATTTCACGGGAGCTGGTGAAGATCCTGCATGTAGAAGTCGACAAAACCTTTTAAGGCTGTGAATGTAAGATTCAATGATTTGACTTCTTTCTAGACCATGAAAGCTGAGCAAGCAGTAAAGTAGATGCTGGCAAGAAATGCTGAGAAAAGGAAAGCCAAGTCCCAAAGATTTCCAAATAATGACTAGCATTTAACTCTGAGCAGCACTTGCACAAAGAGAAACAAAACAATTACAGTAGCAGGCATCATAAAATAATGGGACCTAGAAAAATGAAAGTAATACGAATGAGTAACTCAGTCAAAAAATTAAATCATGCAGTTCACAAGGCTGGATGTAATTTCAGAAAACCGAGGAAAAGGACTTCCAAATTGTAAAATAGGTGGTAGGAACTATCATTAGAGAAATCAGAGAAAAGAAACTGTGTCATCTAATCAGAGTGCTAAGAGCTGAGGAATAAAAAATATTAAGTGGAGGAAACATGCCTGGCTGGGCCTTCTTAAAAATGTTCCTAGCCACTGACCGAGTAGTAAGACTCAGAACTACTTAACAGCAAGAAAACGTTACAGTAGAAGAGGTAAAGTCACCCAAACTGTCAGTGTTTGGTATCCTGCTCTTCCCATCACACCATCAGTTACATAGTACTGGCTATCTAAATTTATTTTAATAAATAGTATGCTGGAATAACTTTTTAAAAGACAGCCATAGCAAACTTGTCTTAGGGTCATAAATTCTGAAAAGAATTAACGTGTATACCTAAGTTTATTTCTCAGTTTAGGACTGGTGGTGAAATATTAAGTTCAATTTTATGTGAGCTGATTTAACCACCCTTATCTTCAGCAATAGAACTATGGGTTTGAACGCAAATCTACCTTATTTCTAGAATATCATACAGATTTAAAGCAAAGATCAGTTGCTAAAGTAATAAGTCAAAAGTAAGAACCTAGATGGCTTTGTTTAGTGAGGATCTATAATAAACTTTGGTAATTAATTCTCACATTTTAATTTTAGTGTAGTAAAGTTTAAAGTGTAACTAACAGCAATATAAAACTTGAATTTGAAGTAACTATAGTTTACTGCTTAATAGTGTGCAGCAAGGAAATTTTTAGAGTTAATGAGTCAATGAGACCAAAATGAAAACTACAGCAAATTCAGTCAAAATAGAATTATATGTGAAATCTCCGAGGGCTATGAGAAATTAGGAAATATGGAGCTTTTAGTAAATATTTTGGGTTTGTGACACTTTGCATTGTGACTAGCCATTGGCTCTGTAAAGCACGTAACAAATCTCTAAGAGACTGTGTGTTTATGGGGATTGCTCAACTGTCAGTAGCAACTGAAAGCTCTTACAGGCAGATGGCTCTTAGAAACCATTTTGGTTTTACATCAGTCTCCCAGTGGATAAGGGCCCACACTGTAATGAGTACTAATTAATAATCTTTCCAGGAACTCTGGAAAGAAGAAGACAAAGAAGCTTGGACTGAATGCATGTGGAAAAATTAGCTATTCTTGCTCAAAAAGCCAAGTTTTCAAATCAGGGGGTTTGTGTGTGGTGGGACAAGATTTGACTCTTCATCTATCTTCTCTTTTTCTAGTCTGTGAAGCAGTCCTTAGGGAACAGTTTTAGTTGAGATGTTTCTAGGAAAGCAGTTTTCCAATGCATTGGCTTTCTTAGGACTGAATCAGAAAAGTAGTACAGAGCTACCAGAGAAAGTATTAACACTTCTGCTACTTCTCTTGGACATGCCAGCTCTACCACTATGATTCTGCTTCTTGGGATGCTTATGGGGTATCTGAAAAACAGGCACGTATTCTTAAGTAACTATGCTACTTTTGGGAAGGCTGTGCAAGAACTGGGGGGGATATGCTACTATTATTTGCTTCTCCCAGCATATTGCCATGTACCCTGCACAAACATAATCCATGCAATTTAGCCCTTACAATTTAGAAATGATGTCTTTATGAAAAATTGGTGTAATACTTCCATTAAAGTAGAGAAATCTCTTATTAAACCTCTGACGTTAACAACTTGATCACAGGGGTACAGGATGCAAGTTATAATGACAAAATTGGCTAGCTAGTATAATATAGTTGAGTGTAGATTATTATAGGATTTGTACAAAAGGGAATTTGTTGCTGCCATTTTTTTTCTTATTTTATAACAATAGTAAATAACTTGGTTTGCTCTGTTGGGTTGACATATAGAATCTTTTTGTCATTAGCAGGTACTTCTTGCCAATATATTGGTTTATAAGTTTTCAGTGATAAATTAGTGACATTAATTTCTTTCCCATTTTTGTTGACTGAGAATTGCTGTTTGAATATTAAGTAAAATTTCATTTACTTTCACAACAACATAGATAATATCTGAAAAGATTATTATCCCAGAGGGTGGAAACTATCTGTTAATTTCTCCATGCAGTAATAACTACCTTGAGTCTATATTTGAAAAGACAAAACCAAACTAAAACATGTAAGCATGATACTGGCTTTCTGTTCTTGGGTAATGTCTCCTATTGTCTTCCTAGTATGCATTTTTCTGTCATTTTCATCATTCTCCTGGTAAAATTATAAATGCCAATACACAATAAACATTAGAAATGTTATCTCAAATAAAATCAGCTGAAAAGAGATTAGTTTCATTATTTAAACAAAAGAAATATTGTTCCTACCATATTTGCTTCTGGAAATTGAAAAGTGAAGATAGGATAGGGGATAGAAAAAGAACTGGGAATTTGCCCTTGAGTTTCAACCCATTTGGGGTTGAAAATAAACTTTATTTTTAAAATAGACTTTTCTTAAGTAATGATCTTCAAATTGTGGACTCTTAGTTTTAGCAATTAATTTAAATTGCCACACAGTAAAAATGGTTGGGCAGCATTGTATTTTAATCACTGTTTTACCCATAAGAACTGCAAGATCTTATTCCATCAATAAATTCAGAACTACTGCCAAGTACAAATGACAGTCTGAATCCATGTGTATCAAAGAAGTGCATGCCATTAGAAGAAAAAAGAAAAAAATATATTTTGGTCTGGAATGGGAGCTGATGAAACAGAGGCACCCTAAATAACATTTAATAATTGATCTGGCCAGAGATTCCTTTGATATATGGGTAATTTCAGCCGCTTACCTGTAGATTAAAAATAGTAGTAGTAGTGGTCCCAGAAGTCAACACCAGGTACTTGAATAATCCTCACAGATGTTAGTACTTTAAATAGGAGAGGTACTGTCATTCCTACAAAATCAACACATAGTAGGATGGAAATAAAAAAATCCCTCCAAGATGTCAAAAGTGTAAACACAGGCTCTTGCAGTAAGTACACAGAGAACTACAGTGAAAAATGAAAAAGCTGGGGAAAGAATTCAGACTGTAAATTATAAGGGGGGGACTTGGTAAGTCTGTCATTTAACCCTGAGGATAAATGTCCTAAATGATGAGATAGTTAGGAATGTAAAGCTGGCAAAGGAGACGAACTACTCAAAGAGAGTGGAAAGGGGGGGACAAGACAGACCTAAAAACTAAGGCAGGAATTTTGAGCTTCTTCAGATTCAAGTCAAACAACATCTCTGAAATTTATAACAGGGATATGGACTCTCAAAAACCAGTAGTTAAAAGAAAAGACATTAAGATCAGTGATCAAACTGGAAGTCATAAAAACCAAACCAGAAATCAAAAGCAAACATCAGATAGTAGTTAACCATTGTAACAGAAAAGGGGATGTGGCAGGTAGTAGTTCAACCAATGCAACAGAAAAGAGGACCCGGCAAATTCTTCATTATCTCGAATCCTTAAATCATGATGTAATATGCTCATTTGTTCCAAGTTTCTGGACTGTGGGTGCTGAACCCCCGCCCTTCCCCCATGTCAGAGAATGCAATCAGGGAGTTGTGAAGCGTTGAAAATTTACTGCACTCTTCCCTACTCTTTCCACACCCTTAGTCTTCAAGGTCAAGTAACTTCATTCAACCTCTCAAAGCTCTCCTAGATTATATAGATTTACTGTCACCAATAATTCTTAAACTATTTTATAATAAATTGTGAAAATCTGACTTAAATGAGAAACTTCAACCTAAGAAACTCTAAAAGGGCTCATCTAGTTCTAGTCACTGTATTTAGTGATAGAACAGTGAAACAAATACATCATTATATTGATTAGCTGATAAACGTCTGTGCTGTTACTGGCTGTGACTGTATGTTTTAAGTAACTATTTGTAGTGAAAAGCATGGAACTGTTTCAATGAACAACAAATACTGAATGTTCAGTTAGGAACATATCTGTATTTGGCTGTTTTTGTAGTATGTTATTACTTCTATCCTGGACAAGTTTTGTTGGTACTGACTGCACTTGCTGCTTCAGTCTTCATTTCTGCTTTTGACAGTAAGTTATGTTTCTTGTGCTGTTGGGATTACTTTTGTATTAAGATACTGACACTAAAGTCATGCCGTAGGTACCACATAAGAACCATTTATTAGAGATTCAAACTAGTTTATTTTAAAAACCTCTTCAGTAAATTTCACCAATGTATTAAATGTGCATGATGAAGTCTTAAATTAACTTGCATATATTGCAGCTAAATGTAACAGGCCTTATAAAGTTTAAATACCATATCCTAATCTAGACAGTGACAACTCATAATTACATGGTGTATCCCGGAAGCTTGTTTATTACAAGTTCACTGATGTCTCTGTATTGATTAGGAACACATAGTTTTTCCAGAAAATCATCCTCTTTGTCTGACAAACTGTTTTCCAGCACACTAAGTTCAAGATCAGACATGTTAGATGGCAAGTAAGAGCTAACTTGAGTTACTGACTGGCTTTTTCCTGCAGTGGTCTGTTCCTTTCCTATACTCAGATCAGTATCAGAGCTAACTTGTTTGCTTCTCAGTGTAGATACTTGTTTAATATGGTGATCACCCCTGTTCTCTTCCTTACTCATCTGTTGGGCTTCCTGCTCTGCATCCAGTAATGATGCCTCCATTTGAGCAAGGTTAAGTGTATCAACAGATTCACCACTAGTTCTCTTGCTGGTTTTTAAGTCACGGTTTCTCTTCAAAGACTGGACTGGAGATGAAGCTGAAGGAACTGGCAGAAGATCTGAAGTACTTACAGCTCTTTGACTTGTCTTTGAAATTCTGGACCTGCTGGATTCCGGCTCTGTATCTGACCAAGCTCGCTTTGGGCTTTCAAGCCACAGAGATTCAGGACTGCTGTCAAGAGCTGCTGAGCCTCTGCCTGTACACTCAGCACTGGTGAAATCTTCTGAATAAACTGTGTTCTCAGGACTAGCAATGAAGTCATCCGAGTATATGAATTCAGAGTTGTTTTCAACACTCCTGCTGGGGCTTGGTTTATGATCACTTCCAACAGACGCATCATCATGCTCCATCGTGGGTTTACGATGGCTTAAGTGTATTGCTTCCTCATTACTTCCATTTGCATTAGCATCTGATGGGAAAGCTGCTGGGAGCTGGGCTTTCACATACTTTTCCTTGTGAGCAGATTTTAATATAGTTTCCTGCAGGAAGGGGGCTGTGGTTACTTTGCGTGGACGTTGCTTGCTTGCAATGTCATCGTTCTTCAATGGACTTGCAACAGCCTGTTTCTGCAGGTCAGGGGACACATTCTCTGTCATGGAAGCGTACTCTGCGAGAGCACTGTTCTGTAATGAAGTCTCAACAGTTTTGTTAAACTGATTGTTCTGCCTTGAACTGTCTCTCTTGCTACAGTGCCTGTAAGAAACCACATGCTGTTCTCCAGCATTTCTGCACAGCTTTCTTTTGGATAAAGAGCTTCTCTCCTTCAGCATCTCCATTTGCTTTTTTCTGTACTGCTCTCTCCTTTCGTGAATTATCAGCTTATCAGGGTTGGTCTGCTGCAGCCGCAGCCTCAGTGTATTTGTCAGCCCGTACAACAACTTCTTTCTGGGAGGTCTGTTTTCCTTAGTTTTGCAGTTCCTTTCAGAGCCTGTCTCTCTCTGGGGTATAGCTTGCTTAGGTCCTCTCCCAGCCCGGGAAGACCCTGGTGAGGTGGCCTCTTGCCGGCCTTGCTTGAATTGAGGGCTGGCAGCTCCGCTGCTCCCTCCAGGACCCACAGGTGCCTTTGCAAGCTTGAGGGCAGAGGAGCGGCTGGGGCTGGGGGGCCGTGAGGCCACGCCACCGCTCCCCGGGGCCTGGTAGAGCCAGGCAAGATGGGGGTGGACAGCGGCAGGCGTAGTACTGTGGACGAGCACCGACAGCTCTGCCAGCAGGGCACTGAGTAGCGGCAGCTGCCCCAGGGTGTTGTGGAGCTGTCGAAGGCCGGTGGGGTGCAGCAAGGAGGGCCCGGCACCGGGACGTGGGGGGCTCTGGCCCTTGTCTTCCTCCTGCGGCCTCCAGGCCTCGACACGCTCCCGCTGCCCTGTGGCCGCTGCTGCTGGCGGCAGATGAGGCTCAGCAGGCTCGCGGCTGTAATAGAGCATGGGAGGGCAAAAGATGTTGCCGTCCAGCTCCTCACCCTCCTCCTCCTCCTCCTCGCTCCCCGGCTCAGGGGAGGTGGCGGGGGGCACGGCAGCGCTGGGGCTGGCGGGGCTCGGCGGGGGCAGCTCCTCGCCGGCCTCCAGGCTGGTGAGGCGGTAGCCCAGGACCAGCTCCCCGACCGGGCGGCCCGCGGCGTCCTGCAGCGGGTAGCGGCCGCGGCGGCCGCAAGAGGCGGGCGCCCCGGGCCGCTGCAGCAGCTCGGCGGCGGCGGGGGCCAGGGAGACGTCGCAGCTGCCGAGGGGGCGGGGGGGCCCCGGGGCGAGCCCGTCGGGCAGCGCCAGCAGCAGGGCGCGGAGCGGCCGGCGGCGGAGCGCGGCGCAGAGCGAACCCCGGCGCCAGCGGAAGAGGCAGCGCTTGCCGCGACCGAAGGGGAAGGTCGGCCCCGGCCGCAGGGGCGGCGCGGCGGCGGCGGCGGGGCGCAGCAGGAGGGTGGGGAAATCCAAGAGGCGCAGCGCCACGGCCGGGCGCAGCGCGGGGCCCGGCGCCGCCACCCGCACCGCCTCCACCAGCAGCTCCAGCGCGAACAGCCCCTCGGCGGACCCCGCCGTCGCCATGGCGGCCCCGGCGCCCAGCTCTCGCGAGAGGAGTGCGCGGCGGCGGGGCGCTCAGTGAGGCCGCCGGTTCTCTCGCGAGAGGAGCGCCGCCCGCGTTGCCCGCAGCAACTGCGCCTTTGCAGAGCGCCCCGGGAGTTGTAGTCCGTGCCGGGGAGGGGGGGCGTTGGCGTCCCGGGACAGGCAGGGGAACCACTACCCGCCCCCCCCCGCAGCGCAGCGCAGGGGCAGCACGGGCCGAGGGACTCTGAGGCGCTTACTTCGCCCCTGATCCCACGGGTGGGGAGAGGAGCAAGGCTCCGTGGCCTCCTGCGTGCCCCCAGCGGGGGATCGCGGCAGCCATGTTGCCGCCTGCGCCGGCCGGAGGCTGCGGTGACAGGCCGGGGCGGGGGGCCGCGGAGGCAGCAGGTGGAAACGCGGGGCTCCCCGGCGTCTGCTCTGAAGCGGCCTCTGAGGCGCGGCGGCTGCTGTCGTGCCCCAGCCCTCGGCTCTGAAGGCGGCAGCCGAGGCCCCGGTCGTGTTTGCCCCGCTGGTGGATCGCGAGTAACAGCCGCAGGAGCCGGGGCGGGATGGCGGGCTGCGCGCCATCGGTCGGCAGGAGCCCGTGTGGAGGCCGGGAGGGATGTTAAGCCGTTTTCTGCTGCTTTGCGGCCTCTTCCCACCCCAAGAGAAACACGGAGGTCTGTGCCAAGGGCTGTGTGCTGAAGAGTCCCCCCATAGTTGAGGGCCCGTACCTGCCTGAGATTTTAAAAACTGTGGTTCTACGTTAATTAGGGTTTTCTAATCACCTGTCAATGTCGCCTTTTCATATTTAATGTCTCCATCTCTGTAATGCCCGAGTGCCTTGAACGTGCATTGATAAATTCCTATTTTGTCTCCTGTGTGCATGTAAAGTGGGAGTTGCGGTGGACACCGTTGCGGAGAATTTCACTCCTCGCCTCCTGCCTGGCGAAGAGAGTGCCCTTCCCTCTCTGACTGCCCTTCCCTTACACCAGAGCCTCCTTGCCACAGGCACAGCAAATACTTGCCGAGCTGGGAAGAAAATTGTTTTGTTCAATTAGTAAGTCGACTCTAAAACAATGTGTCCTAAACTGATGGTGTTCGGTTAAAGTTGCAGTACACCCTCACCATTTACCACCAGGGAAGTAACTAAAAGAAAGACCAATCCCCTCTCCCTTTCTTTTTATTCCTTCCTTTTCCCCCCTTTCCTTCCTCTGTCACATCACAATCACTTTTCAGAAAAGCAGAAACCAGCGCAAAATGGTTAAAGAATCCTTCAGTGTTGGTCAGGTCCCTTGATCATTATTATTTAAAGGACACCTTTCATTAGCTGTTACATCTGAGAAGAGAGTTAAGGAGCTTGACCTCTGAATTGTGACCAGGGCTTTAGAAGTAAATAATTAAGTTCTCCATTCCTCCACTGCCTCTGTTCTAAGCACATGAGTCAAAGATCTACAAGTCCTCTGTCGTCAAGGCTGCTAGTGTTTGGGTGTTGCCATTGTACTGACATTGTGGCAGACAAAACAAATTCGTCTCCTGCCATCGGTCATCTGCTTTCCTTGTGTTTCCTTTTCCTCCAGCCCATTCCTATCCCTGGAGGGCCTGACAATTTAGTTGTCATTCTCTGTAAAGGAAGAATGACAAAAGACTCCCCTGATACACTGAAAGCGACAGAGGTATTTAACAGTGGTCACATAGTTGCTCTTGAGGTTCCCCCGGGAAGACAATGGATAGGCATTTTGCCCATTTTACAGATGGGCATACTGTGACTGTGACATTTAATCCAAGATTTCTAACCTCTTAGTTTTGAAACTTCCGACCCGTGTAGGCAAAGACGCATCTTTGTGTGTGGTAACTGCAACTGGAGATAAGGGGGTAAATTATGGAGGAACCAAAGCCTTGTTTTAAGGCTGAGCCTCTGCACTCCCAACAGTTTCATGTGAAACTGAAATTTTTGGTTTCATGTCCCTGACAATCAGCCCTATTCCTGTATTTCATTCTGCAAGACAACATAAATAAAAATTACTGAATACTTGGGAAAACTATAGGTGTCAATAAGCTGTGTAAGATCAGTCAGTGAGTTAGTGACAAAACGATTATTTAAATAGAAAGGGGTATCAATTTTTAAGTTTGTTCTCATTGGTGTGTTAAGTCAATCCTCTGGTCACGAGAGCATATTTCTCTTAAAAATAAACAGAAAACAACATTTTGTTGTTGAGTTGCAAGGCAGAATAAAAGACCTTTTTTCTTCCAGTAGTCCTAGTTTCTACTAACCACCATTTTAAGGAGACTTGTGATAACGCTTCTTCAGACTGCATGTCGCGGAAGAGTGGTTTAGAAAATAGGCATTCCTCAGAGAGGCAGGGTTATGGAGCCAAGTTTTATTACCTGCTACTGCCCCAAAGACAGCAGGTACTTATTAGGATCTACATTAGTTACATTTAGTAATCTTTTTAAAATAGCTCTGGTTCTTCTCAGTGCAATCTCTTCAGTCCTCCTTTCTTAGAACTAGACTTCAATTCTTCTGTTTTTTTTCTAAAAGACTGAAAGACTGAGGAATTTTGCTGATTCAGTGAAGTCTTTCACTGACCTTATTTGTATGTTTGAAGTACTAACATTTCATCTCAAAAAATTCCAACCCAGACAATTGGTATCATTAGCAGCAACTCAGCAACTTTGGTTCAAGTCTATCTTTTGAAGGCTCTGAAATGCCTTCTTTTGCCCTTAATTTCTGTAAAATTTCAGATTTATTGATCTCTGTACACAAAGAGATCTCTCTATACAGTTGTATACCTGTTTATGGATGGAGAGGTAGGACTATTAAAAAAAAAAAGATATTGAGAAAACATGCATTTTGCTAGATCTACAATTAAATCTATGTATTCTGGTGTCGTTCTAAAGATTGCATTTTTTTACAGAACAAATGCTGGAGTAAAGAGCCATTGTTCACCTGGATATAAAATTGCTCTTCTCTGTGCAGAATCTGCAGGGCAATGCTTGGAATTTGTGCACATATTTAGCCTGGTGGGACTCTGATTCAGAAGGGGGTCAGACAGTCTGCTGGAATATTCAGCTGCAACATAATAGCAGTTCTTAAAATACTACAGCTTAAAATGCCACCCAGAGAAGACTTATTTAGTCTTTTCTCAGCTGTCTGTTGAGTCAGCCACTTGTGAAAGGGCAATAAACAGGAAGAAATTGAGGAATAAGGATGGCAGCCTTTGATAACTCTCTCAGTTTTCATGAACTCTCTTCTTCAGTTCAGAAAAAATGCAAAATTATAAAATACATGAGCAAAGCATTTGAGGTTTTTGCACTATATTTAGGTTTCTCTCTTGAAGAATCTAGAAAAGGTTTCGAAAAGGAATAAAGTCAAATGTGAATGTTCAGTCTATTCAGAAATTGCTGTTTGCGTATGTTTCTGTATATTGTGCAGAGTTTTACAGGGACCTTTGCTGTTTCCTGTGTCCAAATTGTACTTCATGATCCTTAATTCTGTGCTGACCCACATCTAGTCATGTATGGAGCAGCCTAGGAACAGTTGCAATGGCATTATTGGCACAGGCATTTTGATATCCATCAAAATGAAGGATACCGTGGTTTCTCCCCACTTCTCAGGGTGTACCTTCCTGTCCACAAAGTGCCCCATCAGTTGGGTGGTCAGAACAGCTGGTGCAGAATCTATTCAGATGTACAGCTCCAAAATACCTCCCTTGCATTGCTAGGTTAAAGATGCTTGTTAACTCCTCTTACTTCAGTATGATAGCTCTCATGTATTTTCATTCTCTGCTATCTTTAGCAGACTTTGGGAGTGTTAAAATAAACATTATTTGCCTAGTCATGTGGCCCTACTCCATTTGGCAAACACCAGTCTGTTTACTGTCTTTTTAATGATTTCATTGCTGTCCTTAGTATTTCACTTTCTCAGAGTGGTGAGAGTTAAGGCTTATGGCAGAGTTACTTCTGCAAAGTCAGCAGGGGTGGCACACAGGATTGTTTTCTCATTACCTCAGGGGGGCGAAAAATGGTTGGCCTTTAAGATATGTGTGAATCCATGGCTTTCACAGCCAGCTTGGAAATACAACCCATGCCAGCTTGCCTTCTGATTCCAAATTTCTTCAAGGATTAATGGGACTGCAGCAAAACACAGCTTCTCCTCTGTACTGAGCAGTCCTCATCATCTTTCTTGGATCTGGGGAAACTCAGTCCAAGCAGACACTTAAAGGAAACATGGAAAAATCTGGCAAATACTTGAGAGAGAATGAGACTGTGAGAGCCAGCAGGAAGCAGGATGTCACAAATACAGGAGCTTAGACAAGTATGTTGAACGTGACAATGAGACATATCCATAAGGGTCACATCTGAGGTGATTTCCTTCATTTAAAAAAAGTTCTTATTAAAGCCGATAGACATTTTTGCTTAAAACAAAACAATAGTGAAGGGTCAGCCTCAGGATTCAGCCCATTTAATGTTCTTTGCATAATGCCGAGCAACATGCAAAGTAAATTTCCTTAAATAACTGGGTGTCACTAGCACATGGAGGCTTTACCATCAGTCTTTCCTTTTATTTGATATAAACCATCATGAACTCATTTGGTATTAATGGAAACCCTATGGGTTCGCATGCTGTCATTTAGCATTAATTAATGTATCTTTGTTTAAATTGTGTTACTCCCCATCCAATAGCTGGGACGTTCTCAGCAAGTTCTCAAAGGGATTGATTTATTTTCTTTGGCTTCATGATTGCAGCCCATACTTGTCATGCACATATGGACTGAATGACGAAAGGATTCCAGGTGCTTAACCGTCCAAAGAGGACAGCTTAATCACACAGCAGCACAGTTGTATGCATATGTGTAAGAAGTGGAGAAAATCTGTACCAAAAGCTTTCTTCAAGGTGTGTGGGTCCTTACAATTCCTGTTGTAACTGTAGAGCAGGATAGGACCTCAGCCCCTCTCAGGGTTTAGCATTCTTTCTGTAGGCAGTGATTTTTTTGACTCACTACCTCCTAGAAAACTATGTTTACAGCATTCCTCTAGCTCAAGCTGGGAACCATTGGGGGCAAATTGCAGTTCAAATATCTGACAGAGCTTCTGACAGCAAAAGCTCTTGTGAGCGTCAGGATGGTTCTTAAAGTCAATTCAATAGTTAGATGAGATTTCATTAAAATAAAGAATTGGAGATGTCTGCAAATATTTGAGTAGGAAACAGTATTGTGTGCATTGTACCATCACACTGATGACACTCATTGTTTAATCTGTCATAATTACCATTGTAAAGTATGTTTTTTCAGAGGTTTACAGTACAGCTGTTTTGTTCACTGCACGTTTTCTACCTCTAAGCTGTTTCTCTTTTTCCCTTTAAAAACAAATTAAAACCAATTTGACTGCTTTGAGAGCTCTCCTTTAGAGAGAGCAAAACAAAAAGAGTCAGGAATGTTGTTATGCAGAGTGGCAGAGCTGGACCAGGTCCTACTCACTGGTTGTGCATGAGGCTGAGTGATACTTAAGTGCCTGTGCCGGGTAGGAAGGGGGCAGAAGTACTTAGTGTACAGGAGGTATGAAGCTACTTCTGGAGGTCACAAAAAGAGGAACCAATTAGCCCTGTATTTTTCATGTCTCTTCTTGTTTTCCAAGGAGGCATGGTAGCGATCCCATGGTTCAGTGAGTTGGACTGTGAGAGAAATGGCTCTCTAATGGACGTTTGTCCCTGGCTTGCCTGGCAGTGGGATTTCCACTATAAAGATGAGGTCCTTTTCTTGGCTAACAGCTTTGTTCCATCTCAACAGCGATGTCCCTCCCGCACACTTCATCCCTTCAAGCTTCTGTCCTTACTCTTACTCTGCCAGGTGGCAAGTATGGAGTACTTCCCACTGGTGTCCTGCTAATGTCCGTAACTTGCTGACTCTTACTTACCATGGTGGTGGCTGTGACCTGAAACTTAAATGTATGGACAGGGCAAAATCATGGCCTGTTACATTGCTTTATTGATTAGAAGGAAAGAATAAACTGTGTTTTAGGATGATAAATGTGGGAATCTGGAGATCTGGCTTCAACTCTCTTTTTTGCCATAGGTTTCTTCAGGAAGATCGAATGTCTCTGTGCCTGAGTTCCTCTCATAAGACATGACCAGTGTTACATAGAGATGCTGAGTGGATAAGTACCCCCTGGAAGGGAACGAACCTCTGGGATGCACAGAGCACACAGGTTCCTGCCCTGGGGAGCGATGGCGAGTGGCTGTCATCGGGATTGTTTTGCTTGCCTTGAAATGCAGTACCACAGCCCAGTGGTGAGGCCACCAGCCCTTCACAAGGAGTGAAGAGCAGCTGGAAGTGAGCAATTCCTTATTGCAAGTCCTGACCAGTTCCTTCCTGCATTTCAGGAGTGGGCACTGCAGCACAAGGGAGACGCTCTGAGAGGCCGGTGCATCTGCGTAGCTCTCCGTGTTGCCATGCAGGGCTCTTAGGCGCTGAAAATGTGGCAGCCTGCCTAGCTAATTATCTCCCCAGCTCTTGAGAGGACTAGTCCAGGCACGGCACTGTGCTGACACAGCTGTCCTGCTGCCGGTTCCTCGGCTGGCCCCGTCCGGGGGATCCCAGGGCTGCGCTCTGTTGCAGAGCACAGCTATGCCTGTAGGAACTTTTCACAGGTAGTCGCAATGCTGGAAAAGTATTTAATTCACTGCTATGCAAATAGCCCTGTGGGCTACAGCTAGGGAATAAAATAGGCTTGTTTCTCTTGTGCTACACCATGTAGTCTGCGTGGGCAGAAAGACAGAGTGCTGTCTGTTGTAAGCCCCTGACACAAGGTCAGACGAGAGCTGTGCCAGTGCAGAGGCCTGGTTGGCCAAACTGCCCCCTTGTCTAACTCCGCTGACCTTCTCTGAGCTAATTCAGGGATGTCTTTGGCCCAGTAAGTTCAGCTAAGGCAGCTGTGATTGCCCTAACACAAAGTTTCCTGGTTTTGCTGGTATGTATTTTAAGCTTCTTGCTATGTCAGTGCAGTTTCTTGCATTTCCTATCTGAACAGTTTCTGTTGGAAGCATGTATTGTTTGGGAAGACGTGACATTAATTACTGTGTGAATTATTTGTTGTGTGGGTACCGTGGAAGAAATAGATGGGAACTATTCCAAATGGTCTTTAATGAGTTCAGTCATCCAAGATCCTGATTTCCATCTCATAAATAATAAACTGTCCTCAATATGCTAATTCAAATTTGCCTTTAAATTGCTTATTTTAATTTTGCAGAGGAAATAATCAAGAAGAAAAAGTTCTGAAAAATACAAGCCTGCCCTGTTTCTGTGGCAGGGCGCTCAGAGGTTGCAGTGTCTCATCTTCTTCCCCACACTAAGTCTTGAGACAGTGAGCATGTGACTAGGCTGGTAATGGTTTCATGTCGTGAGGAGTGAAATTTGAAACACAACGAACGAAAATATATATGAAAACTTTGCTCCATAAAGGAAGAGTCCTTAATATAATCTTACACAGTGAGCTCTTTGCCATTTCCTTTTGATGGGGTCTCCAGTCTCTATTTCTGCTGCTGACCATTTGCTGTTCGGGCCAATGGAGGCCAGAAGTGTTGCTCTAACGATAGACCTAGCCTCTGGCAAGGTAATAGTGTGTGCTCAGCAGTGACCCATCTGCTTCATCAAATGCAACATAAAGAGTCTTTTAGACAAGTCTCATCTAGTCTTGCAGTAGCGGGTGAAGATTTTTCAAAAAGCCGTCTCATATTTGCGGATGCTTGTATGAGGCATGAATGTACCGGTAACTGGACTAATGATTTCCCACTCTGCTAACTATAAATAGAAATATTTGTGCTTCAGGCAGGCAAATCATTACACTCAGAGAGTTTGGTACTGATATAACAGTTAGCCATGAGATTTTTCTGTTCTGAAAACATCCTTATCATTCTTCTTTTTTTCTTCCTCTCAGCATTTTATCTTCAGTAAATACATATCATGATTTTACAAGAACTTGTGGTCTCTAGGCTGTCTGTAAGTCCAGACTAAACAATAGCGCATAGCATAGCAAAAATACTGCAAGAAAATAAAAAGAAATGTATTTTGGACATGTATTAGCTGGTCACACATCATTCAGATTTGTTAAGGTTCGATACCGGATAAATAGACAGGAATAGAAAGTTTGGATGGTCTTGCAGGCATGTCTTAGGGGAAACACAGTCACAGAAATTTCATTTCAAGAGACGAACCAGTGAAAAAACCCAAACAGGTTACTCTATTCCATGCCCTGGAAGGAATGGCAGCTTTTTGAAAACATTAATATCCTCAGTCAGGCATCGCAAATATTAGTTCTCAGTTCCTTCAAGGGATAACAAGAGATAAAAATAGAAGCCACTCTGAAACCTCCCAGAGGCTGACAAATGCATTCATTCATTTCTTTATAATGACATCTTTCATGAAGGCCTTAACACTGGAAATTCTCAGAGGAGGATTCCTTCCCCCCCATACTTTCTCACTTCTGCTGAAAGCTGTCTGTATCATTGCAAGCAGGCAGGGGGTAAAATACTTTCTGAAAACTCAGCTGTGCTTTTGTAGGCTGATCTTGAACAGGAAAAAGGCTCATTCTCCTGAATGCACCGAGAACGTGGCGCCGAGACCTGGAATGGTGTGGGAATGTCTGACTGGTGGGACAGCCCACGTGAGAGGAGATGGCTGTGTGCAATTCTCAGCGAGGGGTGAGCAAAGTGCAACCCCTGCACCTCAAATCTGTGTGTGAGAAACACACGCTGCAGAAAACAGATGTCAACTTTGCAGCAGCTTTCGTTTCGCTCTCGATTCCTCTCATTTGTATGTCTTCCCAGTTTATTCATCTCCACTGTAAGGCCTGCATTCATCCTGCTTAGCGGAGGCAACCTAGTCACATTTGCCCTCTGCTGCAGGGAGGGAGAGAGGCTCTTCCAGAGCTGTCAGACCTTCAGAGTAACTGACTCCCTCTCTGAGGAGCCTCTTTTTGTCTGTTGATTGTACAGGAACCAAGGCTTGTTTAGCTGGCTTGGTTAAATGTCTACAGTTGAGTGGGGTGATCTTGATCTCTACGCTTCGATCTTTCATAGGGTTGGCAGGCAAACAGCACAGTCAATCGCTTTGTTTTTCTTACACTAAATTTTAAGAGTCTTTTTCACAACCAGAGTGTAAAGCAAAGCCCAGCACACTGCTTACATTGACACTGGGAGTTAAAGCCGCAGCCTGAAACGGCATTGCTGTTGCAGGTGGAACTCATCTGACCAACTGCAGACTGAACATAGAGATGAATAGAGATGAACACCAAAAGACTCTCTTTCACTTCTCACACTATAAGTGAACCTAGAGCCAATAGCTCAGGGGTAGTCATGTACATCTAGAGATATGCAGGTAAATTACATCCACAATACCTGCACAGCTCCCTCCATGGCAGTCATTCCAGAGCAAGGGATCAGCCACACAGGTGAACTAAAGACATAGGACTGAAGAGCACCACCTGAGTCATCCAGTCAATGCCTCTCAAAATGCAGAAAGGCATGCTGCGGATTTGCAGTCCTGTGCGCTGTAGCTCATCTGCCCCCTGGGATGCTGTACATTTCCAGGCTTCTCACAACAGACTCTAAGTCTGTGCTAGAAGACCAAATGCCACAATAATTGTGTCACAGGAGGAGAACAAGAGAGATCAAGGGCATTTATAAATCCTCCTGGCTAGCAGGAGATTTGCTGGGCGACATTTGCAGACGCTTCCGGACCATGCACTATGCTGCAGTGGAAGACAAACAAAAACCAGCAGTCTCTGATGAGCTAATCTGGAAGAGGGTTGCTTCCCCATTCCAAATCTGGTGATTAGCTCAACCCTGAGCATCCGAACAAGCGCAGACAGCTGACAGATGCTGATATACCTTGAGGACCACTGATGAACCTTGCGTCTCTTAGTGACCATGTGTACAACCTTAGCTGACCCAACACAAAGTGAAAAACTCTAGCTTAAATCCCTGTGAAAAAAGATTAAGGGGTTCAGGAAAAAGTGTATCGTTCAAGAAAAATGTCAGCCCTGGAAGTATAACCTTAATTATTAAACTATACTGGTCTAATTTTACTCCTATGATTTCCCATGTACACAGCAAGATGATCTCCAGTGGGGGGTTATATTTTTCTTTTATAAACAAAGGCTTTGCTTTGTAATGTACTGCTGTTTGGCACAGTCTTTGACTGTATAAAAGGCAGATCTTTAAACAATGTGCTGTGATCTTATCTGCAAGCTGGAGGATATATCATCAATATAATTTGTGGCAGGATATTTGCATAGATGTGGTGAAGTGTGTTGGAAACTCCTCTGAAATCACACAGGCAAAAAGGAGACAGTATTAGCTTAAATAAGTGAGGCTGTCAGCTTAACAGCTCCATGAATATGTGGTCTTTCTAGAATAGGAAATCACAGTTTGCAGGTACTTAAAGCCAGCTAAGAGAAAACAGGCTGATTGTGATTTTCTGTCACTAACATACTGGATCACACAGGGAACTGATAACTATTTACAGAGAGTTTCAGCTGTTCACAGGTTCGAGTGTGGCTCTGTAACTCCATCACTGGTATCCAAAGGCTGTTCTTGGCCCCGGAGAAAGGAGGGCTGAAGGGCTTGGCCCCAGAGAAGGGAGGCTGCTGTTCTGAAGTCGTTAGTAGGCGAGAGGAGGCATTCTGCAAATGACAAGTGCCATCACAAACAAAATTAATTGGTTCCTCTGCTGGTATTCTTGAAAGGATGAATGGACATTGCCAGTGCTGTTCAGGAGACCAAGCTAAATTATCATAATAGACCCTTCTGGCCAGAAATTCTGTGCGTCACTGAGAGGTACTCCTTTTGCATCACGGTCAAGATATGTATTAGTATAATTTAGAGACCAACTGCAGCTCATGGTGTCAGTGAGTCTACTCATACTGTGGGTGAAAATGTACTTCAGGTTCTACAGCAGTAATTCTGGCCACTTTCACATATTCTGTGTTTGCTTGAAGAAAATAAACTGTGCTGTACTGTACATAATAAAGGGCTTCTCTTCCTGAACAGTACTTAGAGTTGTAACCTAGCAAGAATGCTAGGGAAGCTGGAAACATCAACTTTGCCCAGACAACCAAAAACTTTCCTTTATATTGTGCCAGTGGTTGCACCTTCTGGAGCCCTGATGCAGTAACAGGATGTGCGAAGGCTAGAGATAATGTAAAGCTCCAGATCTGGAATTGAAACTTCCCCAGTGTGAGAAGTGTTGGTGTTGGTCATGCTCCATGTCTAGCTGCTTTTTAAGTTGCAAAAGATTTCCACTTCTAGTATAACACCCTGTAAAAAAAGAGCATGCACTGACTTCTCTTGTTAAAATTCCTTTCAGTTTCTTAGTTTTTTTTTTCCTTTTATTAGTTAGGAATGGTAGAGGTCGGTGGAGCTTTGTAAAGGACCTTTTCAGCAAGGGTGAAACATATTAATCATGCTGCAAATCCTGCCTGCTGGCTGATGGGGTGCCTCTCTGTGCTGGGGTACAGGCCTGGGGGAGCTGTATGCACACGTGGGCACCTGATGTATGGGTTATCTTGCAGGAATGGAGAACAGCTGAGAGATGAAAGAGTGAAAAGCAACAAAGTTCTGCCAGATGCAAAAAGTAAATGAGCAGAAAAAAACCCAAAACTATTCATTTTCGCTGTCACTTTCTTTGTTACCTCTCCGGACAAGTGTGATATCCAAGTTAACCACATTGTCCTTTTTTCTTGTCCTTGATGTATTTGTATCTTTGCATTTATTGTTAGGTTTTGTCATGTTATCAACTTCTAAGAGTGGTACACCAAATCAGATGTTTCTGCTCAAAGCTGTAAGTCTCCAAATAGGACGAGTGAATTTGGTTTCTTCCCTAAAAGTTCAAAACGTCCTTGCTTGCTCCTAGGGTCCTCCATGGGCTGCTATTCTGGTTAAATTCAAGAGCTTGGTTCCGGAGTCTTTGCTCCATGAGGGAGATCAGGCTTCTTCCTTTGAGAGCTTGCTCCTGACCTGAATGACAAAGAAACTGAAACAAGGGCAGGGTGAAGCTAGGGAAGGTTTGCTCACTGATGTAGCTCATTAGAGGACTTCGCTGCCTTGCTACTGAGCCTTTTGGTTCTGCCAAGTTTCTTGATGAGAGCTGCAGGAGTAACAATAGAAAAGTAGGTCAGGAGTAGATCTTGTAAATCTACTCAAAGGGCCAAGAGCACATTTTGTGTAGAAGAAGAAGAAAAGAGAGAAAAGAAGAAAAGAAATAGGAAGATTTTAGGGTGAAGAGAAGAACAGGAAGGCCAGAAGTTTAGGTAGGACTTTGTGTGTGAACCATGATGTGTAATTATACACCTGATTACAGATTGCTTTCTTATAGTGTCTGAAAAATTCTCCAGTTTCTTCAGCTGGGCTTTCATTAACACTTCTGAATCTCTTATTCTGCAGTTGCTGTTAGCACTAAGGCCAGCCTGCCTGCCTGCCTGCAGGGATTTTGACTATACAGTGGGTGAGCAATGTGCTGGCCTGCTGTATACACATTTCAAGTGTGTAGTTGCACCCCTACTGAGACCCAGGGAAAAGCAACAGCAGAAAAACAAGAGCTTTTGCAGGATGGACGGTTTCCTTTGAAATGTGGTAGGCATGTGATTTCTTTAAAGGGAAGAAAATCAATGGAAGGATTTTTTTAGGTTGGAAAAAACACCATCCCCAGTGTTGTCTTTGGGAGTGAACTTTCAAAACACATCTCGGTTTGGGCAATACCCGCTGCTTATCCAGCACGCACACAACGTACAACTCGACTTTTTATTCAGCTGAACTTTTTGCCATGCTGGCAAAATTTCTTACCTATAGCTGGTGCCATGAGTTTTTTCTGTTTAGGTGTAAAATCCTAGGAGGTTTCTGTAATACGCAGTTTAACCCACAACACACTGAACTGTAATCTGATTTTAAGCAAAATCTGACTGTGGCTCTTTCAGCACATCCATAATCCCAGCTAGCTTCCAGCAAATATTGTATACATCTACATTATATATGTATTTCTTCTGCTTTGTGTTAAACCTTTTGTTGGCTGTTAGGGTTTTTGCCATGCATTTCTTTTTGAGTGCTTTTAATTTGTTCACTTTTGTTTTCCTAGCAGTTAGAATACAAGTTTAAAAAAGCATGTTAATGTGATACACCGTTTCAACTGAAGTAAAAGCCCTTTAGCATACACATTTACTGAAAGTGGGACTGAGGGAGGAACAGGATTTATTCTTACCAGTGTCATTCTTTCCTGTGGAAATTTCCCCTTAAAAATGATTTTGCATTTGGGACAGCTTCCTGTGGATCGAGCACTTTCTGCATTTGGTGGTACAAGCCAGGATGTTTCCCCACCCTCAATCAAACTGAGTGCAGTGCTGCCTGCTGGTTTTCCCCTATCAATAATTAATACGTCAGTTGATAGGCAATGAACATTTTATAAAGGCCATTTAAACAAAACAGAACAATGTCTTCATATATCAACGAGAAACTTTTTCATCTCTCTTTTGCAAATTCTCTCATTTTCCTTTTGAAAGTTGGAAACCTCTGCCAAGAAAACACAAACGGGAGACTCTTTGTTATCATCATGACACTGAGTTTTGAAGGAACACTCTCACCTTAGACAACTAGATTTCTGCCTGAAATGTTTTACCTCAGTGTTATGAGGACAGCATGAAACTTACTGAACGTTTAGGGGATACGTTTCTCCTTGTTTTTCACTTTTACTTCCTCCTTCTGACAGTCTTTTTTCTCACTACTTAGCCTCAAGGGTTCCCTACAGCCCATCACTGAGCTCCCTGTCCTTGTACAATGGGGGCACAGGCCAGTTTTAAACATACAGGTGCAGAACTCCAGAACGTGTGCAGGAGTCACAGGTGTATTGCAGTAAAACTGTTTTGAAATTAGGGTTGGGTTTTTGTTTTGGTTTTTAGTTTATCTGAAAATCTTGGTGGTTACTCTTTAGACAACCCTATATTTATCTGGAAAATAGGTCTGATGTGGACGGGGGTAGTTCTCACCCACAGATTCCCTCCTCCTGCAGCTGCATGCTACAGCGTGGCCTGGAGGCCTCTGTAAAGGCACAGGGAAGGAGCTGGGAAGTCGTACACTGTGGAGTTAGTAGCCCACAGGGAGTGGCAGTGATGGATAGGAGCTATTTATATTTTGGGCAGTGACCACAAAAGTCCGCTGCGGAGAGGCCTGGGACCACTGGCTGTACTTGCTTCTGCACTGGAAGAGTCCCCAGGGAGTAGCACACCATGAGTGACCTCACACAGCTGGCAGAACCGACCAGCCTTGTGAAAATCTTCCTGCATATTCTCACTACTACAAGTGACAAAAAGCCTATTTATTATCCTGACAAAATGTTCTCTGCTCAGGTGGAAGTCTGAAACACTGAAATTTTTGGCCTTCGTCTGGACTTGCAGCATGGCCACGAAGTTACTGTGTGCTGTTTCCAGATTGCTGGAGGTATCTGACCCACCTGCCAGGTGCCTTTTGTTTCTGTTTGCATGCCCTTGGTGTTGAGCTGTTTATGTGTTGTTGTTTGGTCCACTCTCAGCATTCCCGTGGGCAGTGCTGGTACCTGAGCTGAGTCACGGGTTGGTAACAACTGTCACTGGCTGAGGATCTGGCCCATCATATGCTGCAGTGTCCTGGCAGAAAAAAGACCAATAAATGAAACGCAGTATATAATCTGCACTTTGCAATGATGGATTTAATGAATTTATCTCTTAGCATTTTATGCTTGAGTGTTGCATGCTTTTCAAATCAAATGTAACACTTTCTGAGCTACATCAGACTCTTTTCCATTTTTGTTATGTTCCATGTCTTTTCCTCACACCATCTTTCAATGGCTAGCATTTCCCAAGTGTTTTCTAAGGGAGCTGTATAATCTTTTGATTATAGCAAGTATATAATAGTTGATGCAGTTTTACATAATTTGCTGTTTGTAGTGTACATTAACTTGTACACTTGTGCCTTACCGAATAGATTTTGTTTCTCATGGAGCTCAGTACTGGGTTTTAGTTAAAGAAAAAACTGAGTGTCCCTTATCTTTCTCCCTCCCTTTTGTAATTATTATTATGCTTAATTTCTAGGTCATTTTCAACCAAAATTATGTGGCAGGCCAGTGAGGAGTTAAGATTCAGATAAAGCAGAATTGATACACCAGTTACTATTTTGGGGATAGGCACAGAAATATTTGGAATGCTATCAAGCAGTTGTTATGGTCTTTTAACCCCTCTAAGCTGGGAGCTACTTGGGTAGGGGGAGAAAATGAGTCTATCTTTTTTTCCCTGTAAGTCGGATGATGCATGTATATGGATTGCTTACTGATATGATTCAACTGTATGAGCAGAATAACAATGATCTTACTGTGTTCTCATAGGAGTATTTCTCAAAGATTTCCTATATACCTGAATTTTGTCCCCCATCCCATTGCTCTGTCTTTTAATTAAATTCTACCCTGAATTGATTACATCTAGATTTTCCCATGCGGCTGTAGAAGTGAATTTACTTCTATTCTTCTATCTGTAAAGCTTGTTGTTCAAATCTTTTCTCTCTCTGTCCTTTTTTTAAAGAAGATTTGCTGATTGCAATTTGATTACCTGTTCAGCTTTTTACAAATTATGTTACTCTAATTGAAGCCTA
This sequence comes from Haliaeetus albicilla, assembly GCF_947461875.1. Lineage (NCBI taxonomy): Eukaryota > Metazoa > Chordata > Aves > Accipitriformes > Accipitridae > Haliaeetus > Haliaeetus albicilla. Next base: position 33,096,994 of record NC_091495.1, read on the forward strand.
GAAATAGAAATCCAATAAATGGCTCTAAAAGTAAACCTTAGAAATGTTTGATTTCGTATTATTCTATTCTGTTCATCTCAAGATTCTGTGTTATAGTAGACGATACTTTTTAAGCCTCTGTAGAAAATCCTGAATTAAAAAAACAACAAAGCAGAATACTTGCATTTATTCGGTAGCTCTCCTTAGAGACTGCAAATGTGGACAGATGCTGAGTCTATTGTAATTTTCTAAATAAGACCACTGTTATCTCGGTGGAAACCAGGACTTTTAGAGTCAGATTTTCAAAAAAAGCTCCTAAGGAGTTTAGAGGCATGAGTTTCATTCAAAGGCAGATTTACACCAGCCAGAGATTCCTTTTATGTGGGGGGTGGGTACACACGACGTTATCAGAGGGAAAAGCAAATTCACTTTGTATATGTCTCTGAGTGAATTTTGCTTGTGGGCAAATCTGGCTATCTGCAGCAGAAACGTGATATTCTTCAGCACTTCAAGCTGTCCTGAAATCTCACTTCAGCATTAAGTTGCGTGTAAACCCTTGTCTGGTTGGAAAGGCTTTTCTTCACAGCATGCTTTCCCAATGCCGTGGTCCCAGCAGCACCGTCCCCAGCAGAGTGTGTCCCACGTGTTTCGCACAGCAGCATTTCCCTATTAACCGTGTGCTGTGGGACACCGTGGATCTGGCTGCTCTCTGGCTGTTCGCCTTTCAGTCCCATGCTCCTCTGTCTTCTGATGTATAGTACAGAATCTGTGTACTTCGCTGCAGCTTAACTGATTTACTCGTGTGTCACCCAGGCCCCGTAATGCTGTAAAGGCTGGTTAACATATATATGAAAGCCATGGCTCACCACTGTGCTTTCTGTGACACATGCTCTTGTCAAAGGCTTTCATCACACAAAACCATTAAAAAGTCATGACCGCTACTGAAAAGATCCAGAAACAGGACTAACAAGTAAAGAAATCAAGAAGCAACCCCCCTTGGGTTTCGGATGGGGAGGGGAATCTCTTGGTTTAGTCACTTTTCATTTTCTGTGCCTCCTCAGCGCATGGTGCTAAAGCACTTAATGCCTCACTGGGCTCACACTGAAGGCCTCTTGCTGCCAAACATCTGCAATCAGTAGCTGATCATTTGGCTGGGAAGTCAAAGGCAAGACACATGCAATGCTGAAACCACATCATGCCCTTCTCTGAATGCCACAAAGCTGCAGGAGGGGCACCCGACAGTTCCTTAGGGTATACAGTAAGCTATAGGGTGCATGTTTGTCTTACGTGTGGTCAACAGTTAAGTACAGAGAGCCTCTGTGGAAAGTATCACGTCCCCCAGGATCAGAGAGAGCGCACTACCTGTTGTGAAAATAGGATGATGACGACAATGCTGCTGCAGCACACTGAAGGCCAATTTGCAATATGTTGCTCATATTGCTCACTTGAGCAATTATTATAATCTGTTTGCCTGTAAATGCGCTTTCTGTTGTTATATCATTAACCTTAACAATGTCAGCGTGCTCCCCATATGTGGTTCCATTATACAACTTCACGGGGTAAGAGCGCGGAACACGTCTCATACAGGGAAGAGTGTTCAGAGCCCAAGCTTTACTGATGCCTGAGGAGAACAGCAAGTCCTATGGATGGAGCCCGGTGGCGGAGAGGTGCTTGTTTCGCTGCAAAGGGAAATGGGAAGCTGCTTAATCTGCTACTGCCTGATTGTTGCGGGGGGAGGCAGATTTTCTGCCAGAGGTGTGAGTCCTGGGAAAAGGCCACGTCCTTGGGGAGCGGTGGTGTCCGCAGGGCAGTGTGGGCAAAGCAGCCGCAGGAGCACGTGGGAGATGTTTGTTTCCTCTTGTGTTCAGCCGCATTACTCCCGGTTAGTACCTGTGGAAGCGAGAGAGGAGACGAACCATGTTTTCAAGGTTTTGTGCTTTTCAGAGTGCTGTGAATGCGAAGAGGTTGTTTTGAGGCTATTAGTCACTTACACGTATAATAGAAATAAAAAAATGCAGACCAGCAACCTGAGACTGTTCTCTTCTGTGCAGAGGTCTGCTTACATGACTCAGACTATATATAGTCTTTAGAATCAGCTAAAATGTAACGCAGAATATGATTTGTAAACATAAGCTTCTTTCCTCTCACAGCTCACAGTATAGCAATGAAGTGGGTATTTTTTTTTCACTGAAGTACGTAAAAGCTTAATACTGGTTCCTGTACCTCCAGATAAAACAGGTTGGTCATTTCCAGTGGGACTATTGTCAAGAAGGTTTCTATGTAAAGATGGCTATTATTTACTGTATTCAAGATGTCTAAGTAGATGTAATAATATGTACTTATCTAAAGGGCTAGAGAACACTGGCCCTTTAAATGAAAGCTATGTGATGCTGAAGGATTTAAGACATTACTGATCAGCTGTCTTTGGCTAATAGTGTAAGACATGGGACTGAATTGCTATCTGAAGTGCAGCAAGGATGCTTTGCACCCATGCTGCAGAAAATAGTGTCCTTTCATCAGCCATACTCCAGCAGCCTCCGTGGAACTGCACAGAGTCTTGCGTTTGCACCTCCGGCTTGGGGCTTGCCTGCAAGTGCCTGCTGGGGGATGGCTGGGGTACTTGCAGCTGCATCTTACACTGTTTGCAGTAGGGGTAGCCACTGGATGTTTTGGGGCTTTCTTTATGCCTCTGTGGCCTTTCTTTCTTACAACACAGATCCAGAGCTGGGAGAAGGGATCTCAGCCTGGCTCTCTGCTTCCTACATTTTGGAGAGTGCCAGATCTTGCAGTGGATATCATCTGGAAAAAGCAGCTCAGAGGAGGATGCCCAGATTCATTCATTCAATGTGCTGTGTTGGCCCTAGTGGTTAGTGGTAACTGATGTAGGAGTCGCTGATGGTCATTTTGGACAGAAACATTCAAGCACTGTGAGGATGGACTGCAGGCAGACCTCTGGGCACGATACTGCCCAGTTTCCTACTTTCACTTCTGCCTCTAAGATGTTAATGATTTTTCTTGGAGCATCTGCATAATATTTCCAACATATGGAAGATATGTTTGACTTAGTAAAAAGGGTTGCAATAGGTCACCCATTCTACATAGACTTTGTTGAGAATCACTAGCCAAAAGCTGTCTCTAGTCACAGCTTTTGGGAGTTTTATGCTGGTGTTGGACAAGTGTCAGAAACCCAAAGAGCAACAAACTCAGGCTGTGGTGGGGATTTGTTCTAAGGCCACTCCATGTCTGACACACGCGCTCTGGTGTCTTTCTTGTGCTTGCTGTGTCCGATTTGTTACTGCCCCAGTTGTCCGCCCCATTCCTTTGTCATGGTTTATCACCAGAAAATTAAGTGGTGGTGGGCTAAAAAAAGAGACCTGTAACCATGTCAGGTGCTAGCACTGGTATTTCAGTGCAAACTGCCCTTCGCTCTGGTTTACTCTGCAGGATCGCAGGCCAGGCGAGGGGAAGTACAGCAGAGGACAGGGCTGAGGCAGTTTGTCCTGGTTTGGGGAAGACTCTGTCCTCTAGCCCAGACCTTGGCATTAGTCTCAGCACAGTTTCTATCTATCAGCACACTCTCTTCTATCCAAACACATGTGCAGAAATAAATTCAGAAGATTTAATTGGCCTTTCAGCAGGCCAGTCACTTAGCATTATCATCAGGCAGTTGACCATGGGCATGTTTGCCAGTGACCCAAAGGAAGGCAGAGTCCTCTTTCTTTCTCTCGTTTAGCTTCCTTCAGATGGATGCTGCTGCTTTCATGCCTGGGTGCTGCAGGGGTCTGGGTGACGCCGCTTGGTGCGGGGCTGCCTGAGAGCAGGAGGACCGACGGGCCTGGGCGAGGCAGCATGTCCCCCTCTGCTTAAAGCCTGCCTGATGAGCACTACTCTTAACTCCATGCTGTTTCTCTTATCAGTGGAAAAGGGATTATTGGTGAGATTCTCAAGGCTGACTAGAAGACTGAGCTATATAGCTGCCATTGAAATTAATGACAGTTATACGGCTGAACCCACTGGCTGGCTTTGGGAGAGCCAGCTTCTCCCTGTCTGTGCTTGTTTACTGGAGAGCACTGTTGTAAGAAGTTGCAAAGTAGCCGAGGATGCAGTAGTATTCAGTTGCTGCAGAAGCTAAAGAGAATTAGATGCTCTTTTTTTGCCAGATCCCCAGCTGCCGTAAACTGGCTGCTCTCTGCCAAAGTCAATAGAGCTATACCAACTTGCTCCAGCTCAGGATTTGGATCTTTCAGGCTGTATCAGAGTATCTGCCATTTCCCATTGCAGGCAGGTGAAACACTAATGAATATGGAAAAAGATCTTGCAGTCAGGGGATTTTAATAAATAAAAACATATTAACAAAAATCAATGCAGGGTCTTGCTCCTGTCAGCATTTGTTGTTTCCCCCGCCCACCCTATTCCTTCTTTGTTCATTGTGATTGCATCTGCATCACTATGGTAACTAATGAATGATTATTTAATTTACCAATCTCTGGATGTGGCAGTTTAGTGTTTAAAATATTCCAACACTGTCATACACATATGCACAAACACATACAGTCTGTCACACAGGAAATACTATAGGTGCTTGGTATTCTTATTTTAAGCTAAATCTGTTTACCTGTCTCTTCAAATGGGACGTGAGAGCTTTATCTGCAGTGATGATGGCCACAAGCTAAACAGTATGTGCAGATAAACATAGTTGTATTATTTCATGTTTACTGTCAGTTTGTGTCAGCTGTCAGCCAGCACACCTGAAATGAAGGCAGCACCATTTAAATCCCAGAGGATTTCTGTGCAACTCCCAGGTCTTAAGAGTTATTGCATGTTCACAGGAAGTTTTCGGAAGAAAAATGGTATCTTATGTTTGTAAGAGCCAGTTTAAAACAGTTATGTTGGAGGAGTGAAAGGGGAAGAGCAACTGCCACTGGCTTTTCAAAGGGATGGTGAGCCTTCAACCATCTGAAGTCTTCAAGAAAAGGATAAGTAATTGCTGGAGGAATGCTAGGGCAGCTACATGCTCTTCCTTGGGGCTGATGTAGGCGGGGACTGTCTGGAAAAGGTAGATCAGCATCTACTTTCATCATGTTTTCTCCCAGCTCTCTACCTATTTCAGTGCTTTGATGAACTGGAGATTTTCAGGAGATCCCTAGACACCCAGGTGCGTTTTTGCTTGGAGGGGACTCAGTTTTATTCTATCCTAAAGAATTGTGCAGCTGACTTTTAATCTGCAAAGCGAATACTTTCTCAGTAGAATATATTCCGGCTACATGTGAAGCAGGTAGTGTTAATAAAGTTACTGGTTTCTTTTTTTTTTTCTGTGACTGCTTGAGGAAATGCGGGTGAAAGAATGAAGGGACAAGAGTGACAATATACATCCAGGCATGATACGCTCTTATGCCTGCTGCAAGAGAAGTGACATGTTTCCCTCCTGGAGGTGGTGGGACCTAAGACCTGACCATTTCAGAGGCACCTTGTTCAGGGCTTGGGGAGGCAGGTTTGCCTGGGCTTGAGGAGAAGGAGGAGATTTCAGGTTCTCTGGGAAGACCTGTGAGAAGTTTAATGCTACACAGTCCTTCAGCTCTGCTCACATGGCAATACACAGCAAATTGGACTGTGCAGCTACCTTGTTGGCCACGGGCTGCAGGAGGTAGCCTGCTTCTTTTGCCCATCCTTTGAGCCATCCTGGGATGCTCAAAGGTAAAAATTCCAGGCTGCATGCAGGCAGTTGTTCCTGCCTCACTTAGTTGTACATGTATATATGTATATATGCAGACTGTATTTGTAATGGCACAACTCAGAAACAGCTGATTTGCATAGGTGAAGCTGAAATCTGCTGGGTACACTGCACTTTGCCCAAACCCTGGCCCCAAGAGCGGTTTTTGACATGATGGCTATGCTCCATTGCGGTTTCATATCTGAAACAGCAGGACCAAGGACTCCTAAATCATGTCCTATTGTTGATATATAAGTGTGCAGTGATCCAGATGGGTAGTTTTATTGCTGGTTACATGAAACAATAACTGGTTGTATGATGGCCCCCGGTTAACCTGTGGTAAGGTGAAAGCAGGGGCACTAGACTAGAATGAACTGTTACATCCCAAGGTTGATTTAAGGCTAAAATGCCACCTAGATCCACCCAAACTGTGAAACTGTGTGGTCCCTCTGCAACAAATGTTTCATGTCATTGCCCATATCTGGAGCAGGCTGCTTTAAAAAAAAATTCTCTTTCCTGAATCCTGATCCCCCTGAGCATGAGTAGAGCCCTGGTAAAGAGACAGGCAAAGTATAAACCCTGCAACTTCTCAGCTCCTGCAGCTCTGTCCCTCTAACTCCACGTTAAACCTGGATATCTGCTCCCAAACTCCAAGGAGCCTCATTTAATCTGGGCTTGCTTTAGAAGCCCCTACATTTCAGGACGTCCCCATTATGTGCTGCACTGCTGCTCACCTGGAAGCTATTGAATGTCCTAAAAGAAAATTACAGCCATCTTACAGGGATGAGTCATCTCTAACAGCTGGGTGAGAGATGATTGTCTAGTTGTACACAACTTTGAGGTTTAAAAAAAACCAAACCCTTTTCTGTTCCGTATAGGGCTGAAACCACGTTCCTTCTGTTCTTATGGGGAAAAAAAGCAGAAAGAAAGAAAGAAAGATCCTCACTTAGCATATCCAACAGTTCATTAATCAACGCACATCAGGTGAAAAAGATTCAACATTGCTGGCCTCCTACATTCCAGAAAAGTGCTCTGACCACAGAAATATCAGGAATCCTCTTTGCAGTCTTCAATTTTTTTAATGCAAAATGGAGCAGCGCCAACCTGTGAAAGTGAGAGGCTGACTTTGGTAGGTAGTTAATAGCTTGGTGATTTATAGAACCTGCCTAGTACACAGGGGTCCTAAGTTCAGGTCTGTGAGAGCCCAGGACTTTAGGCTATTGTCAATTCTAAGCCTTTCTCGGGTTTTGACCATAAATCACACCCTAGAGATGAAAAATCATTCCTGACAAAAGTTCTGGCAATGCTGCTATGTTTCCCTGCAAAACACTTGTTTCAGTCACTTGCTACTTTCTGATAAAAAAAATATTCATTGAAGAACTTCATGAACTTATCTGTTAAGTGTTTGGCACCATTGGATCTTTCAAAGAGCTCAGAAAAATTAAATTAATTTTATTGTATTTTGGATTGCAAAGTCTTTTGGGGGGTTTCCAAACACCTGTTTTTTTCAGGGTGGTACATTTTATATGGCTTGCTAGTATCTGATATACGTTTTTTATATTTTAGTTCGAGGACTTTGGAACAAGACCCTGGTGCACTGTGTAGTAAAAAGAAAGAGAATTTCCAAAGCTTGAAAAATTTACACTTCCATGTGGATGAAAAATGAGAGGAAATAGCTATTTTCTCCCATTTTTAGTAGAGCAAATTAAGAGAAATCTATTAGAGTACTTGATGCCACAGAAAGGTTTGGGGCTGGCTGATGACAAAGCATAATTTTGGTGGCTTTACTGAGATCCACGTGACCAGATTAAAAATTGCATCTACTGTAAAAGCAGAGAGGCTGTTCTAGTGTCTGTGTGACTTCCAGCATAGCATAGACCTGGGATTCCCCTGCTGACCTGGTTGGGAAAGGAGAAGGTGGTCTGCTTTTCTCCTTTCTAATGGGTACCATTTGAAAAGTCTAGCTCTTCTGGCTCCTAAGCAAGGTGTCCTACTTGTTTTCTCACCCGAGGACTCTCCCCTGCCTTCAGAAGAGGTCTGCTCAGAGGGCTCCTGCATGGGATTTCTCAGCTCTTAAACAAATGAGAAAGGTTGATGAATCTTTAACAAATCCTTCCCTTCAGCTGTTTGTCAGACTGAGGAGATAAATAACACTGGCAGTCCCATCCCAAGTGCTTTTGCCCAAGACAAGTCCTATCTCAGCTACTAACAGAGAAATGGCATTTTTTATTTTGCCAAAGAGACTCACTTTAACCCATGATGGCTGCAGCCCATCATCTGGGATTTGTGTTCCTGATTTCAGCAGATGGACACAGAGCTGACTGAGGGCTATAAGACAATACTTGATCCTTACTTTTATGAATAAGCCTAGCAAGAAAAAAGACAAAAGCATAAAGATAATTTAATCTGTTTGTCTGCTTGTGGGTACTGTACCAATGGGGAAAAAATCAATTTAGAAAGACTAGTGAGGATGCTGTAGGCAGACTGAATTAAGGAGAGAGAAAGTGTAGTCTTGGTAGTAACACTGTAAGCACTGACCAGAAGGATATTTCAAAAGGACTGTCTGCTCTTTGCATGCAGTGGATTCAAGGGGAGAGCATTTCCTTCTCCCCACACTGAGACCATCTCTGTGCTGAACAGTAGCAATGTGGTGCAGAGATGGCATCATGCCTCAGCCCTGCATATGGAAAACATGCACGTGGCTTGTGTCAGCCAGGTGTTTTAGTGCAGATGCTGTGTTGCCCTGTACTGGCTGTACTTTTGCTGTCTCTGGAGCTAGTGCAGGCATCTCTGCTCCACACCTCCATGCACAACGGAGGCATTTCCCTGGAGTTGAAGGAAAATCCCTGTGGGACTACAGCTTGCATTGCTCAAGGGGATTGCCTGCATGTGTGCATGGGTATATGACTGTTCTGTGTATAACTAATCTGTTTTGTGCCTTGAGATCAGGACTGAAGAGTCTGTTTAACATCTTTGTCGGTGACACGGCCAGTGGGATTGAGCACACCCTCAGCAAGTGTGCCGAGGACACCAAGCTGTGTGGTGTGGTCGACACGCTGGAGGGAAGGGATGTCATCCAGAGGGACCTTGACAGCCTTGAGAGGTGGGCCTGTGCCAACATCATGAAGTGTAACAAGGCCAACTGCAAGGTCCTGCACACGGGTCGGGGCAATCCCAAGCACAAATACAGGCTGGGCGATGAGTGGATTGAGAGCAGCCCTGCAGAGAAGGACTTGGGGGTATTAGTGGATGAAAAACTGAATATGAGCCAGCAATGTGCGCTTGCAGCCCAGAAAGCCAACCGTATCCTGGGCTGCATCAAAAGAAGTGTGGCCAGCAGGTCAAGGGAGGGGATCCTCCCCCTCTACTCCGCTCTCATGAGAGCCCACCTGCAGTACTGTGCTCAGCTTTGGGGCCCCCAGCATGAGAAAGACATGGACCTGCTTGAGTGGGTCCAGAGGAGGGCCGTGAAGATGATCAGAGGGCTGGAGCACCTCTCCTATGAGGACAGGCTGAGAGAGTTGAGGTTGTTCAACCTGCAGAAGAGAAGGCTCTGGGGAGACCTTACAGCAGCCTTCCAGTACTTAAAGGGGGCCTACAGGAACGATTGGGAGAGATTCTTTATCAGGGAGTGGAGTGATAGGATGAAGGGTAATGGTTTTAAACTGAAAGAGCGTAGATTAAGATTAGATATTAGGAAGAAATTCTTCACTGTGAGGGTGGTGAGGCAGGTTGCCCAGAGGGATTGTGGATGCCCCATCCCTGGCAGTGTTCAAGGCCAGGTTGGATGGGGCTTTGAGCAACCTGGTCTAGTGGAAGGTGTCCCTGCCCATGGCAGGGGGGTTGGAACTAGATGATCTTTAAGGTCCCTTCCAACCCAAACCATTCCATGGTTCTATGATTTCTGTGCCATTGGTTTCTCTCTGGATTTGAGAAAGAGTGAGCTCACTAGCTTACATATTTTTATCTTTACTTAAATATGCTTAAAATAAATCTTTTACTTAACTATCTTTACTTAAAACTCCAGTGTTCATGACTAGCGTCAGCATTTTTAGTTAGTTTTCTACTCAGGAAGCACTGATACAACATGAACAAGGGCATAAAGGTCCTTTTACTCTCTGAGTACCAGCTAGCAGAGCTAGTCTTTGTGAGCTTCTGAAGTAGCCAGGTACACAAGAGAGATGAGTACACTTTAATGTTGTTCCTCTCAAGTGTCACCTTGGGGTGACTTCTTACTTATAAAACTGCTTGAGGTTCTCTCAAGCTAAGATCGCTCCAAGGCAACACTTTTGATCAGGCATGACAGTGAAGTACATCCACCGAGGCATAACGTTGTATGTGTCCTGCACAATAAATAGCAGTCAGATACAGGGACAAGCTGCAGCAAATCACTGCGGGCTATCACACAGCACTGCCGGCTGTCCCACGGGCATCCCGTGGCAGCCGGGACGCACTAGTGGCCTTCCCCAGTGCCAGCTGCCAAACTGGGGTGCAAGTTTCAAAGGCAAAAAGAGCAGCGTTCTGAAATGCTGGTTACATTTTGTCTGTCTCTTGGACTTTCTTTTATTTCTTAACACTTCAGCAAGAAACAGCTTTGCTTTGCTTTTCCCCGCCCGTCACTGGCTGTCTATTATTGCCTGGTGTGAACATTTTCAGTACTCTTTCTTTCTTCTTGCCAAGTACAGTAACAGGGGAAAGGGGAACAGACTTACACTGGTGGCAGTCTCTCTGTGCCTCCGCTTCTTTGCAGAATGGGGAAACGATGCTTCTTTTTTTTGCCATTTTTTGCCACATCGTGTTGAATTGCCACTCTATGCTGAGAAAAAAGAGACTCATCGTCGTTTTCCCTTTTGCCACCAGTGGATTGTAATACTGCAGTGTAAAAGCCTGAATCTGTTTCCAAGCTGATGGGAAAAGGAATGTACTGGCAAGCCAGGATGGTGTGTACTGAGCACAAATAAGGGTCAATACACAGTTTAAACAGTATATTTAAACACGAGTTTCTGTCTGAACATCAGGAAACACTTTTTTACTGTGAGGGTGACCGAGCGCTGGCACAGGTTGCCCAGGGATGTTGTGGAGTCTCCGTCTTTGGAGATATTCAGAAGCCACCTGGACATGGTGTTAGGCAACCAGCCCTAGGTGACCCCGCTTGAGCAGGAGGGTTGGACGAGGTGACCTCCAGAGGTCCCTCCCAACCTCAACCCTTCTATGATCCTGTGATCATGCACTTTAGGCTGTTATAGCTATAGTTCTGTCAGGTCATAAGGGAGATAAGGTTTGTGAGTAGAGTAGTATTATTTTTTAATACACCAATAGTATTTTTAGGAAAAAAATGGACAGACTTTTGGACATAAGCTTTCATCATGTTCTATGTGCCTAAAATCTTGGGTATTTTTTTAAGTACGGTGGCTGTTTTAATAAAAGATGCTGACTTTATCCACAAAATTGTTTTGGCTTAATATAAACACATGCATACAATGCAGATCCTGATAGCCCTCAGAATTAAGGAGAAAGGTAACTAATTCCTTTGTAACTTATGACTGTGAGCCATGATCAGCAAATGTGCACCCAGACCAGAGTGACCTCTCCCTGATAGCAACAGCTGCTTTTTCCAAAGGAAAGCCCTGAACATTCAAATGTGGAAATGGAAAGTCCTCAGGAAACAGAGAAAAAAAAGGGGTGTTCATTGCCAGTTTGAGTCAGTTTATCAGACAGTTGCTTTTAGTTAATATAGTCCATTATGCTGAGACATAAATGGTCTGAAGGAATAAGGAAATTTTTAGCAGAATTGTTGGATTAGGCTTTTTGAATCAGCTAAGTAGATCCCCACGACATAGATGTGACCAGAAAGGTACTCCAGTGAACAGTATGAGTTACAAGCATGAAGGACTTGCAAGATCTAAGCAAGTGACATGCTCAGTCATCAACTCTGCAAAATACGTAGCAAAGCAGGGGCTACATCGCAACTTCCAGATCAGTGCTGCTGGAAATTGCCTAACCTACAGCCAGTCACTGGAGTCTCCGCTTCCTCAGCCTTGCCATGTAGTTCCATACCTACCTAATGTATTTCTGACACATTTCCACAACGTTTAAATAATTTCTCCTCTCAGATATGACCAGTTTGCCAGAAACTGATGCCTCCCCCCAGGTAAAGCTGTGACTTGGTGCCAAAAATTATTGACTTCAGGGAAACGTACCCAGAGATGCAGAGGTGTTAAGACAGGAAAAAAAGAAAAAGGTAGAGGGGCTATTTCATGGCTTGCAGATTGACTTCTTTAATGACATTTTCATTAACAGTTCTTTCTGCTAAATGCCATGGGTTTCTCCCTTTACAGCTGTCTGCATTAATAATGTGTGACTACTGGGAAGTGATTTACATAAAACACGCTTCTCTCATTATAGACAGGAGCTCTGTGCTGGGCCAGAGAGAGAAGGAGAAGGAAAGTAAGTGCATTCTGTAAATGAAGGGCAGTTTCCTATGTTGGGCCATGAGTACCCGTGAAAAATCTCCCTCCCCTCCACCAGCACCCTGGCCTGAAATGTTTCCCAGCTCAGAGTCCATAATGCATCCAGGCAAATGTTTTTACACAGGTCTGACACAGAGTATTGTGGTGGAAGGGCTGGGATCAGCTGATGCAGACCAACGCTGCAGAGAAGGTGTAGATGGGAGTAAACTCAGTTTCCCCTGAAGGGCCTTTTCTGCATGTTTTGTATCATTTTTGCAGTGCAAAGCAGCTGGGGCCTCTGATCACAGCCTTCTGCATTTCTCCAGCTTTAAGTGTCATAGAAATAGGTTCATATTTTGTGGTCTGTCAAGTTCTAGACAGACACCATTGTGAAACTAGAAAACAGAAAATAAAATATCACTTTTTTCTGACTTAATAAACAATGTTTATTTAATTTCTTCCTAAATATGACTGGGAATTTACATTATGGCTTTTTTTCTAAGTTGGTTACAAAGCAGCCTGGACCATTTGTTGCTCAGTCATCCTCTGCATGCTTTTTTGTTACAGTTGAAATTGTTTATGGTGACTCATAAAGAGATGTACAGCTTCTTCCCACAATGTTGCAATAAATTAATAAGAAACATACTGCTGAGACTGTGCTCTCAAAGTAGATTCCAGTTAAAGTAGCTACCAAGTGAGATGTGAGTTAAGTTGAGCTTTCTGAGAGTTAGTGATCTAAGCTGTCCAATGCATGGTTTCGTAGAAGGAAACAGTGACCTCCAAAATGGCTCAGCTCTCTTGTCTAAGCCACCTATTTTCAGATGAGATTAATTGTTTTCTGAGGGTTCTTATCTCTCTCCATTGACTATGGAAAAAGATACAGGTGACTTAGCTTAGATCTGAAGAATTTCAAAGGTAGCTTGGTAGTTTGAGGGATTTTTTAAAGAGAGGATGGAATGGTTTGGAAATGGAAGTAAAGCTGACATGAGATTAGTTTCATTTTAAATTTTCATTTATAGATATAAATAAAATATATACACTTAGCACATTTTAAAGTGAAACAAAGATAAGATTGTCCATAAGGAGTCCTTGAAAAGGCAAAAATAATCATCTCTTGCCTGTGGTGGACACTTAAGCCGTCGAAATTATGTTGTAGATACAGACGAGAACTTTGATTTCTGAAAAATAACATCTTAGACCACTGGTAAGTTACTTACAGGAAAATAAGGCATCATTTGTACATAATTAAGTAAACCCTTTCTGTTTCTCATATCTCCATGGAAATAGGTTTGTTGTTCAGCTCATTAGAAATAAACATTTTGCTGGTACTTCCAACAGGAGGACTAGCCTGCCAATGCCATTAAGGATCAGAGAAGAAATCAAAGACTTTAGAAGAGAAGCACTTTTACTTCATGAACCCTTGTTAATTTGATAGTTGGAAATTAAGGACAGTGGATGAAAACTTGCACTGGCACCTGGATTCATCTCACAGAAAGTGCCAGTAAAAATTCAGTTCATGCTTTCTAATTGATAGATTTGATGTCAGAGTAGTAAGGAGGGCAGTCTTGTGTTCTCGGTCATGATGTCTTCTGTGAAACTACATGCAGACCAAAGTGATTTGTCCACATTGGTTTATTTGCTGAGTTTGGGCTTGTAGTACTGCACCCAAACTATCCTTTCAGCAGAATCAATTATAAAAAAAATTGTTTCACATTTTGCCTTCCTTTTCTTTACCTAATTTCTACATCAGCTAAAAACATTGAAATCTGAAAAGTAAAGTATCCCTGATTTTCCTGGGGGATTGTGCAGATCAACGTTTCTGGGAAGTTGACTGAAATGCAGCTGTAAGCTTTTGATTCTTTAAAAAGCCTTGATGAAATGTTAACAGTTCTTCTCTATCGCATCTGTAACAAAGTGGGAAGATTAGAAGTGAGTTTTGGATTCAGCAAATCATATTGTTGTCTTTTAAATTAGTTCTGCTGTGGGCATGGTGCCTGTAGTTTGCTTAATCTGTTAAACCTTTCTTGGTAAATTAATATTTTGGACAATGATGAATATAAATAATTTACATCTACAGCTTTCATGTTGCATGTTCGCTGAGCTGGATTTGCAAAGGCATCAAGCCAGGATGTAATTCCTGGCTTTATTAGGTTATGAAACGGAATCTAGCCAGAAAATATAATGTCCTTAAACTATAACATCAGCAGCAACAGACAGACCTTAATGCTGCTGGACCTAATGGAATTAGATTTCATGTATGCTTAATGAATGCAAATGCCACTTAATTTTTACAGCTTGAGTTGTAATACATTGCATGTGACACATCTGCTACTGAAAAAAATATTCAAATGTGTGATTCTTACACCCAGTGTCCAATTTCAGCACTGTAAAATGTATCCTCTTAGGGAAGAGGGACTGGAGAAACTTGCCAGCAATATTACTGCATAATTTAAAGCAGCCACCAAAGAGAAATGTTAAAATATGCACCAGGCAATTACAAGCCTTGTATATGTTTTTATTCTCCTTTGCTGCTGTTCAACAAGGAGTAGTAAAGAGATTTAGAGCAAGTGGCAACCATAGCAACAAGGAATTTTCAGTTCAACCTGGTGCTGTATAACTTCTGGCAGAGAAACACATTTCAGGACACTTTGTCAAGTGTTGATTCTTCCAAAAGATATGTGCAGCGCTTTCAGTTCTGCCTCTCAGGCACTGGTCCCACAGAGATACGTGAGAGCCAATTTCAGTGCAAGCCCAAGCAGAAGCGATTACAATCGGGTTACGCCAGAGCTGGTCATGGTACTTGTTCAGTGGTGGTCCTTTGGGTTTGTTAATTATCAGAGCTAGTAAGTCCCATTCTGCTCTCTGTGAGAGAGAAGGGAAATAGATGGGATGTGGAAGAAGGTCTCTATCCCTTACCAGTCCCCTGCTCCATCCAGCTGTGGCTGTGAGAAGTGCCAAGCAGAGCTTTGCTCCTCTGACCTGGTCATACTGACTACCCTGCTGGGGACGGGGCACAACGGGCCCCTCAAGCAGAAGTTCCTCAGGAGTGGTGATTACCAGAGTGACTGTGTCCTTAGACTTTTGTTTGTGCTTCCTGGCACGTCCATTTTGCTTGCAGGCATCTAGGTGGGCCACTGACCCTGAAAGCAAGTCAGTGAAAATTCAAAGGCAGTATGGGTGGTATGCAGAACTCAATCATGTACGCGAAGAGCCCAGTATTCAGTTGAGGAGGGCCTGGGGGGTTTTCAAAGACAGTCCAGTGTTTAGTCACTGTGCATTTGACAAAATTGCGTGGGTATGCATTATATTCAAGATTATGGCAGGCATAGTAGTTGGGAAGAAGTCTGCCTACTGATCACAAACTAAGCTGTGCAAAGCCAGAAGGATCTGGGACTCTCACTTAGGTGAAGAAGTTGACCTTCACAGCTAGATGCCAAAATGAAATGTCCATTGCTTCTTGTGACAAAGGGTTAATTTGCACAGTTAATTCTGAAATGAGAACAGCAGCAAGATGTCAGGACAACAAATGGTATGCAATTTTAAAGATGAGATCAATGTTATTCCAGAGAACGTTAGAAACAACTGTCATTAAATGTCAGTTTTTTTCTAACTCTATTGGAGGCAATCCTTCTACTTTTCTGTATAAGACAGAGCTGTTCTACACACTGACTTAGAGCAGCCTGAGGGCTTTTTATTTTTGTTTGATGGGCCTGACACATCCTCCAGTAGAGGTACTGAGGTATGTAAGCCTCTTACATTAATAGTCTTGTTTTCGTTAACCTTTCCTCGTGGTCATCTTGGGAAGATACTTTGCATGCCCCAGGTCTGCAGATCCCAGGCTGAAAGCCACTACATGATGAGGTGCCCCTTGAAAGTCCCTTAGCCAGGCATTAATTCTTGTCATTGAATAAGCAGCTCCATGCTTCCAGGGGTAGCTGGAGTCCTTAGTCACTAACCAAGGAACTCCCACATTTTTACAAGGAATTTGCCGATTGTTTTTTTCCAGACATGCAGAGTTGGGGATAGGTCGCAGAAATGATGCCTGTAAAGTACGCATCTGACCACTTTATCTAGCACTGCTTTGAAGGTTACTTATCACGAGATGCTGTGATAGCGCATAGATCTCCTCCACCTCATTACACCTTAATTTGGGATCCTGAGACTATAAAATTGTTTCGTAAATTATCTGGAAATAGCTGTGGCTGACTCTGCATCCTGGAGGGGGAAACCTATTGCCTTTTGGCAAGACTTATGAAGTTACCTATGATCAAGGCAGCACATTCTTAAATACTTTATCTCTGATCGCTGTATCAAGTTACAACAGTAGGAAGTAGAAGAAAAGTCTTGCCAACGCTTAAGAATATAGATGTTTAGAAAGGAGTGAATTAAGTGAGGCAGAAATCTAGGATCTGCTACTTTCATTTTTTTTTCAGTAACACCATTTTTGGACAGCCTGGGATAAAAAAAGCAGAAGGTGGGTAGTATTTGAACAAAGTTCCTAGCAACTATTGCCTTTGTATTGTGCAGATTGTTTTCCTCCACACACATATTTTGTTTCTTGCATTGAGGCACTTAATGCATATCCAGCAGAGTTATACATCTGCATAAATATTTGATAACTCTAATTGTGCAGCCTACACCATACTTTGACCCTTGGGCATGTAGTGCAAGTAAATGTGCATACCACCGTATAGAAAATGTTAAGGTGATCAGGGAATGTGTGAGATTGCCTGAAGCATCAATTTAAAGCAACAGCTCTATTTGTGCTGTTTCAAAATCAGAGGAAAGATATGTTCTTGTTTCATAATTAAAGCAAGTTACTGTTAAATGATTTCACATTATTTGTTAAATTAACATGAAAATCATCAACTTCTCATTGTCACTTCCATTATAAACACCTGTCCTTCAAAAATCTTTCACATGTGAAAGAATCTCATCTTTAGAAATGTAACAAGATAAGAAAGAGGTTTGGGGCATAGGATGGTCTAAATAAATACCATTCTTGTTCTTAGCAAAAGCATTGTTAGTCATGGATTTAATTTATCTTGAAAAGAGGTGAACTATAATTATACCTCCTAGAAATACATACTGCAGGATTTCTATCTTTTATTTTCTGCTAAATATAATTTAAAAACAACAAAAAAAGCTGGCTATTTTCATTTTTAAAAAGCTGCCTCTGAATGTGTGTCAGTAGACTCTGTTCTTCCTGAATCATTGATAAACTGAAATACTAATGTTGAGAAAGAAAAATCTCATTTTTTTACTTCCTGCCCACATCCATCTTAAATGCAGAGAACCTGAGGTCATTCTTGTAGGTGGGCGTAAGACCAGGATTTCCATCCTGTGGAAAATTCCGATATTTCTAATATTTCTTCCTCATGACTTGGGGAACTCCCAAACTTTCCAGTCTCACATTTACTTATAGTCCTTGTTTAACTGAAATGAAATGCTTCTTTTAATCTTTTTTGTTTGTTTGTTTTAAACCTTTAATGTGTCCAGAGGACTGAGAATCTGACTCTTGTGGGACTTTTACTTCCAGCTCCTCTGCTTTCAATTTTTCTCTCCAGGTTGAGTGTCTTGCTTGGACTGAACCTGTTTGGCCACACCACAGTCATGCACTGCCCATCTAGGTGTATTGTTTCAGCTGAAGGGGCAGCATGAGAATCTGTCCTCTTGGGAAAGTTCATGTTGTGCTGCAGTCTCGTGTATAGCACTGTGGCGATTCAAGTGGACGCAGCTTAGTGCTGAACTGACGCAACACAAATTCATCAGAGACCTTTCTGTTCAGGCTGACGTGATTCAAAGGCATTTCATTTCTGTGTTCTAATGAAAAACTGAAAACTTACTTTTGCCCATAGAAACTTTGACTTTTGAAGAGCTGCATTTCCAGTTATAAAGACAAAGACATTTTTTCTGAACAGCATAAATCAAAGTTGCTTTCCTGTTTACAAACATCCCAGCCTTGCCTATGGGATAGAGAAAGCAGAGCATGTCCTCCTGTATTTCAGTGTAACTGCTCTCCATCAGCTGTCCTTCTCAGCCTGGGTGAGGGTCATGGGAAAGGACCCATATTAAAAAATACTACTACTTGCTTTTTGCTTTTCAAAAAGAAGAAAACCTATGTGAAGAGTGGAATGTGCTTCTTTAACATGTCTCTGATTATCTAGGCCAAGCCCTTGGCCTTCCGCTTGAGTATCTTCCCCTTCAATCTGTCATAGCGCCTGGGGCCATTACCAGAATGAAGGCGGCAGGCACTCCCGGTGGGACCCTTCTTGCTGAACGTGAAAGTCTCCAGCCTCCGAGAGCTGAGCCGATCACCCTGTGTGCCCGTTATCGTTAAGGGAAGAAATAGTCCCTTTTATGGCTCAGTTCATTTGCCCTTTCCAGGCACCCATATTGGGACATGAGCATCATGCCCCGCAAGTGTCTGGTCGCTCCACTGTCTGTGCAGAGACTCAAGGCAGCTATCACAGGGGAAAAGGTCTGTGTTTCGTTAAATCAGTCAAGGAGCCTGTGAAGATATCTCCTAACTCCAGACATAAGGAAGTATGACAAGTATTTTAAAATTGGTAACAATCCGTCATTATAAATGCTTCACTGAAATTGGTTTGTTACTTGTTATGTGTTGTTACATTGACATTGTTATACTCTTAATGACATACTCTTAGCCTGAGAAATGTTAATAACTGTGAATAAGTGAGATTCAGATCCAGGAACCATCACCTCATGAAAGCAAAACATTCGCCTTCAGTTTCAACAGAGCTTTGCTTTTTATAGTAAAACTAGCTGGATATATGAGGCTACCACTCAATATACTGGGGCACACATAAGTAGATTTGGCAAATCTCCGATTTCTAAATGGCCTGGACTGTTTTACACAGAGGCATCCAAGACCCATCAGAGCTCCTGCACATGCGTCTATAAATCTGAGAAAGTACATTTATAATAAGTTATCTATCTGAGGTTGTTATGATTTTTAATGTGCTTCTGAAGGTGAAGCCCTCTGTGCTGAATTATATGGACTGAGGGGTTTCCAGGTTTTTGAACACACAAATGAACTTAGCAGCTAAGGAAATGTTCTTCTGTCCCTAGCGGAAAATTGACTTTAAAATGAAGCAGAGGGAGAGAGAGGCTGGATATGGAGTCTCCTGGGATAGTTGGCAGAGATTTTTTTAAGCTAAGAAACTGCCTGCTTTTCTTCACTGCAAGAAACAAGATTTGGGAAACCATTCAGCAATTTGCAAGCATGTCGCATCATTTGAGGTGCTCTGACAGTATTCTACTTACTTAGACTCCTATCTCCCTCTCCAGCGGGCAATGGCCTCCCAGAAGTCCCATGTCAGATGTGGTTTGGATGTCCTAGGATGTCTCAAATGGTGCTAGATATGTCCAATGTACTTTACAGCTCACCCCAACAGAAAAAATCCAAAGCTTGCTCCTTGAGCTGAAGAAACAGAAATGTAGCACCCATGGAATGCTCTTTTTAAGCATTTGCCATCCTGCATAATATCAGTAATTTTTTTCTGTATTAAAAAACAGTAAATGCAAGTGGGATTTCAGTGAATTTTTATACATATGGATTCTAAATCAAATATTCTGAGTGCACCAAATGTGCACTCTTTGCTTGAGAATGACAAATATATGGGGAAACATTGGGTTTTCTGGGGCAGAGGAACAGGGCAGACAAATCTCTGAAGTAAAACAAAACCTTTCAAGACTTTTGTTCTGTAATACTGTATTTGGCTTCCTGTAAAAATTAACTGTGAGGAGTGGAGATGGTAAGTAGGATGTCTCTAAAAGCGTCCACTGATGTCTTGATGCCTAATCTGCTGGAGAGACTTCCAATAGAGACCGCTCTGCACCCTGCGATTGGAGTCATCCAGGCTGCACTTAATGTCAGCTACATAGGAAACATTTGTAAGAAATCAGAAATTTGGGTAACCTGAACATTTTTAATACATTTAAATCATTACTTCCTTGGTTGTTGGTATACACACATACAGTTTGATTTTAGCAAAGCATTCAGGGGAACTGTCACTGTAAAGGGAGGTATTGGAGCACATATATTGGAGCAGGTGTGGTGGTAAATTCCTGGAATAAGTGATCAGTCTGATTGCTGTGAGTTAAGGCCAGGAGTCTCAGATGGCAGTACCTGATGTTAGCCCCAGTAAAATTTAGGCCGCTTTAGATATCTGACATTAAACCTAGTTGTCTGCAGAAGCAGCAACAGTCCAGCCATCCTGCCTTCCTAAGTGCTTATTAAAGACAAAAAGTGCCGCAACGCCAGCGTATTTGTTGCTTTTCATGGCCAGCGTACGGACATCTTCCTCGTACCAGCAGAAGTAAAGGCTAAAGTTACGCCGACCTACGGCTCCCTGGCACCGAGGGCAGTGCCGGCCGATCTGGTTAGAGACCTCGGGGGAATCGGTGGGCAGCGACAGGCGCTCGTCCTGCCAGAGGTGCCCTGGGCTGCCTATGGGCAGTGGGCTGCACCTCGATCTCAGGTTTGCTTAACCCGGTGCAATAGAGAGCATCGTAGAGTTATTCGGGCTGGATGGGCCCTGAGGAGGTCATTTTCTCCTTGGATATAGGAGTCAGGGAAGGGTCATAGATTTTTGCATGGTATGCATGTGCGTGGCTTTAGTGCCTGTGTGACTTGAATGAGGTCTGGCAGCACATGTTTAAAAGGAGGGGGCCTTACACTGGGGCTCGGGACCTTCCCCACCTAGAGCTGTTACTGTGTCTTCGTCTGGACCAGCAACATTCCTGCTCTTCCATTCCTAGGGTTTCCCTCAGGTGCGTTCCAAGTTGATGAATTTATGGTGGCTTGAATGCTGACGAATGACTGATTGCCAACATGAAACAGATGCTTCTTGTGATATTATGCTGGAATTGGACCCTGCTTTTGAGAACAAAACAAATGGATTAAACCCTTTCATTACTTTTGCTCTCCTGAGAGATAAAATGTCTGCTTGTCTTCTGGAAGACTGGCCAGGACATGTGATTGCTTGTGACATATTGCTCTGATCGTGCTCGTCGCTGCAATCTCACATCACTTTGCAGAATTTTAGGTATGTGTTGTTCTGTGCTGAAAATCTGTTTGATTTGGGAAGACTGCAATAGAGGTTTACCACTGTTCTGTGCTTTATTAGATGATCATGCTGGCAGGTTGCCATAGATGCGGGTGCCAAATAGTCAGAGCTCTTCCTTTTCCATAAGGACTTCAACTTCTCTGTCAAAAGAAAGGAAATATTTTTTCTTTTGTCATTTACTGCAGCAGTTTACGTCATTGTTACTGAAGAGTATGTAGCAAGAACACAGGAAGTGATTCACCAGTGAGAAACAAGTATAAAGACAATTTAGAAAACTGTCATTTACATAGACTAATGGAGAGGTCTGGTTTTATAGTGTCTTACACCTGCATTATTTGCAGAAAATAGTTGTATAAAGATGCAAGGCCTTGTATTCTGTGTTATTTTCTTCATACAATGTTATTTTTTTTCAGTTCCGTGTTGCTCTGGTTTAATGAATAGTTCGGGTTTCTGAAGGTTATTTTGTTCTATGGACAGTAAGTGACACAGCCATAATGATAACAGCCTTCTTGAAGTCATCACTCTGTCACAGTTGCCCAGAAGGAAACATTTCAGATGAGTGACTAGTGAGCTTTACTGTCACATTAACTAAAAAGTCACAGCCAGTTCGAATTTGCACTAATGTAAATCAGAAATGAATCAGCTTTACACCAGTGTGACTTCAGTGCCAAGCACACTGTTAATCTACGTTTCTCACATTGACTCCTCTAATATGCTCACTTATTTTCCTCCTGTAGTAAAATAAATCCACATTTCTGTAGGAAATCCTTTTGTATATAGTTACCACGAATGTTATGTTAACTTGTTATGTTAACTTGTTGCATGGATAAAATCAACAGCTAGTCTTTTGCAGTTTGTTTTCCCTGACACAAGATGTTCAAGATGTGTTGAAGTAAGCATTCGTGAGCAGACACAAGTCAAGTCTATGCTCCAGACCAATTCAAGAGATGGGTTTTTAGTCCTTGATATGGTGTAGTTTATAAAAAAGCAGACATAATGCTAGGCTTTAGGAGGATGGGTAGGAACTTTTTGCTCAAGTAGAAATGGTGGAGAAAATAGCTGTTCAGTCTCTCCAGGGTTTATAGAACAAACAGTGGTGGAAATGCAGAGGTTTTATTTCCCTCTGCTCTGTTTCACTAGTTTTAGACAGCTGACTTAGGTGAAGCCATCTCTTGTTAATATTAATGAAGGAAAGATCAGGATCAAGCTACATTTCCCTTGTACAGTAAACTTTACTACTTGCAGACCAACAAAGCCAACAGGACCTTAGTGTGGAAGGTGATATCAAAATCTAGCCCTTCAGAGATTATAAAGGTAAAAAAAAAAACCCACCAAAATTCAAGTTCTTGTCACACTGAAGTAAGGAATCCAAAAAAACATGAGCTGAAGGGGAAAAAAATTCGCAATTAAGAAAGCAATTTCGGTTTCAAAGAGTTTGTTTGTTTTGAATGAGTGGTCTCATTTCTTTTTAATTATGAAGATTGAGTTATGAAGGTGAGTTTTTCCTAAGTATCGTGAGTCCTACAATGTATTTCAGATGGGAAGCTGATTAATATTATGTTGCTCATGTCTGAGCTGTCAACTTTCTGCCTTTTTTTTTTTTTTTTCTAATCAGCAAATGTTAATCACTAGCTCACTAAGAGTGAGTTTCAGACTGGAGAAACCAGAACCATCAGTCCCATGCTAATCGGGCATCGCCCCTGCTTGCTTGCCTCTTGTGGAGCCCCAGAGCTGCTTCCCTGGGAGCGGGCGCAGGAGCCGAGCTGGGCATGGGCCGTTCACATCCCATAGGCAGCTGCTCAGGTGGAGCTGAGCCCTTGCTTTGGCTTGAAATTCACCACATTCCCTTACTTTTGTATATCTGGCCACGGCGGAGCTGGCTGGTTTTCAGCTTTGGCTTCACTTGCTCTTTCCTCTGGGTCCTGAGGAGTCTCGTATTTTGGCTCAGCGATGCTGACCCCTCTTCCAACTGCACTGCTGCTCCCCCGTGACGTTCCTTACAGCTGCCTTTCTTCTCTGGGTATTCAATCACTGAGGAACTCCTCTCCCACTGCCTAAACTCTAGGCTTCTCAC
The DNA here is from genome assembly GCF_947461875.1 of Haliaeetus albicilla. Lineage (NCBI taxonomy): Eukaryota > Metazoa > Chordata > Aves > Accipitriformes > Accipitridae > Haliaeetus > Haliaeetus albicilla. Next base: position 33,120,298 of record NC_091495.1, read on the forward strand.
TGACCTCACTGCAAGTGTCCTGGCCCTTGTTTGGCTGCCATCTTCCTCCGGTCTCTGCCTGTGACAAGTGTCTAATGCTCCCATTTTCAGATGACCGAAATGGTACATTTTCTTCACAAACCATCTCATTGGTGCCAAATGCCCCTGTCCATGCACCCTAATTGTAAGTGCTACAGGCCTGTCAAATCTTGCACATCTGAAGCTTTGCACCTTGAGAGCTCTGAAGTGGAAAGAAACAAGTCTGTTATTAATGGATTCTCCCTTCCCCTCCAGATCTGATTCTTCTGGATGACCTACTGTGGCATTTCTCTAATCTTCCAGCTTGCCTTCATCGCTGGTTTTCAGACATATGAGTCCATCAACTTGAGTTGTACATGTTTGAGAAACTATGGATATTTCTCAGCAAGCCTGGAAAGGAGGGCAAGCAAGGCAATGGGCTGCAAGGGTGTAGAAGGAGGACTTGAGAAGGTATCTTAATTACTTATGTTCATTAAAATGAGAACGGGGGTATTTTATCTAGATACCTGGTCTTTTAAGCAATATTGTTCACAGTCTGTGTTATGAGATACAGAAATCTGCATGACATCATGTCTGCCCAGATGTCATCAGGTGACAGCCTCATCCTGGTGATCCCTTTTCTGTATGCATTTGCTGATAAGTCCTGCTGGTGAAGGTAAAAAGGTAAAGACCTTCTAAATGCAGAGGGGACTGACTACATAGCAACAGGAACAGAGCATCATAAATCAGTCTTTCCTCAGGAAAAAAAATATCCCTGCAGACTCCAGCCTGCTACAGAGGGAGCATAAATATCTTTTAAATACAGGAAGCAGATCATGTTTCTGGAAGAAACTTCACTCTCCAGAGTTTATATGTTACGGATCTTCCTTCACATAAGTTGATGTAAAGCTGGGCTAAAATTGGTGTAAGTGAGATCAGGCCCTTTGTCGTAGGCTGAGATATTTATAAACAGCTTTGTCTTCAAACAATGTGGGCCATCCATCATGTGTCTCAGCCTTAGAAAGTAGTGCACGGTTCTGAGAAGCGGGACTGGAGTTTAGTTTGCTTTGCAGGAGACAACGTTCAAAGAAAAATGTCGTCTTTGCTCAGCAAAATCGTTCTGATTTCCATGGTACCACACCGAGCACATTCTAAAGGGAATGTTTCTCCCCATTAACCTTAGCCAGTGCTGCTGCTTCATCAGCTGCATGAGGGCTCTTATTGCCTCAAATATATTAAGCTACATATTTCTCCCTGGCAAGCCCAGGTCAGCTAAGGAAACCAAAGGAATTCAATAAGTTAAATTTTGGAAGGAAATGTGTCATGGCTGTAAAAAAAGAACTCCCTACAGAAATATACTTCCAGCAATGAACTCTGAATGAGCTGTAGGAAGAGATATTATTTATTAAATGGACAAAGAAACAGTGAAAATTAGGTTGAACTATAAAACCATAGGGCACTTTGACCGGCAAAACCCGGTTAGAAAATAGAAATTCAAGTATTTGAAAACTGATATTCTGAAGAGGGATCAAAGTTTTAAAAGTACTGAAAAGGAAATTCCTGCTTAAAGTTCATTTGAAAATATTTAATTGTCTCATTCTAGTCATGTTGCAATAGTTTAGTATCAATTATTAAACATAATGCCTTAGTATTTTAATAGAAAGTCAAAATAATCAGGTTAAATGTAAACAGTTTTGTCTCACAAAAACAATTTGGCATGAATGGGATGGAACAGCTGATGTAAACGCAAAGCTGTGGAAATTATTTATTTAAGCTTTCACTTATTCATAACTTGGCCCAGATCAATGCGTTCCCTTTAAAAGTTTCACTTCTGGAGAAGCTTTAAAAAAAACATTTGGCCACCGAATATTTTTTAACCAACACTAGGCTAATAATTGTGTCCTGCCACAGGGCAGTAGGCTTGGGGTGTTCCTACCAGCAACCTGGCTGCTCCCAATTACTCCGTGAAACAGTGGTTCTCACAAACGGGCAAGGGTCAGGCACCCTCTCACCGGTTTGAGATTCAGCCTCCACAGCTGCCCCTCCAGAGCAGTAAACCACAGACCAAATTGTTTTGCTTTCTGCAAACATACGTTGTCTTTTCTGGCCTTCAAAATTGTGCACACTTGCAATAACTAAAAGTCTAGCTCGGTTTTATTCTCTCTGTTAGAGCAAAACACAAGCAAACCAGCTTCCTTTCTGTTAGTTAAAGTTTACTGTTTCCTATAACTATGACAATTAACAGGACTCATAAAAATAAATCCTGCAGGTTGCTGGGACTTCAAATAGTAAACGTGATAATCCTCTTATATTTATACTTCTCTTTCTAAAAGGAAATCCTTGAATCTGTGGTAGTGCTCTCATTTTCCACACAGAAGGAGCAAACACTCAACTAACCTTAGAAGCCAGGCTCACAAAACTGACCAAAATAGACTTTTGCTGGAAGAACAGAGTAAAAAATAGTTTGCAGACCCCTCCTTCTCAAACTTTAAAGTAAGAAAACTGAAGCCCCGGGATAGGTCTCCTCTATTCTTTTCTGGGGAAGAAGATCTTTATGGGAACAAAGCATATGAGATGTAAAATAAGCAGAGATAATGCCAGTATAAGTTCTGTTGAATTTTAATATGGATTTTTTCATATGGATAATTTACTCCAAGATTCTATGGAATTAAATATGCTGTATCTGCCTTTTTCCTTTTTTTTCTTTTTTAACATGCCATAAAAAGTAATTTTAAGAACTTATTGCTTTAATAGGTTTTATAGGAGCTTCTATAATGGAAATATTATTTCTTCCGTTGTGTTGTACAGTAATGCTTTAGTTTGGGGTTTTTTTTGGTGTTTCAGCTTTACTACCTACAAAATGGAAATAACATGTTACCTCCTATGAAAAGCAGTATAGAAGGAGCAATATAAAAGACCAAGATATTAGTGCTCTTCCTGTTTTTATCCTTTTTGACGCAAGCGTTCAGCTAAATATAAAGTGTCATGATAGATTGTTTCCATAGCTGGAGAAAATGGTGATGGAATCAAGGGTTTCTTTTAATTTCTTCTTCTTTGTCGAGCCAGAGTCTTGTTTTTCTGATGGCACGGGGATTCCAGCTGCCTGCGGTGTTGAGCCCCTTTCCGCTCAGCACGGAGGTGCAGCAGTCTCTTTGTTTTAGTTTTTCTTAGGACTGTGCGCCTAGTGTTGTCCTGCCTCTGATCTGGTGTTTCTTGGCAGCTTTCTCCCTTAGCTTCTCTGTTTCTTTTTGTGTTTGTAATTGATACTCAAGCCTTTGCAAATAGAGAAACCTTTCTGCACACACGTGCCTTTGTTTTGGGTGAGCTGGGCTTGCTCATGGGACAGGGGCTGCCTTGGACCTGCTCTCTGGTTCCATAAGGGCTCCCCTGGAACTCTCTGTACTCCGTGGTAAATGATGGGCAGCAATTACACCCAACCTTTAGCACCGTTTTAAGAGGATAATGATACCTATTGTGAAAAAAATTATCAGTGATACTGCTGTAGTATCTGATCACCTAATTGCCTATTTCATCTTCTGCTCATGTAAATAGCAGCCATGAAAGAAGTATAATTAATATTGCAGCTAAGAAAATGTTCTAGCGGCTGTAATTAGGGCTGGATAAATTGTTAACTGTGAATAAATAATCCAAAGTGTTCTTGATCCTTTTGGTTTGTGCAACAATTAGGGAGTTTTAATTTCTCTCTTTTCTTCCCGTTCTCTTTCTTTTTTTCCTCTAAATGCAACTGTTATTAACATGGCAGAAAATGTCGAATTTCCATGGTGTTCAAATTATCTACTTCATGGGGTAGAATTGCTTAACCAAACTGCATGGTGCTGATGGGTAAAACTTTCTGAGGAGCATAACAAATAAAAAACCACCAGTAATGGGAGGGGATGGGTACAAATCCTCAGGAGGTATGAATTTTCAAGGCAGCTGAAGACCTACCTTCAGCTGTCATTGGTGTCTTTGCCAGGATGAGAGCGTGTTCCCAGGGCTTCCCAAGCTTTATGGTGAATGAACTCTCATGTGAGTAAATAGCAATTAATAGTAGAGATGTGTGTGGTCAAGGTGAGCTATGTTTGGAGTTCAGATGAACGTCCATCACTGTTACCAGCCTGCATTGCTACTGCTCTGCATTTTATGTTGGTATTTCTACCAGCACAGAAGGGATCCTGTATGATGTTACAAAGTGGGAGAGTAATTTTTACAATTTTTCCTTGGTGTGAATATCTCTCTAAGGTCCACGACACCGAAGAATTCGGCTGTGCCACCACAGCATTTGCTTTAGGTCTGGTGCACCCAGCTCACATACAAACGCTGCATCATTGGGATTTTAAACTCAGCTTATTCTTTTTTCTCTACTTTTGTCTTCTAAAACTGTCTAGATCACCAGTTGCCTAAAGGAAAGACAGAAGGGTATTCCAAATTTACTGAAATGTACTGAAAACATTTCCTAAACTGTTATTGTTTTGCCAAAGTGAACCCATCCCTCCAGTGACTGCTCTGAGTGGATGATTTGAAACCGCTTAAAATCAGGCGTTGCTTCAGACAAAATTTAGTCTGTGAATGCTCAGTCACGAGTCCCTCATTTTCCCCAATTTCCCACAAAGGTGAGATTTCAAGAAACCTGTGCACAGCATTGGCAGAAAAATCGTCAAAGGTAGTTCACAAGCTCCAGCTGTCACTTGAGAGGTCTGGCTTGTCGGCAGCATACCTTGAATTTCACTGTCATTAAGTTCCAATTGGTCCAGCAAGATGCAGAAGGTGTACTACAGCATTGTGTTGGTTGTTGCACTTGCTGATATAAATTGACTAACTCTCTAATTACCCAAATCTTGGGACTAATAATTTACATACTTTATTTTCCACTCAGTAAAATTTATTTGAGACCCAGAGGAGCACAAACTCTATCTACTTAAATGCCAATTTTGAAAGCCAGAGGCTAACTACAAGTACTTCAACATATGTGTGGGGGTGTCAGAAGCATTTGGGCTCAGCCTTGAGCTGACTAAGCTGAGTTTGCAATTTAGCCTAGAGCTTATCTCCTGGTTTTGGCAGAAGCAGCAAAATTTATGATCTGTCCTGGTGACATTGGAAACACCCTCATGAACATGTCTGAATTGTTTTGTGAGCTTTGCAAATTCATGGCTGAAAAGATCAGGTCTCACCTTGAAGAAAGACCAGAACTGATCACATTTCAAGGTTCTGTAAAAATACTGAGAGAATAATCATATTTTTTCTAAGACACTCCAGGCAGGCTATTCTCCAGAGGTAAGTAGGATATTCTCAGGTGGTGGGACAGGTGGTGAGAGATGCTAGTTGTATTGATCAAAGACATTGTGACAGAGAAAACCAATAGAGTGGTGTCTTTGCCTGACCCATGTTCCTTCCTCCTTAATCTAAACCACCAGCACTGCTACATTTGGTATTCGGATATAAATGTTTATTGACTCTGACATGATTATGAGCAAGGGAATTGTTTAAGATGTGACCTTCGCTACAAAGGCTGCTGGGTAGTTCAGCCCGAGAGATCCATCATGTGCGTTTTTAAACCTCAGCCACCCTGCAACTCACAGTGGGGCCAACTCAATGAATCAAATGAAAAAAAATCAAAGCGGAGTGCAGAGAGGATCATTAATATCATCTTGGTTTCCTTTACATTGGCATAATTAACATTTATACATAAACATGCATTTGTTGCCATATTCCAAATAACTAACGTGAAAAATATCTGCTAGGTGAGTGGCATTGTACTGTGCAAACAGAGGGGTGGCAAAATGCAATACCCACGTGTTGTTCATTTGCTCATCTTGCCCTTCTAAGGTGTCTTGTCCTTGCCCTAAGCTGTAGCGGGGGGATTGTTTCATGTGCCATCTAGCATGGCGTTCCTAATGCCAGGGAGCAAATTACAAAAATACCACCACTGACAGTGTTTAGCCATTACTGCAATATGGATATCTAATACGCTTTCATGGGAGGTTTGGGGTTGTGATGCCCCATATACATAAATATGAGTGTGTATATGTCTGAGCACTTAATTGAACTACACCAGTAATCGATAGGATTTTGATCTTCATGGTTCCTGGACTACAATAGCATCACAGTCTAGGCTCTTACCTACTCTTTCTGCCCAACCAGTCAGACACTCCTTGAATCCACCTCATATCTTCCCAGATTAGAATTTCTTGCAACACTCTGAAAAAGCCACGTGTCAGACAGTAGATGTGGTTTGCTGCAGAGGGACTCCACGATGTTTCTGAATCTCTGATACTGGTTTTCCTGCCTCGCTTCCAGCTTCCAACCTGCACCAAGAGAAAATTCAATAGAGATGAATATTTATGACTTTTCAATACAAAAATGTTCTGGAGCTGACATGAAAAAAGGACTCCGCAGTTATGAACAGGAAAAGGCAGTCTGTAAAACTGAAAGTCTTTCCACCACTGTTAAATTCCAGCCTATGCAAACGGTAGCTATATTGGAAATCAATAGCAAAACCCCCATAGACTTTGATGGGAGAACAATTAGGTCACTGTTGGTTGTCTTTGAATTCCCACTCTGGGTATGTCTATCGTTTGCTTGGCTGGCATTGTCTTGAAAAACCTACTGGCTTTTTTTCCTTTGTTCTGGGTTGCTTACGTAGATTAACTGCAGTAATTCTTATACTAAAGCCTACTTGTAGCGGAGGGGAATAGGCCAACTTTCTTTTAAATTATATTTGACTTGTTTCCTGGCCCTACTGTGGTTCAAAAGACTACTAGCACTGCAAAATGTTCATGTAACACCTCGCGCAGAGTTAATAAGCACGGTTATTTGAACCTTACTGTGCTTTCCTGTAGGATTATTGTGAAAAGAAGAAAGATAATAGCAGTTTGCCATGCAGATATGAAATAACCCTCCTTTGAGGCACTCTAACACTATCTAGTGGCGACTTGCACCCACTTATGGTATCCTCACAGGAGCCTCAGGTGTGAGTAAGAATTGGACCAAGGGTTGTGGATTCGCTCATCTGCTGCAAAGCAGAGGGTGTGGGCTGGGGCAGGTGCCTGAGGCTGTGCTGTGTCAGCATAAGTACTCCTGCGCTGTGAGTTGGGTCAGGGAACTGAAAGAGTTGACAACATTTTTATTTTATTTTATTTTATTTTATTTTATTTATGCTGAGTTGGATCTGCCCGTTCCCTTGATCACCCTGCAGCCAGATGATCACTAATGGTAGAACGGAGGAGGGAGTGGGGTACTTGGCGAGGTGGGAGGGAAAGTGGGCTCCCCCCTTTTCGCAGCAGTCCTAAAGCTGAAGTATGGTTTAGCAAGGGTGTAGGAGCCTGGGCACCTTATGGGAGGGCACAAGCGGACCTGGGTCCCGGGTGGAGGGGTCCCAGCTGAAGAGCACTGCCTGCTGCGCTGGGTAGGGCAGAGGCTGCTTGGGGTCGTTATCAGTTAATATGTATAATATGATTGAAATAACCAGGGAGCTGCTGAAGTCCTGTTAGGACAACAGGGTGAGGAGGCTCTTGCCTGCCTGGGCTCCTCCCTTGGTGGCGAGTGAGAGCCGAGAGCTGATATCTGCAGCTGGCCTAACTTGGGACGAAATCACTGAGATCGGAGGAGCTGCCCCATCTCGGTGAGCTGAAGATATGAACCTCTTTATGGCTGCGTGAAACCCAGCACTGCTGAGTGGCACGGGGAAGCGTGCGAGGCGGGGGGGTGGCCGCTTTCGCATGGGTGGAGGGCACCTTTTCACACGTGGGGTCCCCCCTTTGTTTGCTGATCCCATCTAACTGGGTCCTCTGAGTGGGGGGGGGGGGATCTGTGGTGCCTTCATGCTTTGTCAAGGCAAGGCTTGGTGGGGGGCTCTGTGGCGGCAGAGAATAGGGGGTCCATGGGGGTGGGACTGAATGTAACAGTGTGGGTAGGCTGCTGGGCTCGCACCTCTCTAATGTGCATGTATTTATTGTTTTCCTTTGCGCCTTGGGGTTTTCTCTTGGCCTGGGTGTTTTTTAAAGCTCACACAAAGCCTTGCCCTGGCACTGCCTTGGCATTAGGAAAGCAGAAAATAACAGAGCCTCCTGTTTGAAGAGACAAATATTCGTAAGTATGTCTTGGGTGGTTTTCCCCGCACAATATCCTCTTTCTGCGTGCTCGTTTGGAGAAGCTGTTCTTCAGTTCTCCTCTAAAATGCTTTTGTGCAGCATTGCTGATGCAGAATGGTTGTCACATACCCTGCAGAGGGGACTGATTGATCCCTACACATACACATATATAATCTGTTGAGTGACTCTTCACAATAAGAGGCACTTTGCAGAAGTAAATTATTATTACTATCATACCATTACTTCATTCCTTTGGAACAAGGCCATTTTCCCCCACTAACTATCACCGTTCCCTGCTAGACAAATAGTAGTGCAGATATTCTCAGGATGAGTCACCGGGCTGCTGCAATAGGATGGCAGCTCATCCTCAGATAAGAAGCCCATTACCAGTGCAATGTGTCCAGTCACCACTGACTCAGAAACTGGAATCCCAAGGTTGCTCTTGAGTCAGCATTGGTATGACTCCGTCACTAGGCTGCCTTAGCTTGCCTGACATTTTCACTTATGATGAAAATACCAGGCTGTTGATGTCAAAGCAGGACCTGTGTGACTCCAGCGGACTCTGAATAACTACTCTAACACATTATCCTAGTAGAAATAATTCCATGGTAGGGGTTTCCAAACCTGTGTCCATGCAGAGCTATCTCATGGGTGAAATGGCAACCTGAGAGCCATGCTACAAAATTAATCTTGAAAGCTGTACTTTTACATTTGGTCACATAAGCAAGTGTTGTCCTGAAGGTGACAGTCCTGGCACTGGGACGTCCCTGGGAGCAGCTTGAAGCTGTCACCCCCAGGTATCCCTTGCAGTCCCCTGGGGCCTCTACTGAGTCCTGATACAACCCCGAAGAAGTTACCTGCAGACCCATCATCAGTCGTCCGATTCTCTCAATGATAGACACAACTCAAAAAATATTTCTGGGCTTCATTCAAAAGCTTCACCAGCTTCTAGCAGCTTGCAAGCTGCTCTTTGGGAAGAATTTGGCGTGGGGTGGGGATTTGTTCCTTAAGTAATCCTGTAGCAGTAATGTCTGCTTTACTGTGTACAGAGGAATATCTTTAGATCTTACTTTCTCCTGACTTTCGATGACCGGGGCTTTGGCTGTCATTAATTTTCAGGTACCTTTTGTACTTGGGAAGGCTGTGGATTGAGCTCAACTGAGAGAGCAAAGATGCTCGGCTAAGGGATGCCTACCTTTCTCATTGTACTCTGTTTAGTCACTGTGGTATATGGGAGGGTGCGCTTTGTCCTGTAACGGCAGGATTCAGTGTGGTTTAATGTGCATTGGTATCTGAGCCATGGGTGACAATAAGTGATCTGTGTCCAAAGACCTCTGCAGACAGTGGTTTGGAGATGGAGTGCTGGTACCTGTGCATGTTTGCCGCCTCTGGGGCATGATAAAGGGCCACGTCTCTACATCCAGAGCTGTGTGCTAATACGTAATGGAAATTACCACAAGGTCTAGAGCAAGCTTGTTCTGAGGAGTATGGCACACTGACTGTTGCCAACCAAACTGCTAGGAGGCTTGAAAAAGCTATTGAAAACCATATCCAGAAACCAGTGACGAATATGGAACCTGCTTGCCCTTAGTAATTTGGCTGATTTCACTACCTTGATTTAAGAATCATCAATAAAAAGAGGCTAGACCTGCAAGGTGGCGCAAGTCAGTGCAATTTCACTGAACTAAATGGAGCTGTGGAAACGTACACCAGTGAGCCATCCAGTTCAAGGCCTTAAAAGCTTTAAGTTGATGAATATTCCCTGCTGATGGCTGATTATTATTGGTACACTTTGGTACAATGCCTCTGAGATGCAGTACTCTACCAGTTCAGCACAGCATATGAGCCTCAGGCTTGCTTCACTTTTGTTCAACTTTTTTTGGGCACCAGAATTCATTCTCATTTTACGGTGATGTCAGTCTGGAATTAAGCCACAATACACTGGCAGCACTCCTTCAGGTACGGATTTGTGCAAACAAGAAGTGTGTTTGTCCCTGTCTGAAAGTCTTTGCTGGCTTGATAAGTTGGGTGTTTTTCAGGTTATTTTTATTTATTTATTTTCTTTTTCTTATTGCTCACTCACTACAGCAAAAGGGCTAGCCACACTTACAGTATATACAGATGTACATGCCTTGCTTTCAGATTCCCTGCAGGCAAACGATGATAAATGTGGAGGAAAAGAAAGATGGCTTTTAAAGAATGACCTTAGGAAACAAAAACTGCAAAAATAGTTGCTGTGCCTGATGTTTCATCTATGAATACCCAGGGAAATCAATTCAAATGCAAGTGGGAAATGCATCCATATCTTTGGGTAGAGGAAACTGAATTTTTTTGCACAGCAGCTGGCTCTTTGGGGCCAGTCTTCCACTGATGTATCCATGGGTTTCTTCATTGAAAGGGGAAAGAGGTCATTGCTGGAAGATATTTTAAATGAAATATCAAATGTGCAGTAACTCTTTTATTGCCTAATAGTCCTCGTTTTTCTTGTCAGATCTCCCCTTGGCTTGAGAAGCAAGTATCTTCTGAGGTCAGTCTCCATCACACAGCAGTGGGGCTGTTTGTTTGGTTAACTATTTTCAAGACTTACATCTTCTTTTTCTTTTTCTTTCTGTGAAATATGTTTACAGTGTATTTGGCCTTATTGCCTTTGGCATTGGTTCTGAATGGTACCTAACCTAGCAGGACAGTTGCATCATTGGATATTTATATAAGGAATCAATGTTTGTTTCATTAGTTCCACAACTGAAGCTGAGATCCTGGAGTAAACCTTTTGTTGCCTTTGGGTATTTCTAACAGAATGTTCTTATGCATAAAATTTCTGAGATTCTCCTTGTTAAAAGAGAGAAATTAAAAAGTGAAATAATTACTGACAAAAGCCTAGAAGAACGCTCAGTTTGGAAACTCACTTTCATGCAGGAGCATAGTTGTTAAATGCAGGTTAGCTATGCATGTGGGGAGATAATTTTGCCTTGTTCTTGGCAATGGAGGCAGAGACACCATCACTTTCCTGTGCTCCCTTTGATCTCTGGTGTCATCTGAACATTTCTATGCTTTGCAAGCTCAGTGCCATTTTTCTGACTGCCATTTCTTGCTGAGGCTGCGATTATTTGGCAAATGCACATTTGAACCTTATGCAACCTTCAGCTTTCTCAGAAGGGAAAGAAGCAGGGCTTGAAAGTCCTGTTGAGGGATCTTGAAAATAAGAGAGGGAGAAATAGTAGGCAGTAAAATGAAAGACTTTTCTGACCACCTTTTTTAGCCTGTTTTTAGTTACCTTGGCTGAATATAGCCTTGTCTGCCATTGGTCATATAGATTGGATGCTCGTCACCTTTCAGTCTACATCAGTCTACATGTGTCTGTGGGAAAGTAAATTCCATCTTCCCGGGAGTCAATCTCAACTTCCACTGGGACATGAGAAAGTGGTAGAGGTAGTTCATAAATGATGCCAGGAAAGAGCTACTCTGAATAGGTATCTCTGAGGTAGTAACCTTAACTTCTCTTTAAAGTTAAAGAATTGTTTTCCTTTCATGTATCCAAAACTGATTAGATGACTCGTGCTAAAACTATTGATTTCTCTCCAAAGCCTATGAAGAAGACCTAGCTTAGCTTAGCTCAGTTGTAAATGTACGTTGACAGATGCCTTAAGGTCTGGTGAAGCCCACTCTTGATAGCTCTAAGGATGCAAAGAGGAGCTGAGGATACTTACAGTTTGCAGGAAGTGTCAACCCCAGATTTAGAACAAGGGAATAGCTGTTCAAATTAGACACAACTGACAAATCAGCCTTAATTCAGCAAATTTCTTGTAACATCACACTCAGCACAAAAAGAACATGATGTTTCCTGTTCTCCGTGGGCTTTTTTAGACATGGGAAAAAATCTGATATAGCATAAAATTGTCACAGAAGACTGCATATGGCTGATGCCTTAAATAGATTTAAAGGAAATTCCCACGACCGCATTTGACCTTCCTGTTTTTTAAAACACAATCAGCATCCATATAGTTGTGCACCTGTGTATTATCATGTACTTTGCACATGATGAAGCTGCTGATTTGTGTTAGAACTGGCAGGATGCAAGCTGATACACCTGCCAAGGCAGGAGAAAAATTAAGTTGTCTGTAAAATATGTGCCTTCACTCTAACAAACTTGGTTTAGCTATGGCACAGAACACTCATCAGAGTACTGAATAAAATAGTCATTTCAATGAGTACAGAAAGAATACCAGAGTGTGTTTTTTGAAATACACTCTCTTGATGCAATTCCCTTGCTGAGTACTTTCTTTTGCGAAATAAACATCATCGTACATGGTCCATTTTGCTCGAAACTCATCTCATTTATTCACCTGAGTTTCACATAGGTCAGTTTTAAATCTGCAGAAGGAAAATCTTACCATATAAAGGATGGGCTCCAAGCTGCTGTTTGACTACACAGAAAATCATACTATACCTTGAATCACAGATTTTTTGGTACTTACTGGATCTTTATTACTTCAGTGAAAAGGGTAGATGACATGAATAGTTGTTCTGATTGATAGATTGGGGCCAGAACACCCAGAACCTTGCAGGATTGAGTATCTAAGACCAAATCTGACAAGACTCATACCCAAAATTAACATCAGGCACTGTGCACAATCCTATTGACATCTCTGGAGACAGACACCCAGCATACCATTAAGAACCTGTAGAAGTCTTTGAACAGCCAAAGTTTGAGCTTCCAGGTTAAGAAACGTGTATTTTAAATATAGCACTAACCCCCCAAAGGCTGAGTTCTAGTTTCCATTTGGCTCTAGACTAAGAGTTACTTCACCTGGGAAATAAATCATATCTCAGAAGAAAGGTGTGCTGTTTGACTGAATAGAGCAATTTGAATTCCCAGGATAAAATGTACTCAAGATACAATAGACACTTCTATAAATGCTTTGAATTTAAGTAGGAATAAATCACACATAGGGATCAATTGGCCATTTATTTGTTCATTTCTTTATTGACAGAATTGTATTTTTAGTACTGAAGAGTATAGATCCATACAAGTGGTGCTGCACTTCATTTGCTTTGACAGTAATTTTGTTTCTAAATATTTTACCGAGTTTTCTTGCAGCCGCAGAATTCCTGGCTGAACGCTGAGGACACATCTGGTCTTGGCTGCTGCAGTTAGTAGTGCCACTGTCACCAAGGAAGGAGTGGGCAAGCACACTTTGCCAATGCCAGGCTCATGTTTGGGGATCTTTAACAGCATTGGATCAGGGGGATGGATCCTATATAGGATGGATGACTAGAGGCAAAAGTAGGATCTGAAACTGTTTCAAGGAAAATACAAATGTGATTCCAGGCCTTTGCCTAAGAATTTCCTCCTGGGGAGAAGAAGGGCATCTAATCTCACCTCATCTTAGACAGCTGCAGTGCAAGTGCCTGCCTTTGGGATAACCTCCTTCATAAGAAGGGGAGAGAAAGAGGTGCCCAGAGGTCATGATTGATTTGCCCTGTCCTACCGTCTGTCTCAGGATGAGATTGATCACAGCTGCACTTACAAAAGCCTGTTTCTCCATTGACTACAGACAGACCCTGAAGGGTAGTTGAGGTGTACATGTTTACACTGCCATCATCTACAGTTAAGGGAGGTGAATGTTATCCCTGCACCTCTTGTCCCAGGACTCCTCTGTATCCCTGCAACTGAGTCAGGTAGCAATGTTCATCTGCTATGAAATACCTTAATACTTTCCTACAATTTTCCTAATTCTTCTGCTGAATTTTCTCTAGCCTCCAGATGACATGGAAAAATGCTTTCAAGAGGTCCCAGTTTGAATCAGGTGCACAACTTGAAGCTAGGCATATACTTAAATTACCTGATGAACTGATATCTCATCGATTTAGACATGACTTAGCCAGCTTTAAGCAGGCTGTGGGACAAAGCGCTCAGACCCCAAACCTATCAAACACTCACATGCATAAAATATTTCATCATAGGCAGAGTGATTTTAAATTGTTACGAGAAATAAGTAGATGGTAGTTTTATCTACTGTTATGGAGAAACTGCTGGAACCAATTGTCCAAAGCCTTTGTTGTAACCACATTACAACATTATTATTTTCTCTGAGGGTGGTAATGAGGATGAATAAGGCAATAATGCAAATCCCTTTGAAAATGAAAAATAACACATAGGATCATTGTTTCTGCACCCTTTGTGTGCAAAGGCTAAAATAAAGAACTAAGTCTTCTTCCTCTTCTTTCCAATAGCCTGTCTCTTTGCAACCTTAGGTTTATGATTTCCTCAAGCTCATAAATCTCATGCAAGAGGTAAGGATTGTAAGGAGAGAAAAATCACTCTGTCAGGTGAGTTTACATCATTCCTCCTCATTGCCCTTGTGTTCAATTATTTTCGTGCTTAATAGTCTTGTTGTTGTCCCTGTATATAAGTCAAGCTACACTGACATGCAAAACTGAGTATAGGAAAATCAGGTACTTGCTTTATTACCTGATGAGGATGGGCTACAGAGGTGTTTGATGCTACTAGCATCCAGGAAAAGGCATCTGAAATAGAGTTGCCCTTTTGTGCAAAATTTTCTTGATACTGTCTGCACCTTCTAGCCTTCATCTTTAAAAAGAGGGAGAGTGTGATCTTGTTGCTGTTGTATTGGCCTGCAGATCGGTGGGTACCTTGGCCATGCCAGGGGCAGCTGGCAGATCTTAGGCAAAGTTCCTTCACCTCTGTGTCTCTTTCCCATCTAAATACTTGCCTTTTAAAAGGTCCTTGTATTTTACACCAGTAAGACTTTCTATTTGCAGCTACAATTATTTTGATATGGCATTCTTCATAAGAAATTGAATGGACAATTCTGGGGAGAGGGAAGATTTTAATTTATCTTTTTTTACACAGCAGTTTTCTACTCAGTAAGTTGAGTTGGAGTGTAAAGTTCTGCTTTTTGGGTAAGCGTGTACGATTGCTTAAAAGAGTTGGCAGATTTTCCTACTCCTTTCCATTTTACCAACTGGAATGGTGTTTCAAACTTAACATGAACTGTTGGTACGCTTCCCAGTTCCCTCATTAGAACAAGCCTGATGGTGGTGCCTACTCATTTGATTGTAAGCTTTTCCTGACCCATTTCCTTTTCTTGTACATTTAAAAGCACTAAAGACAACAGGATCTGGATTCTAGTAGAGGCTTTTGGGCATTGCTACATTAAAAACACAATAAATTTGAACTTCTGCAGCCCTTTAAGCCACAACAGAGTAGGTCAAATATTTGAACCGAGGTAGGAAATGTTAAATGCCATGTTGATTTGGAAATTGTATTTGATACTGTCTCAGAATATAGAACTGCATTTCAGCTGGTATGAGAGTTATAACTTTTTTGAGGTCAATGGATCTCATACTGATTTAACTATTACTATCTGTTTGGATAGTAATTTTTTTGAATGAATGAGACAGCTAAAGATTTTTCTACTATAGATGATGCGTCTTCTACAAGATTTGAAAAAGAGCAAAGCTTAGAAGGAAGGAAGGGCAGAGACCGTAAACTAACATGGGCATGAGAAACCAAAGCATGTGTCTTGGAGGGAAAAGATGTTGAAGCTGGAGGACTCAAGACTTGTGCTCAGGTTTGGGACAGTCTAATTAGAGGAAGACTGAATGCTGAATGTTCACCTTTGTGCAAATCAGTTGGGTATTTTGTACAGAGACCTTGGCAGCAGCACACTATGGGTCAAAGAACATTTGTTTGCTTTCAAGTGATTTTCAAGAAATGAATGCTTTTTTGCATTGCTAGTGCCTAAGTATCATTGCATGCACTTCTCTTGGGAAACTCACGAGCTTTGTCACTCACTGGCTTTGACTTGCCTTCTTTGGTTTGTTTCTTTTAATTCTTCAATTTTCCTTTTTTTTGCTGGGGTGAACTTTATGCTCATGCTTCCCAGTCCATGATACTGTAATCTTTTACTTAGGCACAGAAAGCTGTGATGCTAGCCACACAGGTGCAGGCTTTCGCGCTCCATCCTGGCACGTTGTTTGTGATTACCACTTTGCATTATCCACACACCCCTGGCCTCTTTAGTGATCATTTGACAGTGCCAGTGAGCACCAGTTGTGATGGTACCTTCTGCATCTTGACCACTTACCTACTTTGTATTTCATTGATGCTACCAGTTTTTTTAGGGCAGAGCTTCATATAGGCATGAGGCAGTAAAAATACATTGAGTTTATTGTTCTGGAGCTGTGACACCAGATAAAAGAATCTGTAGCCCATATGGCCATCCATACCGTTCTTCTTTAACCAAGAGGTACCGGTACAGTCAGCACGTGGGAGGCTGCCTTGCAATGTTCTCCCTCCGTATTTTGCCGCCTTACTGATTACTTACTGGAGTAACAAAGTTGGGTGGTTAAAACACTGGACTGAGATCCAGGAGAGACAAGATAACTTTTGCATCAGCCACAGATATTCCTTCTGATATTGGAGAAGTTGTCTGATGTCTCCATGACTGTTGGGAGTAAGAGCTCTTCTCTGTCTTACAGGAGTGTGGACAGAGGGTTAACTTGTTTGAGGCAAATAGATCCTGCTAAAATTGGCTGAGGTGGAGAAGGCAACAAATGAGAAGGAAGGCAGAAGTTACTATAAGGGATAAGCTGAACACACAGGTCCAAGGCAACCAGGCTACGTTACCTAGTTTTGTAAAGATAAATTGATTAATCCTTATGAGGTGCTGAGATATGTGAAAGCCACAGAAAATCCCAAATATAAATACACCGACTAACAGAATATCCACTTGGACTTCTATGAAAATCCCTGCCAGTTTTTTATTTTGAAACTGAACCTAGTGTGTACACCATTTTTTTTTTTAATCTGCAGAATTACACAGTGCAATATTCAGAGCAGGGAAAAAAGGTTAAATTCAAATAAACCTCAGGATTGAATTTTTGGCTATAAGACAGACTAGGCTGAAACTTAATTGCATCCTTGGAAGCTAATGTAATGGCCATTTGCAGTGTGGGGGCACATTAAGGAGTTTTTTTCCATTCACAGCTTTCTTTTCTAATATGTATTCAAATGTAAGAGCAACTTCTCATTTTAGAAATGCATCCAGAAGTAAATTCTACTTCACCAGTGCAGTAACAGAGCTAGGTCTGGGGAGTGAGGAGTTATACTTGCAGTTCTCCATTTGCTGCTTTTGAAGGTGTCACCTTCACACGAAGCATCAATCTGTTCCACACTGTAGAGGCCAGAATGGCCTTTGCTACCTGCAAAATGTATGACGCTTCTGCTGCTCCCCCATTGCCACACTAATCAAAGTTCTTGGCACTGATTTCTTTAATTGCACAGGTGAGATGTGAATGAAAATTGACGTCTCATGGGTTCCAATCCGACTGAATTAGCCTACAACAGGATTCCCTCAATTTCTGAAAGAGCTCAATGTCCTTTAGACTCTTAAATGAAGGAGTCATTTTTTTCACAAGCACTCTTCAAGTACAGTGCACAGTGATGGGGTGAGGGGTGTCTGTTTTTCTGAGCAGGGAGATATATGAAAAACAATTGTCACCTAACTGACCAGGAAAGCAACCCCCCTCACACAGTTTATACTTTTGCCAGTATTTCTGGGAGGTGGCGTACATAGACTAGCACACTAATGACTTGCATCAATGATTTAACTCAGGGGCTCTGCAAACACACTGGAGTTTTTGTAGTGTAAACAGATTCTGCAGGTGGATGCCTGGCTGTGAGGAGCTTTTGAAAAGTGCTCTGAAGGCAAGAACAGCTTCATGTTGGCATACCTCAAGTCAGTGCTTTTACACTAAGGGTGGACTTGGGTTTGTAACTGTTACCTGTCTTCAGCCTTCGTAACTCAAGGAACCAAGAGTGAAATAAAAGGCAATGAAGAAAGGGTCCCTTACTCACTCAGCAGCCAGCAGCAGGGAAGCAAAGAAGACAAGCCTGGGGCATGCCCGTGTGGGTGTTGGAAGTGATGCCTGGGACTCCCTAATTTCATTATGCTCCACTGTGCCAAGCAGCAAATGGGTCTCCATTCAACCGTTCTCTCCCACCTTCTCCCCTTATTTCCCTCCCCTTTTTTACTTATTCTCACAAGTTGCTCGCCTCCCCTTCTTCCTCCCTCTGCCTGTATCGTCAACTGCTAAAAAACCTGCTTGCCTCAGGATGGCATTGGCTGGCAACTCTGTGGGAATACTATAGTTACCAGAGCACAGACACAAAACTTGGCCTTACAAAGTGCTCCCTGGGTTTGTACTCCATGCCCATGACTGTTGCTTGCCACCCCACTGAGCAGAATTAAGCAGGGAGCTAGAAGATGCTCTCTTCTCTCCTCTCAGCAGCTGTGTTTGCAGGGAGTAAAAACATGTCCAGGTTTTTTTCTACTTTTATCTCTTGATCATGTCTGATCATCCCGTCTGCCTCATGATTTATTTCCGTACATTGGAGGAAATTACCATTGTTTATGAATTCTGATTTGCAGACACCAAAGAGCTGAATGCAAAGGGCTTCCATACAGAAATCAATGCTTGCATCAAAGGTCAGGGGCAATGATCAGAAAAATAATCTGTCTTGGTCCATCACATTCATTTTGCCTTGAACAGATCAGAAAATCACACATACTTAGTCATATTGCTAACAGTAGTCCTTTGACTTCAGATTGGGCTAAAATCCTGATTTCTACTGACTTATTCTAGGTTGACAATAATTAACTTCTTTGTTGTGACACAAAATAAACTATAAATTCTTAGTGAAAGACTGAAAGCAGATAGAAGCATATTCATCCTAAATCTGTTGACTTTTGCTGCTTTATCAAAATCAAAACATTTCAAAGAAATTTTCATTTTTGCTCTTCTATTATTTGCTTTCATTTATTTTCAGATGTTCAGGTGAGCATTCCTGAAGACCAAAGCCTTCTGGTCAATTCTGATCAGAGGAAATAAGAACAACACAGATTAATAAAGAAGAAAATCAAAGAGCCCCTCTTTAGACTTACAAATCCCATTTTGGTAAGATTGCATTTTACATAGCTTTGTGAATGCTTCTGCTTTTGCAACCGCTGATACTTTTTTTTTTTTTTTTTTGCAAAAAATGTTAGTCTCCAGGTAACTCACCTGAAACATTGGAAATGTCTTTCTTTCATAGTGAGAAAGATCCTTACCTCTGTGGGAACAGGTGGCTCAGACCATGAGTGCTTGTCACCTGGGGTAGATAAGCCTACTGCACTTACTCCCTTTATTTCTATCCTGATGCTGACTTGACAATTCCATGCTTTTTTTTTTTTAAAGAAAAGAGGTCAGTTTTAATTGTCATCTTATATATAGTAGCAAATTTCAGTTGAACATTTGAATAGTTGTTCGAGGCCTATTTTTGTAAGTGAAGAAAATCTCATAGCCTTGATTTCTACTGTTTTGACACTTTCTTTTATGAAGGTGTCAGCCTCTGACTTGTAGTGCAATTATTGCACTGACACTGACACTATATATTGGTGCTATTAACACTTCCATTTCATGTCCTCTAGATAAGAGCTGGCTCTTGGAAATCCTTTGGTTGAGTTATTTGCCTCAGGATGTGCCTGCAATGCAAAAATAAACAAACCATAGGATTTCTGGCTTTTTAAAGCTGAAATGAAATTTAAGTTGTCTTTATATGTGACACATTCAATGGTGCTAATTTTCAGTTGAAGCTGCATTTGTTATAGGTGTTATTTAATGTGATGGTGTTGATAGAGAGACACAGAAGACTATAATAGTTTGTATTAAATTCCTGGAGGAAATGCCTACTTAAAATACAAGGATCAGTTCAGATTGTTGCACTAGGTATAGAACTCGGCAATGGCACTTTCTGGCTGACTAGATCTTTGAATTTATGATCCATCAACCAGAACCAGGAGGGAGAAGTTGAAAGACTGTCATGACAGTCATTGGCATTTTCACCACTAAAATAGCATGGCTATACATAAGAGTAGATATTGCTGCACAGTACAAGCAGCTGTCCTGGAGGGAAGCAGAAGAAATGCCCTTAGTGTGAGACTTCCAAACACAGCAGAGTTTGTCAGTGTCTCTAGGACACTAGTAAAACTATAACCACAGAACTTCTCTCAAAAGCTGATGAAGGAAAAAAACAATAATTGCATTTTACTAAGCATATTACTTTAATATGACATAAACTTGTGCTGCCATTTGTGCTGCCATGGGGTCATGTTCGCACTCCTAACCCTTACTGACCACTTGTGCCTGCTGCTGCCTCTTTTCTGATGACATGAACATTGATATGATTCGTGATGAATCAGATGGGAGAAGAGAAGGAGCTGAAAAGTACCTCACCTGAAAGTATGGTCTGCTGGGTCACTTGCATGTGCTTGCCTAACACTGGTGTTGGTACAAGGGAGGCACCAAAAGCAAAGAGCCAGATGAAGGAACTCACTGGCCATGGCCTTGGTTATGCATTGCAGAGAATAAAAAAAGTGTACTTAAATCACAAGTATTCTCAGAAAGAGCTTGACCGGTCCCCACTTGAGTACAGGCTTGGTTTTTCTAGTCAGAAGAGTGGGTGAGGAAGATTCAGGGATTCTCAAGTCCTGACTCTCATGCCAGTGCATGACTCAGATACACAGAGGTGTACCAGGATCAACAGCAAGCTCAGACCTTCTCATGATGCTCATCACGATGCTCACGAAGTGCTTAGTTCAGTCTGAATCAGAAGCAACTCTTTCAGAGTCAGCAGAGTTATGCTATCATAAAACCAGCCTGACAGGACAATCAGGTCTTATGTTGATAATTATCCGGTTAATTCACTTTGAGCATTCCCAACCATTTTAGCAATCCTTTCCACATCTTCCCCATGTGTTGTTATCTTGTCTGGCATACTGGGGTTGTTTCATTTTCTCCTGGTGCCAGCCATTGGACTCAACATTGTTTTTGTGGCTTTGTTTGAGAAGCAGAGGGCTGCCAGTGCTGCTTGCTGGGTTGGCAGCCTCCCCCATGTGTAGTCAGGGAGAATAGATAGATGATGCCTTAACGGTGATGTGGGAGAGGAGGTCTTGTGCTCACTCCTCTGCTGTGACAGCCACTCCAGCGAAAGTCTCGTAACTCCCTCTCATCTGAGTTGTCCTTTTGAACTCCAATTTCACTAGTTTGAAAATGGTTTCTGTATTAATTAGTTGATCTCTCCCCTTGAACTTTTCAAATCTAACAGTTGACAACACACACACATACAAACACAAACACATCTATGCTTATTCACTGCTATTAATAATTTTTTAAAAAAGATCCTGGGTAGACTGCAGTTTATGAACCTACATAAGGTAGCATAAAAAGAGGATGAATTAGTAGTTCTAGTATAAATCTCTTTTGCAGGAAAATACATTCTTTCATGCTGAGAGCTGCTGAAATGACAAGTTTTGATAAGCTTGCATCCACAATTTTATTTTTTTTAATATGTCTTCCTCTTTCTATGGTGCCAGTTGTGTGGCTTATTTAAGAAAATGTAACATATACACCTTCTTCTCCACTCCTTGCAGCCTCCTGGCAAAAGAGTCAGTGTTCTCAAAAAATTCAGAGGTGCCTAATCAGAGTTGCTAAAGGGCTTGACTCAACTTTTTTGAGACTTCATTGAACAAATTTTATTTTACCTGGAGGAACCATCAGGTGCAACATAGCAGATGTCCAGACACCAGTGTCATTTTCTGCCTTGCCTCAGAATATTTTAGTGACAAAATACAGTGCCTAGCTTTTTCCTCAACTTTTCTTTTTTGGACAGCTTAAGCTACATGAGATGATTGTACCCTCCATAGCTTCCCGTTGCTGCCAGATGACTGAAAAAGAAAAGCTGAAGCTAAATTTGGGTGTGCTTTCTCTTTTGGAATACATTTAGTGTGCAGTCCCTTTTCTTTCTCAATTCAAGCATTGCTTCTAAAGCATATCTGTGAATCATTCTTAAAAGCATCAGCCACGGCCATTTCGAAGCATCATCTGCTTAACAAATTCAAAGCAGATTGACCTGTTTTCCTGTGCTAAAACAGTTTCACTGACTTGTTAATTTTAGAAGATGTTTCCAGACAGTAGCTTTCTTATTTCTAGAGCCTGATGGATCTGATTTTGATGCCCTCAAGTCAGTAATAATTTACCCCACATGTGCTAACATACCATTAAGTATGAATAAGAGTATCACCATCAAGCCTTACGTAAACTTGTTTCAGACTCACCCAATATGCTTTATTCTGTTCTTTCCACATTCTTATTTCTCTCTTCCCCCTTTGATTTTCTTATAGTCTTGTCAGTCGTTTCAACAGCAGATCCTGTCTTCTAGAACAACTTTCTGTTACTGCTCTTTGACTTTCCAAATCATTCCAGGTGGGATCTTATGGTAATGAAACCTGTCGTCAGTCAGGTGTAACACTTAAGCACTGTTAGAGAAGCAACAAATGTTGATTTTACATCACCTTGAGGTTCCTCAGTGCTGGCTGATCTTCCAGTGTCCAGAGCCTCCAGATGTGAAGAGAGTTGCGGGAGGTTGGCTTATGCAGCTGCACTATGATAGAAATACCCAAGAAGCTATTTTAGGTACTGAAAACAACATTTAAAAAAAAAAAAAAAAAAAGGCAGCAGAGCACTGGTCTGCTGCTGAGACCCATAGAAAACTTAGGTGGGTAGAGCACCATGGCTCACTATGCTTCTGCAGCTTTCTCTGCCCAGCACTGCCCTCTGCACAGCGCCTGCTGGGTCCTGACATTGCAGCCTGAGAGAGGAGGGAAGCAGGCCCAGACACCGGAGACCTGCATTCAGTTCTTGGCTGTGTCAAGGATTTCCTGTCCTTTACTTATCTTCTGTTACTATTTCCATCTGTAAAATAGGGAGAACATGTTTCAACTCCTCATAGAATAATTGTGAAGATAAATCCCAAAAAACATTCAAATACTATTATAATAAGTAATAATGGCAGTAATACAATTTATGAATCAGGTTGGAACAGAAGTTCCTGTTTCTGAAGAAGGCAAAGCTTATTCCAGTTTCTTTTTATAGTATTCTTTACTTTTCTAGAGGTGCTCCTGGTTTCCTAATTAAATAGTTTCATAAAGAGAGCTCTTCTTGCTGCCAATGCATTGGAACCCAGCAGTGGAGCTCAGGCAGCTCATGGGTAATGTCTGTTGGTCACAAGATCTCTTGGGGTTTGACTTCAAGCAAAATGTGTTTGTAGCCATTTAAAAGAAGGCCATGCTATGTAAACAAAAAGTTGCATTTTGGTGTCAGTGGAGATTCAAAAAGTTGTCTCTGTCCTGGGCTTGATCCCTGTTCCAGTTGGAGGTGATGGGAACTTCACTGCTCATTTCACAGGGAGCTGAGGTGAATAAGCTAGCAGTGACATTTAAAGAGAAGCAATGCCAGCCAGGTAATCACTTCCAGAGCACTGGGGAAGGCAAGCATGTTTTGTACCATTCTGTCTGAAAACACAAGACTCTGACTAGTCCACACAGCCAGGGGCAGGCTCCAGAAATTAATCAGTCTCCCATGTTGGGTTCACTAAGCCATTCTGCAAGAAGGCTTCATTCCCCTAAGGGTTCTTTTGTCTTCCTCTACACTCCTTCCCAAAGGATCGCTCCTAGTCCCCTGGAAACCTGCCTCAGGGCCACTGTCTGTGCTGGAGCCCTTGATTTACCCCCCCCGCCCCGCAAGATCACTACTTTTCTTCAGCACCCATCCTGCTTGCACAGCACCGCTTCCAGTACGTAGTGCCTTGCAACCTTGCTGCAATGCTGCTGCTGCATCCTTGTGCTACAGGGCTGCCAAGAGGCAGTGGTAGAGCTGAGGCAGCTTGCTGAGGAACAGAGTGGAAGGTGCTCCATGTCTTAAACACAACACTTGCCTGGTTGCTCATGAAGCCAGTATCAGACTGTCTCCAAGAAGCTTCCCAGCACACATAGGACAAGACCCCTGTAGGCCAGTCTTGGGGAGATGCTCTCTGCTTATGAGCTCCTTGCACTGCCCAGCCCTGCGTGGGATGTCCTGTGCCACACTTGTGAGGAAGGCAGGCAACTCTGCTTGACTTCCTCAGGATCAGCCCATGCAGAAAAGGGTGCTGGCTCCCACCTTTTCTTCACCACTGTGCAAAGCAGGTTGGCACCTGGGTTGCCACACTGCATGCAGTGAAAGCAGCTGTGCTCAAGGAGCTAGACAAAGACGGCAGAGCTAAAGCTGGGTCACTATATTTAGCATTTAACCAGTGAGCCACAGTTCGCGTGAGGAAAGATGGATCTTCCTCACTGCTCAGTACAGATTTAGGAGTATGCATAGCAGCATTATCTCATGTTACTATGTCTTCATTATTTCAACAGTGGCCTGTTTCAACTGGCTGTAAGACAGCACTTCATGAGGCATTAGGCATAATTAAAATTAACTTTCAACTGCCAAAACAAATAACCAGACTAAATGCATTTTCTTTTCCTTTATTTTGAGCTGTCTTTGTTCCTTTACTGAGTGAAGTTACATGGTCCTTCAGAACTGTTTTCCCAACCCTTCTCAAGTTTGGAGTAACATGAAGTGAAGAGCTGGAGATCACTTCTGCAGTATCAGCTTGGCTCCATCCACAATAAGGGCATATGCAAAATGATGTGGGAGTTCCTGTCTGGGGAAAGGTGAAAGGCACAGTACAAAAACAAAAGCCAATTTACAGCTTTTCTATAACTCATCATGGAGTGACATTGTTTTGACAGGTGAGAGGCAGTATAGCTCACTGTACTGAGGGAGGAATTTCTGAGTAGCCAGAATCTCCCTTTGTAATGTGTGTGAAAAGGAAAGTAGGCCAGAGAAAGAAATACTTCTCTCCTAGTACAGTCATGCTTGCTCAACAAAATTTAGAAGATAGTATCTACAGAAATACCAGCCTTTCAAAAGCAACAAGAATTAGGAGATTACCTGCGTGTCACTACCTCATTTACTGAATCTTTGGAAAACTCTCTGGAAACTTGATCCACATGCCTGCTCATTTTTTGGCTATTATGCAAAGAGTAATTACATTATCAGCCAACCAGTAAAACAGGCAAAAACCTGTGGTGAATGCTACTGTTCCACTGATCTATTTAATGGATGAATGATCTTTTCACTTCATCTGCATCTGACTTGTAAAGGAGAGAAGGCAAAATAGAGTAACAGCAATAAAATAATGAAAAAAGGGGATGGGGGTGTTCGCATTGTTCTGTGACGCACTGTGCAAAGACCCACTTTTGACCAAGTTTGCACTGATAAATACATGTGACTGAATTTAGCACTACATGGACCTATGTGTCCTGAAAGCAGTACAGCCCTGTGACCGTTACACTCCACACTCCACAGACCTACCCCTCAGCAGGGCTTGCTATTTTGGGTACTGCACTGCACCGCCTGGCTGGCACACCTCCTGCTCTGGCTCTAGGGCAGCCTCTCCAAGTTTAGGCCAACTCCATGGTGATTTGTAAACGTACCCAAGCTCTGAACCAGTGTGATGTTTTTCACGCAGGGAGGAGAATACAGGGAAAAGACCAATGTTGTCTGGCATTTGAAAGCTGTGTACCTGATCTCTCTCTCCTTTTCTGTGTACCAGATTCTTACTGTAATACTCCCATAGAAAACTCACTGAAGAAAAACAAAAGACTCCTACAACATCAATAAGCTTTCAATTGGGCCAAAAGAGCAAGGTTATGTGGTTGTCGGGCTGCTCCGGTTCTCCTATGTCCACAGTGACAGGCTGTCAAATCCAGTAATTCACATAAAATAACCTTCTAGCATAAAATGGAAAAAGCAACAGCAACAAATGAAAATTATAAAACTGAGAGGAAAAAGAAAAAAAGGAAAAGAAGATGATGTATTCTTAAGTGTCTCAAATAAACAAGTAGTTAAAGATTGAATAGCTGCAACTGAAAATATCATGGCTGACCTAATGCCACGTGTGTCTGCCATAACCCTCCTGTGATGCTGGTGTGATCAACCAGCCCAGAGAACCTGAAATGTCCCTCTTTTCCAGGCCTGGCAGGGCAAATGTGTCTCCTGGTGACTGGATCATTTTGCAAACTCTGGCCACCTAAGTAGCTGTGGGTAGCAGAGCTGCTCAAATTGACACCAGCTGGCTGAGCAATAAAGCCTCCACTATAATCTTCCCTCTTGGGTTGACTACCTCAGACTTTTACTGCTCAAACCTGTCGTTGCCCCTGTGCAGAAAGTCTGCCCAGTATGGGCACACAACTGAGCAAAACTGCCATTGCCCCAGCTCTCCTGGGGTGCCAGCCTTGCTGCCAAAGTCATGCAAATAACTCGTTGGTGTGGAACAAAATCAGGTCAAAGAACTCCAGAATTTGGTCTGAATCACTTATAACTTAAGCACAAAGAAGCCTGAGGGTATTTGCAATGCTTCTTCTCTGGCCTGCTCTTTTCTGAAGCAGAGAACTCAATGAATTCACAAGTTTTAATGCAGTGTCAGAAGAATCATAAAGGTAATGTTGTCATACTACTCCAAGTGCTGGGTGAAGAGTCATAGCAGAAAAACAAACCTCACTGAACTGTTAGCTGTCTCATGATAGGTGAGTCAGAAACTTTTAGTTTCCTGCTACACTGTTACCAATTTAGCAGGCTGCAAAACGAGAAAATGGAGCTGTGGATGACAAAGAGGAGATAATTTGTGAAAAATGCCCACAGCTTCTGGGGTAGATGAAAGACAAGATACAGCAATTACAAAATACCAGGAGACACACTATGTGGGCAAAGGGTGTGTCCAGGTTCTTCAAGCATTTGAGCAATTAAAATCCAAGTTATCATTCTTTCCAATAGTTTTCAGTGAGCAGGAGCAGCTGCCTTCTCCAAAGACCACTAGTAGATACATCAGATCCACCTTGTGTCTTGCACCAAATAAAAGGCAACTATTTAGTATCTAGTGATCCTCAGTTTGCATCCTTTGTGAATTCCAGGCAAAAAAAGTGTTCCCTGCTAGGAAAGTGTAGAAAACAGTGCTATCCGTGGGATGTCACAGGACAGAACAAGAGCAGAAGTTCAGAGGTTATTATGAGGCCCAGGTTCAAGATTACTGCTTCTCTCATGTGAGCCAGACTTACCAGAGAAATTCATTTCGTGTAGGTGATCCAAGTAAGGCTTCATCATCTACCACATAACCCCAAAGATAAAGAGTTAAATACTGCTTTGGGCCATGTGTGAACCACCAAAAGTAAGTGAATTTGCATTTTGATTACACTAGATATAGTTTGGTGAACTAAAACAAATGACTTCTATAAGATTTGTGAATCCCCCTGTGAATTAAAATGTTCTGTGTTTCAACTCCAAATGTTGGTCAGCAGAGCAATGCTATATAATAGGTCTACAGAATAAGCCGTGATTGTTTCCTGTCATTCTGCTGTTTCAAACTGAATGCCTTAAAAACAAGAACTGGGAGACGCGAGGTAGCATGGGAGCTTAGATTCTATAGGCACAATCTGAAAAGGAACTAAACAGTTCAATAGCAACTTAACAAAGACCCATGCTTGAGGAAGACATCTGACCAGGGTTCTTGACAGTATGGTATCTACATTCTCCTGTATTTCAGGAAGGAATTTAGAACGAGCTCAGAGGGAAAACAATTCAGAGAAAAGCCATGAGAATTATTATGGGAAATGAAAAACAGATCATAGTGAAAAGCTCTGAGCGCACTAATTCCTTTATAAAAGAACTGATTGAGGAGAAACAGAGTTACAGTCTGTATGTATCAGCACTGAGCACACAGCATGAATGAACTTTTCAGTATAGTGGACAAAAGTATAACAAGATACATTAACTGAAAGGCAGACAGTTCAAACTAGGAGTAAGGCACACATTTTTAACAGTGAAAGTAATTGAAACATTTACCAAGGACTTCAGTGAATTTTCCATCAATGAGAATACATATAGAATGACTGGAAATTTTTCTAGAAGACACCTAATTGAAACAAAAATTAATTCATGGAAGTTCAATGGCATGTCATATATAGGAGCTCAGACTAGATTATCACAAATGGGCCTTTAGATCTTTCAAGTCTAAGAATTTATGGGAGATTGAAAAGATATTAACAAATTTTCTTCCAGTAGAATGTCCTTAATCAATCTCTCTATCTATCAATGGATTTTCCATACTTTCCATCACTGTCTTAAGTCTTTCCCAAATAAATTAGATGAGTGTAGGGAGATCAATAGGGATTTCATAGCGTCTTCTCTTTTTCAGCTTGCCTCAGTTATTGAAAGAACTATCGAGTCTAAATATATACAATCTTTTATTCCATTTGAGAAACAACCCATCCAATTATATCTCATTAAAGAATCTTAAAATGGAAGTTTTCATGAACATTAGTAAAACTGCCAACGAAGAAATGCCAAAACTTGAAAACTTCTTAAAAAATTAGCTCTGAACATTTTTCTATCAAGAGCTAAGTATTTTTACAAAATAATTTTGTTTACAGTTTCTAATTTCAGCCTTTTCTGAGTTAGTCAAGTGAAAAAAATCTGGTTGGACCATGTGGAAAAAAATCTTTACATGCTTTAATAGCTCTGCTAACTTTCTTTCATCTTTCAAATACCACAAACTTGTCATGTGCTAAAACCAAGTCTGGAAAATGTCAGTCCCAGAAAACATGCCTGTCAAATTAATAGCAACCAAAAAAAAAAGGAGTGGTCACATTAAAAACTGAACTCAGTGATAATTATAATGGACTTTTGGTATATATTATCAGTTTGCCTGACCTAAGATGCAGACATTAAGAGACGTGCCAGCAGAAGTTGCCAGGGAGATGTGTTGAAGCAGCCTGTCTAGTGATGCCTAGGCTGGCTTTTCTTTCTGGCTGACTTCATTCACATGCCTTGTCATGCCAATTTACTCCAGTCCTTTCCCCTCCCTCCTCAGCAGAGTCAGATGTTGCAACCTATTTACAGTGAGGAGATTCCCTTACTGGGTGAACTTTCTGTTACCTGGCAGAAGAAGTTCCTTGGGAATGAATGCGGTCTCAGTATCTGTGAAACAGAGAAGGGATTAGAGATGTCTTTTCAAGTCACTGAAGGTTTCTGATAAAGAGCACAGCAGCACTCTGCCAGAAGTGCGGAAGAGTACTGATCCCATAAAAGACTATGGGAGACTTTTTGCAAGTAGAAACTGAACATCCATGCTAGATATTGGCTATTATTGCCCCAGTCCTGGTGAAAAGTGATGTATGCGATGGCTGCACATTTCACAGGCTTTATGCAAGTCAACTCACATTGCTGCAGAGTGGTTATATGTTACCCAGCACGACAATGCATAGAGAATTCAGACTGGGAATATCCACAGTACAGTGAGATCCACATGGTGCAAGAGAAATTCACCTTTTTCCTGCTTCTGTCTGCCTCTCTTCTTTCATATCTATACTCTTAAGGTTCTGTGTCCAGTGAAGGACCCTCAGGTAGAACCTGTGGTAGAAATGTACGGAGCCAGGCACACTCTTGTCTCACCACCACTAGAAGAAAGCCACTTGGTGGCTTTCCAAGAGCTCCTCGGCAGAGGAGAGGCTACAGCTGCCTTGCTCTACCATAGTCTTACCCTTGGAGATATGTCCACTGCCAGGACACCCAAGTTCTGCTTCCTGTTACATTCAGCTAGGGTGAACCTAGCTTATTATCTGAAGTGCATTTCAGTGGAAAAAAAAAATTTAAAAAATTGCCTGTCACAAGTGAAATAGTTGAGAATTAGTGTAATAGTGCGGATGCAAAAGAATGGCTTCTTTCCACAGTGAATGGAGGCCAAAATGGCTGTGAATCTCATTTCAGCATCTAGCAGAAAAACTGTCAGCCTGGTTATAGTAAAGATGATAATATTATGTTGTTTAATCTTATCTGGATATGTCCCCTCCAGTGGTTTCCTGCTGGTAAGCCACAGAGAAGAGAGGCAGTAGTAAGTAAACTAGAGGAAGTGAGATGAAATATAGCATGCTCCTTTGGTTAATAGGGGATTCATGTGAAGGATATTGCTAATTAAAACCAATAGTATTTTCCTCTATCTGGGTTTTCAAAACCAGTTTCAGAGGATACAGAGGATGTTTTGTTTCACTGAATTGCTCGTAGTTTAGGGAAGCCACTGGGATGAAATATTAGCATTGTGGTAAACTGTGCTTGTGCTTTAAGAGCAACATGTGAAATAGGCGCTTTACAGATTGTGAGTGCATGGTTTCACCCACATAATGTCCAAATGAAAGGGCAGCTTGGGGTTAGAAGAGCAAAATCCACCCTCAGCCTACTCTGAGGTACAAGAAACTGCCAAACAGTCGTGGTTACGCAAATAAGAGCTCTTGTGTCCCCAGGCTATGCCTGTGTGGCTCCAGGGCTGCTGGATCTACAGAAGCATAAGTCTGGGGATTTGCCTGCAGTGCTGACCATCACACCAGCTTGTGGATGGCATGGTGATTCACAGGGAATGTGCAAAGCCAGCGGCTGCCTCCCTGCTACTGCTCACAGCTTTCCTCTGGTGTGACCAGAGGGAGTTGAGGTTGCTCCAAAGACCTAGCCAGAATTCCCTTATAGAGCACCTCACCTTATTAACTTCATCAGGAAATACTGAGCAACGTCAGCAAAAAGATTTGTGAGTGAGATGACATCTTTATGCATTGGTGTGATCTTGTGCTCAGTGCTTGCTTAATTCACCTGGATTCTAGGCTTGTGCCCAAGGCTGAGGAAACAAACCTAAACTTTCTTCAGCTTGCCTATTCATGAGTGCCTTGTGTCAGCAAAACATGCCTCATCATGTGGCTACCGGATGTTTTCTCCACCTCCTGCACCACTTCCAAGGATCCCACTCTGACCCACTTCCCCAACAACGAATGGAAAAGTCCACTTTTGTTGTTAGAGTTGTCTTTACATCACTGGAAACAAACAGTCTGTAGGAGGTGTTGGAACGATTCCCTGCGTATTAATAGTGTCTGAAGACTGGCTTCAAATGTGGCTGAGCTGGGTACTTTGAAACTAAGTATGAACAGGAGAAGTGAAGAAAAGGTACTGCAGGAAAAAGTTGGCACCCCTCTTAATCAGAGCTGTCCAAGCTGTGGCCTGTGGGATGTCTTCTGCCTGGCTTCTGCTTGTATATTATCTGGCCCATAGCTGAACTGTTGTAATACCTTCTGGGTCCATATCGTCAAAGGCTGGACTGTCCTGATGTAAGTGACTTATCCCAAATCTGTGGCAAGTGAGTGTCCTTCACTAGACAATTCAAGTAAAATACATGCATCCTGGAAGCATTAGAAGCTGACGGGAAAATCAGTCTCCTCCTTTCTCCCCACCCTTTTCAATTACATTTTTATGCTTATCAGTTTTTAGTTTGGGCAAGGGATTCCTCTTACCCCATTTGCTCTTGTGCTCCTGAGGCTTGAACAGCCCTTTATTATTGCAAGAAGCTCCTGTTTACCTCTTTTCACCTGTGTTCTGGTTTCTGGCTCTTGTTCTTCTCTTGTGACTCCTTGAGGGTACACAGATGGTAGCCTGGAAGCCAAAAGGAATGATACTGGAAGAGTGAGAGGGGAAAAATGTAAGGGAGGAAAAAAAAAAAAGAAAGAAAAAAGAGCAGTGATCACAGCAAGCCTCCAGACTCTCCTAACAGCAAAACCCTCATACATATCAGTGTGCTGCATCTTGTCAAGGTGCAGGTAATGTATAATTTTGGGAATGCAACCTAAACAACATTTAGCTTGTTGGCTGTAAACGTTTAGACCTGTTACGTAAGGTGTCACAGTTCTGTCATGAAGTACATTCTGTCAGCTGAGAAATATCTTTTTATTCACAGGCAGTGCCATAGTCTGTTCTTTAATGGTGGACGTCAGCCTCAGGGGCAGCACACAGCAGAATGCCTAAGGACTCCTCATGTCCAAATTAAGCCCCCTCACACAGGTTGTGGGCACAGTATGCAGAGGGGTGAGTTCACCCTGTGTGCAGGAAGAAGTTAATCTCACCACTGCAGTCTGGTGAGGATTGACTGGCATTTTCCACACGGTGACTTACAGGTAACTTCAGTCAGGTTTTTTTTTTAAGCATAGTGTTCTTCGGGATAGTAGGTGAAACACCAAAATATTCTTGGCAGAAGCTGATTTGCATCCACGGCGCTTTGTAAAACGAGCCTTTAAAAGACAACGCAGTAAGTAAACGCAAATACTGTTCTTAGTGTACAAAATACTCCAGCTCTGTTACCTATTAGTACGCTACCGGCTTCCTCAGTTTCCACGTGAAACGTAGCCAAGCTTATAAAAGAACAACTTCGCTTCCCTGACGAAACAGGCAGCAGAAAACCAGCCGCAGCAGAGATCGGTTAGTCATTACACCCAGGCAAGCGTAGCCAAGCGGAGGGAGAAGGCAGCCCCCGCGCAGAGCTGGCCGCCATTGCCGGAGGACGCTCTCCTCCCGCCATTGCCAGAGGACACCTAGCGGCCGTCCGCGCGCCAGCGCCTCACAGGGAGGGCGGGCCGCGGGCCGCTTCCCGCCCGCCTGCCCCTCAGGTAAGCCGGGCCTGACAGGACCGGGCCGGGCCGAGGGGTCCCCAGCACAACCGCCCCGCGCCGTGCCCTGGGGAGAGCTCGGCAGTGAGGTCCGGCAGGGCTTGCAGGAAACAAAACGTCTGGTCAAGTGCTGCTCGGGCATCCAGCCTCGGCCGGACGCTGCCGAAAATAGCCTTCGGTCAAGAGCGCTTTGCGTAGCTCGGTATTCAGGCGGACTTGTCAAGAGAGGGATGTTGATGGCTGGGTGTGGAGAGGCGCTTTCGAACCTGAGCGGAAGGACGAAAATGCGTAGCGCAATGTAGAGGGGGTGAGGGGTGGCTGAGAAGATTGGAAAAGAGAAGAGAAATGAGGAAGGGCTGGGGAGGGCGCTTGCTGAAGAAGGTCCTGACAGAGTCTGGAGAACAACTGTTCCGGTCATCCAGTTTTCCTTCAGAGCAAGAGATGCAGCGTACAACATGAATGACAGCAAGGAGAGAAAATTCAGCAATTGTTGCAAAGAGTCCGAACTCCAGAAAGGCAGCTTGTCCTCAGAGTGAAAGGGACTCATTGAAATAAGCAGCCGGAGCACTCCAGTAATGAGAACTTGGCCAGTGCAGAGATTGGAGACAAGTACTGCCTACCATACTCTGTGCACGCTTAACGCCTCTCCTGATCCCCTGTCTTTCCATCGACATTTTCTGGGCTAGTTTTTAAAGCAATGAATCTTCCAGGAAGGACAATGTCTATAACATGATTAAAGTGGAAAAATACACCGTTCCTTTCACTTGCAGTGTTTTTTTCTGAGGCTCTTTGTCAAGACAGTAATAATATTATTCCTGTGGTCGTGCTTCGGTGCAGAGGCAGTCTGCTGCCTAACTGGACTAGTGATTTTGGGTAGAAATGATAACATTCAACAATACCATTTTGACCAAAACAATAACACTCAAGCAGGCATCCAAACACTAACTAAGGAATGCAATGTTTGCCAGTGCTTTTAGGATAAATGTTGACACCATCAAGTTTGTTCTAATAAGCCTGCATGAGCCTGTGCTTCAATTTATGAATGTGGACTGTATTTCTTGATTTAAAATGTGTATTAAAGGAACAGTTAAGCACAGGAATCTAAAATTTGGCCTGCCCTGAGTGTTTTGGATCTTTGGCATACACGTGGCAGTTCCTTTCCACTAAAGCCTTCTGCTCTGTTTCCAGCAAAGGGCAGGCAGTGAGGAGAAGTTTACAAGGCAGCGGAATACTTGTAAATGTCAACACGCAGCCTGCTAGCAAGAGCTGAGCGAACTGGTACAACCAGAAAGTTACATACCCATGAGAGGTGGGCGCGGGTGGAGGGGAAAGCAAGGGAGAGAGGACTGGAAAAACATAAAAGAATCCTGGGTTGTTTCTGTAGGGTTCTGTAGGAGTAGACTTTATTCCAATGATGTTGCAGGCCTCGTAATTTGGGGTAGCAGATGGGAGCAGCCACATCAGTCCTGATAACATCTTGTATTTTGCAACCTCTACGCAGAAGTGGGCCCTATGATTGCAGATACAGCCCCTTGCAGAACTGGCCTGCAGAGCAGAAATAAGGAAATTCAAATTCCCAAACCAGACTTTGGTTTGCTTACCGGAACGCGTGGAGGAGGTGGGGGAAATGCGGATACCTAGCCATGGCTTATTTGGCAGGCAAACTAAACACGTTCCGGGCTGCACAACACGGAGGGAAAGCACTGCTGCTCCTGACCATGTGAAATTTAAGAGCGGTATACAGGAGGCAGAGCACACAGGGCGATTCCTAGGACTCCACTGCCATGTGTTTCTTCGCTATAGGTATCTCCGGCTTCAAGCTATAGGTGAGAACAGTTGCTGCGGGATGCGAACAACGCTGAAGGCTTGGCCGGGGGTTGCTCCCCACGGCAAGCCTGGAGGGTCTCTCTCCGACGGGCTTTCGCCGAGGCAACGCAGAGCCCAGTAGGATGGCACAGAGGCCCGGTCACCCCGCTGCTCGCCACCCCCGGGGCTCCGGAGGAAAGGCCCCGGGCGGGGGGGGGCGGTATGCAGTAACGGCAGCGGGGCAGGGGCGGGGGCCGGGGCTGAGAGGCCGGGTCGGGTCGGGTCGGGTCGGGCCGGGCCGGGCGGCGTTGTCCAGGGTCTTGAAAGCGAAGACGAAGACCCGTGCGGGGCAGGGGCCGTACCGCCGCGCTGCAGCCGCGCCGCTCTGCCTCGGCGCTCCGCTGGGGCTTGGCTGGGCACGGCGGCGGCTGGGGGGCCCGATCCGGCTGAAGGACCGGGGCGGCAGCCCGCCCTCACCGGCTCGTTGCCGGGTAGGGCCCTTCCCGGTGCCCCGCGCTCTCCCCTCCCTCCACCCCACCTGTTACTCGCTTCTGTTCGCAAACTCGCAGCCGGGCCCCGGGGAGCCCCCGCGACGCCCCGGGGATCCCCTCCCGCGACCCCCGCCGCTGGTGGGTGAAGGGCGGGAGGTGGGGGGGGGGAGAGGAGGGAGGCGGTGGGCACGCCGCGGGGCGGGGCCCGGTGTTTTGGTTGCGCGACAGCGCGAGTGGCCAATGCGGAGTTCGCGTTCCCCCGGGGCCGAGCCGGCGAAGCCAATGAGAGGCGGGGCCGGCGCGGAGGGGTGGGGCTTAGGGGTGTGCGAGGGAAGGCGAGAGCGTGTGTGTGTGTGTGTCGGTGCTGCTCCCGCCCCTCCTCCGCCTCTCCTCCCTGTCCGGCGGCTGAGGCGCACTCGAGACCCAGCGCCGGGCAGAGCGCGAGGCAGCGGGCGAGCGCGAGGAAGGGGGTGGCGGGGGGACGAGAGGAGGAGGAGGAGAGAGCGGCGGCGCGCCCGCCTAGCCCGCGAGACCCCAACGGACACCCCCCTCACACCCCCCTCCCCGGTTCCGTTAACGGCTCCGGCGCCCCGCGGGCGGCGCGTCCCGCGGGAGGCGGCGAGGAGCGCGCGCCGCTGGCGGGGAGCGGAGCGGAGCGGGGCGGGGGGTGGGTGGGGGTGGAGCGCGGAGAGAAGCCTGTGTGGGGAGGAGGGGAGGGGGGGGGGGCGCGGGGAGCATGGGGGTCCCGCGGCGGGAGCAGCCGGAGAGCGGGCAGCAGCAGCGGCAGCACCAGGTAAGGAGCGGCGCCTGCCACCGGGGGGGGACGGGCCGGGGACAGACGACGGGCGGGCGGGGTGCGGGCGTACCAGCGCTTTCCCTGCCGGGAAGGGCTCGGGAGCAGTTTGGGAAGGAGGGGGGTGTGTGTGTGTGTGTGTGTGTGTGCCATCCTCTCTCCCCTCAGGTGCCGTTGGGAGGGAGACGCGGCTTCTCCGGGCTCCGCGGGAGGACGGCCGGCTGCGGGCGGGGGAAGCGGCGGGGAGCCGCGGGTCCCCTGTCCCCACCGGCACCCCGTCCTCGCCCCAGCTCGCTCCTCTTTATAAATAGCGTCGTGATCTGCTGCATAAATAATACCCGTGGGGGCGGCGGGGGTGTTCGTGGGGTCGCCGGTCACCTGCCAGGGCGGTTCTGCCACCGGCCGCAGCAGCGGCTCTGCGCCCTGTCACGTTGCTGCCGTCTCCGAAGCGCACTTAAAGAATAATGGCAATTACGGAGTAAGTTTGCCCAGATCGGACGTCTCTGGGGTATAGCTGTTTTTCAGAGCGGAGACGGTGCGGAGGGGACCGCCGAGCGTTTGGGGTAGCCGCGGGAAAGATTCTTTAGCCCGTGCAGTTTCCTTAAGTGATTTTAATGTTATTTATTTAGTTACTGTATACGAGGCGCAACCTGTATCCTTTTGCACTCTTTGTTATCTTGCAGCACTCCCATACGTGTTCGGTGGTCCGTTCTCCAAACTTTGACTCGTGAAATGATAGTCAGCCGAGCTCAGCTTTGCTTTAGATTTTATTTTCCTGGCTCTGTACCTCTTCTGTGGTGCTCCGCAGCGTTTTGCTGAGGTGGTGTATGTCCGTGTGAATGTGGAAGTAGCCTTACGCAGTCTCGACAAAGACAACTCTGAAGTTGACAAATTTCAGATATGGCTATTAACGTTCACGGAGTAGGCCAGTAAACTAGCTTAGTACTTGATGCTGGATTATGTTAACACGCTAGTAGTTTGAATATTTGCTTTCAGCCTGGGTTTTCTAGAGGAAAAGAGTTCTATTTTTTATGATGCAGAAGATACGCAAAGTTGAAGAGAATTGCACATGTAAATGCTCCCCAGCTCTTTTGTGCGCAATTTTCACTTCTAAAAGTTAACACTAGATGGCTTTCTTATATCAGATATCCAACAGAGAAGGAAAGCATGTAATCTCTCTCTGCAGCCTACTATTTCTCTATTTGTCTTTTTTTTTTTTTCCCCCTTCGCATGAACAGTAAGCTACCTTCTTGATCAGTTCTGCACTGACTGGACCAGAGCAGAATTTGAAGTTTGCTTACCAGCTGACATAATTCATTGTTTTGATCAGCTCATCTTGTTGCTTATGGACATTATTTTATATATGTACTACCAATATCTAAAGGAGGTTTGTTGGAAGGTAGTGCTGCAAAATATTTAGGTTGCTTTAGAGGAAGGCAGCTGGATAAGGAGGGATGTTTGAAAATGAAGAAAAACCAAGAATTCAGTCACAGTTGTTGCTTAGTTTGAAGGACTTATTTTAGAAAGGACCATAGTGCATTAACGTTTTTTGTTCAGCTATTTTTTCCCAGATTCTGTACCTAACTATCTTAGACTGAAGCATTTTGGAGTTGGATTCAGAAACGTAGTGCATCACAGCCTGCTGGATATAGGAATGCCTAGGCCTGATGCCTTATTAATCTATTTCTCATGTTTTTCCAAACCTGTGACTGTTGTCAGTGAAATGAGTTATTTGCCCCCTGTTTGCTTCTCTAGTAGTTGCTCTCTCTGAAATACTTCAGTCTTAAATTTGATCTTTGAAATATCTTTTATTATTAATGCAAACATGTTTAAATCATCAAGAGCTGTAATGCATTATGGATATTTAAACATCACTTAGGCTCCGCAACAGTTGATTTATAATTTATGTAGTATTCATATAAAGCTATATTTCAGAGAGGTCTCTGAATGTATTGTCTTAGTTTTGCATGCCCAGTGGTTTACCTTACCAGGTCATGCAGCTCTTAGATGTAACAAGAAGGAATACTTACTTGTAAGGATGCCAGGCTGTTTCACCAGTCGCATTGGATCGATTAAAGATCATGTCATTCATCTATGTCAAGGGTATGATGTGAAACCTAGAACTAAACAAAACCTCAACTCTTTGTAGCTGGTATTTGCTTACTGTGCAAATCAGAGTGTTTTTAAAGGTTTCTGTTCCATTTTCTTGAAAGAAAGGTGATATGCTCTTTTTTTGTAGACATTTACTGATATACCATTACTCAAGTGCATTGTGAAATACTCTTGCAAATGAAGAGAGTCAAATGAGGAACTAAGCAAAGCAGTGGTCAAACAGGCAAAACCATCCTTTTCTTTTGCTGTTTGCCCTTTACAAGTGAACTGAGACAGTTCTTTTTTTCACTTTCAGCTTCATATTGGACATAGCATTTGGGCGTTGCACCTAAGCTTTTTAGGGGCAGATCAGCAGTTCAAACTGCAGGAGAAAGTAAATATTTCCTCCTTGCCTTGGCTAGAATTAATATTATATTTGGATGGTTGGATGTTTAAATATTTTTGGTAGGTTCCTACCTTTTACCAATGAGTGATCTAGTTTGGTAATATTGAGTGAGAAATGGTATGTTAATATGAAAATATAAGAGAAGTTACAGACTGTGGAAGGAGGGTGGGGCGCTGGGTTATCTAGTTTCTTGTGTTAGTCATCCAAGATTACCAACAGTAGCTGCATTGATAGCTTGAAATGAAATAATGATTTGACAAATGCACTTTTCTCTTTCCATGCAGTTTTTGCCTTTTGCAATTTAAAATGCTTTGCAATTTTAAAATATTTGGGCAAGCTGGGTTGCGAATCAGTGAAGTGGTGATGGCTGTTTATTTTATGTATTGCAGTATTGTACTCATAGCAATTTTTGATATGGTAGGTAGCATAATTTATATCTGATTCTTTAAAACATTACCTCTTGCAAAGTTAAGACAAACTTCAGTTTATCTCTCTATTTTTAAGGGAATTTTCATCCCATCTTATAAATCTGAACAGTTCAGGAAGTTTAGGGTAGGGGTGCCCCTCAGAGTCTTTTTCTACCCTGTTTTTTCTACCTGAATTATTTTGATAAAATACTGTGAGGACTGTCTACCAAATCCAAGAATCCAATAAGAAGAATTCATGAGGACTGTTATTATGTATAGCTCTGACTGTAGAATTTGTATTCAGTAGATTGAAAAGTCTGTTTCATGTTTTTCTTTAATTTAAAAATACTAGTTTTTCACATAGGTTGCATTAAGAATAACATTAATTCCTCATGACATTCAGTGTTGATGCTGTATGACTGGTTACATTTTCAAGAATTGCTAGGACTTCATATGAATAGCTGTCTTATTTTTTTAGTTTGTTGTGAAAGAGCGAACTGAATGTTAAACATCTGATTTACCCTGACAGAAGTAAATGAGAGAGACCCTGCCTTCCTTTGTAGTAAAGCACTGACCCCAGATTTAAAGGCGTTTTCAGGCATAATTGAATGAACTGAAGATTGAGAAGGATTATTATAATTGGTGATACTCTTGTAGTTTTTAGCTAAAGACACGACAGCAGTAGGCAGAAATGTCATTGTGATTATTTCGCACCATAGTTCTTACTAGAAGATATGTAGACTCTTGTTTTGATCATGAAAGTGTAATTACATCAGCAGTTAGCTACTCATGATTTATATGTGGATTCTTCTGGTTTTCTGGAGTTTCTTAAATAGTGATCAGTTCATACATAATCAAAGGTCTTGTTTATAGAATGTCTTGAATCTGTACGGAGATAATCTTCTGAACACATAATAAATGTAAGCAGCTGCTGTCCCATCTTTTTGGATCTGCAAGCAAACAGCTTTATTGGGTCTGATGTTTGTAAAACACTTTAAGAATAGTAGATGTTTGAAGTGAAGTAGGCATTTGTTTTTAGTTGCTGTTAACTGGGGATTCTATGTTCCCGAAGAAAATCACCTGTACTCCTTTTTTTTTTTTGGGGGGGGGGGGAGGTGAGGTGGGGGCAGGGAAGGCTGAGAGATGCCATGTGGAAAGATACCATAGCTGTTCTGGAAGTAAGGGAATCTGGAAGGAGGCTGGAGGAAAGGTAGAGTAAATTGTCCTGTGGTAGCTAGGAGGCTGGAAGGCGGTAGTAGCAGAAGTTCCCCTCCCCCTCAGTAGCTCAAATGAAATTCTGAGCACAGGACTTGGAGTTTTGCCATTGACTTTGAATCTTTTCTTATATAATGTCTTCATTTGTTGTCCTGGATCTTGCAAAGTGACATATCCAGCTCTGCAGATATTTGTATAATCCTCCTAGATTATTTGCCGTTCCTTCCTTCCTCCCCCTCTCCCTTCGTTGCCCAAATTCTCACTAGCACAGTGGCTGTGGATTGTGATAATGCCTGCCTGCTACCTCCTCTTTCAGGGAGGCTTTTGAATCATAGGTATTTCACAATGTGACTTTTCAGACTTAAGTTATATGAAAATGATTTTATGAGATTTATGTTAGAGGACACATAATAGAGATACAAAGCTCTCCTACAACTCAACAATTTGCCCTTCCATTTCCCTTTTGGTTCATCAACCTTTATTTTAAACCTGATACAACCTGTGATGAAATTATAGAAGTCTTTTACAGTTTACATAAACAACAGATTACAGTACTTAATAAAATGTATTTATAGGGAAAGGTACTCTGAGAATGCTAGAGGTTCTGTGACAGATTAATTCAAATGGAATAAAATTTTTTTTTTTTTTTTAAACCTAGTATATGCTCTTGAACACCTTCATAAAATTTTTCTGGTGGTTTTTTATTGGTTTGTTGGTTTGGCTGTTTGGTTTTTTTTTTTTTTTTAAATACTCATTTATTCCATATATATGAGAGGGAAAGGAGATTCTGGGCCACCTTGTATTTCATGTTGGATTTTTACATTCACTCCAATCAAATAGGATAAATTGTGAAATGATGTGAGAACGTAATGGCAATTAAGGTGAGTAAGGGCAGAATAAAGCTTTCTATAGGTGTTATAAATCCATGTATTGTTAAAATACTTTTGCTGTTTTTTTTCCTTTCATGTGGGGGAGTAAGATGGAATCCTGCATTTAGAAAAACTGTCACTGCAAAAGCAGTTCTGTCTCCTATATTTTATGGAGAAGGCATTTGTGAGAGGAAATGTCAGTCTGTGTTTATTTGGTTTTGTGTTTTTTTCCATTTGTTTAGGTTGGGTTTTTTTTCACCTGAGAGTTACAAGTTATTTAATCACATTCTTCTTATCTGGCTGTTTTCATTTATGGCTTTCTGTTCAAAACTAATTATTTCCTACTTTTAGATACCTAAAATACATTCAAGGAAAAAAGAGCTCCTAAGTATTTTTCTAGCCTCTCAGCACTGAAAATGAGTTCCTGACATGTTTTAGCATGAAATCTCATTACAATATTAGTGTGACACAAAGTGGGGGGGAAAAAGTGGGGGGGGGAAGTGTGGCTGTGTATATGCATACATTCTCATGCATAATGTGCATATCATCTACAGCGTGTAGGAAATTGTACATATTTTGCTGTGCTGGTCTTGCTTATTGCAGTGGCCAGCTGCTCTTGAAGAATTAGGAACAGTTTATGGTGATCAGGTTATCGTTGCTCTTCTGCTGTAGTAAAGTAAGCCTTGGCTTTTGCTTTGTAAGGTTGTCAGGACAACAGCTTATTATTATTGTTCCTAGTGGTTTTTCTCTATAGCAATGGAGGGAGCTGTTTCAAAGAGAGTGGCTGCCTTGCCACATTGGGCTGCAGGATTGCCAGCTGTGATTTGGGTTCAGCAGGATGCTCTGGGTTTGTCATGTAAAAATTCTAATTGATGATGAATGCAAACCCAGTGTGAGAATAATTTTGTTCATTGGACTAATGCAAAACAACCCATTGTATTTACAAACCCATGGCCTATTTTCTCAGCAGTATTGTCATTACTCCTCTGTTCTCTTCTGTCTGAGGCTCAGAGAAAAATGTTTTATGTTTGACAGTATGGAGCATATGATATGAGTTGAGACAAGGTAGGAATTAGTTTAAGGCTATGTTACGTGAGTGTGCTCCAGTCTGACACTGGAGCTAACAAGTGAAACCACTGGGGATTTCTGTTAGGTTTAGTTTGTCGTGTCTTCGACAAAAACATCGTTATGAAGTTGGTGTTCAATGAAGCCATACAGTAACTGTTTTAGTGTTGTCATTTTGAAGAGCTACTGTTCTTGTTATGTGGTAAATGAGAAAAAGAATGCCTGTTAATACATCTAGCAATCTAAATGACTACAAAGGTGCTTCTCTGCATGCGGTCATTATATGCAAGAGGTGCAATAATTTCAACTGAAATAACTTTTAGATTGTTGGCATGTGCAGGGGTGGGAAACTTGTTGTGATGTTCAGCAGGGAGAATTCTATGAAGAAAGCTTTCAAAAAA
Organism: Haliaeetus albicilla; assembly: GCF_947461875.1. Taxonomy (NCBI): domain Eukaryota; kingdom Metazoa; phylum Chordata; class Aves; order Accipitriformes; family Accipitridae; genus Haliaeetus; species Haliaeetus albicilla. The sequence continues at coordinate 33,162,396 of NC_091495.1, forward strand.
CTTTGAGGAATTTTTTTTTATTTCATAAAATATGCTAACACATTGGACTTATTTTTGCACTTCCATAGCTTCCTTTATATTGTTGATATAAAGATATCCCTTAGTTTAATCTTCAAATTGTTTGATCTGGGTTGAGCTGTAGTAGTCAATTAAGTGATGTCCAGGTAGTTAAAATCCTTTATCAAAACAGTAACCTTCCATTTCAAATTCCTTTTTCAGACAACTGAAACAACAGTCCATTCACAGAGTAATTTGGCAGAGATACATAGGCATCTGCATTCAGTTGTGGAAGCTGGCTGACAGAATTAGAAGCTATTGGGATAAACCTGTCAATGCTGAAAATGTTTTCTCCTTTATCTGGCTGCTGGTTTTCTGAGATCAGGCAGGTTACTCCAGAGGTGTCTTCCCCCTCTCATATTCTCTGCTACTTGCCACCCCCTGCTCCCAACAACTTTTTTAGTATATTTGTACATCTCCTTGAATCACACAGCCTTATAGGAAACCATTTCAAATGATAATTTTTTAAAGGTGGTGAGACAAAGTGGGGTAAATATAGTGATTGGTCTAATCTGTAACGATGTGAAAACAGGTTTGCTCATTTCCACTTCTCGTCAGATGTAGAATTTAATCAGTTTGCCACAAGAAGGAAACAGGATAGATGAGATTATCTGAATTGGTCAAGAGCTGTACAGGTGGTTGCTCAGAATGCTACACTGAAAAACCCCAGGCTATCAAATATAAATCGAGCTCCAACAATGTTTTCTATATGAGATGAGGTTTCCACTGTTAGAGCAGAGGGATCTTCTGGAATTCTGAGCTTTTGCTGGCTTCTTACCCTGGACTCCTGGAAATCATTATTTTTGGTGGAGATTTCGGAGTGAAGGGCAAGCAGTACTTCTTTAGTCTGTGAGATTCTCAGATTTGATAATTTTGCTAATGTCAGTGTTTCTCTCACACTTGGGATGCTTTGTGCTTTTTCTCTGTCGTTGTGTAACTTTTAAAATAAAGTTTCTATGAGGATAATTACCCTTGAAACTTTATCTTTTCTATCAAATTTTGCTGAGTCAAATGGCCGCCTCAAAAAATCTTAAGGCGGAGGGAGGTGTTGCACTGTGCGATTGCATAAGGCTTGTTTCCTTAGAAAATAACTCCTAAAAATAGCTGACCATTATTTCCATCATACTGATTTGCAGCAAATGGATGCAGCACTTTGTAAAGTGTTTTGTTTTTACTTTGAATTTTACTGCTGCATTTTTTTTAAAGTATTGTTAAATATATAAGATTATATTAATGCTGTCAATGTAGAGAGTGTACTTTTGTGCCTGATAATGGGCATACAAACTGTGTCTTTGTATTCACAAACAGTTAATTGAATATCTGCCTTGCTTTGTGCCTATTAAAATATTGTGACTGAGTGTTAAAATAGAATATTTACATATATGCATAGTAGTAATAATTTCTTCCTGGGAAAATAGATGCTTAATGGCAATGTTGTTCTCTTTCTTATGTAGACTGTACCCAACAGTGACGATGTTCCTGTTTACTCATTTTACAACATTCAGTATGCCTGTAGGTCAGAGGTGTTTAAAGTTGCAAATTGGAGATTCTCAGGAACCACTTCTTTTCCATACCAGCTGTCTCAAACACATCTCTCTGTACAATTGTATGAATTTTTTGTGGCAGCTACAGGAATCACTGTGGGGAAAAGTAATAATAAGAGACATCTAAAATATGTTAGATAGTCCTCTCTGTGACTTAACAGCAGGTTATAAGGTTGAAAAAACAACTCCACCAGACAAACCATTCTTCATGGACTCTCAGCAAGTGCTTTCCAGGCTCCTAGTCACCTGTGGGTCACTGTGTGAAAATTTGCTCAACTAGAAATCCCCTAAGTAGAGGTCAACATATCTGTTGCAGCTGTATATGAAATACTAATCAATTAAATTGATAAATAAGTTTTAACTTTTGTTTAAGTAATTCTTTATATTGCTTTTTTTTGTCATAACGTGAAGTCTTGCCCATTTCATCATTCATATATAAGGAGGATAATGACTTTGGGTTTCCCTGGTTGGGTGGTGAAATTAGTTTTTATTTTCATGGACCATATTTACAGATTCTGAAACTTAAAACCTTTCTGTTTTATGCATAAATATATTTTTCTTTAGTCCTATGTTTTCTTCCCTATTTGGAAGAAATCTAGTGCAATTGTTTTGTTATGGGGACTTTTTTTTTTTTTTCTTGCCCAAGCAGTAATTAAAATTACCTTGTGTGAAGTTCCTGAGTACCTTTTGTATGCTTATCAATAGTCCTGGGACCTTTCTGTATACTGCCGAAATTGTAAATGCCATCAGATTAGATTTAATATTGCTTATGGCAATTTACTCATAATCTACTTTGAGTTTATTGAGGCTTTTAGCGTGGTTTTCACCGCATCTGCATAACCAAGCTGCAATGTTGTGATTCGGATGGGAGGACTGGCTGGATTGTCAGGCTCAAAACGTAGCAGTTAATGGTTCGTATTCCACCTGGAGAGCAGTTACAAGTGGAGTACTGTACAGTACTGCTGAACATCCCAACAAACTGTGCTCTTTAGTACCTTGATGAATGACCTGGAGGAGGGGATGAAGTGCATCCTCATCAAATTTGCATGTGACATCACATTGGAGGAGTAGTTGACATGTTTGAGGACAGTGCTCTGCAGTTTAGAGAGGCTGGAGGAATGAACCATAATGAATTTTGTGACATTCAACAAGGATAAATGCACGTTCTTACGCCTTGCAACAGTACAGGGTGGGGACTGACTGCCTGGGAAGCAGCCCTGCTGAAAGGGACCCGTACACTCTGACAGATGTGAGTCACTGTGTCAGTCTTGACTCTCACAGTGAAAAATGCTAGCAGCATACTAGGCTTTATGAACAGGAGCATAGCCAGTGGATTTCCAGTATTCAGCATTCCTTAGACCACCACGTTGGATATACCCCATCCAGTTTTGGTTCCCCAAATACGTGAGAAACATTGAGTGAACTGAAGCTGGTTCAGTGGAGAGCCAGCAAAATGAGGGGCTTGCAGCACGTAAGGAGAGGCTGAGAGAACTGGCTTTCCATAGCCTGGACAACAGAAAGCTCAGGGGATACTTCATAGCTGCCTCCTAAGGTGATACCTAAGAGGTTATTAAGAAGACAGAGCCAGGCCCTTTACAGAGGTACTTGGCAGGAGGAAAACAGACAGTAGCCATAATCTAAAACAGGTGAGGTTCTGATCTGGCACTAGGAAACAAAACTCACCCTGAGGACACTAAGGAATTGGAACAGGTAGTGCAGGCAGGTTGTGAAATCTACACCCTTTCCAGTTTTTAAGACCAGACTGGCCAAAGCCCTAAGCAAGTCAGTCTGAATTCAGTGCTTTGAGCAGGAGGCTGGGTTAGATGATGTTCTGTGGTGCCTTCCAGTGTGAATTATTCTGTGAAATATCGCAACTTTTTTTCTGATAGTTGGTCTGATAATTGAGAATTTTAGTTGATATTCCAGTGTACTGTGTTTATACTTTATTATAGTACAGAATATCTGTATGGAATATTTCGCTATTATGAAGTTGGGAAGATTTTTTTTTACAAGACTAAGAAATAGAGTACTATATACTCATATTATACTTTGTTTAAACCAGTTGACAAGAATTCCCAAATAAATTATTGGCAGTTAAATATTTTATAACTATAGTACTTAACAAAGGAAGAAGCACTTAAAGAAAATAGCATCCTTTCAGGTTTGGCTTCAGATACACTTTGCTCACCTTGTCACTGAATTCTAAAACATGATTAGCAATACTAGAATTTGAATGTGTGAACTTCTGTGGAGTGATTCCATTGGATCTCTTCCAAAAGATAGTTTTACTGTTAAAGAGCAGGACATGTGAGTTTGAAATTGGCTCTCAGCCAGTCAAACCTACATTTGTATTTAGTTCTTTTTGCTTTGACTACTGATTTTAGTACTGTGAAACTTTTGATAATCTATGCTATTCATCCACGTGGCTGGAAAAAAAAAAGTTGTGATTTGTCAAATTATTTAAAAATCTGAATTAAAGTGGTTCAGTTCTGAAAACAGCTGCTGTTTGCACCTTTTTATGTTCAGTCTTAACCTCTTAGCTTTGTTAACTATAAACAAGAGCCAGCAGAACCTCAGAAGACTGAGATGATTCCTGTTCCTGCTCATCCAACTTCACAGTAATTATACTTCTAAGTATTTCTATGTTTACCAAAGCATGAACCAGATCTTCAGATCTCTGTTTTGGTTTTTATAATCCATTTTATTAAGTGTTTAAAAATTCAGGGTTTTGTATAACATTCAGCTTCAGTATGAAAGAGATTGTAAATGAATGCTGAGTTAAGCATAACAAACAGGAAAGGGAATGGAAAGAATTTCCTTTAGGGTAAAATTCCTTAAAGTTGAAATAACCCTGATAGTGCTTGTCACTTGACAGAGAGGGTTACAACTTGGCTTCTGAAGGTTTTTTTGCTAAAGGTGAGAGGACATGGAGAAGCTCAGTCTGATATCCTTTTGAGTCATATTTTCAACAAAAGGAGTAAAACCATTAATTTTATTAAACTGATAGATCTCCAAAATTGTTGAATTAAGACTGATGATAGGTACAGATCAGCAGGCCTAGCCTGAAACCTCCTTTGCCCTGAACTGAACTACTCTGTTCTTTTCTAATCCAGTTGCTGTAGGAAACATCTACATCATTGATCTCTCTCATAAATCAGTTGCACTCAATTTTCATTTACTGATGGGTTGCCGTTGTTTTGGTTTGTTTTTTTCTCCCATCTCATACTTGTAGGCTTCATACTTGAAGGCTGTTCGGGGACTCACTCTACTGCGGACCAGAATTTCCTGTGAGCCTGTATGTAGAGCACATGCTGAGATTGCAGCTCATTTGTTTGATTTTACCAATATCCTTGTTTAACCTAAATACTTTTTCTTTCTTCCTGATACTTACAGACAACTTGCTGTGTCAGACCTCATTTTTCTGAGGATAATGTAGCCAAATTTTTAGCCAGTCTTTAAACAAGACATTTAGCTTCCTCTTGTACAGTACAGTGGCTGGGGAACAGAAGGCCCTTTTCTACACTTGTTCTGTTTGTGTGTTTTTGTTATGGCTAAGAAGAATTTAAGCAGGATTCTACACAGTCTTGTCCATGGCAAATAAAATAGCATTAAAGCTTTGGCTCTACTGGAAATATTGTGCAACTTCATGTTGAGTGCAATGTCATGGTTATTCTCTTTCTGGTGTTTTCTGCTGATGGGCTGTCAGACTGATCAAAATTTTAACCTGTAGTTCTTGAGGGAGTGGCTTCAAATATAAAATAAAAGTGCAGTGAAGTTGTTCCTCAAAAGTAACTTTGTTCTTTCTTGGTTATATATTTTTTTTACCTTCCTTTGCAGTGCCAGTGCTTCTCAACTTTGTTTTGTATTTGTATTTCATTAATAACTTCCACTTTGTGTCAAGGTTGTTATTGAAAATACGAGGTAAGACTGATTCCAAGATTGATCTTAGGCCTCATCTAATAAAATATTTTAGGTTTTTGTTTTTTTTTTTCAGGACAGCCTGTTGTCTCTTTACTTGTTCTATTTTCAGTATAGTACTGTATCAGATACTTTCTTAATTCCAGGTTGTACCAACAGCAATTTTTTTTGTATACCATTGATTAGCTGATCTAGGGAATCTTTCTACTGTGTAGAGCTGCAGCTCCTAAGCCAGCCTTTCCTTGATACTTGTGGGAACCCAGCTGAAGCAGTAGCTCTTGCTGAGCTCCTAAATAGGTCGAGTGTGGCTTATGTACCAAGCAGTGACAGTATAGTAATTTGAAATACAGTGGTAGGAGTATGGAAGGCTGCTGCAACTCAACAATAGTTGAGAAAGTAATCCATGAAAAGCGGGCTTCCAAAATCAACAGGGAATTGTTATATCTTTGAAAAGATTTGATTTGACCAGTTATTGTTTATTTAAAACATTCCTCCATCTTTGACATAAATAGAGATATGCTCCAAATCAATGTCCTGCTATTATGATTTTGATGCAGAATAGTACCTTAAGTGCAAAATGATGTCCTAACGTGTGGCCTTGGTTAGTGCAAGAATGAGGTTTTCACATGCAGAGTAGCTTCCAGTATTGTATAGGTCTCAGTATATTTACATCATCTCACATCAAACCTTCAGAAAATGGCAGTATTGAATCCTGATTTCTTAGGACATGTTTTTCAAACCAGTCATTTTGTTTCACCTTTGCTGAACCTCATCCTAGCTGCTGATAATCAGAATCGGTAACTGTTTCCATCTGATGTGTAGTTTCAAACCTTTACCTAAAAACTAAAAAAAAAAAAAAAAAAAAAAAAGCTTGAAAGCTCTATAAGTACTTGCTCACTTTGCAATTATCTGCTTTCCCACCTGTGAATATACATTGGAATATGGAATACAGTAACTGGTACTTGGTAAAGGATATAAAGTGATGCTGTCAAACTGGAAAGCCAGAAGGTAAACTATGGGTTTCTACTTAATCTGCCCAGTTTTTGAAGGGTGCTATGTTTAGTTCCAAAGTGTGTTTCACCTGAAAATCTGAACAGTCTGCCTAGAATTTTCGTAGCTGTGAAATGTGAGCTTCCTTGCTCTAAACCGTGTTCTTTCACGCAGCCCAACTAATCTTTTGATTTTATTAAGGCTGGCACAATTGCTAATGGAATATACAGGACAAAGCAGACCTTGGAACGTAATGTCAAACCAAGTTCTGCAGCTAGCCAGCTCACAAATGAGACAGAGTAGAGTTGCTGCTTTTTGTAAGTAAATGTGTCTTATAAAACCTGCAGAACTAAATCATAGAACCACAGGATGGTTTGGGTTGGAAGGGACCTTAAAGATCATCTAGTTCCAACCCTGCTGCCATGGGCAGGGACACTTTCCACTAGAGCAGGTTGCTCAAAGCCCCATCCAACCTGGCTTTGAACACTGCCAGGGATGGAGCATCCACAGCTTCTCTGGGCAACCTTTCCCAGTGCCTCACCACCCTCACAGGGAAGAATTTCTTACTTGCATCTAATCTGAATCTACCCTCTTTCAGTTTAAAGCCATTACCCCTTGTCCTATCACTACATGCCCTTGTAAAAAGCCCCTCTCCAGCTTTCTTGGTAGCCCCCATTAGGTACTGGAAGGCAGTTATATGGTCTCCCTGGAGCCTTCTCTTCTCCAGGCTGAACAACCTCAACTCTCTCAGCCTCTCCTCATAGGGGAGGTGCTCCAGACCCCTGATCATCTTTGTGGCCCTCCTCTGGACTCACTCCAACAGGTCCATGTCTTTCCTGTGCTGGGGGCCCCAGAGCTGAATGCAGTACTGCAGGTGGGGTCTCACCAGAGCAGAGCAGAGGGGCAGAATCGCCTCCTTCGACCTGCTGGTCACAATTCTTTTGATGCAGCCCAGGATGCGATTGGCTTTCTGGGCTGCGAGTGCACATTGCTGGCTCATACTCAGTTTTTCATCTACTAATACCCCCAAGTCCTTCTCCGCAGGGCTGCTCTCAATCCACTCATCGCCCAGCCTGTATTTGTGCTTGGGATTGCCCCGACCCGTGTGCAGGACCTTGCAGTTGGCCTTGTTACACTTCATGATGTTGGCACAGGCCCACCTCTCAAGGCTGTCAAGGTCCCTCTGGATGACATCCCTTCCCTCCAGCGTGTCAACTGCACCACACAGCTTGGTGTTCTTGGCACACTTGCTGAGGGTGTGCTCAATCCCACTGTCTGTGTTGCCGACAAAGATGTTAAACAGCGCCGGTCCCAATACTGACCCCTGAGGAACGCCACTCAAGTTTCCAAAAATGCCAAACAAGTCAATAAAAGATCTGGTAAACTGCAAACTATGCTGAAAATTGTATTACAGGGACCAATGTGTTTTATTTTTCTTTTAAGGCTTTCGACTCTGTTTCTTACGTCAGTTACTCATGATTTCCATTCATTAGTGGGTTTAAAAAAATTTGTTCATTGGCATTTTATTTTCAGAGCAAGACTAAGCTTTTGAAATTAATCTCATGATCTTCCCACTTACCAATATTTTGTCTGCATGATGGAACAGTTTCAGAGAATGTCAGTTATATTCCTTTGTAATGAAACTAACCCAAATAAAATGTTGACCTTAGCATAAACTGCATTTCTAATTCTGAATGCTATACAGTGTGGCTGAATAGTTGAGAAATGGAAGTTAAAAGCAACATGGCTGAAGGTGATATGCTTTACAAAAATTTAAGATGAATACATGAGAAGAAAGCAAATAGCAAAAGGAAACAAAGTTACAGAGTAAACGCTTATTTCTAAGTGTTCAGGAAGTAATTTTTTTCTCTAACTTGTTATGACTTGAACAGAATTATAAAAAGTATTGTGTCTTCATTTTGGCCAGCTCACTAAAATTGAGTTGTGTAATCTGAGATACGGTCACTCAATGGGAAGGGTACTTAAACAAAACAAACGAAACCCACCAAAACCCCCATACTACTGAGGAAGCGTGATTGAGAACTGTTGTACTGGAGGTTTAAAAGCATGATGTCAGCAGCACCTACTTTGCTCTTTATTTTTTTTGTTAAGGTTCAGCTTGACGCTTGAGGTAAAAAAAATATGTATCCCTTGGGCTGTCCCCCCATCTCTCCTCCCTTTTCTGCTCATAAAGGCAGTATGGCTGTCATTTAAATTCTTAATGGAAAGATCACAGATTACTATCTTGTAATGGTTACTTTTTTTCAGTGTTTCATTTTTACAGCTTTTGCTTGCTCTAATAGTTTGACTTACAGATCTGATCACATACCAGTGTTTTGGTTACATACACCAAAATAAACACACAGCTTCCTGTATTTTTGTTTTTTGTTCATTTAAACTAGATTTCAACAAAATTGCAACTAATTGCCAGTAGCCTGGCTGATTTATAGCAATAATATAAAAATTCTCATTGTTGAGCTGACCACAGTAAAACCTTGCAGTTATAAGATGTTAAGAAACCTAAAACCCGAGCTTCTAATAAAACGTTTATGGCCTTCAACTTTTTTGGCAATAAATTAAAAAAATCCGTTTAGAATGCATATTTTTCTTAAACTGTAATAACATAATTTCCACTCTAATACTTTCCTCCTCCCACGTACAGTCTTTCATTCTACAGTAAAACTTTTCATGCCCTTCACTCGTGCTCTATTCTGTCTCCCACACCCCTCTACTGACTTGCCTTTACCCACTTGTAGAACAAAAAATCACTTCTCTTCTTTGTTTAAAAAGCGTAGGCCTGTGGTACAACAGCATAACTTACTTAAGACCTGGGTGTTTTATTGCACCCAGAGGGGCATGCTGTGTTGTTTGTCTCTCCAGAGGCTGGAGGCAGTGCGTACCTCCTGGTGAAAGACAGCTGACTGTCAGCTCATGGGTGCCTTCTGGCTGGGAAGCGTGTGCTCAGATTTGCTTCTTGCCTTGTGCCCATAAGGTTTCACGTTTACTGTTGCCAAGAGGACATGCTCTCAGCCCCTGAGTAGGCCAACAGCACAGGTTGCCTCTTGACCACTGGCAAATCAGTGAAATTCCTTTTTGAGCTATGTGTTTTAGGGAACTTGTACAGTATGTAATGTAAGAGATCTCAGCAGAGTGAGGTTTTTTTGCAGTTTTGTTTTAAAATTCTTTTTCCTGTGATAGCATGTCCTTTCGATAAAGGAGTAGATGGCAGTATGCTTTTTTTCTAAATTTATGGAGAATGTTCTGTCCTTTCAAGCTAGTTAGACTTTAAATGATTTTCTGTCTCATCAGTTAGAGGAAATAAAAACATTGCAGGAGGTTCCATAGATCAGAAAGTCTGTATATGGTTCACAAAGATGATGGGGTTTTTGTTTGTTTATTCAATGGATTTTAAATGCCTAAACACTTTTCAGGATACAAATCTTGGCCTTTTTTTCTATGTGATACCCATAGCATTAGTACCCTTTATCACATGGATGAAATATTAAAATAAATAAACAGTCTGATGTTCAGGTATGATGGTGATGAAAGCCTTTTGAGCTCTGTATGTCATCAATATTTTGAATAATTTGACCGAAGGGTCTTGTCTCCTGTAGAATGAAGGGATTTTTTTCTTTCTTTTTTTCTTGTTTTAACATCTTGCCTGGTACATACAGTTAGTATCTGTACTCTGGAGGTTATTCATAAGTTTAATGACAACCCTGGTATCCTTGGCAGAGATTCCTTGCTCCTTCACTCTTCTTTTCCTCTCTCCTATGTGACTACTGTAGCCACTGGTATGTTTTAATAATATTTTTATAATCAAAGATGAGCAATTTGCAAAACTTACAAACTACTAGCACATGGAGAAGGTAAGTTAATAAAGATGCTATTATCTTATTAGAAAACTTGATACTATTCATGTTAATGAGGTAACAAGCTGTAGGGTTATGTCTTCTGGGAAGTTAATATATTAACAGCAGTTTCTCTCTACAAACTGATGGGCTGTAGAATAGGTCCTCATTTGTTCAGCTCTCCATACTTCTATACATTGTATAAAAAGTGGATATTTGTTGCCTTCAAGATGCTCTTAAATGGAGGGAGAGTGAGAAGACCAAGTGAATGGAAATGTGTGGAATATGAAAATATTTACTGAGAATACCCTCCATATATATAAAATGCTCTCAATTTTTCTGTTAGATTGAAAGAATTGTTCGTCTGAAAAAAAAATCACCTCAGGTTTCATTGTTAGATATTAAGCACCATGTCAGGTGAATTTAGAAATTTTTTTTTTTTCTTATATCAAAAGAATCCCCTTCAGCTCTTTCCTGGCTGATCTTTGAGAAGTACAGATGGGTACGCAGATCTGTATTTTGTGGTCATTGATATTTTGAGTAGAATATTTGAGAATTTGGACTCTATATTAAGCAAACCTCAAGCTTGCCTTGTATGGTCTTTATGTAATTTTTTTTTCAAGACTACTTTTCCATTATTATACAGGCAGCAGTTTATGACAAAATGGTGACCTATTTGTATAGGAGTTCACAAGTGAGTAACTAGTCTGAATGGCCTAACCTTATGGCCTTAACAGAACAGAAAAGATGTGCCTGAAACTTAATGCTATCTTTTGTGATTGAGTGATATATGAGAAAAATGAAAAACTTGCAAAATGAGCCTCTTTTTGTACAGAACTGTCACTGCTCTGCTTAGCTGATACAGATTCTTTTCAGCTGTCACTTTCAGTACAAAAGAGACGAAGCCCGTGCCTGGACTTACTCCCACTGTCCTAGTCTGATTTTTATCTAAAGCCAAGTCTGATGCCTGCAAGGTTATCGACCATTTTCCCATCAGAGTGCCAAGGTCTAGAATCCTGACTTTTCTGTGTTTTGTAAGTTCATTGTCAGTTTTTAAAGAATCTTTGTTTCAATAATCAACACTAGATACTATTTTTCTCCTGTGGTGGGGGATAAAAAAACATTGTCAAACACAAATATTCTGCTCTCTTCATACTCCAAAATATATGATGGTCTTTTAAGTTCTTTTTTCTTTTTGTCTATACATCTTAAAAGTATGTTAACTTGAAAATACTTCAATTTTCAGCAAAAAGCAGCTGTGTACCTATTTCGTTCTTAAAAGTAGGAGCTGCTTTAAAGTCCTACAGCCGGTAATCATGACTGAAACAAGAAATACTAATACCTTTGTGGGAAGGGGAAGGAAGGGCTGGGTGATATTTAGGATATTTGTGATAGCTGCAAAGTGTGTGTATTGCAATTGTACAGTTGTCTCAAGCATTTTTTTCAGTAACGCTTAGTCTTGATGTGCTGTTTTCTTGTCAATCCAGTCTCAACATTCTAGCTAAGCGGTAGGAATTTCTTTGGTAGAGCCTTCTGCTAGAAATAAATAAAATAAAACAACAGTAATGCTTTTGGGTTGGGGAGTGGGGAAATATTTGCCAGACGGGAGAGGGGTGAGTGAATGGGGTGTATATGAGTGCATGCCTCTGCACACATCTGAAATGTAGAAAGAGAAATAAAACATAACTGTGAGTGGCTGTTTCATTTTCTGTTCCACATGTGCAAAAGAAGCAAAACACTCTCAGGTCTGAAATAGAGCAGTGGTTCTTATTTGTTCTTTTGGTGATCTTGGTTTTATAAGTCAGCAGAAAGAGACAGTTTATCCTTGGTCTATGATGTTTATGATTTAGAATTTTTTTTTTTTTTGATTGCTAGATATCAATTCCTGGTGGAAATGCTATACTACTTGGCTGCTGTTTTCATTACTCTTTCATCCTATTGCAGTTTTTAGAATGGAATATACTGTAGGTAGCATCTCTAACGGGTATAAATTGTTATACAAGTGCATGATTGAGGTAACACTGTATGGTGACACATGCAGTTTCAAAATGCCTTGTAAATCAGGTAGTATTTTACTCCAGCCTTCTTCCTAGTAGCGACTGAAGCTTCATAACAGAAGGGTTTTTCTTGGTTTAGTTTTGATTCAATGGTTGAGATAAAGGATGTGTTTCTAGAACTTTAGCAACCTTGAAAGTTTGTTTCAGGTCAGGTTAAATTCCTCTTAGTTACTGAATGTTTTTAACAAGACCAAAAGGCTGTGTTCACAACAACGCTGAAGTTCAAGGTACTGAACGAGTGAGGGAGACTTACTTTTGAGGCAGAAATGTGGCATGGCATGGTGCCAAAGCTATTGAGCTCTCCTCAACCTGCGCTAGCTTGCAGAATGCACAAAGGTGCGGAGCCTTGCTGTCTTTCTCAAGTAACATTATCTATAAAATGTTTGGGTATAAAAGATGGTGAGAAACTTGATGTCCTTGTAAATCCCAGTTAAGGTACACAACACTCGTTACTTTAATTTGCAGTTTTTCCTATGCATGAACTAGGAGCATGAACCTTAAATGAGAGCTATTATAACTAATGTTTGGGATAAAAAGTACAATGCATGACTTACTTAGAAAACACACATTGAGAGAATGAGTTGTTCTTTCTATAAATGTAGTCATTTGCATTTTGTTTCACCAAAAACTTACTTGAATATATTGAACTATATTATCCTAATGTAGTCTCCTGATTTTATATTTACATTTATTTGAAGTTCTTAAATAAATATGTCTAAAACCTGCTTACTGTTGTTTTATTTAGAAGTAAGGTTAGGTCATATCTGAATCATGTTGTAATCTGTTACATCTTAACTGGTAGAGTTTTAAACTGAGATTTTAAATGCCTTTTTTAACACTGTTTTTGTTTCTGTGGTGCGTGCTGATTTCTAAACTGTGTGCAAAAATATGGGGAGTGGATTTGTCTCTTGGCCAACTATTTTTTTTTTTCCATCTTATAGGTGGCTATTATTCCTATTTCACAAATACTGAATAGCTGTAACTGCTCCACAGTTAAGTACATTTATATAAAGTTCAGCGACAGCAGGTGTCCCAGGGACTATCTTACTGAAGATGGAAAGAAAATTGCTGTATATGGCACATGGCAAAGTGAAACTGTTATCCTTACTAATTATTCAGTAATTTAGATGTGTTGTATTTTTTTTTCTTTTCCCCAGACAGTAAAGTCTATAAAAGTCCGTGACAAATACTGCTTTCACATATTTCTGGTACAGCAAACAAACCTTGTTCTTAGTAAGTTTTTGTTTTACAGGAGGCAGGCTATTATCTGTGCCTTTCCTCATCTTTCTTCTTGCGCAATAGTGCCTTTGCGATGCTTCTAGTTTGATTGGCAGGTTGGCATATTTAGGCATGTCTGAAATACAGACTGTGTGTTTTTCATTCAGAATCACACAAACTATGCCACGTTTGAAGTAAGTTATTGAAGCTTTGTCTGCAAGAATAATGGGTTTAAGAATTTAAACTGGAAAACTTGTACAATCAAAATTCTGTGGTTTTTTTTTTTTTAATAGAAGAGAAAAAATACATCCATCAAACATGAATGGAAAAGAAATCAAAATGAGGCAATCCTGACCAGAAACCAAGTTCTAGTCTGAAGTTTCTCCACTGACTCTTCTTGTGTTTTGCCATTCAGTAAAAAGCAAAGGGCTGGGAAACAGCAGTAGAGGTGGCAACTCTAATTGCCTGTATTAAAAATGCTTGTGAATGAGCCTTCTCTGCAGCTGTATCCAGGAGATGGGGGTGGGGGAGTGGAGGGGAACCAAATCCAACAACTTCCCCTGCCTGCCCAATAGAAACACTGGATGAGTGAAAGTGTGATGAGTAAATTTTTGGTTTTTTTGGTCAGGCAAACAGAATATACCCTAGACTCTAGTGTAAGTATATAAATATTGGGCTCTAGTTGCAATGGGAATCGAAAACATAGTAAAAATGTTTCCTTAGTCAAAGTAATTGAAGAAGAATTAGTTTAATTTTGTAAAGTATGTAAAGATGTATTATCTCATTCCAACCTCCAAAACATGTTTATTCAAATAAAAATTGTTATATAAAATTTACACTTTCATGGACTTCAAGTTTTTTTAATGTAAGACAGCTACCATATCCTAAAACATCCAGTGTTACAACCTTCCTAAAAGATATTATTTCCCCCAGTTCACTTGATGGGTGAAATCATAGTGATTTTTGTCTATGACAGCCCTTCTTTTACTTCAGTGAAGGTAGGATCAATGTGTACCCAAAACCTGACACCAAATCCTGTTGATCTATGGACATGGATTAGTGGTATTTGGGATGCTGAAAGTTTTGGGCTGCTTCCAAGTTAGTCCCTTTGGACCTGAAAGAGGGATAGTGTTCTTGTTACAGTATGTTATAGTGTACTTATCAGCTTAGATGATAGCTCAGATCTCTGTATTCCTCAAAAGGGTCACTATTAATTCTTTATTTTCTATTGTGTAGTTACCTTATGTATTCCACTTTGTTTTGCATTGTGTGTGTGTTTAATCCAGCTTATTCCACTCTACACCCTGTAATTGAGTGTTGACTATAAAAAGCAATGGTAGTAAATTATGAGACTTATATTCTTGGAATGAATTTTATGACCAATTATCCTATTTTTGTCTCTGATATTTGAAGGGAAATGGGAGACATTCAAATGCAATTCTGGGCATTGTCAATCTTTTCAGTGTTGTTTCAGTATTAAGGTTAATAGAGGACTATACAGAATTTTGAATAGGATTTTCAATCAAATGCGTATGTTCAGTGTGTATGAAAAGCACTATGAGGTTATTATAATTGTGTTCAATGAAGAAATGATCAAATTAATTTCTATATTCGGCAAACTAGTAAGACCTAAGAGTATCCCATAGCTGCTTGAAGGATAGTTACAAAAATGATGGAGCTGAATTTTTCTCAGTGGCACCAGATTGGCCACAAACTGTGACATGGTATGTTCAGGTTAGACACGAGGAAGAAGTAGGAGGAACACTACTGGGAGGCCAATACAGCCCTGGAACAGGCTGCCTGGAGAAGCTGTTGAATTTTCCATCTTTGGAAGTCTTGAAGACTCAGCAAGACAAAGCCATGCCTGACCTTTTCTAGTGTTGATGACAGTCCTGCTCTGAGCAGAAGGTTGGACTGCATGACTTCCAGAAGTATCTCTCAGCCACTCCAAAACTTAAACCAATTAGGCTTTTGTTCATCCTCTATTCTCTTTCTTTTATTTCCCCATTCTAAAGTGACTGTGGCTCATATGTTTATTTGAAAAAGCAAGCAACGCTATCAAAAGGCATATCCTACACAGAGTAAGGCATTCACAAATGACATTCACAAACTCTTCTTTCTGAGAGAAAATAATAATACCAAATGAATTCCCTCCACTGATAGCATTTGAAAACCATCCTACTTTTCACTCTGGAAGAAAACAAAGCTGATAAAGAAATGTTTTGGGTTTTTCCATAGTACTTAAAATCTTGCTTTCCACTTGAAAAAATAACAAAAAGTATTTTTTTCACCCCAGAAAAAAGTTAATGACAAATAAAATATTAAGCAGACCTATGGGAACAATATATATAAACAAAAATTCATCTTATTATTTCTGTGAATAGCATTCACAACACTGTAATTTAGTTAAGTTTATTTCAAACCTGTTTTATGACCTGTGAATAATTTTTTATATCTTTGCTGCTTTTAAGCAGTTGCCCTAAGTCAGCTGCCGTATTCTTCTTACCTTTAATTGGAAGTTGTTGGGTACTACCTCATCCTCTATCTGATTTTTTTTTTTTTAATCTGCTTTTCTGTGGATACTGTCAATGATTTCTGTCTTGTTTAGTAAATTCAGTTCCAAGCTGGTAACTCATCTTTATCATTAATATTTTCAGCATTTACACTTTCACGAGGTTTCCTTTTTACTGTGTTTAGCACTGCAAATGTCTTATTGCTGTACTCTGAAATTCAGGGAAATTAAGAGCCCCTATCTCTTTCATGGTGAGGTGTGGTACGCAGCTTTTCTGTGGTTATACCAAGTCACTCACATTTAAGCTGTTTCCCTCTTCATTTCTGTGATGAAGTCTGGCATAGTACAAAGTAAAAAAATATAAACGTGAGGACTAAATGCTGAGCTATTCCTGGCAGAGAACAGAAAAGCGGCAAAGACAGAATAGATCTGAAAGGGGTTATACTATCTACTCAATGTTATCTACTGTATTTTCTGTAATTTGTGGTCCAAATGTGATATTTTGTAGTGCCAGAATTGATACTGTTTCATGCTCTCTTTGTGGTCTTGATTATTACATGCTTTTGCTGTGTGGTCAAAATGAGGTGTTGCAAAGGGAGAAAAAAATGCCGGGAGCTGAACATTGTTTCATAGAAGAAAGATAAAAAAAGGTGGGAATGAAGATGGTGTTCACATTATATACATGAATGGCAGTGAGTGAAGTGGCATGTTGAAAATATAAATGATAAAGATTTAGCTCTTTGTTTATCGCCTTTTATTAAAAATAATTACATTCCATATTAATTGCCAATTTATTGTAGGTAAAAAGACATCTAGTGAAATGATGGGCAATGTAGGGTGTTCTGTTTGTTTCTGACAAAATCATTTTGGTGTAATGCACAAACCCTTTCCCAATTGAAAAGGAATTTCAAAAGGTAGAGCTATCTCTGCCTTACATTTTCTGTTTTCATAATGAAGAATATTCTTTACTTGAGGTGGTATAACTCTTCCAGGTCAAAGCAGGGTTAGTTGATTTTTCATATTCAGGAGAAAGGTATAGTTACATTTGAGTGCATATAAGAAAATTATGATGGCCTAAGGGTAGACCTATTTACACTACTAGACAATGAACCAAAAGCGTATATTGCACTGTCCACCTTTTATGTCTCTTAGCAAGTGCTCTTTATTATCCAGCTCAGAGGAAGGATCATCCAAAGTTGCAGGTTGCTCAGCAGGTTCCATAAACAATTCTTCTCAGTCAATCTGAGACTTAAGCAGACAAAAGCTGAATGGATATTGCTTTTCAAATTAGTACTGCTGTGTAATTAATTGCCCTTAATTAGCAAATCTTTCTTTAAGTATTCAGACTGCAGTGATGTAATTTGTTTTGCCAGGTAGCTCATCACATAACAGGACAGTTCAGCTTGGTATGGAAAGCTGCTTTTAACATACTCCAAGTAATTGCATGTTTCATTGAAAGTGTTTTGATTGAAACAGTGGTGATGTATCTGATGAGCCTCAAATTGTCTTGGGCCCAACCTGTCCTTCCAGCTGGCTTGCTGTTGCTTTACGATAAGAGATGGGTGTTTGGGCAGCATGCTCTCTGGTAATTGAATGCTGTTCCCTGTGCTATGCTCAGCTAGATGCTCAGAGTTTGGAAGGGCATCCATGGGGGAGGCATCCCTCCTTTGCTGCACCCACAGGGACTGGTATGTGGAACTAGGAACAGTGTTTACTGTGATGGTGAAATACCTGCAAACTGACCTGTAGCTGGTGAGGTTAGGCCAGCCTGGATCAAATAAGGTATCCCTTCTACAGAGAGGCAAATTTAACTTTGTGACAGTATTTTTATATTTTATATAATTTTATATTGTGGCAGTATTTGTGATAGATGTGCTGTGATAGTATGCGGTGGTGATAAAATTCTCAATTTCCTTTTAAACTGAGTGGTATGTGTAGCCTAGTACATAGTTAGTGCCCTCATCTGCTTGACTTATTTGAATTTTCCACACACTACTGGGCAATAGAGAAATACAGATCTTGGAGAGATGAATGTAATTCTTACTATGATGAATGTTGGTATTTTTGAAACTCACAAACAAGTGTACAAACTGAGGTGCCAGGCATCTTGAACCAACACAAGTTATTTTGCATTGTGCTCATGGCTTTGCTACAGCAGTTCAGAATAGAGTCCAAGAATAATCTGTAAATGGGGAATTCCAGTTTTGGTTTTAAGTAGACATTGTAACATTGCAACCAGCATTTGTATCCAAAAAAACCCCCAATTTGTCAAATAAGGGAGGGGGTTTTTTTGTTTTGTGGTTTTTTTTGTAGTCAGAGGTGGCTGGAACGTTGATTTTTACATGTGTATCTGGGCAGCATAAAAAGAAGAAAGAACTTACAGATTTAGAAGGAAAACCCAGTTCACAAGTTAACGTATAAAATTGTGGTGCTCAAAGCCAGGGATTTTACAAGTTTTAAAGCAAAGATACTGCTTTGTTTAGCTTACATTTAGGGCCTTGAAAAAACACTTTTGAGTGTGTTACAGCAGGAACTACATGGAAAAGAGGGTGGAGTTTGGGGAGAACTGGAATACAGTACAAACCAAGTGAATGCCTGATCAGGAATATCTGTTGTTTTCTTGAGTCCATACTTTCATTACATTTCACTTTCTGTCTTGGTACCTTTTGTTTTTCTGTGTCTCATTATACAGAGCTGAGGGGGGAAAAAATACATGTTGATCTTGTTTATGGCTTGTTTATTGTATATCTGTGTTTTGTTTCACAGTAAAGTGTGCTGCTACTTCCTTAACTTTATTGTTTTCTATTTCTCAGTCTGTATTTCAAAAAAGAAGCTGCATGTTTTCTCTTCAAAATGAAGAATTACAATAGATTTCATGTATGAAACACCTGCACAGTAGGAAGTGAAACAGAACTTTTTAGCTCTCACTGTTTTATGGCAAGATTTCTGTTGCCTTTCCTTCCTGTAAACAAAAGGAGTCACTTAGAGAATAGGAAATAGGCTGTTTACAGGATATTTTCTGTATGAAAGGAAGGAAAAGTGCCTTTACGGAGATCAGCCTATTGTGTTGGGAGTATTGGAAGTTATATGCAGTTAAATTGAGTTTAGTGTTCGGAGCGAAAAAAAATGGCAAAATACATGTAATCACGGCAGTGTTGACCCTGAGAAGCGCTAGGTGCCCCCATTAGTTGCTGAAATGAAAGCAGGAGTTAGGATATGGAGTGCTTTGGTTTGGTCCCCAATCCTATGTGTAACCTGTGATCACTGTAAGAACTTGATCAGGTATAAGCTACATGTCAAAATAAAAACTAAGAGCTTATGGAATGTGGCTTTTGTTTAAAAGCAAACACTTTTGATACTTGTACTTTTAATTACTGATTCAAGTTACTTTTGCACATCTGTCTTCCAGCTGGCTGTCTTTGAAATACAGTTGTCTTTGCTAAAAAAAGTCATAATTGGATTTGTCTTGAAAGTAACGGTTTCAAATGTACGTGTAGAATGTACATATTTTCAAAGTTCTGCTTCACCTGTGAAATATATTAACTATAATTCTGGTGTGTGTCAGGATATCTTATTCTTGCCTGTGTTATAAAATGAGTTTCTGTGAATGGCTATTTGATTTTCATTTATCTTTTGTAGCACCAGCAAGAACCTTTATCACCAGTAAGAATTGTGGATTAGGTATTTAACTCTAAATTCTGTTTAAGCATTGTAGAATAATCTGACTTTCTTGAAACTTCAGTTGTATGTATAAGCTGATAGGACAGACAATAGTTTTGCCAATAAAACTGAGCAGGGTAGAGAAAAATATGCATACAATATTACTTGTCATTAGCTGTATCTTTTATCTGCAGTTCTTTTGCTGTAGACACACTTGAAGATAGAAATTTATTGTAGCAGGTTTTGCCATTTCTTTTGCTCCATATATTTAAAGTACTTAATGCTTGAATACTGAGGAAAAGCAATTGTAAGCATGGAAATGAAGAAAGTAAAAAATCTTGCTTGCTTAATAGATACCGAACTCCACTTCTGGTTTCAAAAGTGGTACTTAAATACAAAAAGCCTTAACAGCAGTGTTCCCTGTTACAGAAATGATTTTTTTTTTTCTTTTTTTTTCCCCCTGCATGATGGATCCAGTTCCTCACACAGAAATTCTAATGCCTGGGTATTTCAGTCTAATTTGGCAAATAAGACTGGTGTGTGTGCATGTGTGTATGTAAATGGCAACCGAGAGTGGTCTATCTTCTGGCATGTCTTGGCGAATGGAGTATGTGCCCTGTCTTTGTCCTTATAGAAGAAACAGAATGATTCCTTTGCTGCCTGTGTTTGGTTTTGTGTTCTTCTAGGCCAGAAGTGTCTGTCTGCTTGTTTTGCTTTTAATTCTTTCTTCATTCTAGGTAGAGTGTTACCAAAAGAGCTACTGCAAGTCATGAATGAGACTGTCTAGGTATAGAGGAAAGCATAAGGTTTCTTCTTAAAACTTTGGAGTCTTGAAGAAACAAATGCCCATAGTATCCTACAATCTAGGCCAAATGACTCCAGCAAGGCATTAGATAGTCTTTGTGGTGCTATGTGGAATTTATTTTCTTGGACTACCTATAATTTTGAACATAATATTTTTTCAGAGTGAATGGGATCTCAGATGTAATTACGTTCTTGTCCTGAATATTCTTTAATGAGGAAACTACTAGGTTTATATTTCACATGTAAGACATGGTTTCTTTATACATCTTGCAAATGTAATAAATCCAGCTTATTTTTGTATGTATGGAGTTTGAGACAAACTTCTCTCGTAGATTTGCTAGGCTTACCTGTCAGAGATTTACTGCTGCTTCTTCCCTCCCATGAAAGTTCTACTATTTTGCCTCAGATAACCCAACAGAAATATGGCCCCTATACTGCGAGTCGAGCATGTTCAGGGTACATCAGACTTGCTGTGGAGACTGACTGCAGCAAGTTGATATTCTGGACGTACTGAACTTGCTGTGGAGACTGACTGCAGCAAGTTGATATTCTGGACGTACTGAACTTGCTGTGGAGCTTACCACTGCAGTGACCGTCCGTAGAGTGTTTCAGAGCACTAGGAAGCCTGCTTGCCACTGGGCTCTCCTGACGAGGATGCTGCCCTTATGCCCATTCTTTCTGGAATCAGTTTCTTCTGCATAGCCCAAACTTATAGGGTAGAGAAAGAAAACTGGGCCAGAGAAAATCAGTTGTCTGGTACTAGTATTATTCTCTCTTTCCAATTTTCCTATGATAACAAAGTAGGAATAGAAAATATTAAAAGACTAGACATAAGTAATATCAAAGATTCATGCAGAAAATTCATGTTTTTGTAGTTGAAAATGAGGTGCATTGTATGGCAGGCAACAGTTATGAATGTCTGACCTTTTGCCAAACAGGCGTACTAACAAGGATTGGCCTTCTTAATCTATTTAGGAATTACTTCTTCCTGTGTTTCAGATTATCTTACGTGAACTCTTCTTTGCCTTGTCATTGGCCAAGTTGGCTTCCTCAGTGACATACCCTGCAGAAGCAAGGCTCTAGTTTTCAATTCCAGAGGACGTTTAGAACAAGAAAAGACTAACAAACCAGCAAACAAGATGCACGTATTACTTCCTGGAGAATAAAGCAACCCACGTGGGACTCTGGGAATAGTAAAAGATGAGATGTCCAATTAAAACAGATGTATGATAATCGCCTTAGGCACACAAGTCTTATGATGTCTAATGCTACAAATAAGTTTTAAAGTACATTTAGAGAAAATAGGCATAGTTACTCCTGATTTCTGATTTAGAATTTGTTACTTTATGTGAGTTTAAGGGAACATACATTACTTTGTTTTGAGTATTTTTTCATTTGTGGACCTTCATGACTGTAGGGGTAAGATGTTATGAAGAAAACTCTTAGAATGCTGGTGAAATCATGAATTATTTTTTAAATATATTACAATATTTTTCTTTTCAATTCTTAAATTTTTTTTTTCCTGATGCAGTGTTCTGCATAAGAACTTTGGATTAAAAAAAAAAATTAATATGTGGATAAAGCCTAGTGTTTTCCTTTTTGGCTGCCTCAGAAAAGAGCTACATAATCCTCTAAATCCTACTTTACTCTGTGGATCAATTGATTCCACTTTCTTCTCCCATAAACAGGCAATCTGGAAATTGTCTTTGAGACAGATGTTTGAAGCTTGCTCTTCTAATGATTTGCAATGTATGAAGACATCTTAAGGGTTTTTTTGTGAGAAAGACAATATTAATAATGATAATATTTTCACAAAATTATTTATAGAAAATTGAATCCAGTTTCTTTTGGAAAATTGACCAGATTCCATAGCCATTCTAAAAAATTTATTTTCCATTTTTGCGGTTGCTTTCTTCTTGTGTATTTACTTTTCTGGTTCTCCCTCTGTGCTGACTAATGGCTGATGTTTCCTCTTATCCGGATAATATAATTTATGAATCCAGAGGCTCCTATTGGAAAATAAGGATGGATTCTGGTTATTCTTATCTGTAACATAGCCTGGATAGGCTTATTGAATATTTTTGTGTGTTTTTATGTATATATATTTGATGTAGTTTATGATTCAATTTCAATTTTACATTGGAATAAATGTCTATCTCACAGTGACACTATGAGACTATAGGATGGAGTTGTACCTATGTAGAAGTATGTGTATAATTTATGAATTGTGATAATCCTTGTTTTAAATCATTTTCTCCAGTTTGTCAGCTTAGACTAAAACACATGCTAGTCTACAATTGGTACAAGGATGTATAGTTTTGCTCCCAGTAATAATCTAGGTGAAAAAACAAATCTGTCCTGCTGGACTTCCTTTCATTCTTCAGCTGTTTGTTTTACCCTGTACAAGGATTGTTTAGAATTTGGATACTCTTATTTCTTAGGGGTTTTAGATGTTGTTAGTGTGTTCTCAAGTTCTTCCACGATTCATGAAGAAAAAAGTTAAAATGCTTGTCTCTGGCTTTAGTTTCAGCTTTTACTTGAATGAGGTTTATGTTTGAAATTTGTCTTCATCAGATGTAATTTTTAGGCTAGGAATGAGATTTTTCTTTTTAATATCCTGGTTTTTTAATCGTGTCTTCTGTTGGCAAACAGATTAGTCATCTAATGATGTTGGTCAACTACTACTGGTATAGTTTAGTTTTGTTTTACCTCACCCATAAAAGCTATACTGGCAAAGTGTTTGCTCAAGCTCTAGGTTGTAACTACACCAGGAGGTTTTTGCTACTGTGAGCATACTGGTAAAAGTAGACTTAAGTGGCTGCCTAGTTTTGGCTAGGCCTAAGATGAAGATGATTGTAAACTGTCCTGCATTCCATCTGTATGGGCTTTTTGTTTGTTTATGTTACTGCTGTCTGTAACACCTAGATTTGCAGTTGATTTAGGATTTTGAGGCTTTGTGTTCTTTTCCATTGTATGCACTACTCTGTAAAATACTCACTAGAATTATTTTTATCCCTATGGTGGTGATTTAGTACAGGAAATAACATCTGTTCCTGCTGTGTGTGTGTTTTCTTTTTCCCTTCTTTCAATATGAATGTAACATTGTGTATTTTCAAGCTAGATTTTACTATCTGAGGTCATGCTAAAATGAACTCCCTTTGAAACTGTGTTAGCACAGATATAAAATAGAAAGCCAAATCACCTTATTGGTACATGATAGTTTTATGTTCTATATCTCTGTATGTTGATCAGACAGACCTACCTAAAATATTTTTACTTCACATATACTTTTATTTTTCTTCATTCAGAAGTAAATGTAAAAATGTCAAATGTAAAGTTTGCAGCGTTAGATACTTTATTAGCTGTAAGTCATCCCACAGATTCTCACTGAATGTTTCTAAACTTTTTGGGTGAACTGACTACTATCTTCCTTCAAAACATTTTATGGAACTTCACAAATTTTTCTCGTAATTGAAAACGTTATTAGACCACTTGCTTTTTATAATATGGTTCTAGAAATAGCTGCGGACACTTTATCATGACCTTTGAAGCAGAGCCATAATGAAACAGTCCGATGGTTCAGTAGCTACTGGTTCATGACCTCTTCCCCTAGCAAAGCTTTTTTCCCAGTTATTGCCAGGAACTTGCAGAGATAACAGCTTTAAATTCTCTGTGGCAACACGTACATATGGTATGTGTTACACTGCTGAATTTTAAAGCCATCGAGTTGTTCTTGATATTTTATTTTCACATATAAATTAGTAGATTCTCATTTTACACAAGTGTTCATTTAAGATTATTGTTTTTACTTATGCCTTAGTAGCATAAGTGGACATGTTCACCTAAAAAGAAAAAAAAACCAAACCTTTCTCATTTGACTTGCAGGTATCTCCATTTTACTGATATCAGAAAAAAAGTGACTCAAGTTGGCATCCTTTATGAATCCTTCTAGCCAAAGGTAAGCATAATTTGTAACGAGTGACAAATATATTTTTAGTATGTTTGTAGCATCACACTGCCTTTTAGATAAAATGGCAGCTGTGCTACTATCTTTCTTGATGTTTGACATCTCACAAATAGAATTTCTTTGGGATATCTAGAGCATCTTAACAAACCCATAAGAGAATCGTTTGTATGGCTCGGCATACAAGTGAAGTTCAGTCTTTTTTTTAAATCTGAACTTGGCAGATTGCCTCTCATTAATATTGAAGCATATGGTACAATGACTTTGAGGCAACGTTTATTATACAGCTGTTATTATATAGAAGGATGATTGCATTCCTTAATGTATTGGATAAGCCAAAAATAAAATCATAATTTTGGTGATTTGGAAATTCTTGGCTTGGTCTTCCCCTGGAAAAGAGCTAATATGACTGGAAATAGACACTAGCATAATACGCTGAAAGAGCGCCCTTTCTAAGGGCTAATTAGGCTGTTTGTAGAAAATCCTGAGCCTACAGTTGCCAAAAATCATGATATCTTGATATTTTCTGCAACAGAAATTAAGAGGTGCAGTCATACTCCTATAGCTCCTAACTCTGCAAACTCTTTGATCTAGTCCAACTGGATTGTTTTATAGTTCTAGCGTGTGGCTCAGGTTTAGAAATGCGTCATGTTGGCTGAACACAATCTGTCATCTAATGAAGACATGCTCCCTTGCAGCACAGTGAAGAAATGAATAATTTATTGGGGGATGAACACCTTCCTGTCCAAGTGTGCATGCGTGTTTATTCTATACACAGAAAATAAAAAATGAGTAAAACCTGCTTTTGGGGTTTTATAGATAAATTGTTTACTTTCAACAACATGCAAACATTTGGGAAGTATTTCACTACAAACTTGAAAAACTTGATTCAAATTCATTCCTTATATTTTCACACCATGGATTCACCAAGAATACTAAAATCTAGAGAGAAATCTGCCACATGAATAATTCTTCCGTTAATATATCTAGTAATGTGGTCACTGTCAGACATTGTAAATATGTACTGTAACTATTTTTGTTTGAAGAATGGAGTATCATATTGATAATGATAAAAAGTGGAAAATAAATTGTGTATAATTGTGTGAGACTTGAGTAAGAGTTTCAGAATTATGCTTAGCTGCTTGTGGTCCAAATGAAAAACTTCCAGTCTTTTACAAACTGTTGAAGAAAACTAACTTAAAAGAAAAGCAATGATATATATGCAAAATTAGCAATATGGATTTCTCATATTACAAGGTGAGAGAGATAGTAGTGAGAAGGGAGTAGTAGTTGTGGGAGATTTCTCTTGTAGAGAAGAAATAGACTAGCACAGGGCCACAGTATAACTTGTGGCTCATGCAATGTTCATGGGGCAGTCTAATGTCAAACATGTATCAGAGGTGTGTACCAAAAATTAAAGGTAAGAGGTAATAAATGTTTGTAGATTTAAGGCTACACTTTGATATAACTCAGCATTTCAAAATTTTACAGCTGCTGTAGGAGAAAGTAGGAAAGTAAAATGCTGAAAACTTTTCTTAAAGACAAGCTCTCAAATTGTTCCCACTTTCATGTTAGCACTAAGTTACCCTTCAATGGGTGTCATAGGAAGAAGTGCTGTACTTGTGTTCCTTCTTTCTATGTAATGGGCAGGTTTGGAGGAGGCGGAGGGAAAGTTGAGTCCCTTCTACCTCCCTTCTTTCGAGATTAGTAAGATGAGGATATGCTGAATCTGAAATCAAATCGGTTAGAAGAAGGTAATCTTCTAAGCTAGGCTGCTAATTTTTGTAGTAGTCACTTTTTCTCTTTTGTCTTTCTCTTTTGCACAAAGCACAAAAAAAAGGAATGATATACCTTTATACCTAGGAAAATAGTAAATTCTGAGAAACTAGTCGAATTTAGCTTTTTTTCAGATTATTGTTATAACTGAAATGTTGGGCTTTGTAAGAGTGGATAAATTTTATATAGACAAACTATAAATTATATATGATTATAAATAAATAATATTAAATAAGTTACACTTCATATTTTTATTGTATTCATTCTAGTCTCTTCATTTCCAGTCTTTTCAAGCACCATACTTCTGCAGTAAATACAGTGCTCCATTACTCTATGTTCTTTTACACAGGAAGAATGTAAAAGTTCATTACTGAAGCTGGTTAGAAGCTTCTATTTTATGACAAAAGCTTATTTTGCATGATCCATTTTTTTCTAAAATATTCCTATTTTGGAGCAGGAAAATAAAACTACAATCTATTTCTTTCTTTCTTTCTTTTTTTTTAAAATGGAACGATCCCAAAATCTTTCACTGTTTGTAAGTTCAACGCTAAGCTATGTTTGCCTAGGAGGCAAACTGAACTTGTAAAGTTGTGCTCAAGCATCTAATGTCCATGCTGGTGGCCAGCTTTTCTGACTAGGCTGCATCTGGTGTGAGGCAATAGTTTTCTTTCTGACTGAGGCCGGTATAGTCCTGCAGTTCCCATGACAGACATCTACAGCATAGGTGAGATACCTGACCGGGGAGGCCAGCCAAACATGGGAGATGGAGCAGAGAGAGGGCAGAATTTCTAACAACAGCTGCTTGTGAAGTACCCATGCCTGTTTAAGATACAGGACAGGGTTGTCCTTCCAGAATATTCCAGGTGTTTCAAATGCAGGCTTGAAGATAATTTCTGCTTTATACTTTATAATACTCTACATGCAATTGCAATTTGTACTTTCTTTTTTTTTCCCACTGTAGCAGTTTTCTGTCTGTACCATATTGATGGCACCAGTAAAACTTTTAACTTTCATTTCCAACTACATATTGTTTCTAGGAGAAAAAAAATTTCTGAAAGAAGGATTTATTTTTTACTATTATTTTATTTAAATTTATTATGCATTCAGAGATTTGTATGAAGATAACCACTTTTGGATTCTGTACAGGTTTGTCAATCTATTCAAAAGATCTTCGATTTAGGAGAGTCTGAATAATTGACAGTACTTGCCCGTGGTTTGGCATGGTTGGCTTATGCTTTGATGCAAGAAAATCGAACTTTCTGTCCAGCCACCTGAGCCCCTCTGCCTTCTGTGTGCTACAGCAGTTAAACTAGGTGGATGCTCAATAGCTCAATCATTTATCAGGTTTTAAGTGGCTTCCTTTGCTCAACTTAATAGTTTCTTTCCCCTTCTCATCTAAGACTCCATTTTTCAATGAATGGTCTGTTCTGTAATGTGAAATAAGATCACCAGACTCCTGTGTTACTGAGCCTGATGAAGCTCTGCTATATTAATCGCGGTGTAGAACATACCTCTGAAAATCTTATCTACTACTTTTCGCATAAACAATGTGTTTTGCTTCAGAAATAGTCAGACTGAGACAATATTGTAACATATTTTGTATTTTGTGTTGTCAAGAATATCTGCATTTGAATAATGCTGATTATGTAATAAGAACTTAACACTGGTAAATCTAGTCTAGTATTGTATGATAACCACTTCTAGTATTGCATTTGCTTTATCTTTTGGCTGTATAGTTAGCCAAGGGATAGTAAGTGTTTAAAGAAATCTGGAAGAAGCTGAAAAATATAATTTGTAATTCTCTTTTGCTCTCTTTCGGTGGTTCAAAGTAAGAGTAGTTGTACTATAATAATGCTGCAAAAAGAATGAGGATTACAGATGTCTCATCTAGCATGTGCTGATATATTAATGAGGTACATTCTTTTTCTTTCATAATTTGCAAGGTATGTAACACAAGGAATGTAACACAAGGAATATTGCTGTTTACAGCTGGGAAAAGAAACTTGTGGTTTGCTCATCCATGAACTAAATACACATTGACTTTTGGTTTTTGTTTGCTTGTTTGTTTTTGTTCCATATATCCTGTGAAAATGCTTATGTCAAAATAATTCTCTGGGTATAGCTTACAATTATGGTAGCATTGGTACTGATTAGCAGTTTTGGGAATCCTGATTTTGAAGTACGTAACCTAGAGTATTTTGTAGACCATAAGAACTTAGTCACTCTTTTGCTATTGTAAGTACAGGCATGAGAAGATAGGAAGGTATTCCCATTGTAGAAAACTGACAGTGGTTTTGCATCTGAAGACAATTAAGTAGTTAACCATTTATTAAAGAGTGGTAACACTAAAAAGTAAAAAATATTTGAAGTTTGTTTCTGTTTAAGAGGTATTTTAAAAGTGGTTGCACAAAACTAAATGTTTGTGAAATGTTTACAATTTCAGCTACTTAAAAAGGAATCTAAATTACTTACATTAAGTTGTTTAGCTCTTGCGACTGCACAGGCCTACATTATATCTGTAGATGTACTGTTAAGGCAGAGGAACAGATAATAAAATTAGAGGCTGTAAATCCACATAGAATATATAAGTGCCAGATTTAAGTGATAAACTTACCCATATTTGCCTAAGTCATCATCTGCTTCCTGGGTGACCTTTTCATTGGGAGCATGTGTCCTAATATATGAAGCGAATATAGAATCAGTAAACCTAAATGCAGCATTTGGTCTTAGTTTTGCATCCAGTGGCATATTCCCTTTTAATAATAAATAAATTTAAAATAAGTCCACCCCTCTTCACCTTTAGCAACTGATAAACTGAACCACTAGCTACGGAACCACTATTCCTTTCTTATTTCTGATAGTTATTGTATAGGGTCACAGGTAAGTGGGACAATTTATCCAGTCTTGAAGTTTGGTATTTTGGTAGTATATTTGTGACCTAGGAAAGAACCTGCTTCTACAGGCTTGTGTATATATGTAAATTAATGAAAACCTAAACTATTGACAGTTTATATATGGTGTTGATAGTTATACGGGTGTAGACAGAACATTGTAGTTTGTGCATAAACGTACCATATTTTCAGAAACTAATGCAAAGAAAGAATGTGTAGCCGTAAATTTGATCCAATGATATATGTAAAGTATAGTGTGATATAACTTTTTCCTGGAAAACATGGCTTGTATTTGGTGCAAAGAAAATTGTTTTCAGAAGCTGAACTGTATTAGGCAAATGACAGAATTGCTGAAGTGAGCAGGCGCCTCTTGAGATCACGTAGTCCAACCCCGCTGCTTAAGGATGGTCAGCTAGAGCAGGTTGCTGAGGGCCAAGTCCAGTCAGGTTTTAAATGTCTTCAAGGGTGGAGACTCCACAACCTCTCTGGGCCACCTGTTCTGTTGTCTGACTCGTGTTTTCTTATGTTTAGATGGAGTTTCACATGTTTCAGTTTGTGTTTATTGCCTCTTGTTCTGTCATTGAACACCAATGAGAAGAGTCTGGCTCCTGTTTCATTGCCCCTGATCAGGCACTGGTGAGATCCCCCCTCCAGAGCCGTCTCTTCTCCAGGCTCAACAGTCCCAGCTCTCAGCCTTTCCTCATGTGAAAAATGCTCCAATCCCTTAATCATTTTAGTGGTGCTTTGCTGGATTTGCTTCAGTAAGTCCACGTCTGTCTTGTACTGGAGAACCTAGAATGCAGTATTCCAGATGTGATGAGGGAATGATGATGGAATTTTAGCTCTAACCAGTAAGTGAAAAATAACTAGCTAGAAATGCAGGTAGGCACATACTGTTTTTGTCAATAGCAACGTAATAGATTAAGTAATTCTGTATGGTGTCTGATGTCTCAAATATCCTTTTTCAATCTCCAAATTGTTATCCTTTATTTCTTCTGTGAGAAGAATTAAAATATACTTAGGTATAAATAAAATAGCAAGCTGCTTTATTTTTCAAGGCATGGTGTGCTACGTACTTCAGTTTTGGAGCAGTACATTGTCATAATAGTTCTTTCATCTGTCACCTGGGTGGAGAGGTCATGGGTAAGGGATCCAATATTTTGTTAAGAAGTTATTAGGTCACATAGTACAAAATACTATTAATGTTATGAGTTGTTTGTTTGGTTTTGTAAAACCATATCAATCTGCAGAGTTGATCTTCCCAGTCTGATTCCCTTCTCACTGTCGTACATCAGGCAGGACTTACCAGTTGAGGCAGAGGGCTATTTTGGTTCCTAAAGGCAGCGAGCCAAAAAAATACCTGTGCTGTGTTAGATTTCTTTGCACTGTGTTTCACAAAGTCTGTGGTTCTGGGAAGAATTATTAGATTGACTGGATCTGTCCATTCAGCTTACTGAGACTTGGAAAGTAGTAGGACCCTCTCACCTATTCCAATGCTATATCACTGTAATAAAGAGGTAACAGTAAGAAGCGCTAGTAGACCACTTGTGAAGGCATGCATTATTAGTGAGGTTCGCCAAAAATAGAAGTTAAGGTGGATTAACTTGCAAGTTAATAAAACAGAAGAGCTTACTAATTTGTGTTTTGTGCTAGCTGTTTTGGAGAGGGCATGGGAAAAAAAGAGGGAGTGTTGGCAGGTTGGGTATAAGCAAAGGAGAGCTAGGATCAAGAGCTGGAGAGTGATGAGTCTTAGTAGGGAAAGGGATGGCTATTTTCAAAAAATTGGGGAAACCTAGTGTAAAACCTTTCCCTAGCTCTCAGCAAATGCTATATGTATTTTCTCTTTGAGGAAGAGGCTGATGCACCACTGGTGCTAACTAAAAAGATGTAAGAAGAAACAACAAATGCCCTAATAACCAAATAAAAAGAATTGAAAGAAAGTTTTTGGGAGGGAGAGGGGAAAGGATGCACATCATCTTGATCTCTTAATTCATATAATCTAATTTATTTCAGTAAAATGAATTGTGTATTGTTCTTTTATACAAAATGAAGGATTACAATAAATTATCTTAATTGAAGTCCTTTGTTTCTGGCTCATGCAGAAAAAGATCTCTGATGGAATATTTGAAATAATTAAGAATTAATGCAAATACTTTTGAAGATAAACTGAAGAATGGGTCAAAAACATATCCTATGAGCTTGTTTTTACTTGGTACCAGAACTGTGCAGGATGAGTGGGAAGTTTGGAAAAAAGAGCTATGCATTTGCAAAGGAGAGAGTTCTCAGAGAAAGTTGGAGAAACAGAACATGTAACAGAATGGGAAAGATGAGAAATGACAAAAAAAAAACCCCAAACAAACCAGAAAAAATCCAAGAATTTGAAAGTGGTTCAGGGAGAGTGAAAGCGTTTCTGGAATTAAAGCTGGTGAAGGATGTGAAGGGCAAGAAAAAACCTGCTACAAGTACATAAGCAGTAGAAGGAATGCTAGGGAAAATATGAGTCCACTGATGAATGGGGTAGGGGATCTGGTGACAAAGGACACAGAAAAGGCTGAAGTGCTCAATACATTTTTCACCTCAGTTTTCACTGAAAAGACAGGCCTTCAAGAATCCTGGAGAGTGTGAAGCAAGGAAGACTTACCCTCAATGGAGGAGGATTAAATTAAGGAATATTTAAACAAGCTGAGCATAAAGAAGTCTGTGGGACTTGATAGGATGTACACATGAATGCTGAGGAAGTTGACTGATGTCAGTGTGAGGGCACTCTTGATTTCCTCAAAAGATCATGGAAATTTGGAGAGGTTCCTGAGGACTGGAGAAAAGCAAATGTCCAGGAAGGATCTGGGAAAGTACAGGCAGATCAGCCTTGCCTGTCTCGGTGAAGGTGACAGAGCAGGCAATCCTGGAAGGTATTGCCAGATACGTGAAGGAAAAGAATGTGACTAGGAGTAGTGAGAATGGATTTAAAAAGGGAAAATCCTGCTTAACCCACCTGATAGCCTTCTATGATGAGATGGCTGTCTTGGTGGATGAGGGGAGATGGCCTTGATAAATGGACAGTGAGATAGACTGAAAACCAGCTGAACTGCCAGGCTCAGAGGGCTGTGATCAGCAGCACAAAGTTGAGCGGGAGGCCAGTTACTAGTGGTGTGCCCTAGGGGCTGATACTGCGTTCAGTACTGTTTAATGTCTTCGTTAGCGATCCAGATGATGGGACTGCGTGCATCCTCAGCAAGTTTGCTGTTGATAAAAAACTGGGGAGTGTGTGATATCCCAGATGGTTGGGCTGCCATCCAGAGGGACCTCGACAGGCTGGAGAAGTGGGCAGAGAAGAACCTCCCTAATTCAACAAAGAAGAATGCCAAGTCCTGCAGCTGGAGAGAAATAACCCTATGAACCAGTACGTACTGGAGGTCAGCCATCTGGAAAGCAGCACTGCAGAAAAGGACCTGGAGATTTGGGTGGACAGCAAGTTGAACATGAGCCAGCAGTGTGTCCTTGTGGCAAGGAAGGCTAATGGTGTTCTAGGCTGTATGAGGAAGAGTGTTGCCAGCAGGTTGAGAGGGGTGGTCCTACCCCTCAGCGCTGGTGAGGCCACACCTGGAATACTGTGTCTAGTTCTGGGTTTCTCAGACAAGAGAGATGTAGGCATGCTGGAGAGCATCCAGTGCAGGCCACAAAGAAGGTTAAGGGAGGGGAGCATCTCTCATACGGGGAAAGGCTGAGTGAGCTGGGACTGTTTGGCCTACAGAAGGCTCAGGGGCATCTCATCAATGTATAAGTTCTTGAAGGGAGGCTGTAAAGAGGATGGAACCAGGCTGTTTTCAGTGGTGCCCAGTGACAGGACAAGAGGCAATTGGCATAAATTGAAATACATGAAATTCCATCTGAGCATAAGAAAAGACTTCTGCTGTAAGGGTGGTTGGGTACTGGAACAGGCTTCCAGGAGAGGCTGTGGATTCTCTGTCCCTGAAGGTACTTAAAACCTGACCAGACATGGCCATGAGCAGCCAACCTGTCTGATCCAGCTTGAGCAGGGGGGCTGGGCTAGATAATCTCCAGCGGTCCCTTCCAACCTCAACTATGCAGTGATTCTGTGCAATTCTGAGAAAATTTATAGGAAAAGGGGAGAAAACTGATGAGTGTTTTCCAATCAGAAAAAAGCTAGAACATATTGATAAATTCCATGAATTAAAAAGCTTAAGTCAAGGTCACTTGCAGCTCTTTCTTAATCAAGTTGTAGGGAAGGTGCTCAGGTCATTTATTCCTTGGTTACTGAGCTTAGGTAGCAGGGTAATAGACATCAGAATTGTTTTTCAGGCACAGTTCGTTACAGGGGAAAGATTTAATGAGGTTTTGGAAGCATTTTTCAGGGTCAAAATGGATTGTCTAAAAGAGCTATCAGTGCTTTGAATTTTGTGAAACTGGCTATGCCGTAATATTTTTACCCTGTCTATGGAATGTCTAAGTGTTTGTTTTCAGTAAATTTTAGTCTTAAAATATCGATAATATGATACAGGCGACCTCTTGTTATATTTGGTCTTCTCTTGGTAGCCTGTCACATCCACTCCTATCTAAAAAATGCAGACAGCTTAAAATAATCTCTTGCAGGCTGACCTGGTCTGGTTATTAACCCAGCACACTCGGAGCCCTGTCTATTTCCAAAGATGGGTGGGGGGAGAGGAGGGGGCAGGAGGAGAGGAAGGATCTAGTTTCAAAAATAGAAATCTCACAAGTACTCTATTTATCTTTGTTAGTCCTCTGAAAAGTTATTCATTTGCTATGAACCATACTTCATAGTTCTTACCTGTTAGACTTTTTGCAGTTTTTTCTTTGTCTTGCCGTCTCACTGTTGTCATTTAGCCTGGTAAACTAAATTGCTGCCTTGTCAAATTCCTCCTTATGAATGGAGTGTGTACTCTGTCATGCCTGGGAGGGGCAGGGAAGGAGGAATACAAAATTTTCCCAGATCCTCCACTTCATCTACTGTCTGCTTGTATACAGTTTTTGTATTTCATCTAATTGCAAATGGGAGAAAGTGCTATGGATGGAAAGGAATCATACTTAAAAAAAAATAAACAGGAAGATTTTCTCCTTGAAATTTCTTGAGATTTCTCTGTCATCTTTAAGACCAGTGACATGAACTGCTCTGCACAGCTTCAGGAAGGGCAGGGCTACATGCCAGCAAATGCCGAGGATCAAAGTCCACTGCAGCAACAAAGTTTTCTCAAAAATATAAACTAAATTTGTAAACATTTTTTGAAGTCGTTATTTCTGAGAGGGGCAGGAACACATACTTCCATTTCATGTACTTTTTATTAAGCATATAAACCGACTGTCTCCTTAGAAGAAAGGAGGAGTTAGCCATTTCTGTATGTGACATCCTTTCGTCATTTGTCTCTTGGAGATTGTAGAAAAGTGATCTTCATTATTGTTAAAGATGATAATGGCTAATTATGTTTGGGTGACTGACAGATAAGATAGACTGTCTATTTCTACTTTGCCTTTATTTTTCAGTTGCCTCCAAAGCACCATTCACAGATACTTACTTAATTTCTCTTACTTAGTCATAAATGTTCCTCTCATATTGTGTTTAGAAGCCCAGATACAAAGAATGCAACTTTGATTTTTTACTCTGTTTTCTCTTTTCCTAAAGTAGGTTTTATTTTATTTTTTTTAAGAAGAGAACATTTATAAATATCTTCCTGCTCATTTTAAAATTTAGAATACATCTGTAAATAGATTTCATTGTTTTTTCCTGTTTTGTTCTCTTTGGCAAGCTTTTTTTTAGAATTTTGAAGGTCAGAGTGGGCTGTAGGTTTAATTCAAAACTATTTTCTAAGAAGCAGATAAACTTATGTCATAGTCTAGCCCTTTTGCTTTACATATGCTAATTATTAGATTACATTTGGCAGTTGAAAGCTTGGCCTGAGGAGGAGGAGGAGTGTGGATTATATGACAGCTGCATGCATTTCAGCTAACTTGGTCTCCAGGGCAGCCAGCATTTACGGTACTTTTAGATTTAGCAAGGTAGTCCTGGGTCTCTCTTACTTTGCGTTTGACATAGTTTGACTTGGAAACAGTGTTCTTAAACTACATGACAGAAATAAGTGTTTGAAATACTTTGTTTTTCTTGAACAGGTTAGTATATGCAACCATGATAGATTTTAAGTTACTGAAGTGTGGTGTTACTGGATGACGTTGAAAAGAAACTTGTTCTGTCATAGGATTATTACCACTATAATGAGTTGTTGGGATTGACATTTTGTATCAAGGTAATAAAGTGATGTAGCTAAAAGAATTAAAAGTAAGGCTGTTTTTTAATTTAAGCTTTCTTTTTTTCTTTTATTTCTGGGGGGTTAGCAGTTTGTCTCTTCAAAGAAGTAACTGTGAAAATATAAAAATTGACAGACTGCATACTGAAATTAAGTTGTAGTTGACAAGTGTGTTTTATGAAATAAGATTATTTTGTCTTGAACCTCCATGTTTATATTCCTGTTGCCCTTGTATTTTTTTTGTTATAAGCTCACACAGGAAACTAAAATAGAATTCTCCATTGTGTTAGGTGTTTGTGGCTTACTATGAGGTGTTGTGTGCATGGCTTCTAGAACTATATACTGAAGTAATTATTTCATTGTTGGAAGCTTCAGGTTTCCTGGTTTGACAAAAGTGAACTAAAGCACAATTTGAAACCAGATATATTCATGACAGAGGAACAACATGATAGTTACCAGTGGAACAGCTGCAAGTCTACAGAAAGTATAGGGCCTAGTGAAGTTATACCTGTGACTGTATTTCTGAAGCAAAAATGGAAAACTTAGTATTTTGGTGCTGCTATGATGCAGGGTGTGTGTGTGTATATGTATATATCTATATATATATATAGATATATACCTTTTGCAGAGATATAGTTTGTTAGTTTCTAAATTTTTGAAGTCATCATCCAGAAAATTTAAAATCTTCAAGGAGATTAAAACTTTAAAGTTAGTTTTAAAATGAGAATGAATAAAGGTAAATATTTTAGTAGATCTTGTAGAAACATAATCAAACAAATATTCTGGATAGACATAAGGTGTTTTGTTCAGGGTCACATGAGGTATAGACCTTTGTGTAGAGCATTATTAGAAATAATGGTATCTTGGAGTATTGGGATAAAATGAGAGTTCCATCCCAGTAAAACCCCCATAATATCTTGTCTATCTTCTTTGTGAATATCCAGCTGATGTGGATGAGGTAGTATTAATGCATTACTCATCTGATTGATTTAAAATTAGGGGTTTTTTTTAATCTATTACTTTGGTCCTGAGTGAAATATGAATAAATCTTAACTAAACTGAATTTCTTTTTATTTCTTTTGCCAGAAAAATCAATCCCTCATACTAACCCTTCCCCAGTGTTGGCCATAAGCTCAGTGGATGGGTGGTGGGCTGGTGACAGGGTGTATTCCATAGGAACATGCATTCTACTGTGTGCCCCTCATTGCTCACATGCTCCCTTTTCTGGAGCTTTCTCATACTCTTTCCTTCTCTTTGTTTCACCCACTAATGCAGTACTCTCCCCTGTCTTTTATCCCTTCCCTAAAATAATAAAATAATTGTCCAACAGCTTCTTTCCTTTTGCTTTAATTAAACCACAAGATTATGTGCATGTGATCCACACAGTTGCAAAAGAGAAGTGAACTGAACTCGGTTGGCACGTGCAAACCTCCTGGCCCTACTGGTGCATACATTTATATCTGGTATGTATTTTAGGCATATGTGTTCACATGCTTCCTAACCTGAGGGATCAAGCAATCCAATCTTGCTCAGGCTGTGGGTAGAAGAAAGACTGCAGAACTGATTTGTTTTGGATGTTGTATAGACTTAGAGGTTGAGAGAAACACTGGTAAGGAAATTATAATTTTAGTTAGAATTAATTCGTAGTGCTTAATTTAATTGTCTAGTCATAGTAAAAATTATTTTCTCTAGCAGCTCACTTTATAGTTAATTTACTTTCTTCTTCCTCTTTTTCCCTTCTCCCAACTCCATGCCTGGACTGTTAACATGTAACTTAAGTTTTCTAACTGACAGATGATGATGATTTTTTTTTTTAATTGCTCTTACTGACTTCTGAGTGTTAGTGTTGACTAGAATATACTTACTGTCTCCTTTCAACCCCTGATAACCATGCTGATTTGCATGCAGGCAGTAGCCCCATTATTTTCATTGAAGTGTTATCACCTTGATGCTCTGTCCTTTTTACATGGTACATTTCCCTTAAGTATTCAGCCCTGCAACTGCCCAACTATGTTGGGCATACTGCTCAGTGAAGATTTTACTAAAATAGTTTTTTTACTTGGGATTTCTTCTCTAGTTAGCAGAAGTAGAGCTAAGCACAGTGTAAACATATTTCTCTACTTACATTTAAATTACAGAATGGTGTATAATTGTTTCATATCATGGAAGGAGGCCTTACTGGTATCCCATACCTGCTATGAGGGCTATCTGTATGATGGATTGGGGCTGGGTGGTTTTTGTTTCAGCACTTTCAGTTCTTGTGCTCTCTTAGAAAAAATGCCCTTACAAAGGCAGGATAGAAGTGTCTGTATGTATTTTATGGACAAATCTTGCAGCGTATCATTCACACTTAATTTATTCCGTAACACGCATGCTACATTCTTTATTAAATTGTTATGAAATCTACTTATTAATTGAATCAGACGACATCTGTTTTTGATACTGATTCATGTTTAAAAAATCTTTCAGTTGACCACATATGTGGTCTGTCAAGTGGTATTCATTCCTTCTTTGGAAGCAAACATTCCCAGAAAAGTACTGCCTACATGTCCATTGCCCAGACTCAGGATCTACTTCCGTTGTCTTGCCTACAGTTATTAGATGTTGATGATAGCTGGAACTGGGAATAATTTATTTTTTTTTCCTGTTACATGAATATTTTGGTTTCTAAGTGTTTCTGTATTTGGTGAGGATGAAGCAGAGATCTGCATACTTTCCTCTAGATGCATCCTCACTTCAGAGTAGCCAGTTGCTTGGTAGTTTTGGTATTTCACTGGAGTGTTGACTCCTGAGGTTCTGTTTTGTGGACTTGTTGCAATAAGATTTTATTTACTTCCCTGTATTAAACAGAGAAGTGAGAGCTTACTTCTTACTGGAATCTGAGTAATATTGCAAGATAGCAGGAATGCATAGGTATAAATGTAGCTTAGAAAACAAGCTGTATATTGGACAGACTGTACTCTTTTTTTTTAATTAATAAAATAACTTTTTTCTACCCCCCCCAAAAAAAACCCCAAAACAAACCACAAACAAAACCAAGTAAACACACGCAAAAATCACCAACAAAAACCAAACTCAAATTCAGTTCCTTCTCAGAGTGTTTCAGAGTAGGAAGATGTTTCCTGTGTTGCACTGTGTAGCTGCTCTGGATAATTTTTTCTGTATTTGTACTTCAGTTCTGCAGTTTTCCACAAAGCTGCTTTTCTCCAGTAGACTCAGAATTTTTATGTTAATGTGTACTCTTTCCTCAGTCGCTTCACACTGTCACTGGGGTTCTATAGAGTTCAATGGAAATAATGCCTGTCTTGTTTAGCTTAAGCACAATATACTACTATAGTAGTTTTACCCAACTTTTTTTTACGTGCAAAGCAGTTTGCATGGTGTATTGAATTCTCTCTCATTCTAATGTAGAGTCATTGTGTGTGTAGGAGTAATTGTATATCAGTAAATGGCATTCAATTTTTGTGCGTTTGTTTAATAATGTGCATTTTTCTAACTTAGTTACAAGTGTTGTTGCTGATGCCTGCTTTAAAAATTAGGTTTATTAAAATTTATTAAAAATTAAAAGAGATTCAACAAAAACTCATTCAAGTTATACCTTGTTAGAGCACCAAATATGAAAAGAACTGTTGCATTAAGATGACCTTTGCAGCTTTTAATTGCTTTTATCTTAACTAGAAAGTCAGTTCTAATAATGCTTTAAAACAATATTAAACTACTGATGCATTTTTAAGAAGTTAACTAACTTATTCTAGTTTCTGAAGCAGCTGGGAGGGAATTAGATGGACTCATTGCTTTACCTCCAGATGAGTTGGCAGGTATGTCTGACAAAGCACGTGGCCTTATGGCAGCCATAATGTTAGCTGCTTGTACAGACTTGCGACAAAATTATGTTCTTGCGGAAAACACAGCAGTAAAGAACTATTCCCTTCTAAAATTTCCCTTGAGTGGTTCCTGTGTACAACAACAATGTTACCTCTTGGGTGCAGTTGGTGCTAGACTGAGTCCATTCAAATAGGAGAGACACTTTCATCTGAAATTGGCGAATGGGGGAGTCAAACACAGCAAATGGGGAAGGGTCGGTGTTCTACCTGAGAAATGTGACTATAGATTTGCTTTTAATTTTCTGCTAAGACTAAAAAATTGGTCTGCAGCCTCTTGGTATGACTAATTCTGTTAGTTCTATTCAACTGGCATTTGTTGGAAGGAATAGTATTTGGCTTAGTTTCAAATATTTTAGGACTTCCACATTGATTGTTAGAATGGAAGAACTGATTGACTCATGAGTTGATAGGCCTTTATTTCTTTCATGAAGAGTTTTGTTAGTAAGCATAGAGAGAGCCCCACTTTCATTTAATCAGTGGAAGAACTGTTTTGACTGGAACACTAAGTCTAGTCTTTATTATTAAAGGGTATTTTTGAAGTGTCTTAGCAAGCAAAAACTAATTCCAGTTAACACATTACTCCTTTTATGAAATGCATGTTTCCAGGAAGATGTGGCAAAATAATATAGCATTCCCGTTTCATCTTCAAGATGAGTTCTTGCATTCATAAAGTACTTTGATCAAGAACAATTATTTCAGTTATTCTCTTGATACAGGTGTTATAATTTCTTTTTCCTTCATACATGTTCCATTTGTTCAAATTATTTTGTGGCTTCGATATGCATCTTTGAAGTTTTTACATAGTAATCTCAGTGTTCAAACTCAAAGATTAATTGAACACTTTCAAGTAGCTTTAATTAGTTCTGAAGTATTTAAATTTTTTTTTTAAAAGCAAAGGCTAAATATTTGTTACATTTCCTCTAAAATTAATAGCTGAAAAGTGAAATAGATTTAAAAAAATAATTCTAGTTTTAAAAAAATGTATGATATAGCAACGCAGGGCTACTATACATTCTGTTTTCCATATCAATGTCTCATTTTATCTTTACTAAAAATGTGTAATTTGTGATCTTTAAGATCTTATTTGTGTTTGCTTATTTTCTCACTAGGCTTGTCAGTTTTTGTAATTCAAGGAGGGCTGCTGACAGTGGTCTCCGAGGGGCTTTGATCCTGGAATTCTCTCTAAGCTATTGTTTGAAGTAGATCATTTGCTGACTTTAAGGATGCATTGAAGTACATATTTGTTTTGCCTTAGTTTTGACAGGAGATGGATGGATGGATTATCACCTAAGCGTAATGCATGGTATTAACTGTTAAGCATAGCTACAGACCCTTCTCATTCAAAGGAAAATAAACAACATTTAAATAATCATACAGCATAGTGGACATTTTAAAAAGTCCCATAGCTTCCTTACTCTCCTGGAAAGAAGGATAAAGGAAAGTAAGGTAACTGATGCTAGTAATGTTGTACAGTGTCTCATCTGACTGTCTTGGATACCACAGAGATGTGTCTTGGTAGAATAGAAAGGACTGATGAATGATACTTTAGGAAGATATTAATAAGAAAGAAAAAACATCAAGGTAAATGAAGCGGCAGTAGAGGAACAGTAGTGACATCAAAGAGGACAAAGCATTCAGTGAGGAAATGAATAATAAAACTGCAGAATGAAATAGAACTCGAACTGAATATTTCTAGGTAAGAAGGCTAAACCAAAGAGACGTGCTTTTAAAGTCAGCTGAACTTAAATGCTATGTTGGAAGGCTGGACTTTCGACAGGGTAGTAGACCTTGGAAAGGACAAGGAAAAGTCTATTTATAGAAGAGGAAGAAATGGGCTTGGGGGAAGACAATGGTGTAGGATGTTTCTTTTGATTTCAGGATGTTAGAGGAGGCTGAACTTGCCGAGACCAGATAGATCACTTCTTGATAACGGATCATTTTGAACAAGGAGTCGCACTAATTGTGTGTTTTCCAGGATGGTTTTAGGCACCAGTGGGCAGAAACCAATTGATTTGGGTGGAAAACAGAAAGAAGACAGCGTGGACGTGTGGGAGCTCTTGGCTGGTGATTAGCAAAGCTGCTAGCTTTTGCCATCTCTGTAATTGCCTACAAATTAAATAAATGGTTGATGACAACCATTACCATCCTAACTTTGGCGGGCATCTTAATTTACCTTATTGGCCTGTTTACGTTCTGAATAGCTATGCCTAAGTAACTGTTATTTGTGAACACTCTCATTCCAGACCGAACGGTGTCGTGGTACTAACACACGTAAACTATCTGACTATCTGGCTTGTGCTCCTTGAAAGGAGGATGATTTAAGTATGGACTGAGAAGGAAAATGTTGCGTGAATTGGATATGATTTGGTGAATACATGGTTCCTAGTTCATGGAAATAGAGAAAAGAGGAAGTGAAGAAGCACACAGCATCCTCAACGTCAGATAAAAATGGGAGACTGAAAGACTCCTGCATTAGAAGGAAAACACTGGAATAAATATGGATGGGAGGAGCTACATCATGAAAGGCAAAGAATTCCAGGTGTAGGCAGCAAACATGGCATGCAGATGCACACCGTCACTTCTATGGAAAGTTAACAAATCCTTAGAATGGAAGGAAAATGGTATATATGCTATTTGTTTTGTAAATATAAATTTGCATAATGAAATCTTCCCAGTGAAGTGTGGACAACCCAGTTAGTTAATGATGTGATGAAAGGCTGCTATATGCTGAAACAGCCATTCGTGAGACTTTGGCACTGGTTTTTTCCCTCAAGACTTGGCATTTTGGATAGAAAATATGAGCAGATTCCTGAATAAGACTAATAAGAAAAATAAGACTGAAACTGTGCAACCTTCTTTTAAGCAGAATGACATGGTTCCTTAAAACATAGTTTTAGCAGGTGTCTCCCACACCCCCATTCTCAGAGCAGTCTGCTACAATTTACTAATTTAAATTTGTGTCACCACCAATGCAGGCGTCATGTAATCAAGCCTTCTGAAGTGCAAGTAGCCTTTTCATTTTTCTAAATACAGCTTTAGGTGGTTACTTAGCAAGTTTGCACCCCTCTGTTTTGACCCAGATTGCTGACTAAGCTTGTTATTTTAACATAGTTCTCTAGCTAAGGGCAGGGTGGGGGGGAAGCCTTGCTTCATGTAAAGTCAAAACTGTTGACCAGAAATTTAGTCTGCATTTTCAGAAAGTTATTTATCCTCTAGGAAGAAGAGGTGGTTTTCCTCCTAGATATCGTAGTCTTAAAAATATTCTAGAGTCTATAAAATCTCTGCTTAGTTCAACTTAAGCCTATAAAACACTGTTTAGAGTAGTTAAAGAACAAGATGAGAGGGAATTTGTGAATATATTTAACTTTAAAGATGGTACTAAAATTTACATATGCTTTTTTTTTTCAAAATCATTGTTAACATAGACATACAGACTAATGAGAGTTTGATGCATTTGTATGCAAAAGTATTTTTTCTTACTTATGCACACACTGTAGTGTGAGTGTCCATATTGAGGAATGCAGCCTTGAACATGCACAAAAAATTTGCTCCTGTACAGTTCAGCTGGAAGAAATTCAAACAACTGAACTATACACTTGCATAGAAAGATAAGCATTTATTAAAATTCTGGATATCTTTGGGGTTGGGTTGGTGTGTTCTGTTTGTTTTTTTTAAGTGAGAAATAACTTATCACAGTTGATGGTTATTAAGTCCCTGACTATTTCGATTTTATTGCCTTTTGCATTACAGAAGACTGTTGATCATACTTTATTCAAGCCAGTAGAAATTCACATTCACTTGTCGTATGGATATTTTAGTGCATCTTTAATTGCCTTGGTTGTTTGGATGTTTTATTCTCATGTACATTTATTTGTTTAAAAATGCAAAAAAGCTAGCTGAGCAGATTCTGTAGAAAATTCTTTACAATCACTCATGTTATCAATTGCCCCACATAAGGATACTTTTCTTAAAGGGTCATACATAATGATGACATGAATAGCTGAG
Source organism: Haliaeetus albicilla (assembly GCF_947461875.1). Taxonomy (NCBI): domain Eukaryota; kingdom Metazoa; phylum Chordata; class Aves; order Accipitriformes; family Accipitridae; genus Haliaeetus; species Haliaeetus albicilla. Next base: position 33,205,802 of record NC_091495.1, read on the forward strand.
ACCTTGTGGAAGCAATTTATAATTTGTTGACAAATATGCAGTCAGAGTTCAGTTTAAGGGGAAATATTTCTCTAGGTTCTAAAGAAAATAGGATTTATTTGATAATGTCCTAAATTTGGGGGAAAAATAATCTGTGGATTTTACTGATAAAGTAGGTGAGTATGCATTGGGAAGGAGAAGGAATGCCATTTACTTAGGTTATATGTCAAATGTGTAGTTTCTCTTACAATGTAATATGAGCTTTCTAAGTCAGAAACTTAGCAAATGTGATTGTTCCTTTCTAAATTCAGATTTTGAAATAAATCTGTAGTTTCTGTAATGCAAATATGCTGCAAAAAAGAGGGAGATATGCACTGACACCAAGTGAAAACACAGTTCCAGAAATGTGTAGTCTGTATGAATGATATACAGTTTGTTGGCTGACCAGAAACTTTGTGCTAAATCGAGGCCAATAATGAAATTCAGAGGCAGATTTTTTTACAATGCCTACACTGCATTACTATGCCTGTGTGTGAACACTTTGGATCGGTTAATTATACCCTCCTATTTGAGCGTTTTCATTTACATAAGAAACAGAACTTGATAAATCAAATATAAAATTCAGTGTCTGAATTATTGGATGGGGTGTTATGTAATCAGAATTTTAAAAGCAAAAGTTAAAACAAAATTGGTTTGATAAAGCAAACCAATCCAGATGAATGTGAATTTATAATTCATATTCCCCATGCTAACCAACAGTGGCCACCGTTATATTTTTCATACTTCCTAATAGTGTTACTTCTTATTAGTGTGTTCATAGAGCTATTTAAAGGTAAATTACTGATTATTAAATTACTGAGTATTTCACTAAGTCATCTTAAAGCAAGTTTTCTTTTTCCAAAAGTTTTGCCTTTTGGTCCTTTATCATAAAGCAGTGAAGTTCTGAAGATGATAGCACACTTATGATAGCTTGTAGCTATCATCTCATGTGTCATCCCATACAAGAGTTTTTCAGAATCCAAAGAAAGAGGTAAAACTGAGAGTAGCATGGGTGGGGGTGCAAAGAAGTAAGATTCCTGAATTATTAAAAACTTACTTTTAGGCTTGTAGCTTTCTAAAGGCTAGTTTACTCCATTGTCGTCATGCTAAGAATCAAGAAAGGCTTATAGATGTTTTATTTAATGTCTCTCTAACAGGAAGGAATACAACATTGAATTTGCATTCCTTAACCCTAGTCATGATGATGACTTTGGAAAATGCATATATGTGATGAGAAGACTTCTTTTCAATTTAGGAAAATGAAGTCTTGCTGATCTGGCCCAGAATTTGTGAAAGATGTGTTTCCACACTATAATTTTGAAGACAGTTATTTTCTTCCTGTTTCAAATGAAAATATACAGCATATTTTCTCAGTAGGACAATTCCAGAAAGTTCTCTGACATGTGCTTTAACTTAACAAACTCAAGGCAAAACTGTAGAGCAGTGATAAAGCTATCTTGTTGGGGTTTTGTTTTTTGTTTTGTTTGGTTTGGGGTTTTTTGAGGGGGAGCAGAAGGAAGTGTTCCATAAAGTTTACACAAAACTTTAACCAAAATTATTTTCTGTTACCACCTTTTTAAGTCTCATCGATAACAAGTTTTTTAGATTGACAGCAATTTTATCCTAGATAAGATATCAAATGATCACTGAACAGATGGCAATGACTTTTTATTGCTATCAGGTTGTGCCGAATTTGAGTGGACTGCTGAAAAATAAAGAACAATATTCTGCTAGCAACTCTCTCACTCCAGCTACTGTTCTTCTGTTTATGTCTAGAATTATGTGAAAAGGTTTCATTCATCGAAGAAGAACTGTGACTCTACAAAGTAGTAGAACAACTGGCCTATAGGTTGGCTGTCTCAGAGAGGCAGTTGTTTGCCCAAGCTGTAATGTTCAGTGCCAGGTGGTCCAGGCTCAACTGCATGCGCTTGGAAATGTCATGTGGACACGAGTTACCAAGTTAATTGGTAGCTACCAAGATATTTAATGTATTTTGTTAATATTATGAAATCTGCTTTCCAAATTTACATCGTAAAATTAAGAACAAAATTGTTTTTATATAGTAAGACTGTATGGATTAAGTGTATTATGGTTACCAGAGATTTCAATGTGTTTTCTTTCTATATGGAATTTCTGCTCTTTTGATTCAGAGAGAAAGAATAGAAAAAAGTGAAATCTCTGTTCTCAAAAAATAAATTCTTTAAAAGATCTTGATATGCAGTGACCTGAAATAATACTTTAGAGCTCTGAAGTGATGCAGAAATACATGAGAAGTTACTTGCTGACATCTGAAACTGCGGAACCCCAGTCAGTTTGAAAGACTCAGAAAACTGGCTGGTAACATTACCAGTTTATGCTACCTCACAGTTCATGCCAGTTAATAAAAAAAACAAGGCCAAACTAAAACAGTTTCCATAAAAAACAATGGAGGTAAAGGCTAATGTTTCCTTTTTCTTTAAAACTTATTTTAATTTAATCAACCACTTCCTTCATTACTACTAAAAATAATTCAGAACTATGACATCAGAGCCATTCTACTGCCAAATGACATGGCATAAAACTTATTTTCTATTTTACTGGCTTGAAAACATAAGAAACAGAAGCAAAGCTAGTATTTATATTTTTTTTTCATAAAATGTGCCTCTATACTCCCTTCTTACTGAATAGTTTATATCTCTTCCACACTAGAATGTTTTGAGTTTTTGAACACTTCATCTGTTGTCATAGGCAGTCTTCAGTGTTTCTTTCTTAATTAGAGAGAGAGCATGTTCTTTTAGGTTTTTTCATTGTTGTGAACTTTTATGATGGGTGAGATTATTCAAATTCTCCTTTGCTTTAACAATGAAGTGGACTTCAGCTCTTTTTTTCCCCCTAGAAATGAACTAACTTGAACTTCTAAAATGGCATTTATCCACTTCGTGATTTCCTCATTGCCCAGAGGTTGCAAAATGTTAGAAAAAGTGGTGTTAGCTGCAGCAGCTCAGTTTCTGAAGAGTGTGTAAGTGAATGTCTGCAGTTGCATTTAGTGATTACAGACTATTTTCATCCATCCTGGAGGAACGTGGCTGGTCAGGATGGCACAAAGACAGGATTTTTAACAGGAGCCACACTAAAAAATTTTGGAAACACTGTGTTCCTTATTGTAAATACTCACTTGGTAAGAACTAGGTAATAGCCATATGAAGCCGTAGAACAGCCAGCCTCTAGGCTGGCTGACTCAGAGGTGCTTTTTGCTCAAACTGTATTGTTGGGTGCCAGGTGGTGTTTGGAAATGTCATGCGAATGTGATAGGTCTAGCAGAAGAAGGGAAGGGAATCAGCACGTTGGCTTTGTGCATTCCATTGGGAAACTGTAGAATGTTTGAGGAATCACTGGATGATGCTGCATATATGCAGAGAGGCTGTATAGTGCATTTGCAATTTGCCTAATTAGTTGACAGGGCAGGAGCTGGAGGATAACCCTCTGCTTTCACAGGCCTACAGTTGTAAGGCCTGTCTATTGGAATTCTCTAGAGCATCACCAAAATAGTGTTTTTCTAGAATACTATTTTTTTCCCAAAGAAGCTGGAACAATTAACTTTGTGTAAGCCTTTCTAATAGATACGGAAATGGGAGTCCTGGGGTAGACCAACTTGAGCATCACCAGATAGTGTTATTACAGGAAGACTCACAAAGAACATGAACATGTCTGATATTGGGGGGGAAATATAAGGACAAATCTAAACAAAATCTGTGTTTAGCAAAGTTGCTCAAATCTTATTTTAATCATTGCAGTTTTTTCTCAAATATCCCTGTACAACAGGAAATGGGATAAAATAGTATGTGTAATAAAGTAGTGTAATAGGCACTCAGTATTAATGTCATATCCAGATGTTCCGTGGTACTCAGTTTTATACAGTTGATGAACCTTTGAGAGGTTGTCTGTAAAATATATTCTTGTACATATGCCTTAAATGCAAATCTCTGATTATTTTAAGCCAGCAAGGTCTACTGCAAGTAAGTATATGGCGACCTGTAGGATGACATATCCATTTCGCATGAATATAAGCAGAACAAAAGTTCAGCCTTTTCTCGGCTATCACTTATAGTCCTTACAGTTTATACCATTGAATCTGCTTTGGACTGTCTGTTTCCATTAGGCACTAACAGTCTTATTGATGGTAATTTGTCAAAACAGAAGATGTTTGGAATAGAATAGGGAGTTTGTTTCTCAAACTCAAGCTGTTGTGTCCCCATGATTAAAATCCATGCACCCTCTTTGGTTATCTCTTTCACTGATGGATGTACTGGGTGTGTCTTGTGCTTTAAGGAGGCTTGCTCTTTCTACTTCAGAAAAATTAGATGCCCTTAAAAGTCATATGCAGTATGCCTCATGATGCATTGGAGAGAGTATTTCTGGTGGAAGTAGTATACTGTTCTAGTACTAAGTGTTCTGCTGTTTGGAGGAATTTAGGGATCTCTGGAGACAATGTCCAATGCATGGGTTTCTGAGCTCATACCATGGAATACAAGGACAATACAAATAGTCTGACCTCTCCACAGTGAACATGACAGGCTTAATCTCTGCTCCTGTCTGAAGCAGCATTTTACTCTGAAACACAGTTATAACAGAAACCTATGAAAGAACTTCCTTGTTCTGGCTAAAAATGGCTTTGTACATTTCAAAAGCACTCTTTGACTACTGAGTCAGAATCTGAAACCTGCTCCATGGAATAGGCAGCCTCAGCTGTTTAATAGACTTATTGTTTTATCTTTTTGCTGAGTAGATGAAAAAACTTTATTTTGGGCCTCACTGTAGTAGACTTATAAAAAATGGAATTACCTCTTATGAATTCTTGTGACATACTATGAAAAGTCAAAGCTTGCAATCTTGTTCTCTCTTACTGAACAATTTCTTGTCTTCCAGTACTTGACTTTGTTATTCAACTTCATTGCAGCCTCTGAACCTGCTTCCAAATTTCTACTTCTGAATGTGAAATAACAGTCAAAATGTTAGCACGTCTCTCCTTTCCTATTAACCTTTAATTAAAAACCATTTCTTCAGATACCCCAGGAGGTGCCAACTCCAATATTCTTAATTTTTTTCAGAATAATCGAAAGCAATTGCATGCAGTATGTGAAAACAGCTTATACACACATATCCCCCAAAAAGTTTGAGATAATTTCTCTAGAAAATAACAGTGCTAACACATTCAGGCAGAAATTTATGTAAACATTTTTCTGTTAGAAATCACCCTCTGCTTTATGTTTTTATAGCTTGATAAGTATAGATTATGATGTTACTTAACTACTTCTAATTCTTCTATAATATCATTCCATCTGTAGCAATTTGTTATATATTGTGAGGGCAAAAATTCTTACAGTGCTACTTTTTTTTTTTTTTATGAACTGGACAAGACATTTCTTAATATTCTGTGGGCTGTGGTTTGTTTTTTGTTGTGTTTTTTTTTCCCCGGTTTTCTCTATGCCTGCTCTTGGGCAGAGTGATTTTTCCATTGGAATTTTGACAACTGTTTTGTGTGCTGAGCTAGAATGATAACAAAGATGATAATTTCTGATGTGAGTAATTCTGGAAGAAGGTAAGTATGTTCTTTTCATTGTTATTTTAAAACAGAATACACTTCCATTATTTCCTCTAAATCACTGAGTTGATTTTTGTTTCTGCCAGTATTTTATAAGAACTACACAAAAACCCTAGCATTCTCAGTATTTGTTAATGTGTATTAACTTGAAGTTAAGAAGTTTGTTTTGAAACGAAACGTGTAGTATGTTCCTTTCTCAATATACAATATGAATGTTCTCCTTTCTGTATAATCTTCTGCTAGTTGGTTTACAGCTCCTGAATTTCTCTTTTGAGTGTTATCCCAATACATACAGTTGGTTGTCAAAAGCTCATTTTCATGTGACAGGTTATTCAGCAACTACTGACTTTCCTTTTGGATTATGCAAATGACTGCTTAGAGTCAGTACATGTTAGTCCTTGTGTTTGAATGATGATGTGAATGTGGTGCACAAGTCCTGTCTATCTTTCTAAGCTTTGCCTCTGAAAGTGACTTGGTACACTTGTTGTTTATCAACTGGATTATCAGAGTATTTAGCATCCTGTACAGTGGGGTCATCATATGAGAATCCTGTTGGAAAAGGACAAAGAAATAGTCCCTGCCTTGGGGATTATACAATTTAAATGAGAATACATGCATGCAAGCAGGAAGGGGCAATTCAAGAATCAGTGGACATATGACAATTTCTGAGCCTGTACACAGTACGGTTTCTACTGAGGATTCAGAGGTTGTTCAACTTGCTTGAGAAGACCACTCAAAATTACTTTTTTGTTTTTGAGTGGAACTTGCTTCAATGCAATGTTTCAGTATTGTAACTGAAGGTGAATCATCGTTAGTCTTCCAGAATAATTCATGCTCTGTCTAATCTGAGCTCTCTTACAGAATAGGTTCTACTAGCTGAGGAAAAGTACATGTCATGCAAACAGATCTTTACTCCCTACTTTGTAAGCTCTTGAACTACACTGAATATATAAAGTATTATACAAAATTTACTTGTGTTTATCTGCTGACTGATATTTCTTTGTATTAATTTTGTTTGACATGCCTGTGTCATTATGTGTTGAAGACTCTATATTCTCAAAGATGAAACCAGAATTAAAATTCTGTATTATCAGTATTTTAAGGATAAATATATTTACAAGGAAATAGTAATTACTATGAAATGTTGGAAGCACAGAGATAACTTTAAGATAGGGAAATGTCTTAGAGTCATCCAGTCTGCCATACTTCTTTCTGTCCTGAAGAGATAATATGCATGCATGTAAATTATGTTCTGGATGTCATTTGAGTCTCCCTGTAGAAAACAGATTATTTCATGCTCAATAAGTAGGGTTCTTTTTTGTTATCCTGCCCTTTGACACTTTGATTCATGAATGGAAATAATGAAAGGAAACAAAGACAGTTTGGATTCTGTTTGTTTAAAATTTTCACTGATACAAGAACTTGACTGACAGGTATATAGCTTCTATTTGCAATTAGTAAAGATTGCTAAAAAATGGTATTGGTTAATAAGAATCTATGAGGAGTTTGGTGCATTTTTTTTTTATTTTTTTTTACCCCCCCCCCCCTTTCTCTCTCATGGGCTAATAAGTGGTCAGTGCTTGCAGATGTCTTTTCAACCCTTCCCTGGAAAAATTCCTTGGTCTAAGAATTTCATGTTAAGATGTTTCCTTTTTACCTTATTAATTGCATTATGTTGTAGGCTTTACTGTATTTTGTTAGGTTCCATAATTTCAGTTAAAAATAACTGAACTGAATTGGAAGAGTACAAATGAAAGATTCTCAGTGGGTGTGTCAGTGATAGTTTTGCTATTGATTTCACTCTGGTACTTTACATGGTTTAACCTGAACAAGATATAACTTCAATTCCAGGTTTGTAGTTAAACTCTGCATGGGCTGCATAATTGAACTGTTTATAATAGAGCTGTAAGAATAGGAGGATATCCAGTTTGTTCTGGAAATCGAATTAGCCTTAATGCATCTCAGTGTCAAAACTTGTGCTAATGGAACAATAGAATATTGGTATTAATATTCCAAGAAGAGTGCTAAAACACTCAGTCTCAAATTTATCTAAACATATTTTTCAGTAACAGAAGGTGATTTCTAACAAAGTTTAAAATCAGTGACAGTAATGCTATAGTCAGTAGTAGCTCTATATAAAACATTGATATTCACTGAGAGATAACCCAGGTTGCTTGATGAGAAACTTACACAGTGTTTTTTACACTTACACAGTGAAACAAAGCATGAATTGAGATACAATGCATAGGAATGAATATTCAGGGAAATTAATAGAAGATATGCTAAAGAGAAGCTGCTGGAACTTTGTGATAGGTTTTCTTTGGTATAATGAGTTACACCAGAGAAAGTATATAACTTCCTGCTTTTTTAGTTCTTTTTAATAAATGGTTGTAGTCTATTTAAAAAAACCCCAAACCTAACTAATAGTAGTGAGTTTAGTATTTAGTATTTGGAAGGTGTGATTTATTAAATTATTTTCTCTGGAAAAGCCAAGGTGACAGGTGGGGGATCTTGACCATAAGGCAAACACAAGTCTAACATTTTTGAGGGGTCTGGTTTTTACTGTTAAATCTTATACAATTATTCTTGCAGATGATGATGATATTTTTCTCAGCCTGTGAATGAAGGAGAGCAGTTATGATAGGAGATCTCTCTTTCTTAAAAATAAAACACCTTCCTCTGAACAGTACCAAACAGCTGTGGATTTCAAAGTTCTGTTCTAAAAATCCATTGCTCCAAAATTACATATTGCACCTCTGTCTCAATATTTATGTATATCTGCTATTTTCTTTGTTGGAGAAGGGAGCTGTATTTGAAGAACAAATAGAATATGATTTTTAAATTATTATTATTTTTTTTACCCCAAATCTTGCACCAGTCCCAAACTAGTGCAATTCCACTGTTTTGGTAAGAAATGCGATGGTCTTACAGCAGCACTGGGAATCACGTAGGCTGTTGCCACTCTTACTTATAACTTCTTCTCCCCAACCGCCAAATCAGCTAAGCTGTGGTATGATTGTTGGTGGATTATTCTGTAGATACATTTCTATGCAACTATGTCATTTCAACAAAGGATTCTTTTCAGTTTCTATTCTTGGATTTCTCTCGCAAGCAAAGACTGTAAATGTGAAGAAATACGGCACAACTAAGGAAGTGTGCAACAAATGTTCGCTACACAGCAGCTCATATGTATTTCCATTAGTCAAATGAGGGGCTTCCCATCCGTCTTCTGGCTCTTGTCTATGTCTGCATATTAATCAAGTATCTGAAATATGCATATGAGAAGTAACCATTTATACTGTAGTAGTTATAGCTTTAATTGTAAATTTGATGTATAATAATTTGAACCATTTTTTTCATGAGCTGTGCTCATAATTTCTTCATTGTATTATCTCCAATCCATTTTCCACAGCTGCAATCTGAATAAGTGGCTCAATTATAAGTTAGTGTTATCCTTTAATATTCACTGTACCTCATGGAAAACTTTGAAAGAAATATTCTATTTAAAGACAATCATGCTTAAATATCATGGTTTTCTAAAGACATTTGCATGAAAACAAATGCATGAAGAACTCATTTTTCTCTTCCATACTCCTATCTGCAGTAATAATTCTCCTGTGTGACATCATAATCAACTGTCATATGATATGATATCACAGTTCAGTGTGACCAGAATTTTCTGGCTTGGACACACAAATAAGTAGCATGGCTTGAAAAGCAGACATAGCCCTCATTTTGCTTCTGAAAATTGGATAGTTCTGATTTAGGAGTCATTAAGAGATAAATGTTGTTAACAGATATACTGAAAATATGTAAATCTAAAAACATTTGCTAACGTAGTCTGTTTTGTAAAATAAGCAAGCTGAAATAAGTTTGAAAATGCATTAAAAAACTTTTTTGTATAATTTTCTTCTTTTTCAAAAATTACTTACTTTTTTTCTAGTGGCAACCTCAGTTTTAGGAAATGATACCTTTTGACAGATTTATTCAGTGGGTTATCTGGTCCAGAACTTGTGAAAATACAGGCAGCTTACAAACCATGTTCATTTCTTCTTTGCACTGTTCTTTTTCATTGCACTTAAAAGTATGGGCCTGAAGGCAGAATTTTCTTGCAAACTTTGGATTCCCATAAAGTAGCCATTGTGTAACTGCTACTTAGCTCTACTGGCAAAATACGTAAGGCTACTACCCTACTATGTTTCTTTGAAGAGTGGAAACTAACCTGAATCTGAGCACACAGAAGATGCTGTGTAGAATCAATTGAATGCAAATTAAATGTCTGGTCTTCAGCTTTTGGCATATTTTTCCTGCCTATACTCCTATTTTATCAAATTGCACTTCCCATTTTTTAAGATTAGTAGAGCTTGAGAGTCATGGTTTATAGAATTGTCATCTTGATAAATAGTAGAGATTAATGCTTTCATCCAAATTATGCATTCTTTTTAGGATGATAACATTACATAATAATAGGGGCAGATTTCCAAAGTCTTGATCAACAAAATGATCACAGAAAGACTTCTTAAATAATTCATTTCCATCTATCAAGGCTGACATGAGGCAGCGTTACCAAACAGCCTCCTTTTGACAGGATAGTCCAATAGTACAGTTCTTATTCATTGCTCTGCTACTGGCACAGGAACATTTGCGGGCATGTGTCCAGGTCCCCAGGAAACTTGGAATCATTCCACATTAAAGAACTGTAACTGTGGCTAACAAACCAGCTGCTGTATTGAACTCAGAAGGAAGTCTTTGTAGCTGTGGGGAAGGAACTTAAGTTATTTGCATAACATCCAGCAGCCTTAGTGGGAAGGGTTGGCAGGAGCACAACAGCAGGGTAGGCATCCAGCCTTTCTTCTCTGACCATATCTGTCAGTGATTCCATTCTTAAATGCTAGGATTAGACGAAAAGGGAGAGAAGTGAAGGACTTGACCAAAAGGACTGTACAGGTCTGAAGAGAAGGGTACTCATGATCATATTGACAGCATTCTTTGTGGAAGTAATAGTTTATTAAATTTCAGCAAACAAAATTGGTTTATAATAAATAGCATTGACATCAATAGGGGAGTGTTTGTGAATTGCTAAATTCTTACCATGGAGAGAGAACAACAAATACAGGAGAATATAGTGCTATCCGTCGACATACGTCAGCTGTCAGCAAAAACATGCTGTTGCACTGAGTTATAGGAATTTACAGGAATGGTCCTTTATATTAAAACCAGGAATATTTTATTAATTGAGCCAATTTCAGATTTAAAAAAAAAATATTTACTAGTATACCTTAAAAATACTGCATCACATCTTCAAATACTAGTATTTCCAATGAAATGTCAATCTACAGTTCCAGAACGGGTATTTCTTTGGTCTTCTATCACACCAACTGTACACTGTAAAGAACAATAATTCCATTTTTAAATACTACATTTTGCAATGTACCTTTGTTTTAAAATACTCAGGCCATACTTCATCAAGTATTTAAGCTACCACCACCAAAAAAAAAAAAAAAAAAAAAGTCTTGTTTTCCTGTGGCCTTCAGTCTCTCTCCTGCTTTCCACAGATACAACTGTTTGTGAGGCCAAACAGTAAATCACATTGTGGATTTGAATTGAAAATAAATGGGGTGGTGGTGTGCATTTGTTGGTCTTCTGGCTCCTACCACCTCATCCCCAATTTAATTTCAACCTGGATTTTGTTCCTGGTCCAATTCACTACTTTTGCACAAATGCTTATGATAGAAAAAGGGTTAACACAAGGGAAGAAAAGACTGGTATTTTTACAGGATAGCCTTTTCTGACCTTATATGTATTTTCCCATTTTGTAAGAGACTATTTTTATTTTTAAAAAATGCATATACTAATGACTTCTATGAATGGTTTTTCTGTAGGAGAAGGCAAGAAGGCTAGGAGATGTAATTCACTGTAATTTCAAAGAAAATTGAATTAATCTTCAATAAGAAGTTAAATATCTTTCCCAATAAAGGAAATTGACCTTTCTGTGTTGTCACTATTTTATGTTCTTGCAGAAACAGAAAAGATGATTCTGGAATAGTTTAGTTTTCGTTCAGTGTTTTTATTTGGCAAAGGTTTCTCACACTTCTATGATTGTATAAAGAACACTCTAAGAGAAGATGATAAAATAGCTGTCAGCAGCTCATGTTAATGTCTATTCCACAGAAGTTTTCTTGTATTTCACCTTTATAGTATTACTTGTGCCCCCCAAATATTAAGCATATTGACGTATCTGGAGAAGGACTTAGGGGTATTGGTGGATGAAAAGCTGGCCATGAGCTAGCAATGTGCGTTTGCAGCCCAGAAGGCCAACCATGTCCTGGGCTGCATCAAAAGCAGGGTGGCCAGCAGGTCGAGGGATGGGATTCTGCCCCTCTACTCCACTCTGGTGAGACCCCACCTGCAGTACTGTGTTCAGCTCTGGGGTCCTCAGCATAAGAAAGACATGGACCTGCTCCAGCGGGTCCAGAGGAGGGCCACAAAGATGATCAGAGGGCTGGAGCACCTCTCCTATGAGGACAGGCTGAGAGAGTTGGGATTGTTCAGCCTGGAGAAGAGAAGGCTCTGGGGAGACCTTACAGTGGCCTTCCAGTACTTAAAGGGGGCCTACAGGAAAGATGGGGAGGAACTCTTTAACAGAGAGTCTAGTGATAGGACAAGGGGTAGCAGTTTTAAACTGAAAGAGGGTAGATTGAGATTAGATGTAAGGAAGAAGCTCTTCCCTGTGAGGGTGGTGAGACACTGGCACAGGTTGCCCAGAGACGCTGTGGATGCCCCATCCCTGGCAGTGTTCAAGGCCAGGCTGGATGGGGCTTTGAGCAACCTGCTCTAGTGGAAGGTGTCCCTGCCCATGGCAGGGGGGTTGGAACTAGATGATCTTTAAGGTCCTTTCCAACCTAAATCGTTCTGTGATTCTATGACTGATATTTTCCTTTTTGTGTTGTATTTTCATGAGTCAATGTTTAAAAATCCTACATGCCACTTTTGAAATAGTGTTTCTCTGAACACATCAGTTGTTTAAACAATCTTTTGGACTCCTGTAAGGAGTATTAATTAAAATTTGTTTTAATTGATTTCATTGGCCATCAAACAGGAGTTCTGAGGAATTCATATGTAGCAAAAGTAAGCTGCAATGATATATTGTTCGTTACCTATTCCTAGTAACAGTCACATAGAAACTGTGTCAATCATGATGCTGCTGTAACTCTGTGTTTATTAACCCATTACAGTAGAAGAGTCCTAAAGTTTGCTGTATCAAACACAACTTTGTGTAGATTTCTGACAAGCAGAAAAAATAATCTGTCAAGTCTTAATTTATATTATTCCTTTGCCCCCCTGCCTCACACTCTGTCTTTCTTTTTTTTTTTTTTTGAGAATTTTTCTGTTACTAAATGTAGAGGAAAAACCCACTTATCTTCTGAGCTCCTATTACTACCTTATATCTTCACTGAAGTAAGGGGAGAATTCATATTCCAGCGTAATTTGACTTGAAGTTTTTACCTAAACTCTGGTAAATGCATATTATGCTTATTTGCAGCATCTTAAAAGATCATTATGTTGGCATTTTTGTTCAAGGAACAAAAGCTGAAAAGGAAGTACATAACATGCAGTCTTGTCTCAAATTTTAGTCTAATTTTATGCAGTGGGTTAAAGGATGGCCTCTGCCTGCAAATGAATCTTCACAGCATGAGTGATGGTCATTCTTAAGACCGTTCCAGCCATTGAAGAATATTTTTATATCCTAACAATCCCAATTTTGAAATTAAATGAACACTTATTAAAAGGGCTACTATATTTTCTTATTTGTGGAAGACAACAGACATATTCTTTAGTACAGTAACTGAGTTAACAGTCTAGGTTTCCAACCGGAGGAAGGTAATGTAACAGAAACAACTATAGCTCTTTTACACAGCTAAATAATAATTTATACTCCAAATAAAGGAATGTAAGTAAATCTCCCTTTGGGGAGGGGGGGGGGGAAGGAAAATAAATTTTTTTCACTGCATTAATCCTAGTAGAGAGCCTACTTATCTTTCAAATGTTCTTTTAAATGGGACAAAACACTTTTCTCTGTGTAAGGTGCGCTTTGTTTCATATACTTTACTTACATTTTCTACCAGTCTTGCCCCAGTAACTCCTGTGTGCATTAACCACTTTCAAGCAAACTTGAAAAAGGTGCTTAGAGATAGGTATGTTCTTTCATGTTACGTAAAAAACCCCCAGTGATTAGACAGAGAATAAGAATCTGAGTGGCTGTCAGCATTGAAGGAAATGCAGAGAGAATTTTATGCGGCTATTCTGCTTGGCAGAACCTGGTCTGCTATTCAGTGTGTGTGTGTACTGGTTAGCCCATGAGAGAGATGCAGGTTCAAACTGCTCACATCCTGTGGGCATCATGGGAAACTGGGATTATTGCATTTGCTGGGTTTTAAGGAGGCAGAGGATAGAAAACCATACAAAGTAAGACTCATTAGTTCCAGTTTCATGGGGTATTGTGTATATACAAGCAACATTGGAATCTTACCATTACTGACTAGAAACATTTTAATACACTTTCTCTTTTTTTTTTTTTTTATGAACAGATAAATTTGTCTGGATTAATACTGAACTGAATGCGTCTGAACTGAAGGAAACATTTTAAGACTGGTCTCCTGACAGAAGTTGTAGAAAAATGGTACACTGAGGTTTCTGCTTGTACTTCTGGGAAGACTGTAACTGTATTTTTATATTGCAGTTTATTGGCCTACAAAAGATAATGTAATAACGAACGTAACAATAAATTTATGCAATAGTAGCAGTTCCCTTCCCACTGACTGGACATGAGTGATCAAAGGTCTTTGCAAGAAGATAAGCACAAAGTTAGCAGAACTTCCTCCAAGTTCAGGGAGTCTTCAAGAAGCATGCAATCTGATGATTATTTTGCTAGAAAACTTAAAACTTTGAATGGTAGCATGGGTCCTCCTGTTTCTTCAAATGCATCTAGCAAAACTGAAAACAATCAAACAAATGGTACACCAGCTGTGCCTAAAATGGGTGTTCGAGCAAGGGTATCTGAATGGCCTCCTAAAAAGGATTGCTCTAAAGAGCTGAGTAAAGCTGCTTGGGAAAACAGACCTCCAACCAGTTACGAAAGTGTTGGCTCAGTACTTCCAAATGGACAAAATGACCAAAGTGATGGACAGCAAGAAGAGCTAGAACTGGAATTTACAGAAGGAAAATATTCGATTGGAGATCTTTTTGTTCATTCCCCTCAAAGGGGACTTCATCCCATAAGGCAAAGAAGCAACAGTGATGTGACAATAAGTGATATTGATGCTGAAGATGTGTTAGACCAGAATGCTGTTAACCCAAATACTGGAGCAGCTCTTCATAGAGAATATGGCAGTACCTCTTCAATTGATAGACAAGGCTTGTCTGGAGAAAATTTTTTTGCAATGCTAAGAGGATATCGAGTAGAAAATTTTGAACATAAAACCCTTGCTCCATTTGGATTTTCTGAGTTTTTTCACTGTGATCCTACAGTTTCTCCAAGTCTTCATGCTGCTGCGCAGATTTCCAGGGGAGAATTTGTCAGGATTTCTGGCTTGGATTATATGGATAGTGCCCTACTTATTGGTCGAGACAGGGAGAAATCTTTCAAGAGGAGACTAAAATCAGAAGCAGTAGAAACATCTCTATTTAGAAAATTGCGAACAGTTAAAAGTGAACATGAAACTTTTAAGTTTTCATCTGATCTGGATGATAGACTTGACAGAAATGTTCGTTCTTGGAACTGTCAGAAATGTTTTGCACATTATGATGTTCAGAGCATTTTGTTTAACATAAATGAAGCAATGGCAACCAGACTAAATGTAGGAAAAAGAAAAAATATAACCACTGGGGCTTCAGCTGCGTCACAAACTCAGATGCCAGCAGGCCAAACGGGAAACTGTGAATCTCCTTTGGGAAGCAAAGAGGACCTCAATTCAAAAGAGAATTTAGATGCTGATGAGGGTGATGGGAAAAGCAATGATTTAGTATTGAGTTGCCCTTACTTCCGGAATGAAACTGGTGGGGAAGGAGATAGACGGATTGCACTTTCTAGGGCAAATTCAGCATCTTTTTCTTCAGGTGAAAGTTGTTCTTTTGAGTCCTCTCTGAGTTCCCATTGCACAAACGCTGGTGTTTCAGTACTGGAAGTACCAAGAGAAAACCAGTCCATTCACAGAGAGAAAGTGAAGCGTTACATCATAGAACACATTGACCTCGGAGCATATTATTACCGCAAGTTCTTCTATGGAAAAGGTAAATTTTTTCTGATGCAACTTTTCTGAGATATTCATGCATTAGATATAAGTTGCTTAGTAAAGATTTTTTTTTTTTTCCTCTTTCTTCTCTATAGAGAGACCTAAGTATTACAGGGGATCCTGAAACTCTTTACTAAAATTAAGCCTGTTATTCTTGCTCTCCCAGAGGGATATTCAACAACCAGTGGGTTATGTATAAAGTTATGCAATACTTGTGTAAGTTCACTAAGTGTGGGGTCTTTTAAATTGGTACGTAAACTAACTCCTCTGAACCAAATTTTCTTGGTGGGCAGGAGGAAAAGAAGACATTTATATCCAGTAAATGCATTGGAAATATAGATACCCAGAGTGGAAATCATTCTTTCCTAAAAGGTGCCTCCAAAAGAAAAGGCTTTATTATGAGGCTTCTGACTCCCTTCTTCTAGATTCTGTTGTCTCCAAGTGTCTCTTGGGGCCTTTCCTACTGTATACACATATACATACTCCTTAAACAGAGAGCTTCTGATGACATTTAGTTTTTCAGATTAAAGAAGGTTCGTTTATGCCTTTCTTTTAGCCTTTTACTCTGTTCTTTTCAGATATGTTCACACTGCAAAATGCCAGGGTACTCTTCTCAGCAGAGTCATTATCTTGGTTTGAATCGTTATTCAGATAAACTCTTTCCACTCTGTGATCTACTTTGGCTGTCTACAGACAGTAGATTCAGTACTGCATCGTGCAGTGCGTGTGAAATCTCTGTTTTTGTGGGGACAACCCCAAAATACCTGTCTCTGTCCTTTCTGTATTATGAATTACAGCTCAGTCTTTTTGCTGCTATTAAAAGAAAAGAAAAGAAAAAAAAATCTGCATCTGTCCTTAAAAGACTGTTTGTTACTGCTCAAGTCTTCCTGAAATCATACTTCCTCTGCTTTCTAACTATATTTGAACAGCAGGAAATAAGCACTGTACTGTACTCCTTCCTCCCCTGACCCTTTAAGGGGGCTCAAAAGACGATCCAGTACAGTGCTTGTTTTCCCAATACAGTAGACACCTAGAACATATTGGCTGTAAAACCACTTTATTTAAAAGGCAAGGAAGAAAAGAATCTTGATCTGTCATGGGAGAGGAAGAAAAAGACCCAGAGCTAAGGAAGGAACGGGCAGTAAATTTAGATGTTCAAAACGGCTTTTAAGCTAGGCAGGTTATAAAGGACAAAAAAGGGCTGAGGGAGTCAGAGTGGAAGAGAATGAATGTAAACTTGTAACAAAAGGGTAGCATATTTTTTGAGGGGCAGAGAGGAGAAAGGATTGGCATAGATGGAAATAAAAGGAAGATTGTCAATGGACAAAGGTGGTGGCAGGATAGGGGAAAAAAAAAAAAGACAAGGATTAAGCCAAATGATAGAGGGCTTGTTTGTGAAATGTTTTTATCATGGATGAGTTCCAGGTTCTGAAGGGCTGAACATGTTTTGTGAAGAAAAAGTCTTGTCAGAGAGATTAAGAAAAGGAAAACAGAAAGAGTACTCAAACCCACTTTAAATAATATACTATAAACAAACCTAATGACCTTTCTGGAAAGTTGATGGGAATGTAATTAGTTTTAATTAACTTCTGTTCTGGTGTTATGTATATAAGGTCTCTTGACTAAAAGTAAAGTATGTTTATATTGATATAGTATTAAAAAGTTAAGAAGTAGCATCTGAGAATTTTATGCCACATAGTATAACAGTAGGAAACTTAAATTGTTATGCCCTTGTTACTAATTGTTCTGTAGGTAGAGTTCTTCAAAAGTAAATATGTTGTGATGCATTTAATATCCAGTAATAAATTATTACCCTCTCACCTTTACAGTGATATATAAGCCATGCCCTGTTCCACATTATCTTTCTATAGATCTGTGACAGAAGCTACATGAGAGAAATCTGTATTGGATGGCTCTTATGAGACAGATAGCAAGTCAGGGCAAACATGTTGGTGGAACTAAAAACTAAATTTTCAATACCGATTATCTCAAGGGACCAAGCATGTAAGGAATCTCCGGATAATTTCCAGCTGAACACAGTTCTTACCTAAGCAAAGTTTATTGTGGATGGAGGAAATAAACCAGGCATTTTTCCTTGGGCACCAAAATGTCTTGCTGCTGTGCTGATCTCTCCTATAAGAAGAAGTGACATTTATATGCATACTGAGTCTTACTTGATGCTCTTCCATGACAGTGAGCTCTCCTAGCTGATTGTTCATTGAACTGTAGATTTAATAGCACAGTTGAATCTAGCAAAATAATTGTGGAAGGATGAAATAAAAATTTAGCAAACAATATTCACTTCTATGTAGAGACATATGTAATGCCACCAATTTTCTTTGCCTTTAATAAGGTATCTATGAAAAAGAAATAACTTTCTGAATATTTGATTTAGTTTGCAGTTTTATAATTGGCACTTGTCAGCATACAGGTTTTATTTCTGTTTTAAGATGCATGGAAGAAACACCCTGGCATGTGTAGCACTAATTATTCCATTCCCTTTCAAGAAATGAGAGATTTGGAATTCAGTGTCTTCTGAAATGAGCTGTAGTTTTATACTGCATATTTATAAGCTTTGTAACTATTGTTAAAATCAAATCCAACACGACTGATGTTAAAATATGTTAATGTTTATGGAAAATATCTTCTCAGTTTTCAGTTAAGGTTTGTAAAAGCTAGAATATTTTCTTTTATCTCATGGTTTTGATTTATTAATGGTGTCCTTTAGTGAACTATATTTTTGATTTATTAATGGTGTCCTTTAGTGAACTATATTTTTGTGGGATAAAGGGGATTAGAAGGGGGAAAAAAGCTATGTTGATTTTTAAAAAGGATAATTGAAATACACTTTTATTATCATTGATTTGTCCTTTTCCCCTTGTGCAATTATCCTCATAATACCTTGAGACTTGACTATTACTACCGTGCTTTTTATTTGAGGGGTGCTATTGTATCTATCTGCTGATATGAGACTGAAAAAATATCCTAGAAGAAATGTACAGGCTTAGCAGGCTTTTGGTATTAACTAAGTTTTGTATAAGTAAGACTTTTGTATTAGAAGAAAAGTTGACAATTATTCCTCAGAATGAAAAAAGCAAGAAATGAGGGATATTTTACCATTTCTCTTTAAACAGCTAGAAAATAGCACTTATTTTCTTCTCTTCTCTCCAGTCAATACTGTTAAATCAACATAAATACATTTAAATGAGCTTAATGAGTTTGTACTTTATGATATTTAAGAAAAAAAGCACCTTGAATTAAAAATGTTTTCCCCAAATCCCAGAATATCAGTAGCCGTGCTACTCTTTAATTTATTTCAGCTTCTTTAATTCCCATTCTTGAATCTGTTCTGTCTATTTTAATTTTAATGTACATTAAAAATAACATCTTTGGGTTTGTGTCTTTCATATTGTACAAGAAATAAGCAGTTATCTGCCAAGCTAGCATTCTTCTGCTCAGTAATACTGCAGCCAAGAAATCTAGTAACTGTGTAATACCCTTTTCTAGATTTACATCAAAATGGAAGGCTATAGAAACCCTAACTGAGAAGTTTACCTTTTGTCAAAGCCTGAATATGCAGCTGTGGGGAGTTTTTATGTTGTTGAATGTGTTTGGCCTCTGAATCTCTCTCTCTCTCGTCTGTGAAATCCTGTTCTATATTTGATAAATTTGTCCATTAAAGCTCAAAGTTTTAATTTAACAGTAGGAAATCCATGAGGTAAAATTTATCCATGCAGGTAGAATGCTCAGGTGGGGAAGGAATGTAGTTGGTGAGCATGAGTGAATAATTTAATGTCTGTGCCCCTTTGATCCCAAGTGTTCCTTCCAAAAGTAGGATGCTAGTTGTAATGTCCTGCTACTCATTTTCTCTCCACTGGGAGATGGACTGTAACAACCAACTTAGATAGATAGATTTTTTGAAAGGCTAATGGAAACTTAATTTAAACTTGATTTGACAAATAAGACTGTCATTTATCTAGAGATAACTTTATCTTTTTGTATCCATTCTGAGAGCATGGATGACTTATCAGTGAAAGACATTTTGTGAAAACTTTCTTACGCATTTCTATAAATGCATTGTTAAAAAAAAAGTATCAAACTAGCTTAAAATTGCTAGCAAGTGTTTTTTAATTGAGACAATCTGAAAAGGAGAAATTATTACTTCATTGCTATTTAAAATATGGAATTATAGCATAAATTGGATTGGAAGACATTTTGGAGGTCATCCAGTCTTAATTCCCTGTTTGAAGCTGCTTTTAAAGGTAGATTCTGAACAGGTTGCTTGGAACCTATTCCCCTTTTAGCTTTTGGCCATCTCTAAGGATGGAGATTTCACAAACTCTCCTGGCAACCTGTTGCTGTGTTTGATTCCTCTCAATGAAGGGCTTCACCTTATAATGGTTGCATCTTGTCATTTCTGTACCTTGGAGAAGAGTCTGGCTCTCCCTTCTCCATTAACCCCCCATCAGCTAGTGGGATCCTGCAATTATTTCCCCCCCCTTAACCTGCTCTTCTCCAGGCTGCACAAGCCCATCTTCTTCAGCCTCTCCTCATCTGTTATATGCTCCAGCCCCTTAATTATCTTGGTAGTTGTCTGCTGGCCTTGTCCCACTCTGTCCAAAACTGAACGCTACTCCTCATGTGGCCTCACAAATGCCAAACAGAGGCATAATGTCTTCTCCTGACTTGCTGGTGTGCTCTTGCTAGTGCAGCCCAGAGTGTGGTCAGCCTTCATCTCTGCAGGGGGTTCTGCTGGCTGCTGTGCAGCCTGTTGCTCACCAGGGTCCCCAGTACTTTGCTACAGAGCTGCTCCTGAGGCTCTTGGTCCCCAGCCTGTGCTGTTTTATGACCTTGTTCTGCTCTACATACAGGTCTATGTTGGTCTTCAGGAGATTTTTTTTGTCAGTCCATTTTTTCAGATTGTCAAAGGGAGAGTTTGTTTTAACACGTCAGGTTGCAAACTTCAGTGGGTTAGGAGTTGCTTCACATGCAGCCCAGCTGTTCTGTCTCAGCAGCAGCTGCCTCCAGGGGAAGGGGAGAGTGGGCAGTGAAGCACAGAGACCCTCCAGCTATAGGAGTCTACCTGTGTGAATGAGTTAAATGCCTTTGCCTGCTTCTGTAAAATACTGCAAGGTTTATGCATTTCAGTATCTGCCCTATGCACGTGTTACTCATTTGTTAAAAGCCTGCCGGTTATTCCCCCTTCATCTGTTGCACCCAGCTACAGCCCTAACCTCTGTACATGAACTGTTCTCCTTGAGCTTGGTCATATACATGAACTTGTTGAGGATGCATTCCATTCCATCATTTAGGTAATTTAAAAAAATATTAAACAGTTACAGCTCCACTATCAACTTTTGTTAAACCTTTTAGTAACTGGCCAGTAATTGGAACTTGTATTACTGATCACAGTCCTTTGAGGCCAGCTGTCCAGCCAGTTTATGTCCACCTTGTAATTTGCATGTCCAAACCATGTCCTTTCAGTTTAGCTACACGGATACTGTGGGAGACTGTGTAAAAAGCATTGCTAAAATAAAAGTAGGTAACATTCATTGCTCCTTTCTCTCATCCATAAAGCCAGTCATCTCATTGTAGAAAGCAACTGCGTTGGTCATGCATGATTTGCATTTGGTAAATCTATGCAGGCTGTTTCCAAGAATCTTTTTGTCCTTCATGTGTCTGGAAATGTCTTCCATGAGAATTTGTTCCTTAATCTCCCTGGGAACTAAAGTTTATGGTGACTAGTCTATAGCTTCCCAGACCCTCTTTCTTGCCTTTTTAAAGGTGGGTGTAACCACTCACTATGACCTTTCAAAGGTGATAGAGTGGCCTTACAGTGACACTGGCTAGTTCCCTCAACATGTATCCTGTTTGGTCCCATGGACTTGAGTGGGTCTAGTTTGCTTAAAAAGTCTCTAACTTGAATTTTCTCTTATGTCGGTAGCGCTTTACTCTTTCCCAGACTGGGACAGTTGGCTCAAGGATGGATTTAACTATTCATCAAAGACTGAAGAGTTTCTAGCCTCAGTTTTCACTTGTTAAAGCTGACTTGCTGCTTTGAATGTAAAGCTTTAAATAAGAATAAATTGAATGAAATGGAAGGAAGCTACATAGCACCTTATTTGTTTGAAGACTCTTAGCTTTTATTGAAGACTCTATGTAGATAGTTTCTCCAAAGTAGCTTCTTACAGCATCAAGCAAAATGATTAATTTCATAATAACAAAAAATGCAAAACCTGCAAAAACCTATTATTTCACAGTGGCAGCAATTGCAGTAATTCGAGCTATGTGATATGACTGGCCATTCTGCTCATCAAAATTAGCATTTTGTGATTTATGTACTTATTGTGCAGTTCAGAAGATCACAAGCTAGTGTATTTTACAAATCTCATAGCTCAAAAATAATATTTTTTTCTTGCTGAAGAAATTTTTAATGAGATTTGATAAACATTTTCTAGGAGACTCATGGTTCATTATTCTCTTCTTTCTTCACTCTTGTGTAAAAGAGCATCAGAACTACTTTGGAATAGATGAAAATCTTGGACCTGTAGCAGTCAGCATCCGGAGGGAGAAGGTTGAAGATGCCAAGGAGAAAGAAGGATCTCAGTTCAACTATCGTATAGTCTTCAGGACAAGTGAGGTAATGTTCTTTCAGTAATTCTGCAAAGGAATGGAAAAGTTAACTTAGAACTTAGGATACTAGTTGGTTGTCTGTGGATATGTTGCTAACTTTGAAAGTAAGTCTGTTAATGGGAAAGGGATGTATCTTGTACCGTTAGTAAATGTAGTTGCTCCTGGAACAGTTTTCCTCTTCTGTGCAGCATAAAATTTTTCTCTTTTTGAGTGGGCATGCAAAAGGAAGTAAGTTGGCTGAATGGAACTGCAAGGGGCAAGCAAGGGAACAGATAATAAGAACAAATCTGAAGATAAGTTTGAATCAAGCTCCTTTATGTTACGTTTCTAATCATAGGAAAAAAAGATTAAGAAATGTGGGGAAAAAAGGGAAGGGAAAAATATGAAAGCTAGTACTATGACTTATTTGTATTTTTGTGTTTTGTTTCAAAACCCTTCCTAAGAAGCTTTTTTCTGTGAAATGTTTTTTTTATACTGCTACGTACATGATTTGTGGAATGAATATTAATATGTTGATAAAAATAACTGTCTTATTTGGAAGAGTAGCTCACTTGAGATTGTTGTGGAAGGACACATCTCATAACTTCTATTTCAAGTGAATTAGTATCTCTTGCAAACTAATTTCTTCTTTATCACAGCAACTAGCTTTGATTTGTATGAAAATATGTGATGTTATTATTGTAGCAAGCAACTATAAATTTTCATAATCCTTAGGACTATTGCTTTTTATTGTGATTAGGACATAGAGAAGTGTTAGCTAGACCTCCTGATATCTCTAGCCTCAAGTGCTTTTACAAACAGAGATAGAAACAGATATATATAAATTTTTTGTTTAGGCTAGGTTTTTCTTTTATTGTCAAACAAGGGGTGCCTCTGTAAGTAT
This sequence comes from Haliaeetus albicilla, assembly GCF_947461875.1. Lineage (NCBI taxonomy): Eukaryota > Metazoa > Chordata > Aves > Accipitriformes > Accipitridae > Haliaeetus > Haliaeetus albicilla. The sequence continues at coordinate 33,229,209 of NC_091495.1, forward strand.
CTGTGGAGAGGTGATTCAGCTGACTCACTTCTGAGAAATGACTCTCTTTTTGCCAAATCCAATGAAGATAAAGCAGCATGGTCTAAAAAATAGGTGGATGGGTTAAATGAAGGTGCCATTAGCTGTGGCTTACCTCACCTGTCCAACCTCACATTCAACTACTGTGTCTGCTAGGGTAGTATGGCATTAAAACTAACAATTTTTAGTTTTCCTGGTGTTTTAAATATTTTTTTTCCAAAATAAGTAATAGTCTTAGGAATTAGAGTAAGTTAATAAGATCATCACTGAATTTCCTTAATCAAAAAATATATTTGTCACTGAGACAATAAGAGCCTGTCTCCTCTTCAAAGGTTATTTAGTAATCTTTTTTTCTGGTTAAAAAAATTAAAAATAAGGATCTTTTTCTTCCCATTCTTTCTTCCATACTTTTGCTAAAACCTGAAGTTTATATCTTTAAAAGTCATTGTACTATTAGAACTAAAAATGTTTTGTGTGTTTTACTTTACTGCAGCTTACTACACTCAGAGGAGCAATTTTAGAAGATGCTATACCATCCACTGCTCGGCATGGCACAGCAAGAGGTCTGCCTCTCAAAGAGGTACTAGAGTATGTAATACCAGAGCTGAGCATTCAGTGCCTGAGGCAGGCTTCCAACTCACCCAAAGTACCTGAACAGCTGCTTAAACTGGATGAACAAGGGGTATGTAGCACGTGACTTTTCTTTAAAGACTATTCATTTAAAAAAAAAAAAATCTTAAATATTTTGCAGGCAATGTTAATAAACATGGGTCTGTAATGCAAACCACTCACTTTCCTGGTTTTGGAGATACTTGTGTATTTTCATTGACGAAATGAGGTTTGCTTATCTAAGCAAATTATTTTTAAAATACATTGCAGCTTAGGAAAAAAATTATTGGTCTATGGAGATTCTCTTTAGATCGAGTGAGTGAGAGAATGTGATCGAGTGAGTGAGAGAAAGATTATAACTAAAGTTTTAACGTCAGTAAGAAGTGGTTTTCATAATCTGTATGTGCACTTTAATGTGTACAAATGCTGAATGCAAATGAAAATACATCTAACGTTTTATTAATATTGTGTATAGGTAAGGAGGCAAAAGGATATAACACATTATGTCTCCACATCTGAAATTTTGGGTTGCTTTTACAATAACATTTTCTGATTAACTTGCAGTAGTCTTACTAGAATGGAATGCTTCTGGGTTCAAACAACCAAAACTGTGATTGAGACTAATGAATTCACTACATTGCAAGGAAATATTCATATGGTTTAAATTTGGGGAGAAAATGGTGAGGCTTACTGGGTTCAATAAAGTGAATCTGCTTCATTCAGAGCTAGTGATTAAATTTATAGCTTCTGAGTATTTTGTGAAGGACAGGCTTGTGATGGCTTTTAAAACAATTTTTAAAACCATGTTTTTAAAAAAATGTTTATTTAAAATGAAGATTGCACTTTCTAGGCAAAAGTCAGTATCTATCTGTTGAAGTTGAATCAGCTGATGGATCCAGTTCATTATGATGGTGGTATAATTAATTTTTTTAATGCTAATTCAGTTTCAAATATAGTGATTGCATCTAGCATTGGTGTCTACCAGAATTCTTCTGTCTTCTCTTGTGGCTGTAACAATTGCTCAAAACCAAGTAAATGTAGGCAGAGGAAGAGGATTGCTTTTTGGGGTGGATTGTTAAGCTGGTTTTGTATCTATCTTTTACTACTTTTGTTCACTGTAGTCTTTGAGAAGGACTTGTAATTGAAAATTCATTTTGCCAAATGTCCTTATTTTCTCCGGTGTTTGTCAGTTCTTCTGGTAAAACAATGAAGGGGAATCAGAAGCACTCAGTTCAGAATTTAAGAGTTCCTGATGGATGTACTGTTGCTCTCTGTCTTTTCTGTTTGAGCTCCAGAGTAAATTTAGTTTAATGTAATAAATAATATTCACTGCTCAGAGGGGCAGTATGTTTTAGGCAGTATAGAGTACTACTTTATTTGACCTGACCTGAATATTTCCCAAACTCACTATAAGTATTTCCCCAAAACTGGAAATGGGGATTATCCACTGAACCGACCAAAGTAATTATTTAATCATCAACCCCTGATTTTGAGAAACAGCAGTACCTAGCACTTCTTTTTATTTTGGGTGATCAATTCTGAAAATTCAATCCTGTTGTGAAATGGGCTGTCACTAGGCAAAATGTAATATTAATGTATCTTATGTGCTGCTTATTATGAGGTAATTACTTGAACGTAGACAGAAAGCTGTGCATAGAACTGGCATGAGATCCATTTATGCTTTTAATCCTCTTATGTACTTGATGCTTTCAGTTTATTAATCAAGCAAATATAAAAAGAATTATGCTTGGCAACTGAAGGTGATGACTGGCTGAAGTGTCATGAATTTGAAAATATGAATCATGATCTGGAGGATTAATACTGTCATCAGAATAATATTAATTTTGCGTAACAGTGTATTAAAAGTTTGCGTAGTTCCTCAGCAGACTGAAGACTGTTCTGGTGTTTTGATTTCATTTTCTACCTGTCTCATAGTTTTCAGTGAAATCTAGTATGTATTATGGAGGAAATGTGTGGCTAAAACTTTGTCTCTAAAATGACAGTAGAAAGTAGATGCAAATTGATGGTAGACCTAATTTGAATATATAAATAAAGAATCTGCATTTTCCCAATTTATTCTGGCATATGGTGATCAGCATTAGAATTGGCTGTAAATTTACAAGAAAAGTCAACTATTCATCTATAACCTGAACAGGATTTTTTTTTTTTTTTTTTTGTTTTGTTTATGTCTCTCTAATTCCCCCCTAGTTCCCCCTCCCCATTTCCGCTAGTGGTTGTTTATGGTATATATGCTTTTTGGTTCCTCTCACATCCCTCTGGGAATGTTCACTTCTTTCTAGGCCAAAGGCTGAAGTTTATGAAAAGCCCAGGGAAATTAGGAGCTTTGACTGCAGTGATATTTAGTGGCTATTGAGTGTCTAATCTCCTGAGATTCCTTGCCAGGAAAACTCTAAAATCTTCACATGACGAAAGTCAACCAGTTGTTGTTACATGATAAAGAATCTATACTGTACAAGAAGACGACAAGATGCGAAGATTCAGTAGTGAGTGATTCTGACTAGAACATAGTCATTTTGAGTCAGGAAGGACTGCTACGCACCTTTAATACATATCATATACCCAAGTAGCTAAATGGGTTTAGAAATTATTTTCTGATGTCACATTATTAAATTGTTCTCAGTGTTACACTAAATCTAAAATTTCTAATTTAGAAATCATGAAATCAGAAACACGTGTGCAATTATTTACTCAAAAAGACCTGAATAAGCATGTGGTACCATTTCAAAACTGGCCAACTCTTATCAGTTTTAAATATTCTGATATTTTACATGCCAGTTAAATGCATCACATAAGAAGATCCTGCCAAAGCTCATTTAGTTATTTCTTTCTTAGGCATTGATGTTCTAAAGGTACCTCGATTTCTGCTTCTGCACAGTCCCAATGATCTTGGCATGCGAGTTCTTTTGCTTAAGTCTTCTAATTTCACACTCATGAGTGCTCCTAGCACACAGGTTGGAGATTCAGGTTACTACAAATGAGCTTGCAGCTGCTGCCTTGTTTAGGAATAGTGGTATTGGTAGAATCAAATTTGTACATAATTGCCTAGTGTTTACAGTACTTGTCCATGAAGTGAAAACCCAGGATTAGCTCCTTCCTTGGGCTTGGGGGTTTCAGATCCTCATCTTCAATGTCTCCTAGGACAATGCTTAAACCATGAGATGGTAGGTTGTTTTGGAAGATCGAGGTGTACTTCATTCCTGTTTTGGAACTATATTGATATTCATGAACAGATTCAGGAATGACTGGTGTCCTTAGAAAGAATGAAGGAGTGTGACTGCGTATTTCTAGACCGAGTATTTTGCCCAGGTGTGAAGTCAAGAAAATTAACTTAAATTCCCTGTGGTTTAACCTAAACTATTTGACATGGAGCTGGGATAGAGGTGGCAGTGTGCTCACAATCATTTTAAGTCTGCTGGGAAGTGTCAAGTAACAGCACTGCTTCCTGTAATCTAATGTTTATATGATCAGTTCTTTTCCAGTTTCCTCCATGAAATGTTCATGCTAGCTTTCCACTGAATAAAATAGTCACCAGTGTGCAATTTGGAACCTTTTGTTAAATACCTAACTCTCTCCAGGCAGTGCTTCAAAATGAGGATCAAACAAGGAAACACTCTGGATGGATAGCATCTAATGACAGTCAAAAGGAAATGGCAGCGAGCAAGCTGGTATCTTAACCCTGCCCTGCTCCAGAGCTCAGCAGTCTGACTCAGGCAGCTCCTACAGTGCATCCGTAACCCAAAATCTCCTTGTATTTCAGATGGTCATCCCTCCCATTCCACATCAAACTTTGGCACAGCTCCCAGTTCTTCCATGCTCTGTGCTGCCCAGGTGAAACCTTATTGCAGCACCATTCCTCATTCCTGTCCTTACTAAGCCTGTTCTTTGTCCCTAACTGCTCCGTGGTCAATGGCCTCCTGCCAGAGTATGTTCCACAGGGGTCACCTCTACATGAAGAAGTGAACAGAGGGAGAGGATGGATTGGGGCTCACCAGAGCGGTGGGAGGGCTGCCATCATACATTACTCTTATTCCTGCTGTGCTGCAGGTTTTCTACTCCGGTAGACCAAATTCTGTAGTGTGCATTTCTGTGAATATAGATCTGCTGAAATCAGAGTTAGGCCTGTTTGTATTAGAAATCATCCTACTGGTAGGCTTAACTTCATAGTAAGAAAAGAACTCCAGGCCCAATAGATGTTCTGAAGTCCCTGTTACTTCATTTTAATACATTTACCTTTTGGGCATGAGATTCTTAGTGTCAATGATTCTATCTATGGCCTTCAAAAATCTTCATTAACTTGGACACCTTGGGGATTCCTTGTGTGTTGGTTGTGCATGAAGGTAAATAGTTAAACCAAGAATGCTGTCAAGTTAAATCTTGAATTGCATGGGAGACAAAGAAAGAATACTAGCTTAAAAAAGCAGTAGCATCATGAAAACACAGAAGACTAGGTTAGTAAAAGCATAGTGAAAGCTTTTATTTCGCCAGGGGTGATGAGGATTTGGGTAGTGGTTTTTTTTTTTTTTTTGAACTGCCTTATATACAACTCTCCACTTACAATGGAGATATGCAGCATTTATTGAAAAGGGAAGGTTAAGGATTATTTGAAGTCTGGAATGATATTTTTTGATACTTTCTTCTTTCATGTATGTATGTTTTCTTGACTTGGCCTTTAAGTATTCTCATCTTGTAACTTTTTCTCAAAACTGGTGTGGTAAAACATTGGTGCAGTAGTATGTCTATGGATTTGAGTTTTACAATATACTTGACATGGCAGACCTTGTGTTACATATGACTAAGGTGAAGCAGACTGTTCCTGTCACCTTTGCTCTAATAGGAATATATGCAGTCTTTGTATAACACATTTGGGAGACTAATCCTGAAGTTTGATTAAGAGAAGTCTACAGCTGGAGAGTTGATTTGAGTTGTGAATATAGATAAATGTCTTAAGGGAATCTGGTGTGACTGATAGTCTCTGTCAGTTTGCAAAGCTCTTAAAAGTTGTCAGTTAAGAATAATAGGACTAATATATTCACACGGAGGTTTCCTGTTTTTCATCTTAAGTATGCATTAAAGCTAAGAAAACAAGACAATACTCTGCTTAAGAAGTGATCACCTCTTTTTATACTTAACTTTTTGTAGGTTTTATACTTTTTTTTTATAGAAGTAATTAATCTCTTTTTAATGTTCTAGAACTGAGACTCTGGTTTGTTTAACAGAACTGTTTAACTGCAATCTGATTTCTAGCTTGACGTATACTTTTGAAAATGGGGAATGATTTTTAACAATGGATGATTTTATGGGGAGGGTAAAAGATTACATATAACCGAAATTACTGGTCTGAGGGCCTGTTTGAACTGCACTGAACTTTAAAGGGTAGAAATAAGGGAAAATAAGCTCACCTAGTTTTGAATCTGAGAAAGACAGTTATAAAAATATTGCCAGTTAAAGTTCTCATACGATAACATGCAGTAGAGTGTGCTTTTATAGATAACTGGCTAAGTCAAAAGTCTTCATGTACTGCTGTTATCTGTGTTTGGATAGTGACAATCCAGTTTTCTTTCAAGATAGTTGTTGTGGGTTTTTTGTTTGTTTGTTTGTTTTCTTTGTGTGGTGACTTAATTTCCCAAATCAGAACACTTATTTTTTCACTTTCAGATAACTTCTGCCGGGGGTTATAACAGTGCTAATATTTTAATTGTTAATATTTGTTCTAGTATTGACTTTCCTTTGCTTCTATAATTTTTCTTTTCCTTTATTATTTTTTTTTATTTCAGCTGAGTTTTCAACATAAGATTGGTATCCTTTACTGCAAAGCAGGCCAAAGCACAGAGGAAGAAATGTATAACAATGAGATGGCAGGACCAGCTTTTGAAGAGTTCCTTGATCTGCTGGGTCAGAGAGTACGGCTAAAAGGATTTAGTAAATACAGGGCTCAGCTAGATAATAAAAGTAAGTTATGTTTCTGACCTATGGTAGAAACTATAATTATACAGTTGAACTTCTGCAAATCCTGTTTTGTCTTTCCATGCTCTAGACTTTGGGTTTTGATTAGTAAGATTATATGGTAAGTGAAGAAAATGAAGCATATGATAAGAGCATGTATCACACCTTGTCTGAATGGTTATTTACCTTTTCTGTGGCATTAGTAGAACTGAAAATCAAAGCAACTTTTTTCATTTGATTGCACTTAGTTAAAATCATACTGTGAGTGATATTTTTTATATATTTCAGTATTTCCCAGCTACACTTTAACTTCTTATCCTTAAAAAGGCAAAAGAAAAGATATGTATTTCAAAATACGGAGTCATGACAAGGGACCATTTTCATTTCAACGAAACTTTTGGGCTTCTTTTTAATCAACATACGTATTGATGTCTATATTTGAGGAGCAATCAAGTTTTCTCAGTTTTCTAGTTTCTCACACATGCACAGTAGGCATGTTATCATTTGGCAGTTGATAAACATTCATTTACCTAACCACTGCGTTATTACTGCCATTTCCTCAGGTCTTTCAGTTTCCCTAAGTGCAATAGTATAATAATTTAATTGCACAAATTTGTTGGGTTTTGTAGCAAAAATAGGAACTGAAGTATTCCTGTTAAAAAAGTCAATCATATGATAACATACTTCTCTATTAGCACTGCTTTTCATTGCCCTTTAACTTGACTTATTCTTAGTTTAATGTAGTTTTAACAGGATTTTGACAACTGATCACTATGAGCTGTGATCTAAGAATATCTAGGTGTTCATCTACTTTATTGTAACATACTGGTTTTATAGGTATAAAGACTAGATATAAGGAAGAAATTTTTTACCATGAGGGTCGTGAAACACTGGCACAGGTTGCCCAGAGAGGTTGTGGATGCCCCATCCCTGGCAGTGTTCAAGGCCAGGCTGGATGGGGCTTTGAGCAACCTGCTCTAGTGGAAGGTGTCCCTGCCCATGGCAGAGGGGTTGGAATGAGATGATCTTTAAGGTCCCTTCCAACCCAAACTATTCTATGATTTGTATCCTTATTTTTGTTGTAGCTTGCATATTACATCATGAAAACAGAAATTTTTTTTATATACTGTATATGGTCTGTGTATAATAGAAAAGGAATATTTTTGTTAGTGAAGTACATCTTTTTAAACTATTAAATCATGCTACTTGTGTGTGTATTCTACTTACTCTTCTAATCAAATGGGAAAGTTCCTTGAACTGGTAGAGATAAGCTGACAAGAAGAAAGCTTAGGAAGATGTACTTAAAGAAAATTAAGGGAAGATCTTCTTTTCTTGCAAGGGATATTTTGCCTTTCAGATAGTCACAGAAATCTAGTAATCAATAAGTCCTCTTATTTGCTTCTCTGTTCCTCCTGCCACTTATCCAGCTGATCTAGCCTGGTTCTTTGGAATCTGTTGCATGTTTTTCCTACTTCAATGTCAGTCTTCATTTACCTGGAATACATCTGAATTTTTTTATTATTTTTTTTAAATGGTACATTTGAACACTGATCAGTGTCATAGTCATAAAAGGATTTCTCTTCTGTTATCAAACTAGTAATGCCCTGATGGACTATCATCTCCTGTACATTGTTAGGAGGGAGACTTAATGATTCATATTAGAATTTTTTTGGAAATGTCTAGTGCCTGTACCTTGCGGTTGGTACCCAGTGCAGATAAACTGTCTGTAGGCCAATCTCCAGTGGGGAATGAGATATGTGAAGCTGGTGGTAAAACCTCATGCTTTTGCAATGAAGGGAGACCAGCTTTGCAACTCAAGAAGTCTTTCACATTCTGCATCTCTAGTAGTGGTGGGAAATAGTGAAAAAAGTGAGCTGAATCCTATGACAGATTCTAATTTATGACTTATAAGGTGGGAAAGCTGCAATTTCATAGCCCTGTCAACCTGCGTAAGCACCACATTTATTTTTATTAACATTATTGCCTCTTTGCTTAAATCCATGCTTGTTTCACTTTAATAATTCAGGCTTGATAGAGACTATTGCATCATATTTCAGTACCGAATAATAACTCATTTTTCAAATTAATGTGTAAAAATATTTATTAACATGCTGTGGATGTCAGACTTCTGGGATGAATTGATATATAGGGATGAAAAATTCAAAGGAGTAAGGGGTGTGTTGGTTTTGCTTTTTTTCCCCAGACAGCATGACTGAATATCACCTAGTAATTTTTACATATGAAAATATATGCTGGTCTGTCAAGTAAATTCAGTTTCTGTACTTGCCATGCTTCAGTATGAATGTACATTGCTGATTGGCATTGTGTACATATCACTCAGTAACATAATTTTAATGTTTTACTAGTGCTGTGTGCCATTAATGATATTGGCCTGTAATAAAATGTTCTCATATTTCTCATGTTCTCCTAGTTTGCAACAAAGAGAATGGAATTAAGAGAGTTGACAAAAATATGGTCTTCAGTTTTATATTAAATGTCAAATACTGAGTTAATTATCATCTTTTTTGTGTTATACTTGTTTTTTTAATATAATGGCACAACAAGTATTACTGCGTGTCATACTTATAATTGGATAATACGTTGATCTGACTGCCTGCAGGTTCAGAATAGTGTAATAATTTAATCTCTAGTAGCTAAATTTTTGGTATGCATAGTGTTTCAGTAATAATTTATTTTTCAGTTTTCATAGGGTTCACATTTATTAAGTTTTTCTAGTCTCAAATGTTTGACTAGCTGTGGGTTTTTTCTTTAAAAAGTTCTGTTATTTTCATTTTTTATTTGGACTGTTTATTTAATATTTTGATAATTATTTGGTCCATTTCTTATGGAATACAGAATATAGAAAATTGTGGTGGGTTGACCTATCTGGCTGGTGAGCTCCAACCCACTTGTTTTCTCACTCACCCCCCAACAGGGTGGAGGAGAAAATCAGAAGGGCAAAAGCAAGAAAATCTTGTGAGTCGAGATTAAGACAGTTCAATAAGTGAAGGAAAGAAAGGAAAAAACCACACATCACACCCCCAAAAAGAAACCCCACCAAAAAAACCACCACAACAATCAACCGACCCCCCCCCGCCCCAAAACAAGTGATGCAAGAACAATCACTTGCCACCTCCCGTCAGCAGACTGATGCCCAGCCAGTCTCTGAGCAACAGCTACCACGGAAAAACTCCCCCCGCTCCAGTTTTACTGCAGAGCATGACGTTATATGGTTATGGAATATGTCTTTGGTCAGGTTGAGTCAGCTGTCCTGGCTGTGTCCCCTCCCAAACTCTTGCCCATCTAC